>NC_139006.1:83580866-84180866 GCF_964374135.1 Grampus griseus | reverse complement strand
ATATATACATTGATTTTTGTAGTTCCAGGAATGTGAATTTAGGCATTAATAAATTTGCCATTTCTAAACAGCTATTTTCAAGTCACTGCTGTTATATAACACATCAGCCATCACGATGAAAGTAAGGAATTAGTCACTCTGAAAGTGCATTTCCAGCCCTGATAATTTTCACTTGTTTCCCGTGGAGCTTTATATTTCATTGTCAGAGTGAAAAAGGCGTCTTCATTTCAATCAGAGAATGGATCTGTGTTGTGTGTACCAGTGTGTTTTATTGGAGTCTCGAGGTGCTACCAAGCAGTGGTGAAAGGAAGGGAAGATGACAGCTGTTCTTACAGGACGGCAAAGGGGTAAAGTGAGACTCTTCCCATCAAGCCAACCACACACTCATATACGTGTACATTTCTATAGACACAGAGGTCTCAGCTTGAGAAAAGCCTCAAATACTACTTATAAGTATATACTTATACTAAATACTTATGCTTATATATATACTTATACATTTATATAAGTATATATAAGTATTATTTAGTATAAGTATAAAGTATAACGTAGTTATACTATACATATGTATATATATACGTACACAATAATACATGATATAGATATATATGTATATGTATAGTGTAGTTATACATATGCATATGTAGTATAATGCTATAACATATAATATTAAGCCATGTATAATATATACTATATACTTATATAGTATATATACTTATACTATATATTATACTACCTATGCTATAATTAGATAGATGGATTTTGAAATTAATAAACTTTTAGGACTTTATAAAGCAAGGTCAGCTATCAGCAATTTCATCTAAACCATTTTTACCCCATAGATCTTGAAGACCTAACCCAAAGCACTCCCAGAATTTGCTGTATCCAGTAATATCATTTCTCCTCTCCCTTTACAATATTTGTTCTTCAGAGTCCTGTGGAAAATGTCATAAGAGGATTTTACCTGCTCTATTTCCTGCCTTTCATTTCATTGGTTCTCCCTGTAAAGTCAGATAACAGTATCAGAAGGATGTGAGTTTTAAGCTCTTACAGCTAATGTGACGCTATTTTCTAGATGTCTTGGTGCACACTTTAGAGCGGTCACACTCTTCCCAAAAGCAACTCTCCAAATATCGCTCATATGTTATTTGTGCATTTTGGAGACACAGTTTAGAGCTAAAAGAAAGGGACCCCCCCCCCATGATGAGCATGGATGAGGGATTAGGTGGCCCGCTGGGCAGTTCCAGCCTGCAGTCCTGCACATCATCTGTCAGGGACAATGGCATAATTAAGGCACTCATCTTCATTGCTCATTGTTGTTGTCATTTTCAATGTCATTTTGTAAAATAAGAGTAAACTTGGGGAGGGAGATCAGGGTAAGGTAAGCAAGGGATTAAAGCGGGAGGCTGACGCGCACTTTGGAGCCCGGGTTTGTCCCAGTTCCGCCACCTGTTCACTGTGTGTCAGGTCGCATGACATCTCTGAGCTTCTGCCCTTGTGTCTGTAGATTGCTGATGATTATTGTACCCACCGCCCAGAGCTCTAGGGAGTATGAATGCTAGTATGTTTGTAGTACTTAGAGCAGTTCCTGGCACATAGTAAACATTATATAAATGTTAGTCATTGCTATTACTATTGTTTTATTACTATATCTAAGACGGGTGATGATGAATAACTTAAAAAATTAAACACCTAAGAAATAAAAGCGATGTTGTCATTATAATCATTTCCAATAGTGAAAGTACATAATGAGTGTATAATATCTAGGGAGGGAGTTTCCTTCCTTCTGACCATTTCTTACAGACAGAGAATCTCATTGAAACAGTTGTACCACAGCTAACTGGCAAAAACCACATCCTCCGAGGACGAACAGGACGCCAGCTGGAAATTGTCTTGGCCTTCTGGTTTTAACCTGATCTTTTATTGGCTGATTAAACATCTAGATCTGTTTTAATTCTTTGGCTGTTGACTCTAACCACTGGCTTGGAAAACAAACCCCACCTTATTGGAACTGAGTATGTGTAATATTTATTCATGGGAGAAGTGATGATGGGCCACAGACTCACATCTATAAACTACAAATACACACAGGTTACATAAACCAGAGAGGTGTCCTAACACAGAGGTGGTCCACGTGGATAGTAGGGAATGAATGTGACCTTTCAAGAAAGGCAGTTAAAATGAAACGTTCTGTTGGATCAAGGGAAATATGTACTTGTCACATTATCAGAGGATTCAAATCTTTTCCAGCCCTAAAAGAAAACCCCATCACAGAGATTCAAGGTCTTGAAGTCTGTGATGGAGGGGAATTCCCTGGCAGGGACTGGGGAGACTTGCTTAGTGTTGGGATAAAATGTGCTCCAGCTGGGTGAGCACGAATGAACCCCACTCGAGGAGCATGGCCATGTAGTTTATTACCCACTCAGGGTCGTTTCTGTAGCATAAAGGGCACTAATAAGAATTATCCTGGGACGAGTGCTATAACCTGGGATGGTGCATGTGAACTGAGGGTCTCTCTAGGTTTGAAAAAATCTAGAGAGGCAAACGCTTAGCAAAATACCACTTCACTGTTCAATATCCGGACTGAGTCCAGATGAGTCCTAGATGACAGAACCTTCCAGAACCGTGGATGGGCATAGGGATACTCTGATCTACTGGGTACCTACCTGAGGGAGAAGCAGTTACATAAACAGGATGCGATACTTCCAGTTCCCTCCCTGGGGATTTCTTTTTCTTTAGATGATTCACTTGAGTTTGGGTGTCTCTGAAAATGTTTTGGGCAGTCATAGAAGGTATATAAAGTTTATATGCTTCCTGGATTGTTATAAAAGATGCAATACAATTACAAAGACCATATAAAGCCAGTTTTTAACCCCCATAATTCACTTCATTCACTGAATGACCTTGGACGTTGATCAAGTACCCCCCCAAGTTGGTCAAAATTGTCCCTGGGTTCTTCCTCGTCAGAAGTGTGGGAAGTAGCAGTAAAAGTGTTTTGTACTTTGAAGGGAAAGCCAAACATATACAACTCACAGGAGATTTTTAGCCAGATCTTCACATAGGGGTGGAAGAGAACTGAGGTGGGCAGAGTGTTAAAAGTCCTCTTGCAGTGAAATTTTCATTTAATGCATCATTCTGGCCTCCGACCCAGAATGGGACAGTTATGAATACATTCTGCTAATGTCCATTTTTGCTGCTCCCAGAGGCAGACTCAGCCCCGTTATTATATTTATTTTGACATTAAAAGTTACAGTTCCTTCTATACTCTCAAGGAGTCAAAGCTTTCATTTCCTTTAGGGTGAAGCTAATTATTTTGGAAGTTTTCCGTTAGAATTATTTTTAAAAGGATGATCCCTTATGACTTGCAAGGTGTGACTTAAGGAATAAAAAGCAAAATGAGAAGCGATTCCATACAAGCTAAGGGAAAAGAATTGCCTTTCTAGCTGAGCATCTGACGTGTCTCAAGCACCAGATAAATGATGATATTATTGTTATTAGTACCCGAATTCCAGAATTGATTTCTCTGGTCCTGATTTCTCTGAGCTCCATACTTGTATTACAGACTGTTTACTTGACATCTCCATGTACGTGTTTGAGAAAATATCTCATGCTCTGCATAACCAAAACAGATGCTGGATTTTCATCTCGTCAATTGTTCCTTCTCAGGTCTTTATCATTCATCCCTTTATTCAATTTTTTTTCCTGAAATATGTACTGAGTACTGACTATACAACTGCCAAGCAGTGATCTAGACACTGCTAATACGGGTGATCTAGACACTGCTAATACAGCGGTGATCTAGACAGACACAAATCTGTGTCTTCATGGAGCTTGTTCACTGTTGCAGGAAACAAAAGAGTAAACAAATAAATATATACCGTAATGCCAAAGAGTGATAATTACTCTGAAGAAAAATAAAACCATGTTAAAGTTCTTAGAACAGCATCTCTATAAGCTTTGATATTATAAAATGGAAATCTTTTTTCTTAAATTCGCCAGTGGCCTCATAACCCAGAGCAAAAATAATCCAAAACCTTCATGGTTTTACAACGTTTGGTATCTAGCTTTATCTCATTATATAATTCCCAGTACTCAGCGGGTTCGAGACACACTTTCTTCCTCCTGTTCCTTGACTTCTCCACACGTTTTCCCTCCTCATCACCTTTCCTCCTGATTCCTCTGTCTGTGATACTGTTCTGCATATTTTCATGTGGTTGTTTCCTTGTAGCATTCAGGTCTCAGCTCCAATGCTGCCTCCAAAGAGAAGCATTCTTGACATCCTCCCTGAATTTACCCGTCCCATCGCTCTTACCTTTTTCTGTTTCATGTGCTGCTCCATGGCACCTATCTTGCTGGCTTACTTGTTTACACTACATTTCCTCCTGGCAGGATGTAGGCACCGTGATCAACAGGTCTCACCTGTGTTTGTTCGCTGCTGTATCATTACTGCTTAGAGTGCTTGGCATACAGTAGGCAATCAGCAGATGTTTGTTAAATAAATGAATATACTGTTCCTTTAAAAAATTCGGGTAAAATTTAAGAAGGTGAGATCAAGTCCCTTCTGAATCTTCTTCCAACCAAGAGGAATTTTGTTGTTCATGTGTTGGAAAATATTTAGTTTACACAGCATGGCAGTAGCATATCTTCAAAGACGTATAAAGTTGTTAAAATCAGGGAAGGTGTCATGGGCATTCTTCAGGTAATGATTTAGGAGATGAAGGCACAGGTACCCTCTCATGTGCCACCTTAAATGCTTTGCACCTGAAGACTGGAAGAGGGAGATGATTAGCTCGAGGAAGTCTAATTTGCTAGTTGTGCTGCGTTGTCAAAACCAAAGACAGTGTGCAAACACATCTTCAATACGTTCCAGTATTTGCTTTTCAAATGAAAACATGAGAGGACAGGTTGGAGACCAAATCTTATTATGAGAAAATGAAAGGGGAAAAAAGTTTCTTGGAATTTTTTTTTAACATCTTTATTGGAGTATAATTACTTTACATTGTTGTGTTAGTTCCTGTTTTATAACAAAGTGAATCAGCTAGACATGTACATATATCCCCATATCCCCTCCCTCTTGCGTCTCCCTGCCACCCTCCCTATCCCACCCCTCTAGGTGGACACAAAGCACTGAGCTGATCTCCCCGTGCTATGCGGCTGCTTCCCACTAGCTATCTGTTTTACATTTGGTAGTGTATATATGTCCATGCCACTCTCTCACTTCGTCCCAGCTTACCCTTCGCCCTCCCCATGTCCTCAAGTCCATTCTCCACGTCTGTGTCTTTATTCCTGTCCTGCCTTTAGGTTCTTCAGAAACATTTTTTTTTTATTCCATATATATGTGTTAGCATATGGTATTTGTTTTTCTCTTTCTGACTTACTTCACTGTGTATGACAGACTCTAGGTCCATCCACCTCACTACAAATAACTCAATTTGTTTCTTTTTATGGCTGAGTAATATTCCATTGTATATATGTGCCGCATCTTCTTTATCCATTCATCTGTAGATGGACACTTAGGTTGCTTCCATGTCCTAGCTGTTGTAAATAGAGCTGCAATGAACATTGTGGTACATGACTCTTTTTGAATTATGGTTTTCTCAGGGTATATGCCCAGTAGTGGGATTGCTGGGTCATATGGTAGTTCTATTTTTAGTTTTTTGAGGAACCTCCATACTGTTCTCCATAGTGGATGTATCAATTTACGTTCCCACCAACAGTGCAAGAGGGTTGCCTTTTCTCCAGCATTTATTGTTTGTAGATTTTTTGATGATGGCCATTCTGACCAGTGTGAGGTGATAACTCATTGTGTTTTGATTTGCATTTCTCTAATGATTAGCGATGTTAAGCATCCTTTCATGTGGTTGTTGGCAATCTGTATATCTTCCCTGGAGAAATGTCTGTTTAGGTCTTCTGCCCATTCCTGGATTGGATTGTTTGTTTTTGAGCTGCATGAACCACTCATATATTTTGGAGATTAATTCTTTGTCAGTTGCTTCATTTGCAAATATTTTCTCCCATTCTGAGGGTTGTCTTTTTGTCTTGTTTATGGTTTCCTTTGCTGTGCAAAAGCTTTGAAGTTTCATTAGGTCCCATTTGTTTATTTTTGTTTTTATTTCCATTTCTCTAGGACATGGGTCAAAAAGGATCTTGCTGTGATTTATGTCATAGACTATTCTGCCTATGTTTTCCTCTAAGAGTTTTATAGTGTCTGGCCTTACATTTAGGTCTTTAATCCATTTTGAGTTTATTTTTGTGTATGGTGTTAGGGAGTGTTCTAATTTCATTCTTTTACGTGTAGCTGTCCAGTTTTCCCAACACCACTTAATGAAGAGGCTGTCTTTT
Organism: Grampus griseus; assembly: GCF_964374135.1. NCBI lineage: Eukaryota > Metazoa > Chordata > Mammalia > Artiodactyla > Delphinidae > Grampus > Grampus griseus. The sequence continues at coordinate 84,174,524 of NC_139006.1, read as the reverse complement.
CTCCATTGTATATTCTTGCCTCCTTTATCAAAGATAAGCTGACCATATGTGCGTGGGTTTATCTCTGGGCTTTCTATCCTGTTCCATTGATCTATATTTCTGTTTTTGTGCCAGTACTATACTGTCTTGATTACTGGAACATAAATTGGGACCTAAATACTTGGCCATAGGGACCGACTATTGGGCCACAGGGAGTGGTAAGGACTGTGACAAACTAGAGGATGAATAATTTGCCTAACAATATTCAAATTAAATAAATTTTAAAAGCCCACCTGTTTGTCCTGGTGAAACAAATATGTATGAAAGACGCCGAGGACTAGTGAGTCATCTGTTTGCAGAAACTTTGAGTGTATTTTTAAATCCACACATGGCATAAGTTTAGAGTGTATCAAATATGTCTTGATATTTTAAAATGTCTTAAATATTTTTAAGACAAATTGTATCTAAAGCGCTATTTTAAATAAGCTGAAGTTGAGAATGTAGCCAAGTGATCACTGGATATTGCTCCCTGGGTAAATACTGAGAGCAGAGACTGACCCTGCCCACGACTGCGGGTCTCTGTTTAAGTCTGCAGACTGGGCTAGGGGCCCTGTGCCTGGGAACCAGATTCTGGGCTGGCATCTTATTGGGTGTATAGGTCCTGACCCACCAGCCTGGTGAGGGCCAGTCCTCACTCCGTTTGCCTTGGGTTGGATCAAGGGGAGAGAGACGCTCTCATCTCCCCTACACTCCTTTGCCCTTGCCCTCCTCTAAGGAATGGGATTCTGGGGAAAGGGCTTAACTTCCACCTCTGATACTATTAGCATATTGTCAATATTTGTAGGAGAGGTGAGGGCGTTTTACCTTTATTTGTACAACAAACAATTAGAATTATGTTAGTTCTGCAGAGCTGATGAGTAAGTTGAAACTGTGTGTGTGTGTGTGTGTGTGTGTGAGAGTGTGTCTGTGTGTCTCTGTGTGTGAGTGTATGTGTCTTTGTGTGTGAGTGTGTGTGTCTGTGTGAGTGTGTGTGTAAGTATGTGTGTGTGTGTGTCTGTGTGTGTGTGTGGAGAGAGAGGGGTTGATTTAATGTATTGTTAATGTTTGCCCATGGTAGAAGTGTTAAATTTCAGACAAAATTTGGTGGGAAACAATGATGGTCTAAAAAATCTCATAAAATACCTAGTGTGTAAATAAATAATTTACTGGTAACACCAGGTTTTAAGTGATCAGAATTTTCTTCAGTCTCTCTCAAAGCATAATGGTTCTCTGGGTATTGGGTAAACAATTCAGTATAAATACACCTTGGAATATTAAAAAATAAACAAGGGTGTATTTATTGCCTCCATTTTTCAGTTAGGAAAATTGGCTGAATAGCAGAGTCAAGTTCAGATTGTTAAAAGGTAATGTTGAACAATTATGTGAATTTCACTACTGTTATATATATATGCAAATGAGAGAGAAATTAGAAATGTGTTGGTGCTAACAGTTTCAGAATAAAAGTTATCCCTCTAATAAATCTTTCAGTGTAGCAGAGTTTGTACTGCTTTGTGGAGGGAGGAAATGGAAGAGGAGGTGTCTCACTATCAGTTTAGGGGGGTAGGGAGCCCACCCTTCCTACAGGTCCCATAGCCGGGAGAAGCCATCTGGAAGGCTGGATACCTCACCCTGGTGGCTGCAGCTCAGCCCCTTCCACACTGTCCAGATCCTCTTCCAAGCCATAGCTCTTTCTCTGGTTTCAGACTTTCTGTCCATGACTGGGTCCCAGGTGAAGATTCAGAACATCAGTAACTCATTTCATATGTATCTACAGTCTGGAGCCAGGCTGCTTGGGTTCAAATCCCGGCGTAAGTGGGTGCTTTCGAGAGTGTGCTGACCCCTCCGTGTCTCCAGTCCCTAGTCTGTAAAATGGGAATAATAACGTGGTTGTTGTCAGGATTCGATGTGTTCATTGAAGGGAGTGCGCAGAGTAATCCCTCCTTGAATATTAGCCATGTTACTATACTTTTCAGATGTACACTTGCTTATCTTTATCCACTGGAAGTATTCATTATCGGTGACCACGAGTGCTAGAAAGGGGTCACAGCAACTATACGGTTAAGAAACAAGCAAGGCATAATCATATACCGTCCAATTCTTTGGTCACTTCAAGAACTGAGGTACTTTCTTCTTACAACTCTAGTAATGTGGGGTCTTTTTAGCTTAGAATCCACAAATCCTGCTGGTTTTGGATAGCATGGGGCTGGCTTGATAGAAGTCTATGAACAGCCCTCGCCTCCTTTCCTCTGGTGAGTTTCTTTCACTCTTTACTACGGCCGTTGAATTTTTCCTGCACATCTGATTTCTTCTTGGAATGGAAGGCAATGCCCGGGGACACGGTTCTGAGGCATTTTACTCTGTCGATGGAAATGACGAGGTCACGTTTGACAGGTTGCGAAGGTCACCTGAGTGGGAGGATGGTGCTGGGCTTGCTGAGGAGTGCTCAGGGGAGCAGCTGTCATGTGAGCAGCCTGGCTCCACTCCAGGAAGATAAGATTGGCCTTGGAATGTCATCTCTTTGGTGGCCTGAAGTTTCACTAAACTGACAAAGAGTAGCTTTAAGGATCTTAGGTGGGATGCACTTGGTTTAGCTGTGATGGTTGGGGGAGGGTGTTGAAACCTGAGGATGTGGCCATTAGATGCTCCTGTGGTAGTGGGTAGGCTGAGATAAGAAGTTCCTGGATTCTGTAGCATTTCCTGGAGGAAAAAGTAAGTCTTCTTTCTACCTAGTGCCTGTCCTGAATAGTGTGTTTGGGAAGGAGAAACGCTTGGCAAGGTTTAAGACTGAGTCTCATGTTATGAACTCAGCACAATAATGGTGCTCACGGTAGGTACATTTTCCTTGTTTAATTAGATGATTACTGCATCTTTTCAGTTTCAGCTCGTGTCATCAGCATTTCAGGTGGAGATATAGAAGCAGTAATTGGCAAAGTGGTCACTTTCTTTTCTTCTACATTGTCTAGGAGCCAAGACCTTGAGGCAATTTCTTTTAAGTGACGTCCCAGATTCTCAGGGCTGCCCTTGTGGCTGGCAGGTCCCCACCACAGTCAGTGGGGGGAAGATACTGCCTTGTTCCTTTGTCATCACTATTCTTCCAGTTAAATAATTAGGGAGTAGAGAATGTGGTCTAAGCATGTAATGAGTTGAACTTTATTGGATGTGGGAAACGTATGTGTAATTTTGGAACATAGTGTTTTAAATGATGGACAGGTCATCTTTGAGTCCAGGAAGCGTTGAAAAGAATTGGTAGCTAAGGCTGTTGATTGAAAAATGGACAAATTTCAATGTATAGGACAAATATAGGTGAAATTAGCTTATTGCTAATACAGGAGACTCAGTAACTGAGTTGAGAAGGTGGGTCCAAGTGAGGTGTAAGAAAGTCCACCAATATCATAGCAGCTGGAAAACTGGGAAACTGAGTCCTGTTGATCAAGCCTGTGGATATGTGAGGACTCTATTTATTTGCCTGAATGAGATAAGTTTTTGTGACTATGGCTGTGTTATAGAACGTATACTTTAGATATTTGTCAATACTGTAGACTATACTGTACTTGGCAAAAGTATTTAACCAAAAAGGTCTGGTTATATAATAGTCCTAGTAAATCATGCTGCAGAAACTGATAAACTAGTGAAAAAGTAAGGGAAAAAGGAACATTTAAGGTAATATTGACCTTAAGATAATAGAGTTTCCAGAATGCTCTATCAGAGCCGGGCTGCATCTGAGTTCAGGCTGCTGAGCCCTGTGTGCTCACCCTCCGCCTTCTGTTTCACCCTAAGCTATCTTATGAGCAGTCCTGACATTCACCATTTATGCCAGGTGGCTTTCTGTATCAGCTGGGGCTCCTGGAGATGACCTTTTGGTTTCTTCCTTGTCAGTGAAGACTAGAGCTCCTAACAGCTGTCCTAAAAGCAGTCGGAAGCTGGTCCCTGATCAGCAGAAGGGTTTAAGAATCCATCAGCCTGGAATAAGTGTCCATACATGGAGCTCAGGAGGGACAGTTCATCAATGTCTTAGGTAACCCTGGTGTTTGGCCCGGTATTGAGTGTGCCGTGGAAAGTTAAGGTGCTTAAAAAATTATTCGCATTTTTTGTAAGAAGCACATCGTGCCAATCATATTTCCGTAAGATCATTTTTCACCCCCAGCAAGGCCAGGAACGTGAGAGGGAGTGGAACTTGAAGGTGTACAACTTGTGAAAAAGATCGGCAAATGTCATGATTTCTGTAACCGCCCACAGTCTTCACCTCCTACCGTCCCAATCGTTCCATCTTCACACTTCTCACCCTGACTTTTGTCAGATGTTTTCTTCCATTTTCCAGACCGCCGCCTTAGAGATATAAGCAGATTTATGTATCGAAATTTTGGTTTTGAAAACATTCTAGACCTTTCCTAATTCCAGGAGAGTATGTACAAAAGCCTCCAAGTTCCCCTTAAATGAGAGAATTGGATCTAAACAAAGGGAAAGGTGCTGATTTTGCACTATGCATAGACTCTACCTGATTTGACTCTGGGCCATACAAAGTCAGCTGCTGCTGGAACCAAGTGTGCAGTCTATTTAAAGAAACTCACCTCTATGGAGCTGCAGTGTCCTTATCGCGGCCACTAGCCCCATGTGGCTATGGAGCTCTTGCAATATAGCTAGCCCGAATTGAGATGTGCTTTAGGCATAAAATATACATTGAATTTCCAGGATTTACTGTGGAAAAAGAACGTAAAATATCTTACTGATAATTTTCACATTGGTTGCATGTTGAACGGTAATACTTTGACTATATTAGGTAAAATGCATTATTGAAATTAATTTTACTTCTTTTTTACTTTTATAATGTAGCTGCTAGAGAAGTTAATATTACATATACGGCTTGAATTACATGTGTATTGGGCAGTAATGCTATAGACTAAATAGTAAATGTCTTCAGGGAAGTCACAAAATGTTTCTAAATGATAACCTTATAGTGGCAAGAACTTAAAAAAAACAAAACCCACCCTGAAAAGAATGGCTTTTAAAGAGAGCCAGTGTTCACTATCTGTTTTTAATTAGGTAACAGTGAGTTCACATGACAAGGAGAAAATTTCCTGGGAGTTAATAGGGGCTGAGACAGCAGAAAAAGCAGGAGGTTATCTGCTCCATTCTAGGTAATACATATGGCTGGATTTACATGATAACTTAATTTGGATGGTAAAGAAATAGTCATAAAAATATGGATTCTTCTAGATAGCTAGAGTTATAAAACCCAGTAAAAGAGGATTATGTAGTTGACGAAACATGCAGGTTTTTAGGGAATTATTTTCGGTTTTTATTGCTTAGCTAGTCCAATGGAGCTAATACTGGGAGAATCATTGCCATGACCAATATAAGAGGAATCGTAAGCATTCTACAAGTGGGAAGTTTTGCAGTCAGAAAAGAAAAGAAGTATAAATTGCTTCAAAGAAGTGATACCTAAAGGATCTTCCTAGTACCAATCAGGATTAAATTGTGAACAGGTGAATGAGGGTTAGCTGAGGGTTGGCCTATTGGGATTTTTAGTTAAGATGGACATTTTTCATATATTTTTCAGTATTCCAAGGACATGTGGGTTGATATCATATCCCCCAGGACAAATGGCCAGAAAATGGTCACGCTGACAACCAAAACAAAGGTTTTCAGAGTACTGGAAGAGAATCGAAAATGAGAATTACTTGATTCTTCATTCACATGTAGCTGTTACTTGTTATGGAATTTTCTCTTCAACTTTACTGAAGCATAACTTACCTAAAATAAAATGTTTTCATTTTAAGTGTACAGTTGGATGGATTTTGAAAAAATGTGTTCAGTCATGTAACTCCAACCCCAACCAAGATACAGAACAATGCTATCACTCCAAAAAACTGCCTGGGATCCTTTGTGACAATCCCCTAACCCCCTCTGCAGGCCAACAGTGATACGATTTATAACACTTTTGATTAGTTTTGCTTCTTCTAGAACTTCATATCAAGGGAATCATGTACTTTTTTAGTATCTGTCTTCTTGAGCTCAAGATAAATGCTGTTATATATATCAATACTTAATGCCTTTTTGTTGCTGAGTAGTATTCCATTATATGTATAAGCGCGTTCTGTTTATCCCTTAACCTATTGCTGGCCATTGGGATTGTTTCCAGTTTTGGGCTATCATAAATAAATCTGCTATATAAACATTCACAGGCAGGTTTTGTGTGGCATACGTTTTCAAATCAGTTGGTAAAAACCCAGGGGCAAGATTGATGATTATATGGTAAGGTTATGTTTAGGTTTGTAAGAAACTACCAAACTATTTTCCAAAGTAACTGCACCATTTTGAATTTCCACCAACAATGAGTGAGTGTCCCTGTTGCTCTGTATCCTTGCCAGTATGAGGTGTCTGTTCAGATCTTTTGCCTACTTCTTAATTGGGTTGTTTTTTTTTTATTGTTCAATGTTAAGAGTTTTTGCATATTTGGGTCCAAGCCTCTAAGCATGCCTTGAGCTGCACCCTCTAGGTTTTAGTGTGCTGTGTCTTAATTTTCACTCATGTTAAAGTATTTTAATTTCCCTTGTGACTTCTTCTCGACCCATTGGTCACTTAGTAGTGTGTTGTTTAATTTCCACATATTTGTAAATTTCCAAGATTTCTTTCTGTTATTATTTTCCAATTTCACTCTCTTACGATTACAGAATGTACTTTGTATAATTTTAATCCTTTTAAATTTTTTGAGGTTTATTTTATGAACTAGATTATGGTCTATCCTGGAGATTATTCTGTGTGCTCTTCAGAAGAATGTGTATGCTTCTCTCGTTGGGTGGAATGTTTATAGATGTCTGTTATTCTAGTTTGTGTGTAACATTGTTCGAGTCTTTTGTGTCCTTGTTGATTATCTGCCTGGTCATTCTATCTATTATTGTAAGTAGGGTACTGAAATCTCCAACTATTTATGTTGAATTGTCTATTGCTACCCTCAATTTTATTAGCTTTTGCTTCATGTATTTTGGGGCACTGTTATTAGGTGAATATATGTTTATAATTCTTACTGATGGATTGACCCCCTTTATCATTATAAAATCTCTCTCTTATATGCATGTAAAGAAGTCTATGTTATTATGTCAGGTAAATCAAGTGCATTAGAACAAACGTAAAGGCAATCAAGGATGGATGTCTGAGGTGGACCCCACAGTGAGAAACAGGACCATTTAGGGAAAGATGGGTCATGGATGCAGAACAAAAAGTAGGAGACGAAGAGAATTTACCGATAGATATTTGATTTTAAAAATTGTTGAAAGTGAATTATTATGCATAGAATGTTACGCATGGGTGCCTGTGCCTTTTGCTCAGAGGGAGCCTTGGAATGATGACCCTTATTAGTGAATGGCCTTTATCCAATATAAACATGAAGTTTATCCTTATTTTTAAGACACTGAGATTCTTCTTTATTGAATTGAAAGGAAAGGGGGATAGCATATGAACAGAGATATGACTTTTCTCATCCAATCCTGAATAGTTTAATAATTCAAACAGATAATATCAATACAAATAATTTAATGGGTTGAGTTAAACATTCTCTAGTAGTAAGGGCAATTTTTACATCTGTTGGTTCTTGTCATTCTAGGACGGGAATAGAGTCTGGGAAACCTGGTGTCTCAAAGAATCTGAAGTGGATTGAATTTTAAATCCTCATCTTCCTATTCCATTGCCTTAGAATTGTTTGGGTCGGGGTGAGGTTTTACAGCAGCAGCTTATCAAAAATATTGCATCGAACCTCAATGATCTTTTCCTTTTTAGTGATGTATTCCATAAACTCTTAAATCATCTGAAAATGTGAAACTTGATGTCCTTCTAATACAATTCTCCCAAATAGTAAAAAAGGTGGTATTGGGAGAGTATGAGAACTGCCATTATAAATCCAGCCAAGTGGGATAGGATGCTGTGATTAACTGCACGGTACCCAGGTAGATCTCCTGGGATTGCCACTGGGTGCAAGGTGAAGCGATTTCTCACGACTTCCTAACATTTATCCCCATAGATCATCGTGTTGAGCCATCAATCCTGTGAAGGTTAAAAGCGACATTACTCAAAACCTGGAGAGGCAGAGTTTCAAGAGGCTGTTATGTCATTGGGTTTAAGGCTTTGAAGGGGAAGAGGAGACAGTTATTTTAAGGTTGATACCAAATGCCTCCCCTACCTCTGCCCCAAAGATTTTATAATTATGGCACCTAACTCATCTGCTGGATCCTCTTCTTCATTTCCCAATTTTTACAAATGAGTCTATAATGGATCCGCATAAACACAAGCCTTTGTTGTTTTTGTTGTTGTTTAGTGGTTCTTCTAGAATTAAATCCCCGTTTGAAATGGAAATAACATGTCTTCATCTGCTTATATGCGTTTTGGTTATTTCTGACCACATTAACATCACAAAAATGTCAGCACATAATCTATAGCAGGTGTTCTTCTCATGCCAGGAGTAAATTACAGAGGCTACTAGGAGAAAAGCTGTTTTGCTGTGCTTTTTCCCCCAGAAGGGTTCTGATGGGGAATATGGGTCCAGAGTGGTTTTTTGACCTTTAGCCTTTAACTAGAGAAACTCACATCATGCTCTACAGTTAGACAGTGGCTTCATTAATAAATATTCTGTATATATCAAGGTCGAATACATGTCTATAAACTGTTTTCAGTTTCCAAGAGTCCCTCTCTTGAAAAATCTTAGCTGTTCTACGTGCTTCTCGAAATGCCACCATTAGCACTTCCCTTTGCTTGAGGCTTTTTCCCTGTTTAGAACGCAGATGCCCTGACGATGTTGATACAAGTAGCTTTACTCCTTACCTAGTCTTAATAGGCATGGCATTAAGGTGAATGAATTCATCAGATCATCTAAAACACGTTTTAATAAGGGAGAGGTGGAAAGCCCAGGGCAGTGGCCAGTGGGGCAAGGGGCAACTCGATCTTGAAAGACCAAGCAGGGGAGGCAGGGCCGAAGACCCTTAGGATTAGCCCTGATTGGAAAATAAATGTTTTGCTTTCCTCTGTAGTTTATCCTTTCTTTGTAGACTTAGTTTACAAGATGTTATGAATGAATGAATGAAATTGTCTTCACAGGCACCAGTTAAGAAGCTAAGGATTACCCTGATAACATTTTGATTTTTTTTCTTGGAAGGAAAGAAGGGTTCTCTTACATTGAGCCCCTCTCTGATATATCGAGTCTAGAAAGACAGGAACTGGTTCCTATGGGAAACATTTCCGAAGATTGTCAGGCTGGACCTTCTGTCGCTCTTTTTTACCGTTGATTTTTATCTCCACCCATTGCAGTAACTGTGTTGTAGAGTAGCAGGCTCGTCTCTTTAATGTAAGCTCTCTTTCTGGCTTCTCTCGCCTACTCTGGTCTTTACGGGCATCTGGATTTCCTCTCCTACAGCCCTGTGTGTGTGAACAACAACACACCGCCTTGAGCTTTATTTCCAGACTAAAATTTGTGCCTTAAGCTAAATAGATGCTTAAGCTGAATAACTTTCTGCAAGTGGGATACAAAGGTGAGCCTTTTGACTTCTACTATCTGAACTGGAAAGAGCCAGAAGCACACCTGAGCAAGATTGTTTAGCTAACCTTTTATTTTCAAAGTGAGGAACCTTCCCCAGACTTAAGTTTCATCCAGAGGATTGCCGATTTGGGGTAAAGATTTAGAACTTACAGAACTTATGAAGATTTAGATAAACATTTAGAACTATACATTTCTAAAAACTGTAAAAGCTATAAAAATGAACTACTGAACTTAGATATTGCTACAGATGATTAGGAGGCCTTTAAGAGACATCTCAGTTCTAAGTTATCTTCTGAATCATTCAAGAAAAAATAACCCACTCATGCAAAAATGATATTGTGTACTTTCTTTGGAAACAGGTGTATATGGGAAATTTGCTAGACTGATAATGATAATGTACTGGGTATGGTTTTTCCCCCCTCTCTCTCCACTATTCTGCCTTGGACCGTGCAGAGGAATCTTTTGTGCTTCTCTGGGAAGCTCTGGGGTGGAATCTTCAATGCTTGTCTCCATCCCTTCCCTGCCTTTTCCCCCTGGGACGAGGGCTGATTTAATTGCCTCGCTTGGTTCCCTGTTATTCTCTCCAGGCAGCCCACCTGCACGTTGTAGGTCTTGTTCTCTCCAACCTGTACCTGTCACCAGGGCTGACCTCTTCCCACTGACTCTGTCCCCCTGAGCTGGCGGGTGCACCTCCAGGACAGTAGCCCACACTTGGGAGCTCAGCATCATTCTCCAATCCAGCCACAAATAAGGCTGACATTTTGTTCCCCAACTCCTGTATTGATTTCTTAATTGTGCCTGAACTTCAGAAAAGGTTATCACAATTCAAGCTCCAACAAGAACATTTGGCATGATCTGATTAGTCTCCGTAGAAAAAGAGTTCTCTGAACCGCCCTTGACGGTGGGGGTCACATTGCCGTTGTAGCTTAAAGGAAACTTGGGTGTTGGGTTGAGTGTCACTCGGGGTAGGTGGCGGCCCATTTTTCAGGGGCCGACGAGCCACGCTTGTGTAGGTGAATGGCTACGATGAGAATGCCGATTTACTTACTTTTGATGAAAAATGTTCTTGTAAGGACAACCGCAAGTGTGTTTGGGTGGATTTACACATTCTCTCGCTTTGCACAGATTTCCTCAAGGCTGTGTTAGAATTCAGAGGCTGCTTGGGGAGAACAGGTGAGAGTCAGCAGATCTGACTGGCTTGTTCCAAAGGCAAGAGTCATCAGGAAGAGGGTTCCACATTCACATCGGGACCCCGGCCATGAACTTGAACTTCAGTGGTTCAGGGCCAGCCTGAAGGAGCCCTGGCAGTCTTGACCTTCCGGCTCTCCTTCCGTCACTCTGCAGTGATCATTCTCTCTGATGGGCACGTCTTCTTGGTGTATGTGTCAGTACCTCCAATTAGGTGAGTCAGGGCTCGGTCAGGGGACTTTGTCCTTTTCCAGACACTGTATGAGCTCTGATCCAGTTATCAGAGGGTGCAGCCGACTCTTCAAGGCTCCCTTTGGACACCCTCACACCAGGATGCCTTTCCCACTTTTGTGAACGTCAGCTTCTGGTGTACTTGAACTCCCAGCAGCCGTCGCCTGTGTTCCTTTGAAGGACGACTGCCATGCATATGAAGCTTCAGCGGGCTCTGAGACTTTAATTACCGCCTTTTTAACCAGTGCGTAACGGGTGTGGAGGTGTCTTCTGATGCGGACAAGCGTCGGCTGTGATACACACTAACCGCAGGGTCTCTGTGGGCCAGAGCCCGCGTTGACCTCTGAGGGACTCTGCCTGGTGTCTCACCATCGCCCCGCCTGCCTCTCTTCCTTCCTGGTCTGGTTCCTCCTTCCCCACTCCCAACTGACTCTTTCTGGGGACATGTTCTCATAAATCACTTTTACATAAATCAAAACCTCAGGTTCTGATTTTGGGAAAACCAACCTAATTCAGACAGTATCCGTACTTCAGTATAACCAAATGTGTCCTGTCTGCAGTGGAGACATTACCTAATTTTCCCCCCATGTCCCTAAATATCATGTATAAGCATTAGGAGTAGTAAATAAATAGCTAAAACGTCTGCGTAATTCACCCGCTGCCTTTGCGTAGTTAACCAGAGCGCGGAAGTGCATCAAAGCTCCCTGTGACATGACAGCAAGGCCGATGTGGGGGAGGAGGGACGGGTACCACGAGGCAGTCGGACGAGGCCAGGGCTGGGCGACGGGAGACCCGGGTCTCATTTCTGCTCTGTCGGGTCCTACTAGTCTGGCCCTGGGTGAGCAGATTCAGGTCTCTGGGTGGTAGTTCATTCAGATAAAAATGACAGGATTGGATTAGAAAATTTCTAAGCTCTCCTCAGTTTTAGAGAAATAAAGGGTCTGGAACCAATGTTGAGTGTTGAGAACGAGTTTTATGGCTAATTAGGGAACCCAGCACTGTACAGACAGTAGGCTCTGATGGACACAGCTCAGACGAGGGCACAGACGGTCTTTAAGAGCTGAAAACCATCGTCTCTGTGTTAGTCAAGGATTTCCAGAAACACAGACCCTCACCCACTGTATATACACATGTATATAGAGAGAGATTTATTTTAAGGAATTGGCTCCCATGCTTGGGGCTGCAAGTCCAAAATCTGCGGGACAGGCAGGCAGGCTGGGGACCCAGGGAAGACCTGATATGGCAGCTTGAGTCCAAAGGCCACCTGCTGACAGAAATTCCCTCTTCCGTGGGAGAGATTCGTCTTTTCTCTTAAGGCCTCAACTCATTGGATGACGCCCACCCACAGGATGGAGGGCCACCTGCTTTACTCAAAGTCAGCTGAGTTAAATGCTCAACTCGTCTGAGAACACCTTCCCAGCAGCATCTGAACTGGCGTTTGACCAAATACCTGCTGCTGGGGCCTCTCCAAGTTGACACATAGCATTAGCCATCACACTCTTCCTTACTGGGAAGTCACAATTGCTGTGTGATTGGCAGGCGGTATCTGCGCTGGTCAGCTGGCCTGGGGTGAGTGCTGAGAGGGTCAGGGGACATCCAGGACATGTGGCTCCACCTGTGCTTTCAGCATTGCTGTGGGCCAGCTGGGCAGCCAGGCCGGGATTCTGCACCTTCACCACAGACATTCTGAGAGCCAAGGAGTAATTAGAGATCTATGTATGAACACTAAATACGAAAAGAGCAACTATTAAGATCAAGTTCAAGTTCTCTTTTACTACTGTACGTTGCAGGACGTCAGAAATTTTTGTAATTTGATGTTCATTTCATTCACTTGCCATTAATTCCACAAAATAAAAAGGAAGTTTATACTTCAGGAGAGAAGATTATTACACAAGAGGAAATTGGTTCAGGAACTGATTGTGAGTCAAGCACTTGTGTTATTAGCAGATACAGTTTAATATCTTTGAGGTCAGTGATGTAATTCTCAGGTCAAAATATTGCATAATAAATGAACAGCTGCAGATAGGCTGGGCCAGAAATCCTCATGAATTATTTAATTTTTGCTTATTTTTATTATGACATCTCCATTTCCAATGATCGTCTTTCACTATTGCATCAAATGCTCATCCTCTCCCTGCTTCTCCTTCTTACGCATGTGTCTGTCCGTCTCACTCCATCTGTTGTGTCTTCAAACCCCTTGTTCTCACCCCACATTTCTTTCATCCCACGTTTCCATGCTCTGACCAGCGTTCCTCAAAAAATGGTCCTGGGCTGTCTGCACGAAAATCTCTTCCAGAGCTTGTTAAAGATGTGGATTTTTGTACCCGAAGTCCCCACTGTCACAAACCCACATTTACCTGTGTGCATTGCATTTGCTCATGGAAATATTTTGTTTGAAGGTGGCAATGGTCCACTGTATCCTTTTTGCAGGTTTTTAACCCAGAAGGGTGACTAATGCATTGAGTTCTCGGGGTGGCAGGGGGAGGGTGGTATTAGGGCCGCTTACTCTGCCTGGGGGAAGGCTGACCCAGCCTATGTGTGCGATCAACACGTCTCTGTCTAGAGGAGAATGACAGTTTTCCTGACTCCTTGTTCAAGTTCTCTGGTAGTAGTTAAAAGTAGAAGGGGGAAGATGATGAAACCTATATCTGTAATTGGTGGAAAATTTTAGGGTATAGATCAAAGTACACATTTGAACTTTTCATTTTGATATATTTTTGACTATTTTATTCCTCCTTGACATACATTCCTGTATCTCAGCACGTATCTTTTTCACATTATAATAAATTGATAGACACATTGATAAGGTAACAATAATACTAATGAAATTGCACATGCAATGTACTGTTTATTGTCTTTACATCATTTCAGTTAAAGCCTATTTTTCCCAACAACAAAGGAAAATCCCGAGAATAATTGCATTGCTATCACAGTATTTTAGTTTCTAGTAAAGCAAGAAAAAAGTGGCAAATAATTCTCCATTCAAACCTTCCCTGTGTTTGGAGTTGCATAGATTTCTGGCTGAAAGGAGAGAAGTTAGAAAACTATATGTTTCCTATGAAATGCTGAAATATGAATTATTATGGCAAGATTCCTGCAGCAAAGGTCAAAAATCTTCCTTTCATTTGCTGCAGTGAATCTTCTTCTCTCTTTCCTTTTGTCTCTCCCTCTGAACACCAACTGTGTTTGATTTTTTTTTTTCTGACCAATGATAGCACGACATCGTTGTTACATGAATGAAAGGTACATGGGAGATTTAAGATTTAAAAAATATATCCCGTCTGAGAAATGTGGATTGTAATCTGAAGTATAATCTCTGATTATATCTCAGACTTTCAAATCAAACCCATGATTAAAAACCACTTGTTATTCTAAAAATCCGAACAGAAAGAACACAAATCTGTCAGGTTTAGATATTGTCAGTCACTTGGTTGCAATGTAATTCCACGCCATATTTGGGGATCTCTTGCCTGCATTCAACAGAAGTCACGCTTTTCAGACAACATAAGACTTAAAGGTCAGTGGATCTGACGTGATGGAAGTGGAAAGTAAAATGATTGTTACAGAAATGGGTTATTTTAAGTAGACATTCCAGGAACTTCAGATCCCAAATTATTCACACAGCTTTAGTGGTCAGATGGAAATTATCTTTTCCTGCTCGTTACGGAAAAATCCACCAGAAAAATATTATATTCTCCTTTTCTGTTCTGATGGTAACAAGCCTGCCTAAGAGACCCAGTGTCAAAGAATGTTTCCTGTCACTTCAATTAGCAAAAATGATTCATAGCCCAAAACTGCACCCGCTTAGACGTGAGCCATATTTACACCAAGAATGCCGTGTTATTTGCTGCTTTAGAAGAAAAAAAAGAATACTAGGGTATGATTAATAGCAAGTTTTATACTGACTTAAAAAGACAAAACTACATAAAAATTCCATTGCCTCAAGGTTTTGATATGGCACGGTAAAGCTATTTCTCTCCTCTGCTTTTCTCAAAAATCACCCCAAGATACAAGAGGAAAAGGAAACAGAGAACACAAAGTCCACCATCAGAGAAACCAGAAAGGAACTGATGGTAGTGTGGGGTGGGGAGCAGTGACGAAAGAGCTGGTTTGCCATGCACAGCCTTGGGAAGACTTGAGAGTGCGATGTACCAGCCATTACGGCCTGTAGGTTCATAGTGACAGAGTGTTCCAGACGTGGGCCTCAGGCACAGAGGAGGGTGGACAAGAGTAGCTGAAGGACACACAGGTGTTAAGTACAGTCTGCATTTTGGATAGTGAATCTCTCCTTCCCCCTCCACCCAGTGACAGATTATAGTCAGGATGATGCTTCTCCAGATAAGAGATAGAGGATCTTCCTCTGGAGAAACTGAACTACCCCAAAGAAAAGATCTACAGATATTGGCAGTTAGGAATCCCTGACAAAAATAAATCCAGCTTTTTTTTTTCCCATTTGATGGGTTGTCTTTTTGTTTTGTTCATGGTTTTCTTTGCTGTGCAGAAACTTTTAAGTTTAATTAGGTCCCACTTGTTTATTTTTGCTTTGGTTTCTTTTGCCTTAGGGGACAGATCCAAAAAAATATTGCTACAATTTATGTCCAAGTGTGTTTGGTCTATGATCTCTTCTGACAGTTTTATGGTTTCAGGTCTTACATTCAGGTCTTTAGTTCATTTTGAGTCTATTTTTGTATATGGTGTGAGGAAATGTTCTAATTTCATTCTTTTACACATAGCTGCCCAGTTTTCCCTGCACCACTTATTGAAAAGACCGTCTTTTCTCCATTGTATAGTCTTGCCTCCTTTGTCGTAGATTAATTGACCATAAGTGTATAGGTTTATTTCTGGGCTGTCTATTCTGTTCTGTTGACCTGTGTGTTTGTTTATGTGCCAGTACCAAGCTGTTTTGCTTACTGTAGTTTTGTAATATAGTCTGAAGTTGTACAAAATAAATAAACAATGAGGATATATTGTACATCACAGGAAAATATAAATAAATCCAGCTTATTCCCCATTTGTTCACCAGTCTACAACTCTGCTTGCCCTAGGAACTTCCAATCAATGTTTTGGACATACAAGGATCATCAGGTATGCAAGGAGGGCTGGAAAAAAAAAAAGGCTAAATTAAAAGCAAATAAACAGAAAAAGACATGCAGAGAAAATGGGAAGCTGAAAAATATTAACATAAAAATATTTAATGTATTTAATATCCTTGGAAGATAAAAGAAGATGATCCACTCATGAAGCAAGAGGACGATGTTCCTTAAATATTCGAATGACAAAGAAGAGCTCGTCTAAATATAAAGATACGGATATAGATAGATGTAGATATAAAAGCCTAAATATATAATATTCAAATGACAAAGAAGAGCTCGTCTAAATATAAAGATACGGATATAGATAGATGTAGATATAAAAGCCTAAATATAATGCTTAAGAAAGTCTTGAGGCTTTAGAATAAAAAGATAGAAATAGACATTGGAGAGAAAAAAAGAAAATTAGAGGATCAATCCAGCTGGTCCAATATCTGATAGTAAGAGTTCCAGAAAGAGTAAACAGAAAATTGTACAGAAAAATTATCAGAAGAATAATGTAATAAATATTCCCAGAACCAGAGATTAGTCTCTAGAATGAAATAACCCAATGAATGCCCAGCACAATGAATAATATAAAAGACCTATCCCAGGTTATATCACCATAAATTTCAGAACAATAAGGAAAAGTTCTGAAAAAAACTTGATGGGTCAAAGAATCTAAAAAAGGGAGACAACAGGCTTATCAATAGCAACCCTGGAATCTAGAAGAGGAAGAAAAATCACCTTCAAAATTCTTATTTTCAACCTAAACTTTAATATTTAGATAGATTGCTATTCAAGAGTGAGGGGAGAATAAAGAAATCTTGAGATGTATAGTGTCAAGAATTTTCTTCTTTGGCCACTTTTATCAGGAAACCACAGGAAGGCATATTTCAACAAAAGGAGGGCGGGGGGAACTAAGAAAGAGAAAAGACTTGGGCTTTAGGGAACAGAAAATGTAACATAGGAGCGAGGGAGATGGGCTTGCCAATGATAGCAAAGCAAATCTCAGGTCAACAGCCATGTGGCATGGCGAGAGAGTGACTGAGGAGAGAGAGAGACATGGGGAGAAAAGTAAAGGGAACTGATGGGTTTTCTGATGCATTTGATCATATGGAAAAATGATGTTGAGAGTTCTGCACCACTGCCAGAGGGTGTAAAAAGACATAGTAACTATTCAAAGAAAATGAAAAAAAAATGACAAAAGGATACACATATCAACTGCAGGTAAAGCAAAAGATGGCATAAAAATGAAAATATAATTACAATACATATTGATTAGAAATAAAGAATTACATGTATACAACTGTATAAATACTAATTTGGGGTTAATTCAAAATAAAATAAAATTATATTGAAAGGTTAAAGGGAGAAAAAGAGCATGCAAGTGTGCTAAAATTCTCAATTCTGAAATTTTGGATTAATGTTGCATAACCTTACTGAATCATAAGGAAAACATATGTGTGTGTATATATATATACACACACACACATATGTTTCCTCTGAGGAAAAGAAGGAAGTGGAAGATCAGGAGACAAGGGATATTCTTTTTCTATTTTGCGGGGGGCAGGGGGGATGCGAGGGTGAAGTAGAAAAGAATAGCTTTATTCCTTTGCCAGGCAAAGGGGACCACAGCAGGCTAATGCCCTCAAAACTGTGTGTCCCGGCCTGGAGGGGGTAGTGAAGAGGTTTTGTTTTGTTTTGTTTTTTTCATTGGTGTACAGTTGCTTTACAATGTGGTGTTAGTTTTTGTTATAAGCGTCTTAGAACTATCGACTGTTTAAAACTATTTGCGAACAATACTTCAAGTAAAATAAATTTTAATTAAAAGGTAAAGCTAAAAGATCAACCTAGCATTTCTAAAACCTCAAGATACCCAAACAGAACTGGCCTCATGAACAATGGTCAGTACATTGAAGCTACATCCACTGTGGCATCTGAAATCAGTCTGGGTGACGTTTTGGCAATGGACCACATCGACAATTGACCAGTGATGATCAATAAAAATGCAAACAAATAAGTCCTTAAAGATGACCTCAGATCACCATCACACAGCAGGAGTACTTTATTGTGAATTGTTTTTCAGTTTACTTTTAGCCACCAGGGGGGTCTGAAGGGGAGATAAATTTTATTGTGAGGGAAAAGGGAGGAATGCAGCTGGAGGAGAGGGTCACAAGCCCCTCCTCTGTCAGCCAGGCACCCACATGAGCACGGACACCTCAGGGGCATCAATAAAATGCAGAAATGAGGGTCAAAATGGATGTGAGAATAAGGAAAATCTCCTGGATTCCGATCTCAAATGATTACTGAAATGTACGAAAGAGAACATAGTTTGAAGCAAATTCTACTTTTTAATTAAAGAATAATCTTAATAGAATCTTGATACATATTCTGTGACAGCTATATTTATTTATCTGTTTTATGTTTGGCTGCGTTGGGTCTTCGTTGCTGCGCGCGGGCTTCCACTAGTTGCGGCGAGGGGGCTACTCTGCATTGCAGTGCGCGGGCTTCTCATTGCGGTGGCTTTTCTCGTTGCGGAGCACGGGCTCTAGGTGCGCAGAGCTTCAGTAGTTGTGGCTCGCGGGCTCTAGAGCGCAGGCGCGGTAGTTGTGGTGCACGGGCTCAGTTGCTCCGTAGCATATGGGATCTTCCCAGACCAGGGATCGAACCTGTGTCCCCTGCATTGGCAGGCGGATTCTTAACCACTGCGCCACCAGGGAAGCCCGTCTTTCACCTTTGCCATCAAGTGTTCTGCATTTCTGGAAGGCAAAGGCTCTAAACACGAGGAGATTGATAGACAGCCTATATTCATCCCCTCTACCTGGAGCACCGATGGCTCTTGTGATGTGAGTAACTACTGCATACCAGGCACAAGAACAATCCTGCCATCTGTTTAGGTGCAGGTCACCAGGCAACAGATGGTAAACTTGGGTAAGTTTGCTTTTCTATTTTGAGATTTACTGAGGATGGGGGAGTTTATTCTCTCTCTCTCTCTCTTTCTCTCTAATACTGGAGAAGCACTTTCATTTTTAGATAGTGTCGAAGTTCTAGAAAACACTTGTAATTGAAATCAAGAGTTTTCTGTTAGCACAGAGTGCTCCTGTGGAGGACTGTAAGAGTTTGTCTAGGTGTTTAGGTCTGGTGGGAGAGAAAGTAGTATATGCGGATGTCTGCAGATGTCTTTGGAAGGTCAGGACAGAGAGCCTGGTGGTCAGGTCAGCATCTGGGACACACACACTGGTGGTGGTTTCTGTGATAGGAACGGCGGAAGGGTGCCCTGCTATCTCTGTTCTGCTCTGGGAGCGGGTTGGCATTCCTGACAAAGGAGAATCTACTCACTAGATTTAAATGGTACCCTTTCCGCAAGCTATTTAGCCTGAAGTCCTCAGTGTCAGCAGCTAGGAACACAAATAGTGAAAATTTGATGTCCTGAGACCCATCCTCCCCTAAGCCTGACAGTGAAACGTCCTGTTGTGTACATGGCTCTGGGCATCCCCTGAGGTGTTTACCTGTGTCCATGAGAAACCCGTCCTCAGCTTCAGGCTCAGTTCCACAGAGGAATCACCCCCTGGTCACGTGCAGGTTCACTGCTCTTGTGAAGGGAACAATTCTGTCTTGTCTTATGATCGTTTATGGGTAGAGGAGCATCTGGCTTGAGCCCCACGGAATTGAGCATTTTACGTTGTAGCTATTTCACGCACCACGATCTAGGCTAGCCAAGTCCAAGTTCCTAACGACCCACAAAGCCATATTACAGTCAAGCTGTGATGACTGGTCTTCATGGTTTGGCGTGGTGCAGGTACTTCTGCCATCAGGGATGCTGTGGGAACCATAGCTTCGCAGGAACACAGGGTGAGTGACATTTCTCAGCCCCACAAGTCACCTCACTCCTTCAAACCTACACATACTCTGCTAGAATGAACAGGTTGGGGCGAATTTGGTGTCATGGTACCCAGAATGAATGTTTGCCCTTTATAGTCAAGTCTTTCTGACTCACAGGAAATCTGTGTTGAGGGACCCTATTGTATCTCTGCCATCTGGCTTTCGTTGTTCCCAGCTTCTCACATCTGACAGTCACGCCTCTGTTGGTCTAAGCTCCAAACCCCAGTGATAGACAAGATTCCACAACCTGGGTGTCTAGCTCCAAATCAGAAAGATACATATTCTGAGGGTATATATATTCCACTCTGCCGCTGGAAACATCCAGACCCCCCCGGCAAATAGATCGCAGAGGGAGGCATGATGTCTAACTTCTTGCACGGAAAAGGGAGGAGAGTAATTCTGGTCCCAACCTGTCAAGAAACAGGAGTTCCAAAACTAATTCTGGTGCCAACTGTGAACGTAATAAAATTATCACCTTGAGACATCAACAATTGCATAACAGTTTATAGTTTACAAAGCTGTAGAGAAAACATAACCATTTATTCCTAAATTCAGTCTTCTAAAATTTCCCCCCAAAGTCTAATGGCATCATTTCTGTTGCTTAAAAAAAATCCTTTCGCTTAACTCCTTCTCAGTTCCTCAACATGACTTCCATCTTATTCTGGTATTGTTGTTGTGTTAAATCTGATGTGGAGTATTTCCAGGGTAGGCATGCATTGGTTAATAATCAAGATATTCGTTTCTTGCATATACACAAAAAATCTTGCAACATTTTTACTAAATTCAGGTAGTCAGGCCTAGGGATTGGAGGTTGATGCCCAAGGCACTCTCAGACTGGCTCCTCTAAATATATTGTCACTGATTCACGGGTTATCTCTGCGAATAAAACTGATGACCTCAGTTTAACATGTTTTGTATTTTTATATGATTTTTAAATGTGCCCAAAGAATAAAATCCTTATTCTGTTAAAAAGCTAACTCAGAACTTCTTTTTCTTCCACTCTCCCATTTAAACATGGATGTAGAATTACTGATGTTTAAAGATCAACCTCAGCATGTAAATGCATTTGTAATGACTATAATTTCTTGCTCTGGACTTTGACTTCCTCAGGATCTGAAAGTAGCATCTGCCAAAGGTTAATGCAGGAATAGGGCTCCATATTTTGAATGCTGTAAGATACAGTCTAGGGTGATAAAAATTGGTCTGCTTTACGGAATTTAAATGAATTTCAGTCTTAGTGCTTCATGACTGAAAATGAAGAAAATTACTTCCATGAGGGCTTAGAAACATGTTATGTTTGTCATCGTGAACCAGTGGCTCAACCCTATTCTAGGATTTTTATGGGAATTGTATTGGGCCAAATTCCTGGGGAATTAGGGAAACAGCTGTCTGAACATGATGCATAGTTTAATAGGAGGTCATTTCTTGGGCCCCTAGCACTCAATGGATGCTAAAGAAACAGTAAAATACAATAAACCCAGTGTTGCAACCTGGGACTTCCAAAGGGAACTCCATCACAGTTCAGAAGCTTGGGAAACAGCCTGAATGTCCAAGGGCCTGCTTTGTCTCTCGATATTTATACAAACTTAGGCAACTTATTTAACTTACTGGAACCCAATCTCACCACCTGTGAACAGCTCATCTTTATGCTTGTTTGTTGTGGTTTTTTCCCAGAGACAGAATTTCTTAATTTTTATGGAGTAAAGCACATTATGTTTTTTCTTTATATTAATGTTTGTTTTAGGTCTTATTTAAGAAGTCTTTCCCTGGGTAGAGGTCATGATGAGGAGATCCTCCTATATTATCATCTAAAATATTTAATGTTTCATTTTTCATGTAAGATCTATACTCAATCCACAGTTAATTTCCGTGTAAGCTGTGAAACAATCCAATTTAATTTCTATGTACGCACCTGCAACTATTCCAGCACCATTTATTGATCTGATGACGGTTTAGTCTGGATCTGTCTTTTAACCCTCTGTTCTGAAGTAAAACCTCAGCATCTATCAAAAATCACCAGATGTGACCACCTAGAGGGGTGGGATAGGGAGGGTGGGAGGGAGGGAGACGCAAGAGGGAGGAGATATGGGAACATATATATGTGTATAACTGATTCACTTTGTTATAAAGCAGAAACTAACACACCACTGTAAAGCAATTATACTCCAATAAAGATGTTAAAAGAAAAAAAATCACCAGATGCGGTTAGGACTGATTCCGAGCTCTGGATTCCCTTCCAGGGCTACTTTCCACCACGTATCAAAATCATGCTCTGTTACTAAATCTTGATATCCCATGTGGCACAGCTACCCTTCTTGTTCTTTCGTTTTTCCAAAACAGTCTTGAGTATTTGTTTCCTTTTTATTCAATGAAAAAAACTTACGTCATAAAACCATAAACAGGCATGCACACACACACACACACACACACACACACACACACACACGTCCCACAATGGTTTGGGATGTTGACTGAAGTTGTACTAAATGAACAGATCATTCTGGAGCGATCTGATATCTTTAGAATATTGAGTAATCCAAGTCAAGAGCATGGTATAATTGTATTTATATAGCTCTTTTTGAAGGTCTTACAACGAAAGACTGTAGTTTTCTCTTTGGAGAGAGTTCATATATCTTGTTATTGTTAAATATTTGATAATGTTGATACCATGAATACTTTTTAGGAGAAATAGACTCTACATACAAAAAAGGGCACAAGGCAGTTGTAAAGTGGGCACTTGTAAAGTGTTGTGTAAAGCTTGATGAATTATCACCAGGTGGACACACTTGTACAGTCACTATCAGTACCCAGAGGACCCTGTACTTTCCTCCTGATCACTACCCAGTCCTCCCCAAGGCAACCTTTATCCTAACACCGTATAGTAGCTTCTCCTGTTGATTTTTAAAAACTCTGTTAACATTCCATTGGTCTTTAACCTCCTCTTCCATTACCACTACACTGCCTTAATTACTCTATCATTCTAAGAATTGGATAACCAGTAAAGTAACCTTTCTAACCATATACTTCTTTTTTTTACAAACTTTCATTTTTAAAGCATAGCAAAATTGAGTAGAAGGTACAGAGATTTCCCACATACTTCCTGCTCCCATGCATGCATGACCTCCCCGCTATCAGCATCTCTCGTTAGTGATACATTTGTTACAGTTGATGAACCTACATTGACACATCATAGTTACTCAAATTCCACAGCTTACATTAGGCTTCGCTCTTGGTGCTATACATTCTATAATAGGTATGGACAATGTGTAATGACATATACCCTTTTTATGGTATCGTACAGAATATTTTCACTACCCTAAAAATCCTTTGCTCCCCCCAATTCATCCCACTCCATCCCAAACCCCAGGCAACCACTGATCTTTTTACTGTCTCCATACTTGTCATTTCTAGCCAGAATCGGAGAGTATTGTAACCTTTTCGGATTGGCTTATTTCACTTAGAAATATGCATTTAAATGTTGTACTTCTTTTAAAATACTGTTTTGGCTATTATGCCACTTTGTATTTCCAGATAAATTTCAAAACTAGTTTGTCAGTTTGCATACACACACACACACACGCACACACACACACACACATACTCGTGTACAATACCTGGTTAGAATTTTTATTGGGATAGTATTAAATATATAGAACAACTTGGGGAAAGTTGCTATATTTAGAATATTGAGTCTTTTAGTTTTGTCCCTTTATTCATTTACATGTTCTTTAATTTTTTCCATAATGTGTTTACTTTTCTTTGTGGAGATGTTGCACATTTTAGAACTAGTTTGGCTTTCCAATTCTTCTTGAATTAGCTTTGGTAAATTGCATTTTACTAGAAATTGGCCAATTTCATCTAAATTTGAATATTCATTGGCACACATTTATTCAAACATCTTTTTAAAATCTTTTCAGTGTGTTTAGTTTTCATTAACATTCCTCTTTTCATTTACAATATTATTTGAAACTTCTTTTTTTCTTGATCCTTACCATTAAAAGTTTATCAGTTTATTGGAGTTTTCAAAGAGGCCAAGTTTGATTTTGTTGTTCATCTCTCTTGCATATTTGTTTATAGGTTATATTTTTATCTTTATTATTTTCCTTCTTCCACTTTCTTTGAACGTACTTTGCTGTTCTTTATGAAATAATTCTCCTTAGCCCATTGATTTTCAGCTTGTCTGTGATGTCTGCTGGGATGAAGTTTCCCAGTTTTTATTTGCTTGAATATATGTTTATTTCTCCTTTATTCTTCCTTCATATTTTCATTAGTTATAGAATGGTAGGGTGATATATTTCCTAATATCTCTTACATCTCTTTCACACACATGATACACAGACACACACAAAGACATACATATGTATGTAGTAGTAGTAACTTACTGGAATGTGATCTCAGGTTTTTAGGACAGCATTTGCTCAAGAAAAGTGACTTCCTTAATTGAAACTTGGACTGTGACCTTGACCTCAGCACCAAGGGCAGATGATGTTCATACCCAGAGCCATCACACAGCAGATAAGACCATTGGGAACTGTAGAGAATAACCACATTTGCTTTATTCCTCCTTCACTGACGTTTCCTCCCCTTCCTCCTTCTGTTCCTCCTGTATTTCCTTTTCTTCTTGTTGTCACTCTTACCCCATTTTTCTCCAGATTATCAGAAGGTTAATTTTGTGCCTAGAGAGTTATGTGGATCCCGACCAAATGCGTATTGTGTTAGTTTCCTGGAATTTTAGTGCCCCAAGGGCCCCCTGGCCAAGTTCCCACATATATTTGTATGATTTATCGACCACATCAAACTTCAGCACTAGGTATGCACTTTTCTCAAAAACAAATTCACGAGAAATGGCATGGCATGTAAAAATAGTTTTGGAATATGACTGCCAAGGCTAGTGATAGGAGCCAACACAGCAGCAGCTGGGACTGGAAGCAGAATGAATTGCTGCATAGGAACATTTCCTAACTTAGTACTGCAGGGTTGGCTTGGTTTTCAGGGGCAAGCAGAGCAACCTGAAGGCTCTGAATCAAAAGGCACGGGATGCGGAGCCAGACATCCAGGGACTGAGAGGTGAGACGTGCCTTATCACACTTACGGCCCACAGACACCTCAGTCATGTCAAGTACAGCAGTTGCTCCTTTCCTCTTTCCACCACGGGGAAAACGATGTTTCTCTCTACTTGCATCTTCCAACATCTTTTCTGAAACCTAATTTCTCCTTCACTTCCAATGTAACTTTTTATCACTCCAGATGAGAAAAAAAAGATATTAGTAATTTAAGGGCAGAGAATAATTTTCTAGATAAGGTGACTTGAAAAAGTGAAAGAGGAATTTCACAACTCTGCATATCTGATTAATCCATGAAAAAAGAAAGCTTTGATGGGGTTCTGTCTAATCTTTGTGGATTTGCTTTACTCACCACTCTTGTTTGAAGTGAAACAATGTAATATTGTATCAGAGAAAATTCCTGAACTGTAATACTCTGCTTGGTGCTGTATAATATCTTAGATATTGGTGTCCAAAATAATTAAGCACTACCATGTGGTCTGGATCTCCTCTCCATACAGACCCCTTAAGCGATATGGTATAAGTTATGTTGAGTAGCAAAAATAATTCTAGAAGTTCTGTCTAATCTCACTCAATATTACAACTTATTTACCTTTATATATTTGGGCAAATGATTTCCTTAATTATCTCCTATAATTGCGCATCAAATTAAGCAATGCTCTTTCAAAAGTGATCACCTTAGGAGCCTATATCTTCCTCTGGAGGTGTTTCAGTTCAGAACATGACACGTAAGTGACCTTCTGGGATGACCCTGAGAACACCAGCACGTTCTTTCCAGTATTCATAAAGACAGTAAATTTTCATCATCAGAGAGTGAATTTGAAGTCTGGAAAGACTCAAGAGAAATAACAATAAAACGAACTCCACTGAATAATAAAAACAATCAAGACAAACATTATAGTTTTTGATTAGTAGAGCTGAGCAAGTAAAAGTAATGAAATTGATATTTTTATTATGTGATTTGTATCCTGTTCCATAAAGGAATTTTTCTAAATGAATTTTTACATCGTAAATGAATTTTTATATTTGAATGACTATAGCATCCACAACGAGCATTCTCAAGAAGAAAAAGTGTTTCACATGGTCTTATACTGTGCATTCTACTCTGCACTGGGAGACTGAAGCAAGATCTGCAGAGTTAAGAAGGGCCTTATGTGTGAGTCATCTGAAATGCACTTTTGCAGGTGTGGTCCTGTGTGTGGTTTATTTCATGATGGTCACAATTTCAGCTGAACCCTACATAGCCCGTTTGTCAGTACCTAGGACAGCAACAAGATCTCACCCTTTTAGCAGAGAATTTCTTCTCTAACCTTCAGAGCGTCTTTTGAGCGTGCAAGAAATAAAATCTCTCACGTTGAGAAAAGATATTAAAAATTACTTCTAAAATTCCTTTAGATATGTGATTGTTTTTAATAAATCCAACAGGAGCCCTTCAGGGACTCCCACACAGTTTGAACTCAAATCAAAGGCAGATCATTATCAAGTGACCTTTCGTTCTGAGGACATTACAGTTAACATAGGGATACCCACAAGGGTCTCCAGAATTAACAGGTGAAGACTCTCAGAAAATAAATGTCCTAATTTTGAAGACTAAACGTAGCACAGAAATTTATTAACAGAATTTGTTTAGAAAATGCTCTTTTCAGAAACAAAAATAAATTGTGCACTTTCAGGAGAATTGAAAAGTTTATATTGTGTAGTGATTAGATGCAGATAAAGCAATTCACTTTCCCTGTGTTGTTTGGAGTACAGTTTGCTATAAAAGATAATCCCACATTTATAATCTGGACATCTTATTATTAGACTTCACTAGGTTTTTATAAAATGCACTGGATATTTGGTAATTATCTTCTCCTCCTCTTAAGCCCTTTGATGCTTCTCAATCCCTGCCCCAGAGTGACCTTTGTAGGGAGGTTGGCTGGCTGCCACTGAGTGGGCATTAAAGTCAGAGCACAGAAATTACAGCACCAAGAGACGTGTGTGTCCTACAGACTTACCCAAAATGGAATCTCTTAAATCTGTTTCCCCCAGTTGCCTTTGGGATCCGATTCGAAATCAGTATTTTGTGCTTCAAGCAGATAGACAAAAGACAAAATTAATTCTACTAATTTTTTTAATGAAATGGGAACTTTTAATTGATGTTACTATAAGCAAACTATACACATACATGCATACACATCTCTTTACAAGTGAATTTTGGAAGAGAACACCCACATGGGGGAACTTGTCATGTTCTACCTCGCATACCTTGGGGAGCATAAAGTATAAATAAAATGCATGATCGCTATTACGTTAATGCACGATATATTATTATTATGTTATATAGACTAAGAGATTACCAATAAACTATTGATTCATGTAAATAATTTCTGTTGATTTCTTACTTCACAGGGTAAAAACAAAGGTCTGAATAAAAGATTCTCATACCCACACACTTAATTAGTATACTTTGTTACTCCTCAAGGTTCTTACAAAGTGGAAGTTTTTGAAGAAACATTTAGTTCTTAACAAATACAATTCTTTTATTTTTGCTATGCTAAATATAGCATATTGCAAATGGGTTTACTAATCCTTTTAAACTTCAGTACCTGGAGAAGCATTTAGATTCAGGATGTGAAGCGCCAATCACTCAAAAAGAACACATATTTCTCTATGGAATCGCCTCAAGAGCAAAAGAAAAATTCTTTTATTATTTCATAAATTATTTGCAGTGCAGAAAGCAACAGGAGAGCAGAAGTCTCTCTGGGGCTGGGTCCAGGGCGTCAAACAAATTTTCCTTGCTGACGTGGGCTGGTGGGATGCCCTGAGAGAGCCGAGTCCCAAGGGTGCAGGCGTCTCAGTCCAGGAGGTCAAAGCAGAGAACAGAGGAATTTGAATTTGAGCAAAAATTTTTTTGTGCCACTTTGTGCCACTTTCCCACATTGTTCTTCAATTTTCCCTCTGTTGAAAAATAGATCATCTATTATTTAATTCTCTCACTGCACAGGTACTAGGGCTAGAATGATGGAAGACAGAGCCTTGGACCTCTGCTTTTATGGAGCTTATGGGCATGGTGAGGGGGTTTCAGACAATTGGGAATCAGTATAAAATCTCTGTCCTGGGGGAGGAGCCTCATGTTGTGAGAATACAGGGGAGAGGCCCCCAACCTAGCCTGGTCTTTGTGTAGGAGGACTTGGGACCAAGTTCACCTTCTTAGAGGAAGTTATCAAGCAGGTACATACTTTATAGCCCAGTAAAAAAGAAAAGTGAGGGAGAGTGTCCCAAGCAGAGGGAACAGCAAGCCCAGAAGCCTGGAAGAGAATGTTTTTTTGAGAAACAATGAACTTCAGTATGGCTGGAGCCTAGAATACATTGGGTTTGGTGGCCGAGCAGTCTGGGGACAGGGGCTGGGGAATGGAGGAAATGGTCAGAAAACAGAACGTAGAGGCTGGTGAGGCTACACCTGAAGGGCTTTTGTGAGATGAGGAAAGAAATGTACAGTTACTCTAAGAGAGGTGGGTAGCTTGAAGGATTTTAAGCAGGAGAGTGACACGATTAGAACTGAATTTTACAAGCTTCCTTTCGTCCTCTCTATGCAGTCCTTCTAATGTTTGAAGACAGCTAACGTGCTCTATTCCCATTTCCTTCATTCTTCTAGTGGGGAGGTTTCCAGAACTTTTGACGAGATAACCTTCTTCCGAGCAAATCTATTTTTTTAATGTTCCTCTTAAAATAAGGGACCTGAAGCAGAATAGGATGATCCAGGTGGGCTATCTAAACAGCATGTAGCATAGTACGGTTCTGCCACCCTTGTTTTCTTGGATATTACTCTCTCATTGGAGCAGATTAAAATTGCTGTGGCACATTGTTTATTCATTTTGAGCTTATGGTAAACTAAAGCAAAACAGACATTTTTTCCCCTAACTAAAATTGATGCTGAGTCAAGTCTCACCCATCTTGGGTAAGTAAGAGTTTACATATCCCTGTCAAACGTCATGTTAATGGTTTCCGTCCATCATTCATGTCTATCAAGATTGTTCTGAATCTTGCTTATGTCATTGGAGGCACTGGCCGTCTATCTTAGCCTGTGTCAGCTGCAAATTTAATAAGGATAATTCCTGTATCTTCATCCAACTAGCAGCTTCTCTCTGGGGTCTCCTCTCCTGGTTGATAAGAATGCTATTTTTTACCTTTATTTATTCAGCCAGAGAGAAATCCACTGAAGTATTTCCAAACCCCATCTTGTAAGATTCAAAATAATATCACGAAGAACGTGGCAAAAATGTCTTGATGAAATCGATTCCTATGATTTCTTTGATATTTTCCCTATCTTCTAGTGTAGTAAGCCACTTAAAAGTGGTTAGTAAGCATCTTTTTACCTTTATAACAATCAATCAAAAAGAACTTGTAAAACTTGGCCAGGTGTCGGCATCCATCTTCCTGGCCTGTAGTCTCTGGGTGGCATGGTTTCTCCCCATCTGGAATCATCCATCTGCCGTCTCCAGGGTCTGTCAGCTCTTCTGTCCTCTGCGATTTTCTGAGAATTACCAAAGGGTTGGGGTCCCTTGGTGGCACTTTTCACACCGGATTTTAATGGACGGGTAACTTCTCTCTACCCAGACCCTCCCCTGTCTTCCAGCAGCGATTCCCCCATTGGTACAAGGAAGACAACAGTACCTCACCTTGGGGCGGTTGTGAGAATTGCATGAGTTCACACATGCATGTTCTGGTTTCTTATTAGAACAGTGTCTGGCTCACAGCAAGTGCTCAGTGATGGTAAGCGTTAGCTATGAATGAATTTGCAGATAGTCGCTCTCTGTTTATTAATATTTGGCGAAATTCTCTGAGACCTCAGGCTTGTCTTATTACCTCTTTGAAAATAAAATTCTAGTCTGTGATATGAGGGTGACAATGATCTCTACTGTTTATCTCACAGAGGATCAGATACAACACTATGACTTTGGTGCCCACAGATATGGTTTTAGGTACATATCGATGCTGGAAGGACTGAAGCTGAACTTAGCCATATTTAAGCACAGTATAGCTTCAAGAGACAAATGCGGATAAACAGTAGACACAGTTTGGTTTAGCTTATTCTTTTTCATAAAATCATTTCTGGTCATTCACCAACCAAGTCAGATACCTTGATGGTGTGTCAGTTTTGAGATAGTTATGAAATGGAACACATATGGATTTTGCTTGCAATGACTGTATTCATAAGTGGTTTTCCATTGTCATTCATGTAGTCCAGTTGAATGAGCCAGTTGTTAAATTCTCAAAAAATGCATCCACTTGATAGATAGAAGCTGTATTTTAAAACCTGTGTAAAATAAATAATAGGTGTGCTTTATCAAAATAAATTTTATTAAACTAAAAATATATTTTGCCATTTTCCCTTGTGTAGTTCTGCCAGAGTTGGTCCATGTAATAGTTCTTTGTTCTCTGTTCCGGTGGACAGGATACTCCCACACAAAGGAGATGATGAGAATGCAAAAGAGGGTCAGTGTGAAGTTTAGTTCAAAAATAAGTCTGTGTTTAATCAGAAGGGAACCCTTCCCATTCACGTTGTAAATAAACACAGGTGCATGACGGGGTGGTGGGACAGGAAGCCTAAATATTTCTGAAAAACACTGCCTCTGCTCTATCTCTGACACCACTGACCTGGTTTGGGCTTAACTTAATTTGAGGGATTATTGGGAGAATTAAATGTATTGCATATAAAAGGCAGGCACACAGTTGTGGCTCCATCTCTGATAGGTTTTAGTGCTCATTGCTTCTAAGACCTCCCTCTGGCTAGTACATCCAGAAAGGGAGAGACAAACAGAAGAGCCAAGGTGCACAGAAGAGGGAAAACAGACACCCTAATAGGTCAGTTCCTAGGTTATTATAATAGGCGATTTGAAATTGAAAAGAACCCTCATTGAATCCTGCCTCTTCAGTCCAGGAATGAAGTCTAGGAGTTGGAACAGAGAAATCAGAGAGGGTCTTTGTACAGAAGTTTGAGAAAACTGAAGCTAGCATTGCGATCAAAAGTTTCTGCCCGGGCAGCCTGGCCCTGTGCAGGGCATTGCACTGCCAGATGTTGATTAGTCTTGGGTAAGCGTTATTGACTTCATTCCATTTTTGGCTCGCTTATCAGTCATATCTTAGCCGGGGCTGGGAGGAGTGGAAGTTCTGTCGTGGCTCTGATGCCGTCTGTGCAGATGTTTAGAGGCGTCAGTTAGTGGCAATCCAGTAGCCTTCTTAGTTAACCTCTAGTTTCCTGGCTGCGTTCCAGCTCCAAACTGTCGCCAGTTGTGTAAAACACTGGAGGGATGCAGAATTCTTTCTGCCAGGTATTTGGTTTATTCATTTTTGTTTGTTTGCTTGTTTAGAGATAAATGTCTGACGTTGAAGCCACTTCAGAAAGAGGAAGTTGGTTGGGGTGTGTGTGTGTGTGTGTGGTGTCCTGTTAAAAAAAAAAAGCTACTGATAACCAGAAGAGAGTATTCTAAACAGATTTTTTAAGGAGGGCACGTAGCTGACATTTGCTTACCCCAAATTCATTCCGCATTCTTCCTTGCAAACAGATTGCTGCCTTTATCTGGTAATTCACATTCCTCTATAATGCAAGAGAAGTATAATAATATTTAAAAGGAAAAAGGAAGAGAAAACAAGATAACACCTCAACCCTCTGGATGAAAAAGAGGAAAAAAGGATACCAAATCCCTCTCAAATTGATATAACGACATGTAGGGCTGTAGTTGGCAAAATAATGGCCCCAAAGATGACCACATCCTGATCCCTGGAACCTGTGAATGTGTTACTTTACATAGCAAAGGGAAATTAAAGTTGCAGATGGAATTAAAATTGCTTATCAGTTAACCCTAAACTAGGAAGATTATCCTGCACTCTCCGGGTGGCCCCAATGTAATGAAGGCAATCCTTCACAGCGGAAGAGGGGCAGAAGAGTCAGAGGGATGAGATGCTAGACTCACCCCTCCACTGCTGGTCCTGAATGTGGAGGAGGGACCACAAACCAAGAAATGCCGGTGGCCTCTGACACTGGAAACGTTCAGGAAAGGGAAACCAACGCTTCCCCTTTCCCTCCAGGAGGGAATGCTGCCCGCCAACACCTCAATGTAGCCCAGTGAGACCTGATTTAGATTCTTAACAGAACTGTGAGATCAATGTGGGCTGTCTTAAGCCACTGCGTCTGTGGTGACTGCCACAGTTGCTCCCTCCTGACACACTCACTCAGCGTGTCCTCAAGGAGGGGCTTTCTTTCCCTCTCCGAATGTACCTCGCGGTTCCCACTGGAAAGCCTGTGCTTAGCTGCTTCTTGCACGCATCAGCCCCTTTCTCCATTTTCCAGTCTCTGTTTCGCCACGTTACCTGGAGTATGCCCTTTCTTCAACCCTTTACTTGGGCTTTCTCTGTCCTGCTTTTTTCTTCACAGCATGCATTGAAAATTTAAAATTAGATATTATTATTTTCTTGTTTCCCATCTATTTTCACCACTAGACTGAGAGATTTGTGAGGCTAGGAACTGTATCTCCTTCGTTTTCTGATGCACCCCCAGGGCCAGCACAGCACTGGGTCCATAGCTGTGCACAATGTCTACGTTAATTTTTAAAAGTCAATGTATTTATATTAATTTTCTTTCTGAGCTACTGATTTTATGATATTTATCTGTCTGCAATTTTGTGCTTAATTATTGTAACGTTAAAAATAACATTATTTAACACTTAACATATATAACATTTAGAACACCCCTCAATTCTAATTTTTAAAGTTTTCTTTGCTATTCTTAACAGGTGTGCTTTTTTCTTATCAGCTTGATAATCATTCTGTTACATTCTCCAAAACTCATATTGAGATTTTGATTGGTATTAAAGTTAATGTATAAATTAATTTTTGGAAGAATCTTTATCCTTCCACTATGCTGCCTTCTCATTAAGTGTCACAGTATGGTTCTCCTGTTTAAATATTCTTTTAACCTCTCAGAAAAGTTTTATATTTTTAAGTAAAGCTTCCTAGTTCCTAATTTATTTTTTGTTAGCTTGTTTGCAGGTATTTTATTTTATAGGTTGCTATTATAAATTGATTCTTCTACTGTTATATTTTCTTTTTTTCTTATTTATAAATTATTTTATTTATTTTTGGGTGCATTGGGTCTTCGTTGCTGCGCGTGGGCTTTCTCTAGTTGTGGCGAGCGGGGGCTACTCTTTGTTGCGGTGCGTGGGCTTCTCATTGGGGTGGCTTCCCTTGTTGCAGAGCATGGGTTCTAGGCACGCGAGCTTCAGTAGTTGTGGCACGTGGGCTCAGTAGTTGTGGCGTACAGGCTTAGTTGCTCGGCGGCATGTGGGATCTTCCCGGACCGGGGCTCGAACCCGTGTCCCCTGCATTGGCAGGCGGATTCTTAACCACTGCGCCACCAGGGAAGCCCCTACTGTTATATTTTCTAATTGTTGACTGCTGATATATTAAAAAGGATTTTGGTCTATTTTGTTTCAGCTGCAGAAGTGAACTTTCAAAAAATGTATTCTAAGGGTTTCTTTTTTTAATAGATTCTACAGCATTGTTGGGAGGATTGAATGACATGCACAGTGTATTTTACAGATTGTAAGCTCTCAGTAAATACTTAGTTTTCTTCCTCTCTTTGTCCTCTTTCTCTTCATGCTTGCTGTGGCACATAATCAATTTCCATATGTATAAAGGCCCTTTTGTTCTCTGCTTTCCAGTACTTACAGTTCTTATTTTGTTTCACGGGTTGTTATATTAGTTAGAACTCCAAAAATGAGTATTAATTAATTAATTAATTAACCGACTACCAATTTATTACCAGCTAATCAATTAACTAATAAAGCTAATAATTAATTGATTAATTATTAATTAACTATTAATAGCTGTTAATAATAGTTTAAGAAAACATCTTATAATTCCCAGTTTCCCAAGAGATTTTTAACTTTCTCATATTTTTAACTTTATCATATTTTTCTAAGTCTCTTATTGAATCTTTTCATATGATTCATTACATTTATGTATTTCCTAATATTCTATTGTCCTTCAATTTCTACTTGGTCACAGGGTAAATTTTTAATATTTTATATTGATTTAGGTTGGAAATATTTTATTTTATTTTATTTTATTTAATTTATTTATTTATTTTTTTTGCGGTACGTGGGCCTCTCACTGCTGTGGCCTCTCCCGTTGCGGAGCACAGGCTCCGGACGCGCAGGCTCAGCGGCCATGGCTCACGGGCCCAGCCGCTCCGCGGCATGTGGGATCCTCCCGGACCGGGGCACGAACCCGTGTCCCCTGCATCGGCAGGCGGACTCTCAACCACTGCGCCACCAGGGAAGCCTGGAAGTATTTTATTTTGAGTTTTTTGCTTCTATTATATAAGTAAAAGGGAACTGCAGTCAAATTCTCTTATCAATTGTAGGTTCTCATGTTAGAGTGATGTGGGCTTTATAAGATGAGTGGAGAGGCTTTTTAATCTCTTTCGGTGCTCTGAAACCAATCTCTCTCTCTCTCCTACACTTCAGTAAATGACACAATCTTTTATCCAGTTATTCAGGCAACTTAAGAGTTACCTAGTTCATTGAATCTAAGATAGCATTACTCTTAAACCATACCATTAGTTTATGTACCAGTAAGAAAGAAGAAAATGCTGCTTGTGACTAAAAGAAGTTTTGCCACTTGTAATTTTTCTTTTATAACTTATTAAAATCTATGTAGAGTCCCTTACAGCTTTTAACATCGTATATTAGCTTTGTATAGATAAAAATAAGAGCATAAGTAAAATACACATAGGGTTTCCTGCAGTTTTTTCACTTTCGGAGTTCCGCTTCTCTGGGTCGTCCAGACCCCTCATCATCTGTGCCCATGACACCATCGTCAGCTGGGCAGACCAGTGATGCCCCTCTGTGACCTCAGGGTCACAGCTGCTGAAATCATTCCGCGAGCGGTGCTTCGCACTCACGGCAATGGCAACCACTTAACGACGGTCTCTGTGATGTTAGCCGTGATTTCAGGTGCATCCCAACTTCAGGTGTCTTCGTATGAATGAAATACGGTACTTGATTTCTCTCTCTTCCTCACCCTCCACATCCAAACTATTAGCAAGTGGTCATAATTCTATCTCAGATGATTATATCTTGTACTTATTAAATCTACTCATTTCTGTCGATTCCCACTGGCACACCCTTGGTCTAGGTGACCATAAACTTTCATCTGGATGATGACAACCCTCTAAGTGGTCTCACTAAGCAGTCTCCCCCCTTGGCCCCCTAAAATTTCATTCCCACAGGGTAGCAAGTTTTCTTAAAGTCCTTATGGTATCCTCAAGTCACTGCATCTCTGGCTGTCCCCTAAGTGCCGTGGTTTAGTTCCTTAGACATGCCAAGCTTTTGCCAATGCTCGTATATGCTTTTCCTTACATTCTGGACAGCTCACGCGTGTCCTCATCCTCTGTGTGTCAGCATAAACAGCATTGCTTCAGCGACATCTTCCTGATGTCTAACTTCCATGCCCCTGCTCTCGTTATGGTCTGTTTCCAAGAGTCTCAAGAATTGTTGGTGGGAAGTATTTTCTCAGCCTGTGTGTCCGAGGGTCTCTTTCTATTGTCTTATCTCGTGAATGTCATCTGGGCTGTTGGAAGTTCTCTCCAAGCTCATCCTCTAGGTGCTGTGTCTCTGCCTGATGAGGGAAGGCTCATCCCAGCCCCGTCGCCTGGTCCCTAACTGTCAATATCGTGGAACACAGAAATAATTTCAGTCCCCAGCACACCTTTGCCAGGATGTCCTTGAGCAGTTTAATTACCTCCCTCTTCCCCAACCTTTGTAGGGTTGTCCTCAGCTTCTGGACGGCATTTCTCTTTGTGATGTAACCTGAGTCCCAGCCAGGCCACAGCTTATTTGACCAGGCTGCTCAGTGACTAAACAAATGATCTTCTTGAAAAAGTTCAAATAAGAGAGAGGGAAGAGAGTTGTCCCATGGTAGGAATTTGAACTGAAAAGTTACCAGGAGATAGGACCAGCCAAGAAAGCACAAACGGGTAGTGGACACCAGGGCAGCGGGGGAGAGAGGGGAGGTCTGCAGGGGAGGCATACTGAGAACACGTATCACTGAAGAGGAGGCTGGGGAGACAGGCAGACAGACAGACTAAGAAACTAAGAGGCGCTGCCCTGGTCAGGACATTAATCCTCGTTTTCATTAGGAACATCAGCAACTCCTTTCAGTTCTGTTCTGAATAACACACATGGCATGTGCGTGTCCGTGTGTGCAGGCATGTGTCTGCACGCGTGACCTCCTCTGTCCTAAATAGCACATGCTGCACACGCGTACACATGTGTGCAGGCATGTGTCTGCACGCACGAGCTCCCCTTTGCTAGCTCCTGAACTTCATGCTCTTGAGATCCAAGCCTCCTTTAATGCTCTCCTTCTTCGAGCTGAGCCAGGGCTTCTTGGGGTCAGTGAGGACAGAGTGTGCCCCTCCGGCCTGTTTAGCAGAGTCCTCAGCCAGGGACCTGCAAGGCCCTGTGAAAACGAGCTCAGGGGGTGAAATCTCCTTGCCCTTCACGACGGAAGAGCCTCCTTTGATGTCCCAGAGCCCCCTGGTTCCTGCCCCCTGCCCACCCGCTTCACGTGGACAGACCACAGCTAGGAATCCAGTGCCTCATGGCCCAGCCCTGCCCCAGGGTGTCCTGGTGACGTAAGCGGCCTGTGACTCTGAGTTGACTAGAAAGGTAGGGGTGGGAGGGGGCCAACGCCTTACATGCCTAAGAAGCAGGACCCTCAGGATGGGCTGCCTGACCGCGGGCAGCTCTGGACTCTGAGCTGGGGCGCGCGTCCGGGCGGGGCATGAGGGGTGAACCCGAGGGTGGACACCATCCCCTCTGTCCTCCCAACAGGCGGGGCTCGTATCCCTGGTGGGCGGGAGTAGTTTGTCACTGATTTTCTTCTTTCCTTCATCCATTTCGATTCTTTTTGTATTTAGTCCAAATTCCTCTGATTCTGTAAACAGACCAAGTCAGTTAACTGCTGGTTTGTTTTTGTTTGTTCATTTCGTGAATGGGCTTCCATTTTCATCTTTAGATGTGTCTTCCTTGGTACGTCAGGGGCCTGTTGGAGGAGCTGCACCAGGGCTGCCAAAGTGCTATCAGGGCGGACCCAGACCTTAAGTTATCCAGAATGTACCCTGTTCCTTATACAATCTGGTGACTCTATATTCTCCAGAACCCACGTGAAACAAAGGAAGCAGCTCACAATTCCATGTCTACTCCTTTCACAAATCTGGAGCCATTCTGAAAGTATGTACACGTCTTAAAATAGGTTTCATCTACTTAGAAAAAAAATCAAATGCTATTTTAATGTAAAGAGTTTCCTTTTTCTTCTTGTTTCATAAAAACCCAACACAATTCATTTGGTAATGTAAATTCTCCTTTTTGTTTTAAGAAATTATGGAGGATATCTCAAGTTCCAAAACCTTTTATAGTGTCAAAGCAAACACTGCACCAGACATAGTGAGACACATAAGGAAGACTTTACTCATGGCTATTGCAAGAGAGAGGAGGGGCAAGAACTCAGCCTGAGCTCCAGGGACACATGGGCTGGGCAGCTTTTAAGAGCTGGGATGGGGGAGTCCTGGGCCACCGTGTTTGCTAGTTTGCCTTCCACAAAGAAAAAGTGAACGTTCTCATATCTTCAGGCAGAAGGTGGTTTTATACCTTGGAGGAAGGCCCCTCTGAGAGATGGGGAACCTCTTCCTTAAAGATCCCACTTAAAGGGGGTGGCTCCCAGGTCCTAGAGAAAGATAGTCTTCGGTTGTAAAACCGACAAGAGGCTTTTAAAAATACATAAAAGAGGCATTTACAATTACAAGGTTTTCTACAGTAAATGCTGTAAGGGAAGAGAGGGCAGGGCCAAGCATCAGGAAGAAGCCTGTCTAAAGTCTGCTCAAGGCGAGGGGATATCAAGGCCTCTTGGTCACTAGAAGTCATCAAGTGAAAGGGCAGACAGGACAACGAATTTCCCTATTCAGGGTTGTGTGCGCGTGCGCGCGTGCCTGCGTGTTTTCCATTTGCACCAGGAAAGCTAAAATGATTTTTAGACTCATAGACCTGTGAGGAGGAGAACCGTGGCTCCAGGTAGAGCTCAACACCCCCTGATGCTCTAGAATTCTCCCTGGGCCACTACCCTGGGGCAGATTTTGTTCGGAGCATCAGGTACCTACGCTTCCAGCATCCTTTCGGGCTGAAGGCACGAGCACTGGGACATGACGGAGATGCTTTGGAGCAGGCGATCCGTGTCTGGATCAGCGGTGGCCCTGGGCTCTTGCACAGGCCGTGGAGAGGACGCTGACCTCGGGAGCAGAGCGGCAGTCTGTCCCCCGGGCCTGCTGCTCTGCGATCCGCCAGCTCAGAGCTCGGAGCCCCTCCCAGTGGGAGTGGAGAAATCTCCCTGTGTAATCTCTGGAGGTGGAAGGGAGACCTTTGTGGCGGTGCCTCTTAGGAAAAAGGCCACCCGGAAGTGACTTGACGTGAAATCCGTGGGCTTAGTGGGTCAGTCATAATTAAGGAGTTTTCCCCCCTTTCTCTGTTTCCCACACTATCTTGAGTGTCTTTCTGAGAATAAGTAGACCTTCTTTGTAATAAAATCTGACAGGGGGTATGACAGCCGTTGGGAAGGGAGGTTGGCAGTGATGAGGGTCTCTTCATCCTAAAGCCGCTTTCCGTGGGGCAGCCCAGGCTCCCTCCATCACACGAAGGCAGCTGCTTCCTAGTGGTATTTGGAGGATACCTGTGATGGGTCGGCTGTGCTGTGAAGGTGGCCTGGATGACTACACAGGGACATCCCTGGACTGCATGGTGCCTTTTTCCTGGTTCCCAGGAGGGTGTGAGGCCGGTGGAGGCCACGGGCCTGGTCAGCTTGCACGCTGCCCTCTGCTTCCGGGACCAGGCCAGCTCGTCCCCCCGCCAGCCTTTCTCAGAGCCGAGCGGTGGGGCAGCTCCGTGTGGCCAGGAAGCTCGGGAAGGACCTTCCTTGCAGCAGGAGCAAGTCGGGGTTTCCCTGGGGCTGCTCTGTGCACCTCTGTTCTTTCCAGCGTGTTAGGAGCCGGTTCTCTGGTCCGCGCTTTTCTCGTGGCATTGAGAGCCCCAAGTGCCCCAGCATCACTCTCTAAAGGCCAGGAAGAGGCTCCTTGGCTGGCATTTCAGGAAAAAGTCTAGTTTTCTGATACGTTGCTGCAAGACCATGATTTCTGTCTATTCCTCCCTTTCAGCTCTCGTCTGCCCTCTTGCTTGACACGTTACCCTCATGGCCTCACCCTATCAGAATTAACTCCCCCATGAAGCTTTAGTGTATATTTTGACACTGATCACAGCACATCTTCTGTTAGGGGTGTGTGTGTGTGTGTGTGTGCGTGTGTGTGAGGCCTTGCCCCACTCTGACCCTGTCCCACGCCACTCTCTCCCTGCCGACCACTCACTGTACTCTGTTAGGTGTGTGTGTGTGCGTGTGCGTGTGTGAGAGGCCTTGCCCCACTCTGACCCTGTCCCACGCCACTCTCTCCCTGCCGACCACTCACTGTACCCTCTGGCCTTTCTGGTCCGCAACAGCCGTTGCACTTGCTGCTTCCTCTCCTTGGGAAGCGGCCCCCAGACCCACTCACTCTGGTCTACACTGGTCGGGACTACATTTCTTTTTCATTTCTTATTCAT
This sequence comes from Grampus griseus, assembly GCF_964374135.1. NCBI lineage: Eukaryota > Metazoa > Chordata > Mammalia > Artiodactyla > Delphinidae > Grampus > Grampus griseus. The sequence continues at coordinate 84,134,863 of NC_139006.1, read as the reverse complement.
GGTGTATAACTCATTCATGGATTCACTGAATAATGATAATAAAAAAAGAACATGACTAAGTCCCCACATTTGCCGAGGGTGATTCGAGACCAGGCAATGCAGTGGTGAATTCAGCATGGTCCTTGTTCTCCAGAAGTTTACAGTACCGGTGGGGCAGCCACTAAACACAGAATCAGAGGCTGAGAAGCTACACGAGAAAAGCAAAAGATGCAGGAGGGAACGAAAGAGGTCCTGGTTTAGGCTGGTGGTGGGCGGCGGCTCTGAAGATGCGCCACCTCTGTTGGGGGCTGAAGGTGGGCGGGATGCAGCCAAGGAAGAGGGAGGGAGCGAACACTGTGTGAAGATGCTCAGATGGTCAGGGCTTAGCGCATCTCGGAACGGGAGGCCAGAGTGGCTGGGGCTTAGCGATCAGGGAGGAGGGGAGGACAGATGAGGCGGGAGAGGCAGCCAGGGACTGGGAATTGCACTCAGACTGAGGTTTGACCTCAAGGGAAATTAACAGGCGCTGACTGAGGGCTTAAGGCGGGGAGTGGCATGACGTCATGCGCCACAGTGTGAAAGCGGAGAGGTTGTGTCCCTTATCCCCTCCCCTGCAGCCCCCAGGTTAAGTCGTACATCAGAGGAGATTAACTTTAGATTTTCCTGGAAGGCCCAGTTCTTTACTCGGTCCCGTACCTGTTGGGTCAGCGCCTGTTACTGCGGTGGTCGGCTTCCGGGCGGCTCCCAGTGATGCAGGAGCATCTCAGTGACCCTGGTCTTCCACTGGACTTCCGGCCGAATCCCTATTCGCATTTCGCATTTACTTGTCCTGGGAGGTCATATAGTAACACTTCTGTCATTCTTAGATGTTATAAATGTTGTGCGGGAGCCCATCGTCTGCAGAGTTGGATTCTACACACTCTGGAGGAGAGGCTCCTTATTTGGAAACTTAAAACATGGTTTTAATGAGATGAATTAATTAATCAGACTGTATTAGATACAGTGACCTTCTCCCTAGAGAAGATAACGTTCCGACATTTGCATCAGGATCGGATTGCTAACCCTAGAACCCTCAGACATTGTTTATGTCAGTGACAAAATTTATGGTGCTAAAAGCAGTCTAGAAGTTTCCAGAATGTTCTTCTCCAGCTCATGCACTCACAGCGCAAGCGTCCACGCCTAGCATCGATAGGCTCTTTCCATGCTTCTCTCCGTAATCCGGCAGGTGTGCTGCCAGAACCTTCCTGACCCGTCGCTGCCACCTCAGGAGTGGGTGTGCTGTCTGTGGAGGTGTCTCCTGGAGAAAGTGCATTTGGATCCACGAATCTGCTTTACGCGACTCCTTTATTAGGAAATGGAAACAGCTGCTCAGCGCGCATGCTCCTCTCTGTTTTCCTGCTGCCGCTTCGCACGGGCTGTCGATTAAAGGGAGCTGGTCAGGAAAACCAGACTCTAAACCCTTTGATGGCAGAGGAACCCATCACAGAGAAGTAGCTGTAAATCCTGCAAGTTAAGCAAATGCCTGCTCTGTTTTTACGTGGGGACAGACAAACCCAATGCCGACTAGACGAGACGTACTCTTAACGCTAGATGCTCCAAGTGCCAAAGACATTTTCCTTGTGTTTTTGCAGTTCTTAACATAGGGGGAAGACTCTATTCATTTTTAACAGAGAATTAAAGGGCAACAGGGTACTGATCAGTCTTTCCTTGGTGGAAAAATGGGGTTACATGCTGTTTCCCAGTAATAAGTTGAAGGGGACACGGGGCAGCTCAGAAGTTAAGACACATTTCAGCGTATTTGCTTGCTTTTAGGAAACATTCCATTCAAAGCAATTTGATAAAATTTAGCCTGCTTTATGCTACACGCTATGTGAATTGTTGAGAAATGTTGCTGAGAGGACTGTCCTTACCCTGAAGAAACAGGAAGTTCAATGGTGGAAATAAACAAGATACGGCATATCTCGAAGGGTCCTAAACTTGATGAATACAAGCAAATATGAAGGATTATTTTCTTTCTCTGAGGTCACAACCTTTGACCTGAGCTTCCAAGGTTGTATAGAGGTTTAGAGCCACTGCAGGCAAAGGGGATGACCTGAGTATGCACGTGGAGTGGCATGGCGTGGCAGCCGGTAGCCCACTGGGGGAACGAGGTGCAGTCACTGTGACTTCTGCCATCAAATCGAAGTGCCCGTTCAGAGATGCCCTTCTTCTTATCTAGGTCACTGGTTTCAGACTCTGCCAGGAGAGGCAGGGCTTCTACAGAGAAAGCATCAGGTGGGCCGGGGGATGACAGTCAGGGGGCGCTGGGCCCCGGTCCTTTCTCCATCAGAGTGACACCCATCAAAATAAAGAGCTTTCTGGTCCCCAGAAAAAAAAGGATTCTGAAAAAGGCTCATATTAAACTATCGTTTGAAGAAAGTGTTCCACTGCTAATAAAACCACTGACTTAGGGAAACTCAGTACTTTCTAGACTTGGACGAAAATGAATAAAAAGGACTTTCTCTGGGATCTGGTTAGCACGTCTTCTGGTACAGAAGAGGAGAGAGGGAATGGTTAAATCGGCCTCTTTTCTGACACATGGAGTAAGATTCTATAGCCAAGGGTTTGGAACAGCAGTTTCAGTTCTCTACGCCTGTCACAGTCCCAGAAAGTGCAGTTAAGCTAACCTTGGTCTTGAGACTCTTTGCTAGTCATAGATTTCAGGCAGAAACGTTGGGGCATAGATCAAGACAGAGGTAGCAAATATGTGCTGTGGACTTTCCCTGGAGGCAGACTTAGGCTGGCATGCAGCTTTGGTTTGACGGCTCTGTTTATCACTGAATGTTTAAATCAGTGCTGTACGTGTCTGAGCAGATGTGGCAAATCTGTGGTGAGGACAAGGGAAGGTCTGTTGTAACAATACAAGCGGTGAGGGTCCAGGTGCACTGGCTCGGTCTTGGGGTAAAGGTCAAAGATGGCGTGATGGAGTGAGAGGCGGCAGAGTGGAGAGATGGACAGCACAGGTGCTGGAGCCAGGCAGACCTGGCTGTGGATTCAGTGTGGTCAAGACTGAGGGACTAATAAGGAATCTAGAAACTAGTACGACTTGGGGGCATTTTGGAAACTCCTGCAAAGACAACTGATTAGGGGAATAAAGTGAAATATCCCGTCATCCAAGGATATCGATACTATGGCCCTATGATACTGCAATTCACTTGGATTGCCTTGAATAGCTAGCATAGCTTAATGTATTGACATTAATTTAAAAAAAAAAACAAGAACAAAACAAAGACTGAGGACATAGCCAAACTGTCCAAGAGTTACAATTCAAAGCCTAAAAATTTTTATTAGAAATACCCATGGAAGATTCTAATTTCTGCTGCTTATGTAGTATGTTACTAAATCATTCAGAGGTGGACAAAACTGTGTTTGGGCCAGGAGCAGGAAAGTGCACTGAGCTCAGTCTCCAGGCGGAGTGGCTTTTTGTCGTGCTTTGCCTTTCTGCTTTTTTTGAGGCATCAGATTTGATAAAGGACAAAATAAATAAATCTCTGAAAATACAAAAATCTTGGTTGATTCTCTACCCTCTGGCAGATTTTCGAGGCCTGATCCAACCTCAGTCTTTTGTCCTACCCATCACTGTGTCTACACCCGGGTTTAAAGCAACTGAGGCAACTTGGCCAAGCGGTTCTGCAGCACATAGATGATTGTCATTGTTCGGATGTGATGTCATTTCGCTTAGACTCTGCATGAGGAGGTGACCGTGTCCATCTCACTCACCCCGGATCAGCAGCACGGAGTCCGGCGCTGGCGCAGGAAGTGAGTTCTGACTGTTCCTGGACACTGTCCTGAGGCACTTCCTGCACCGTGTTTATTCAAAACAAAGTTCACGCTCCTGAATTCTCCTTCTCTCAGTTCCCTGCAGATACTCTTACGGCGTATTATATCATCGATGTTTCAGGCCGTGATATTGGTGACATATCAACACACTTCTGTTACCTCAGAGTTTCTCTTTCTCTCCTTACCTCTTAGAAGTCTTTACTTTTCTTTCTGCTAACCTATTGTAATGACAAATACCAAGTTTACAAATAAGAGGCTTAATTCTCACTGTTGAAAATAAGGGAAGAGATTTACTCTTTCCCTTTTCTTACAGCACTTCCTGTAGAAAACGTGTAACTAAGTTCCTTCCCTCTCTCTTTGAAATATATGTAGATCTTTATAAAAGCTAATTAAGACTCTGCCCCTTTTTGGGACCCAAGACTGTCTTTCTCAAGGACCTCAGGGCCACCCCTTTAAAATGTCATCATTGAGGAAGAAAGCACCCCCATTTCTCAGTCTCTTCAGCAGGCTCCTTTCTCCAAGTTGCCAAACTACCTCCTATTATGAAGATATGAGAAGTTTAGTTTTCCTTTGTACAGAGCCAGGTAGGCAGCACAGGTGGTCACCCCAATTACCAGGTGACTCTAGGATGAGCTGTTTGTGACAGCGGTGCTCCCAAGCCTCCTCACTAAGAACTAGTTCTTGTTTGTTTGGAGAATGTGTGTGTGATGGGTGGAATCTGCTGCACTACATAAAAGGTGAGATGCCTTTCTGTCTTTACATCCTAGCAGATTGTCTGTGATGCACGTCGCATTCTTGTTGGATGCTTATTCAATAACATGATTGTTTCTTCTCTTCTGGCTTTGTGGAGAGGTTTTCTGGGTTGAGAAGAGGTTTTGTCTTTAATTATATTTCCCCAACACTATCCACATATGTCACCGAGCCTGTCAGCAACACCCTAGCTGCCATGTACTTAAGACTTAATAAATGCTATACATAAATACCTGATTTAATCCTTACGACTTATTAAGGCAAACTTTTATAAATCACCACTTTGCAGTTGAGGAGACTGGGACATACGAACATTAAGTAGTTTGTCTAAAGCTAATTAGCTGCAACTGGCAAAACCAGAGTTTGAAATCCCTTCTGCTGACCACAAGCTCTGTGCTTGTCACCGTTGTATTCTGTTGCCTCTTAGCGGTTCTCTTTCTTGACACTTTAGTGCCTGCTTCTCAAAGGCCAAAGTGTAGACTTGTTCGTAGAAAACAGAAAGAGATCTGAGGTCTTGAGAGTCAAGAAGACCACAGACTATGAGGCCAGGATGTGGGAGGTCATCGCTGTGGTTCGTTCTTGACGTCTTTGTTGGAACTTCCTGAGTGGGTGGTCATAACTAGCCCGGGGCGGGGCTGGGGGTAGAGGTCATGATTAGATGTGCTAAGCAGGTTTTTTAATTGCTCTTTATTGGAGTTTAATTGCTTCACAATGCTGTGTTAGTTTCTGTTGCACAACAAAGCGAATCAGCCATATGCATACACGTCCCCATATCCCCTCCCTCTTGAGCCTCCCTCCCACCCTCCCTATCCCACCCCTCTAGGTCATCGCAAAGCACCGAGCTGATCTCGCTGTGCTATGCTGCTGCTTCTGCTTCCCACCAGCCAGCTATTTTACATTCGGTGGTGCATATATGTCGATGCTACTCTCACTTTGCCCCAGCTTTGCCCTCCCACCCCATGTCACCAAGTCCATTCTCTATGTCTACCTCTTTATTCCTGCCCTGCAACTAGGTTCATCAGTACCATTTTTAAATTTTTTTTATTTTTTAGATTCTATATATATGCATTAGCATACAGTATTTGTTATTCTCTATCTGACTGACTTCACTCTGTATGACAGACTCTAAGTCCATTATCTGATTACAAATAACTCAATTTCGTTTCTTTTTATGGCTGAGTAATATTCCATTGTATATATGTGCCACATCTTCTCTATCCATTCATCTGTCGATGGACACTTAAGTTGGTTGCATGTCCTGGCTATTGTAAATAGAGCTGCAGTGAACATTGTGGTACATGACTCTTTTTGAATTATGGTTTTCTCGGGTATATGCCCAGGAGTGGGATTGCTGGCTCATATGGTAGCTCTATTTTTAGTTTTTTAAGGAACCTCCATACTCTTTTCCATAGTGGTTGTGTGATAAGCAATTTTTATGCTTAATTTTCACATCAGAGTGATGAGGAAGAGACTGATATTATCCCCATTTTAAATATTAAAGGCTTTAGAGCCTTATTATGGAACTTTCTCTAGGTTGACTAATGTGGAGCAACTGAACCGTATGTTCTTAAGACTGTTAAGAAAGACAGTAACAGTATTACTTACCCGGTCATAAGAATCGTATCGGCACTGGCTAAAAAGACTGCTGACCAGGCCCTTTTATTGAGAATCTTGTTTAGTACTTTCACCAAAGGTGCCATGAGCATCTCACGGGAAGTTAAGTAGGGACCTCTGCACAGAGGATTCTGAACAGTGAGGGGCTGGGGGCAGCAGGGAGACACGCTGGTTCTCGAACTTTCAGTAGAATGGTTTCTAGAGTGATGGCGGTGGAACCACAACTGGGAAATCGCGAGAAGAGTGAGGAGTGCTTTGGGTCCTTTGTTAAGGTGAAGAGTTTGGGAAGTTGGAGAGGAGCTTGTATTGTAAAGGGGGGTGGGGAAAGGCTGTGCCCGTTCAGGTTAGAAGGTGGTGGAGGGGAGATTAGCACAGATGTGAAAAGGCAAGATTTGTATTTTGGTTTTTATGTTTATGTTGACAGAGGAATAAGGGTGGGCAGATGGAGAGGCCGGTGCGCAGGGCTGAGCCTGGATGAGCACGAGTGGGAGGCTGGGGCCGGATGCGGGAAGGCGGAGAGTTTGGAGCCTGGGGTGAGAATCCTGCACGGCAGGGGTGCAGGACACAGCAGAGAGGGAACCGGAGACACGGGTGCGTGATGGCATGTGAGGGATACGAGTGGAGGTGGGGCAGGGACCCAGCAGATCTAAGTAGACCCCCAATTCCAAGGGTTAAACAAAAGCAGTCTTCTCATTTATAATTAATTGGAAGCTGAATTGATTCGTAAGCAAGACAATTTTAGATCCTAGGAGAAAAGGATCGTGCTAGTAAAACAAGGTAAAGAAAAAGTTTAGAATAGCCATTGAAGGTGTGTTCCAGAAAATCCATCAGAGGTAAATAAAATATATAATTCCTGAGCTTCAGCAAGCGTCTTACTGAATCTGGAAAAAAGGAATTGGTAGTGAGTCATGAGATGTTAGAACTGAAATGAAGCCTGACCACAGACACCAGTTCTAGGTCTCCAGGGCTGTAGAGAAGAAGCTGAGACCCAGGGTAGACTCAGGCTGAGCTCCCAGGGTGGTGGATTTGCCCCTGTAGCACGTCAGCCTGCTAAGTCCTGCAGGCTTTGGACCCTGTTCAGCCACTTTCTGTGGCTCGAGTGCAGAAGAGGATGAACAGGCTGTGGGTTGGTCTTGTCCTGAGTCATTTATAATAATAACTTCTCGAGTTAACCAAAGGCACTAACAATTCTGTATATTTCTCTGTGCATGTACACCCTACAGATTCAAATAGTCATGCCTGACGTGGCTGAAGATCATAGCAACCTCTCTGCCTTTGTTCCACATTTTCTTCCCAGTGTAAAATAATTCTTTGTTTATTTGTTTTGTACAACAAACTAAAGCATTTCATCATCAAGTGAAAAACCTACCCGTAAACCACTTCCCTCCAATCCCTGCCTAGCTTCCTCCCACTTTGCATTTAACTATTCATTTTCCTTTCTGCAAGAGGACGATATTATTCCTACATTCCTTCTGGCTTCAGCAGTTTTGTTAAGTCGTTTGTGGTCATGGATTATTGCTGCCACACCAAACATTTCTTTGCTCTTTGAAGATCCTGGGAAGAGGATTTGAAAGTCATGGAATGAAACCTATCATGGACCACACAATGGACTGGGATGTTCAGATGGGTAGCAAACTCAAGTTCAGTATTTGCGATCAGGGATGGAAAAGCTTTTGGTTTGAAAAACATGTAGCCTCAAGCAACGTAACATATGATTCTTTCTTTATTCTAGAAAGAGGCACGGCAATAAAAAGTTGGGCTCTTCTAAATGCAGAAGGGGAGGTGGGCCCATACTTTCCTTAAGGAAGAGTGACAAATAACAATAGGTTTCTTTGATGATCATTGCTGAAGATGGTCTGGAAATTGCTAATAGTTCCATGAGCACAGAAAGATATCACAGCCTCCTTAGAGTGGGAATGCAGACTTTGGAATTAGCTTGGATTTCAGTCTCTGTCATTTTTCTGCTGATCTAGTCATTTAATGCCTTTGTAGCATCCTTCAAATTCTATCCAGTTCTGGAGTTGTGTAATCACATAAGTATGTAATTTAATAATGTCCTGGGAAGTGGTGGCTGGATGAGAAATCAGAGCCTTTTATTGAACTGAGGATTTTCTTCTGTAGACGGTCCGTCTCTTCCTCCTGGTTTTGTTATTTGGCCTTTTTTGTTGTTGTTGTTCACTTGCAGGATGGTGTTGAGAGGATGGGAAAGGGTTTGAAATTTAAGTGAGTTTAGTTTGCAACCTGCTCATATTTTTGGAAAGCAGTTTGCTTATCCTTTTATCCTTGTCTGTCATATGAAAGGGATTTTGGAAACAAAAATACCTGGGTAATAAATCTACTTCTATAAGTGGATGTAAGATGGCTTTTACTAGATTATCAGTACTTGGAGGACAGAGACCATCTCTTGCTCCTGTATTTTGTGACTATCAGAAAACTTCTCTTACAGAATGGGTGTTTAGTCAACTTTTCACAAATTATGGTCCTTTAGAAAAGTTTTATTAGGTAGGGTAGTTTTACTATTAAAATAAAGTATCCCCCAATCTCAGTGAATTAGCACAGTAGAAGTTTATTTCTCCTTCATGTAACAGGACAATATGGACCTTCAGCAAGCAGCCTTCCAGGTGGTGATTCAGGGACCCAGGCACCTTCCATCTTGTGGCTCCTGGAGCTCTGGCACTGTCTGCTGAATCAGCTGTGTCAGCCAGCCGATGAGAAAAGGAGAGAGAGTGGAGGATCATTGTGGGATCAATCCTAGAAGAAGGAACCATCACTTCTGCCCATCTTGTCTGACCAGAACGGTCACATGGCTACACTTGTCTGCAAGACAGTGGGACATAAAGACCAGTTGTGCACTTAGCAAGAGAAAGAAAGTGGTTGTGTGAACACATAAAAACATCAGCCATGTTCTGCTTTCTTGGTCACTAAAGGTATGCTTCAGTCTTCTGATTACCTTCCCAGTGTAGTCAGGCTGAATCCCAGCAGTCAGGGCATCCGGGGCCGAGCCCAGCCTCTTCAGAGGATGTGCGGGCCTCTCTCCTCACCCCATGTACAGTGGTAAACAAGGGATGGTGTAATCTTGACAAAACTCAAATTTAGGAAAGGAAAAATGGGATACACAGAGCAGCCCCTAGTCCATACTCATCCCGAAATCCTGTCCTGGGCATGCATTCGTTCTTTCATGCCCTTTCTCCGTTACCCGTGGTGCCACACCTGAAGTGTGGTGATGGTGAGTATGTTCTCCCTGACTGTGCACAGGTTCTGCTTCCTGCTCAGGCGAGTTTTGGGGCCCAAAGCTTATTTTAAGCATCGAAAAGTAAAAAGTGTAAAAACTGTGCTTACAGTTTCTTTGTCAATAACATTTCCTCAAAATTCAGTACGTTTCTCATGTATTTGCTTCTAGTTAGTTCCACGTGCCTAATAACCATACCCAGAGTTTGTTCCGAGACATAATCATCAAGCTTGATTTGTTTCATTGCTCCCTGGACCCCATGACTCGCAGTGTCCTCACAGCTTGGGTTGATTTGAAATAATAGACTTCGGTGACACCCTTGATCGGACCTTCGCTCCAAAGCTGAGCTTCTGTGTTTTACTGACAAGTTTTATCAGGCCTTTGTGACTGAGACCAGTGCACACCTTAGCGCTTTCTCTTAGCAGGTGGCTTTTTCAACCATGTATGGCTCTGAATCTGTGGCTCTCTTGCCTTTGATCTCTGCTGGAAAGCCAGCCAACTCTCGTCGAAGCTCTCTTCTCTTTGGATTCCTACTAATGTCGGCCAACAGTCGTCAACACACCAGCACTCTTTCATCCACTTCCTCTGTAGTAGAGACTCAGGATAATTGTGAATTTTCCTCCTAATTATTGCAGGGCTAGATTCACAGAGCTGTTCAGCGGCCACTCCTGCGGTGTTTCAGAAAACGAGGCCCCTTTATCTTGTGTCTCGGACATCCCCAAGGGCAGCAGGGTCCCTTGCTGGGCCCTCTGGCGTTGGAAGGATGGAGGTAGAAAGATGCTGTGGGGAAGGTTGATGGGAGCCAGGTACAGAGGAGGCTGGTGCTAGGTTGGCAAAGACCATTGGCCACATCCAACTCTGAGGAAGTTTGAGAAGTGTTTATCTAGCAATCTGCTCCGATGAACTGGAAACAGGTTTTGTTGAATGCATAGCAATTTTGGCCACAGGTAGCAAAGAAGTGGATGAATGGTAATATGTGCTCACATTAGCAATTCAAAAGAGTACTTGTAGACTAAGAGCTAAGAATAAAAAGCAGATATACTAAGATACAGGCTATAGGAACAGGAAGGGTAAATAGTCACTGGAGAAATCACTCAAGGATTTTCTTAAAACCAAAGTGAAGTAGAAGAGAAAGTTTGGTGTGTCCCCCTCATCTTGACTCGCTCCCTGTTGGTGGTCGGACAGGACTGAGTCCTTCCCTAGACTTGAGGGTGAAGGAAGAAGGAAAGTCTTCTAAGGGAGCAGAGAAGCAGGGTGGGTTGATTTCTCTCAAAAGTTGACTCTGCAAACCATACATGAATGCCACTTAGGTTTCTTCCTTTCCTGCAGGGCTGTGGGTGAGTCACCTAGGTTCATTCTTCTTCAAAATTAACCCAGAAGAGGTGGCACAACTGCAGGAAGCCCACCTCTAGCGTTTAAGAAGTCCACTGGCCTCCAGCTCCTGCAGGGCCCCTCAGTGGTCCCAGGAGCGGATGTGCCGTCTCCAAATAGAGATCTGCTTGCCTGTGGGTAAGCGTCCGCCCCAGATGACCGAAAGCCTTTGGAAGATTTTCACAGTGCAGCTCTGTAATGCACTTTGCTGAATCCTTTCATGAAAGGAGTCATTTCTTAATTTTCCTGGAGGTACAGTGCAAAAGTATCAGCCTCGTTCTGCTCAATTTCCTGAATAAATCAACTGCTTGCCAGTTGAGGTGTGGCAGAAAGGCAAAGGGAAAGGCAGAATCCTTTATCCTGCACTCGGCAACTTAAATTTTATAGATGTAGAATCATTCCTAGCCTCATCTCCCTCTCTCCCTCCCTCATTTTCTCCCTCCCTCCATCCCTCCCTTCCTTCCTTCCTTCTTCCATACCTATTAAATATTCAGGAACTGTTCTGGGTACAGGACATAAACTGGTAAAAAAATAATATCTAGAATTCTAAAGAGGTAATAATCTAGGGTGGTGTGTGCAATAGAAATATATTTTGAGCCACATTGTACATTTACTTTTTATAGTAACCACATTAAAAAAACCTAAAGGGAAACAGGTAAAATTAACTTGAATCATGCATTTTGTTGAACCCTATACATCCAAAAAGAGTATCACTGAAATGCTTTCCTTTTTTTGGTTCTAAATCTTCAAAATTTGGTGTATATGTTTTTTCCCAAATTCTACTAATTTAAATCTATCTTTTGCTTTTCTTCTAATCTTTGTTTCTATTGCAGACAACTTTGAGTTCTGAATTCTGACTTCCCCCAGCTTTATTGAGATATGCTTGACATAGAACCTTGTGAAAGCTTAAGGTGTACAACATAAGGATTTGATTCACTTCCATACTGTGAATTGATTGCCACTCTAGGGGTAGTTAGCACCTCTACCCCCTCACATAATTATCTTTTTATCTAGTTTTTGGTGTGCTGAGAACAGTCAAGATCTACTGTCCTAGCAAATTTCAAGTATATAATACAGTCTTATTAACCATAGACACCATACTGTACGTTAGAAGTTATTCGTCTTATAACTGGAAGTTTGCACACTTTGACAAAGATCTCTCCATTTCTCCCACCCCCGACTGTTGCAACTACCATCCTACTCTATTTCTATGAATTCGGCCTTTTCAGATTCCACATGTAAGTGAAGTCATCCAGTATTTGTCCTCCTCTGTCTGACTTCTTTCACTTAGCAAAATGCCCTCAAGGTCCATCCATGTCACATGCAACATGATTTCTTTCTTTCTCACGGCTGAATATTTCATCGTATACATGATGCAGTAAGTAGGAGAAGAAGAATGTTCCAGGAAGAAGGAGTGCTACACAATAGCAAAGTGGTGAGAGAAAACATTCCCTGTTAGACATTTAAAAGAAGCTCTGAGTGATCCAGTTCAGAGTGTAGGGGTTTAGGGTGGAATGGTGAGACTGAGGTTGGTGACGAGCACTGCGGCTCTTAAAGCCACGTTAGGGACTGACAGCTTCCTATCACTCCTTGCCCTTGAAATCTGTCTCCAGATCATCGCTTCAAACTATTGGAATCAGGAAAGACCGGAGGTACGGAGAGAATTAGCAGGCTCTTGGAATAGTCAAGGCAGAAGTGAGGAAGGGTAATTTATTTAGGATTGTGGATGTTGGAAAGAAATATTTAGGAGGCAGAAAAAAGAAAATGGAAGCACTTCAGAATCAGCGTCTGTCTCTTGAGATGATATTAAAAGTGGTTTCTGCATCAGCAGCTCCTTTCAAAATGAATAACTGAGTTAGCATATGACCTACCAATGGCACCTTGGGACATTTATCACAGGAAAATGAAGACTCATTTTCATTCAGGAAACTGCACACAGATGTTTGTATCAGCTTTATTCATAATAGCCAACTACTGGAAACCACCCAAATGTCCAGTGGGTAAATGGTTAACCAGATTGTGGGGCACCCATACCGTGAAAAACGCCTCAGCAATCAAAAGGGATAAACTGGTATCACTTGGATGAAATACAAGGAAATTATGCTCAACGGAAAATGTCAATCTCAAAAGGATACCTACTGCATGACCTCGTTGATGTAACACTCACAGAATAACATAATTTTAGAGACAGAGAATCAATTATTCGTTGCCAGGAGTTGGGGTGGTGGAGGAAGGGGGATGCGTGTGGCTATAAAGGGGCAACGAGAGGCTGTCTTGTGTGGACGAGGGGAAGTATCTTGATTGTGGTAATGGTTACACAAGGTTATACATGTGATAAAATTCCATGCACACACACACACACACACACACACACACACACACACACGGATACACATATACATAAGTACATGTACAAATAAGAAAATCTGAGTAAGCTCTATGGATTGTACCAGTGCCAGTTTCTTGAGTTTGGAATCCTACTACAGTTCATCAAGATGTTCACGTTGGGGGTGGCTGGGGGGAAGGGCGCAGAGGAGCTCCCTGTGCACTTCTTTGCAGTCTCCTATGAGTCTATAAAAAACAAGTCTAAACAAAATTTAAAAATGGCTTCCGCTGTTGCCCCTGTTTGCTTTAAGGAGGATCTAGGAATATGCCACAGTACTTTCTACACGAGTGCAATAAAAAATGCATTTCCCTACTTTAAGTGCTTAATTGTCGGGTTTTGGTCACCAAAGTTATTTATCAATGCATGTATGGTAGGTGCTGTAGACAGACATAAAATATAGGGGCCAGCTTGCACTTCAGGTTCACGACTGTCCAGTGATCAAGCTTGGCTCTAATCCCCTTCCGTCTGCATTTGAGAAATGTGCAAATAGACAACAGCTTTCCTTCCTTCTTTCGTCCCCCTCCCTTTTAGGAGCACCAGCCTCCTCCAGGAGCTCCTGGGGGTTCCCTGCAGGATTCAGCTGACTCTTATTTATGTAGAGTCATCTGCACACAGTGAGCCTTCGCTCTGCTTGAACCATCTACGGACATTCTCTGATCCCCCTTTTCATGGTTGATGTAAGACACGTGACAATAGATATGTATCCAAGGTCCTGTGGCCCTGAAAGTTTTTAAATGCACGCGACATGTAAAAGTACTTAGATGGCATCACAACACAGGCGTTCCTTCCCACCCCCACTGAAACCACCAGTGTCCACACTGACAGGTCACGTGTCTTTCACTCAGTCTCGAGGAAGCCATCTCCTTCGTTCCTGGGGCTTTTCCTTTCTTAGCTTCCAGGACGCACAACTCCCTTGATCTTTCTTCTCCTGTGCTGGCTGTTTCTCACCTCTTGATCCTTGATGGTCCTGCCTCTGCTTCCTCGTCTCCAAATACCTGAATCTTCAAAGGCAGCAGCGCTGAGCCTTCTCTTCTGGAGACATTTACGACTTGAGCGACCTCGTATGAACCTATGGCTGGAGATGCAATCGATTAACCCATGAATCACAAACTTATATCTCTGGCCCCATCCGCGCTCCCAGCCATCCCCCAAACTTCAGCTGCCGCCTTAGCCTCTCAAAGTCGGCAAGTCCAGACCAGATTTATTGTCCACAACATCCCTTGTCAGAGCCTCTGCCCTGCCGCGCCTGTGCTTCCCGCTGATCCTTACAAGACTCCCTCCCTCCCCCGTTCAGATCTGGGCACAAAGGTTGACCTTCTACGAAAGGCTCTCTCTAAGCTCCAGCCTGCCTCCCGATCTGTCTCAGATTCTTGCACCAATTTTTGTTGTTTTCATCCGCGTTCTCACTGTCTGTCACTCCATTGCATGATTGTTTGATAACCTTTCTGTTGTCTCTCTTCCAGCCACTAATGTTTGAACTTATGATCGATGAAGGATCTTGCCTGTCTTGTTCACTGCAGGGTCTCATGTGTTTTAAAAAAGGTGAATGCGTGAATTCAAATCTATATGGCTGGATTTCCAACCCAAGTTTTGACTTTTGAAGTAGGTGTTAAATTATTTGGCCGTTTTGGCAGGAAAGTAGCTTTATCTTTTTGTTTTTAATTAATTTTTTATTGGAGTGAAGTTGCTTTACCATGTTGTGTTAGTTTCAGCTGTACAGCAAAGTGAATCAGCCATACTTATACATACATCCACTCCCTTCTAGACTCCATTCCCATATAGGTCATTACAGAGCACTGAATAGAGTTCCCTGTGCCATACAGTAGGTTCTTATTAGTTATCTTTTGAAAGCAGCTTTATCTTACATAATTTTATCTTACATAAATTTGATTACCTGGTTGGCGTCAATATCTTCATCAACATCGTGAAATTTTTGTAAACAAATCGGTTGTTTTTTACTCTTTCTGTTTCACCATTAGTTCACAGCAGCATTTGTTCACCATGATGATCTAGTACCTTAAATACTCCAGGTGGATACAGAGGGCTTCAAGATATAGTCCCTCCTGCAAGGAGCTTGCGGTCGAATATACAGAGTGTAAGGTAGTTAGAGATTCCAACGATCCGCCCTGGGTGTTTGGAAGGGTGGTATGTTCTTCAGCAACTCGGGGCAGTTACTTATGGCATCAGGTATGAAGCAGAGGACAGAGCTTGGAGAGCTTAGGGGCTGGCAAACCAGCACGGAAAATGCAGGCCACAATCCAAGTGATACTGACGTCATCTAATGACCTGATGGCAGTGTCGGTATGAAGTTTCTTCAATTATAGGTGTAATTTCGGAGAAGGCAAAGGTGGAAAAGTAGATGAAAGACTTTTTTTTCCTTAAGGAGAAATCTTACCACCTCATTGTTTAGGACCACTTTATTGCTTTGTCACGGCTGACTGTGGGAATGATTCTCTAGGACGGTGGTGGAAGCTTCAGGAATGACAGCTTCTACACAGTTAGCGTTACGTAATCCTCTATGGCCTCCCTCAGCCTCTGAGCTCTGAAATAGCAGCGCACAGAAGTGGGTGGGAAAAACTGTCTAATAGCTGCGAGGAGAGACTGATTTGCATTCAGTTCTGTTTTGCCAAATTATTTCGGGAGAGGAGTTTTAATTGACAGCATCCTAACTTTTAGCTGAGCTTAACAGCCACTCCTGTGCCAGCCAGACCTTTGGCTTTACAGCCCAGGCTGGATCCCCTGGGGTGGAGACGCCCATCCCCCCTAGGGCCTGTCTCCTGCAGACCCCCGGCTGCCCGCCTGAACCCTACTCGCCAGGACACCTCCCTCCTATGCGGCTTTATCCTGTTAATCATTGTGTGCCTCCAATGTCCCCAGTAAACGTGCGGAGTCAGATTAAATCGCTAAGGGTGTCTCACTGCCGACCTGTTCATTATCGCCAACTGCTTACAAACTAGAGAGGAAACCGGCTGCTTGTGAGTCAGGAGAAAATACCCAGAGAAGATGAGCTCACCTTGGAATAGGTAAGGAGAGTGTGTGTAAGTGTTGACACACACACGCACACACCCACACACACACGTGCACACACACACCAACCACACACATGCACACAGCCACCCACACTCACACACACCTCCTTAGGCACAGGTTGGTGACTCTCCATCTTACCCGGGATGTCTATCTGTTGGAGTTTGAAGGCTAGAACCTCCTTAATGAGGGTTTCCCTTAATAGTAAAAGAAGTGATCGATTTCAAACAAACTAAAGGGATTCCTACTTTATATCGTGCAATAATTAGCAATAACAAAAAGCTTTCATTGAAGAAAGTGACAAAAATAAAATTGTGTAGGCATCAAAACACACAATCTATTGATGTTGTTACCTGTGAAAATAGAGTGACGTTTAGAATAAGCTTTGGAGAAATAAAATTACACAAGTAAAATCAGACATAGTATGAACCTGTCCTGATGTGTTATTCCTAAACTGAAGCTTGTTTTTTTTTACACAGGGTTAGAAAGGATTTAACTCTAAGTTTTTCTCGGCTTATGTCTCAATTCCTTTTTTACAATGTTGGAAATCTGGCCATCAAAATACTTTTTTCCCATAAAATTGTTTTCTGCTACTTTTCATATAAGCCTTAGACCAAATTTGCTGTAAACTGCCTGGATCCACTATGAATGTTCCCTCCTGCAGAAGTAAGAGGTAAAGGACATGACTAGCTCTTAAAATCTTTATTTCTCAGCGTTTTTCCTGTGGAAATTATGTCAGCTGTGTTGGTTTTCCCTTGTCCTGAAGTTGGAGTCTGTAAGTTTCTAACAGATGCTTAAACGTATTCCTTAAACCCATTCTTAATTTTCTAGAGGTTGATTCTTGAAACTGCATTCATAAAGTGTTCTTTGGGTCCATAATATAACACTTAATGCCCATTTAAGCAGAACTTACAAAGGTTTGGAAAATGGTTTTCAAAAGTGAATTCATTCAACTAACATTTATGAGTGTATAATCCTTACAATTTCTTTAATTTCCAGAAGAGTATTTTTAGATTCCGAGCAACTTTGCCATCTAACCTTCATTGGCTTTCATGTTACTGCTTCAGACCATAGCACTAGCTTTCCTTTTATTCTAAACTAATATCCCTCAAAATGATGGTATTAGGAGACGGGCCTCTGGGAGATGACTAGGTAGATGAGATCATGAAGGTGGAGGCCCCATGATGGGATTAATGGTCTTACAGGAAGAGGAAGAGAGACCAGAGCCTCCTCTCTCTGCAGAAAGGCAGCCATCCGCAGGCCAGGAAGGCTTTCACCAGAACCCAGCCACACTGGTACCTGATCTCAGACTTCCAGCATCCAGCGCTGTGAGAAATGTGTCTGCTATAATTTAAGCACCCAGTGGATGGTACTTTGCTTTTGTCATAGCAGTCCAAACGAAGACGACATCTTTACGTAGGCATCTAAGCAGCTTTCAACAGACCTCAACTCCAGTTGCAAGGTCCTTTGAGGGAGTATATATCAGACACGAAGGAGAGCCTTCTTCAGGGAAGCGTGCATTCTAAATTCCATCCTGGCCTCATCAGCCCCACAGCTTCCCGTGACAATCTGCTCTTTAGCCAGTGGCTGCAGCTGAACATTTTGAAAGCAGGCTCGTCACAAAAGAACCACATGACAGGAGGCGCTCTCAATTCTTAGTCATATTTTTCTCCATGATAAAAACCCTCACAGCCAAAGAAATCACCGACTAAGAGGAACGGTATCTGTCTGTGCCCTGCCGCACTGTAATGAGACCGAGTGTTCCTGTGTGGCATATAAAAAGGCTCTCATTACTCATAGGTCTAATTTGTCTATAGCGTGGACACATCCCACTTAATTCTTCCTTTATTCAGAAGGCATATTAATGTAAGCCAGGTCCAAGTGGTTTAGGGCAGAAAGAATAGTGATTTGAATATTGATGTTCATAAATATTCTAGGTCAGCCTTTGGGCTGTGGGTTTCCAAATATGAGTGGATTATAGTAACTGATCTTATTAATACCCATCATACTTGGATTAAGAAGGCATCATTTTCTGTGTTTTCAGTTGGGGGGGACAATGTGCAGAGGTTAAGGGGCCTCCCCAAGGCTACACAGAAAATCAGTGGCAGAGCCAACTCAGTGTCATAAGAGGGTCTGAGTCCTGTGCAGACACACAGAGCCCTCCTGTGCCAGGAAGGGCCCCAGGCTTGGTGTAATGCTCTGCGGCACCTCCCCCGTGGAAATTTTAATAACTTTTGAGTAAGGGACCACACGTTTTCATTCTGCAAGAGGCCACACAAATTGTTACCTGCTCCTGATTGGAAAAGCTTTGAGTATTTTCCACATGTTATTTGGACCTCATACCCCCAAATTATAAATCACACCTTACAGCTAAATGTTATTAAGAACCTGGTACAATGGGGCAGTGGCTGGAGAATGAGGAAAGATTTTCCAGTTGGCAAGTCCGTCTCCCTAAGCAGGGGCTCCAGACACTTATAAGAAGGTGGGGGAATTTGTTCCTCAGCTCCAGTAGTTCCGAGAAGAAAGTGAGACAATAGGTACTATAAAAAGTTGCCCGTAGGGTATACTAAGGCATCCTAAACCCTGGCAGTGGTAGCCCGAGATTTTTGCCCACATTTTGAAACTTTGGAATTGATTTAAAATCATGAACTAGAACGAGAATCTGCAATGTTTTTGTTTCTGTTCTATAAATAAAGTGCTATAAATAAATTGGCTGTGCTTTTAAGTCTTTGAAACTTTAAGTGTATTTAAATCACAAAGCATGGGCAGGCTGTATGAACTGTTCTAACCCAATTTTATGATGACTCCAAAGTGCACGAGTGTTAGCTCTTTTCTTCCTGAAGCACATAGACGGCTGTTGAGGC
Organism: Grampus griseus; assembly: GCF_964374135.1. Lineage (NCBI taxonomy): Eukaryota > Metazoa > Chordata > Mammalia > Artiodactyla > Delphinidae > Grampus > Grampus griseus. Next base: position 84,115,824 of record NC_139006.1, on the reverse strand, counting down.
GAAATGAGCCAGCAAGTTCTGGGACGTTTAACTTCACTCCTTACGTCGCTGCAGCATGGGTCAAAGTCGCCAGTTGCTTGACTCATCCACCCATATGATGTCATTATTTTTTCCAATCTTGCATTTTGCTTTGACAGAGTTATTTTACAAAGCAGAATATCTATATGATAACGTCCCTGCTTAGTGACCCTCTAACTTATTTAGAGGGTTTCCTAAATAACCTTCCTCTAACTTATTTCATGTCATTTTTTTCTGATCGGGCTACAAGGAAATACCTTCCTTTTATACCTTACCTGCCTCTATTGCAGCGGTTCTCAACCAGGAGACAATTTCATTACCCAGGGGTTATTTGGCAATGTCTGGAGGTATTTTTGATTGTCAAAATTTGGGGTGCTACTGGTATTTAGTGGATAGAGGTCAGGGATGTTGTTCAACACCTTTCAATGCACCGGAAAACTTCCCCAATCAAGAATTATCTGACCCAAAATTTCAATAGCGCTGAGAGTGAGAAACCCTGTTTTGTAGCTTAGAATCTACATGCAGAATTAACTGCTGTCCTAAATAAGGTGAAAATGGGAATGCTGACACATAGCTCAGCTACTCAGGCAAGTATCCACTAGACTGACAGTTGTTTTTTGAGGTAAAGAGCAAAGAGGGTTCCCTGAAAAAGGTACATAGGTGTAGGGACTCAAGCTGTTTTCTCCAAGGCTAAATGGCCTCGTTTGGTTTAAAGACGTTTTCTTTGCACTCCCAGTCTGTGTTCATACTCTGGCTTTATCTGTTGAAGTAGAGATTGGAAACTTGAGCGAGATCATCATTTTGAAATTGGGTTTATCTGCATGACAACTAAATTTAGCAAACGTTTATGGAGCATCAATTATGCAATAGGTATTACGCTGTGCTATAAGGAATATATATATCAGATATCATCCCTGGGCCTGGAGGAGAAAGAGAGAAGCATAGCAGGAGAGGAGCGTCTTCACCTTCCAAGCAGCCATGACTTTGGGGGTTGTGTCTGTTAAAGTTTCAGCAGCGGTTCGATAGCGAAGCAACGGGAGAAGCACGAGCTCTCTGGGCTTTGGGGGGTGCCGCTTAGAGAAGCAGGAACCCCTTTTATGCTTGGCAAACCGCACCCCAGATTTCACCATCTTATGAAAAAGCTGACGACATCCTAGGTGCTCACCTGGTTGATGGTGGGAAGTTATCCACATGTGTCCTGGCAGAAGATAAGAACGGAGAAAGTGAGCAGCTCCTGATTGGTGAAAGGGTTAATGACACCAGCTTTATCATCTTCCAGCTACAGTTTGCTCGATGTGAACTGTTATATTATACATATAACAGTTCACATTATATATGTGAACTGTTATATATAGACATTTTAAAATGAGTCATGCTATAAATATTCTGGGTCACAGCTGATACTGCACATAATGCCAGTTTATACACATTGCTTTATAATAAAATCTAAGGATCATGCTAGCTTTAACAATATTAAATAAGTTAGCCATAGAAAGATTAAATTATGTGTACACTTTCCACCCTGCTGATTCAAGTAACACTTTTACCGTGACTAGTTGCCATTCTGAGTACCAGGAGTCTAAAGGAAGCATTGAACCTTGAGTTTTATTAATCTCTGAACTGATTGAACTTCTGTCAAATTTGGTGTATTATTTAGCTAGTACTGCAATAAGAAATACCACAGACTGGGGTGGGGGACGGCTTAAACAACGGAAATGTATTTTCTCCCAGTTCTGGGGGCTGGGTGTCCAGAATCCAGGTGTTGATGGGGCTGGTGTCTCCCGAGGCCTCTCCCCTTGGACTGCGGATTTCTGACTTCTTGTCACGTCCTCACGTGGTCTTGCTTCTATGTGCAAGCATGTCTGTGTCTTCAAAGCCTCTTTTTTAAAAGGACACCAGGGGACTTGCCTGGTGGCGCAGTGGTTAAGAATCTGCCTGCCAATGCAGGCGACACGGGTTCGAGCCCTGGTCCGGGAAGATCCCACATGCCACGGAGCTGCTAAGCCCGTGCGCCACAACTACTGAGCCTGCGCACTAGAGCCCGTGAGCCACAACTACTGAGCCCATGTGCCACAACTAGTGAAGCCCACGTGCCACAACTTCTGAAGCCCATGCGCCTAGAGCCTGGGCTCTGCAACAGGAGAAGCCACCGCAATGAGAAGCCCGCACACAAGACCCAACGCAGACAAAAATAAATAAATAAATTTATTTAAAAAAAAAAAAAAGGACACCAGTCATGTTGCCTTAGGGCCCATCCTAATGACCTCATTTTATCTTCATTACCTCTTTAAAGGCCATGTCTCCAAATACAGTCATATTCTGAGGTCTGGCGGGTTAAAACTTCAACATATGAATTTGGGGGGGGGGGGCGGATAAAGTTTGACCCATAATGCTAGGTAACCGAAAAGAGAATATCCAACTGTTTTTACCCATCTTTCCGTAGCTCCCTGGCTCTGATACCACTGAAGCAGGTAGCTTATCATAGTTTATTGATCCCTGTGAGAATTCTGATGGGTTTTTCTGGCTCTTTCCCTATTTTTTTCCCTCTCTCTTTTTGGTTAGTGTCTACCTTGGAAACACATTATCCACGTCAATCTGACTGTGGTTCAGTAGAAAAATTCCCTAAAAAAAAATCATATTTCTTCCTTATTTGTAATGTTTTAAAATATATAATGACACTGTTCCTACATTTAATTTCTAAAGACTAGAAAGATAATTTAGTTTTGTTTGAATTTTTTTTTTTTGCACTGATTCTAAGACTATTTCAGAAACTCTTTGGGCCGCTTAATTTTAATTCTCAAAACTTAATTTTAATTCTCAAATTAGAAAGTTTCTTTTCTGTGACCATATATTTGAATTAATTTTAGGCCAAATGACTCTTTACTTATTTAAAGAACATTCCTAAATGTTTATTAAGTTCCCAAACCAGTATAGCTGATTAAGAAGGTAAAAAGTTAGTACTATTTGTCTTTTCATCCTCATCTTCTTTGTTCCCTGGGTCAAATCTCTTGTCCTCTCTTTCACACGTGTGTTTTATAGGAAATTAAGGTCAATATTTATTCAATACTAATTCGATCTTACACCCAAAATAGTGATTTCTCTGGCTACATGTGTATTTATACTATGTGAAAGGAAGTTCAATGCATGATGTCACATCCATTCTAGTCTCTGGACTGGCTAGCAGTTATTACATGTAGTTGCTGTTCTCTAGTCTAGGTCTAAATAATGCCAAGATAAAAGGCTAAGTTGAAAGGAGAAATTTTGCCTGTTGGTGGTATGGTCTGACCTGTGTGATACTCAATATAACACTCCATTAGATTTTCTCATTATGAAGCTAATACTGTTCATCCACTATTGGAAAAAAGATCTATTCTTAGGTGTTTTCCTCGTAGTGACAACCTTCTGTTTTTTTCTTATCAATACTCAGATTTATACACGGCTTCTTTGAATCAAGGGTTGATTTTTTGTCTGTTTATGGATGAACTCGTAGGTAATTGACCGTATTAAAGTTAAATTTTGGCTTTTTAAGGATGATGCTCTAAACACGTTAAATTACATCCATCTGGCAACAAGGTTTACAGGCTTTTATTAATTGTTTGAACTGAGGAGCGTTGAGTATCGTGTGTGCAGTTATTGACTACCGTTTTGCACAAAGCCTTGTATGGGAGAGCAAGAGAGAGAGAGAGAGCTCTCACTCCTTATCACTGTGCACTGGGTGGCCACTCACACAGCTTGTATTTGGGTACATTGCTCTCAGCTGTACTGCTCTTCACTTTCAGCATCTTTCTTCTATCTCTTCCTTGACCCTTTCATTGACTGTTTTGCACACAGCAGTTTGGAGCCAGGATGACGCATATCTTAAGTAGAGCAGTCTTCCAGGTGCCGTGAGAGGCTCACTTCAGTGTCAATACAGCCCATGCATTTCACAAACCCGGCTTGAGTGAGTTTGTCTTGACACAATGTCAAGTATGGCTTAGACAATGGTGATGGGATGGTTTGCAAACATAAATGTTTTACCTCAGTGGGTTCTGGTGGCAGAATAAATGGAAAGTTAAAGTGAGGGTCCCTGCACGTGTCTTCAGCTTGCTCTGAATCTGCACCATGTTGATGCCATCTTCTTTCCACGCTTCTGGAAGAATGTAGCTGGGTCTCGTGGGTTTTGTCAGTTGGACCATTACTAAGGAGATGGCTGCGTCCATTCTGCTATCACATGAGAGACTCTTCATTGTTATTATGTTTCCTTAATAGCAGCTCACATTTCTTCACGTATTTACTCCTTCATCCGTGTGCACATCCATGCGTACGTCCAGCACACGGACCACCTGCCACCCGTGGGTCACTCCGTGAGCACCGGTGATCCCAGGCTGAATAGCACACAGAGACAACGCTCTGAACAGGCTCACAGTAAACTGGGGAGAGAAGCACAGACAACCTGGCACATCTGACGATGCCGTCATCCCATCATGCCCTGGTGCCCTAATGAGATCACGTCTCAAGGGTGGAGTGGAAGGTAGCCCGGTAAAGTCATGGAGAAAAGCTCTTGTGGGCAACGGCAGCATAAGAGAAGGCACGTGGTGAGAGACAATACTGTGCACTGGAGAATTATTAGCAGTCGGCGTTACCGGACTTAATCGTGAAACAAGGAATATGGGCTGGTGTTGGTAAGAGATGAATCTGGAGAAGGAGGTAGCTGGCTGGTCATTGGGGGCCTGTGTGCCTTCACGAGTGAGACAGAGCTGCTCATCCCTGCCAGACACCATGCTGGCTGTTTACAACAGGCGTTTAATAATGCTCCTTTTACTGTCCTGAAATCTGCAGAACCTATAACCTACCTGTAATCTTAATTTTAAAAATTGATATAATAGGAAGAAAATGTAAAGGACAATTACTTTGTAATAAAATAATATGTAAGTATATAAACGTTTGAATATATCCTCGTTAAGAAACATGATGACACTGTGAGATGCTTAAATTAAACAGAATAACGGTACACATGACAGCTCCAAATGCAGACTGGAACACGTGTATCGTATTGATGACTCAGATGCGGGGAGAACATTGCAGTGATGTGATTTTCTAAACTGTTAAGTAACGTTTGCTAAGTTTCAGACTAAAGCAAAGTGCAAGGTAGATAGATGCATTCCTGGAAAAATCAGCATATAGTAAAACCTTGCAAGTACTTTGTGTTTATGGGCAAAACAGCTCACATGGAGCAAAACGTCTGGAATGCCTGGCTTCATTACTGAATGCCATGGCCATCTGCCCCCATCGTTGTGACAGCCATCGATTCACACACACATTTCCAAACAAGCAGGTACACCTCTACCGAGAAATGGCACTTTGGACAATGAGAAGGAAGAGTGTTTAATCAGGAGAATGTCATAATTAGATTTGGGTGTAGACAAATCATTCTAGAGTTTTTTGTTTTTTTTTTTTTCTGGCTGCATCACACGGCATGTGGAACTTCCTTGGCCAGGGATTGAACCCGTGCCCCCTGTAGTGGAAGCTCAGAGTCTTAATCAGTGAACCACCAGGGAAGTCCCCTAGAGTCTTTCGGACTTCAGTTTGAGGAGCACAGGTGGGAGGTGAGAAGACCGTTATTGGACGACAGCAATAATCCAGGTGAGATATTATGTAAATGTGGAATGAGGACAGTGACAGAGGAAGGGAGAGGAGAGAAAGAACCTGGAGATATTGGATCTTGAGGCCGGAAAGTTGCAAGACGCAGTGATTGACTAGGCAGAAGGGAAGGGGAAAAAGTTCTCCAGTGGGAGTTCCAGAGCCCGTCCTGGGGCTGGTTTTGGAAACCGAGGAACAAAACGTTAGAAGAATAAATACAGAGGAAAGAATGAGAATAGTTTTGGTTGACTTTGAGTGCCCATAGATAGATAACCAGGAGGGGACGTTCTACAGACCTCTCTCTCTCTCTCTCTCTCTCTCTCTGTGTGTGTGTGTGTGTGTGTGTGTGTGTGTGCGCGTGTGTGTGTACATTGAAAATTCAGTGGATGGGTCAGGGCTCGAGATAAACATTTAAGAGTCACCAGCATACAGTTGATAGCTGAAACTCTGAGACTATTTCCGAGAAAGAGTGTGTGACATTAGATGAGCAGAAAATCAAGGGTGAAATGTATTTTAATGTGTTTTCATCTTTATGAGATTAAAAATTCATTTAAACTCTTGATGTCTCCAGAAATAAAATCTTATTGTACTACATGCAAGTCATCTGAATTGTTTGGGTAACCAAAGGAGTGAAGAATCCTGTTTCTTTCACACTTGCCTGAGAAACTACTTTTCTTAAGCTGTGCACTTTGAGACTTACGAAAATATGTGTCTAGTTTTAAGAGTCAAAAATCATTTTAGAGAAATCTGTTTACAAACTCTTACTGCAGTTGTAAGCATGGCAATGACAAATACCACTATCCCCATTTTACGGACAGAGATCTGGATACTTGGGAAATTAAGCAGTTTGCACGTTGCCTAGAAAGTTCAATGCATCACCAGTCACTTTTACTGAGCTCCCATGGTGCTTAATTGAGCCCAGCAGGTGCTGAGTGTTTTAGGCAGAAGATAAGAGACAAGATATCCACTTCCCAGATCACACACACGGCCTCATTGCCAAGAGGGCTTCGTGCTATGGAGACATATCGTGTTTGCAGAAATCAGTTTGGAAACGTAGTGTCAAATTTCATTAGCACCAAGACTCCCCATACCTTTAGGTTAATTCATCACGATCAGTATTAGCTAGAATGGAGCCTAAGGTTTTCCTTGCAGTGAAAGAAATTCACCTTGTCAAACTCAATAATTTGGAAAACATTGAAGACAATGGCATCCCTAGTGCATCTGACACCCTGAGCAGATCACTTTCTAACGGGTATTTCTCTATACAACAATTTACACAGCTGCTAAATCATACCACAGATGAAACATTTCATTTTCTTGGTTCATACATTTTTTTAAAAACAAAGACGAACAGTTATAAAGGAAGACTCACTTTCGGTTATAAAGGCAATATTTAAATCCAGTGACATGTTTTCTGAATGTTTTATGCTTATACTAAAATTTGCACTTAGGAAACAAAAATATTACACCTTACACTGAAGGCTCTATTACACAGTATTAAAAATTTAAACACAAATAAAGATCTCTTAGTGGTCACAGAGAATGAGAAAGTGGAAGTAATTCAATTCAGTTTCTCAGTTTACCATCACCGCGTTATAGTGGTTTTTTTTTTCCTGTATACCGTTTTCGCAGCATTACTCTGTACCCCCAGTGTCACAGAATGACTGTATAATGGGGAATCTCTAAATTTAACTTTCACGGAGACCATGATGTTTATTAAAGAAGAGGAATAAAAATATGTAAATTTGTAGCTTGCCTATGTTATTAAAATTCACTAGTAACCACAGAAACTCTTTAGAACTCACATCAACAAAATATCTCTCGCTTTTCTCCAAGGATGTATATTTTATCACTGACCTTGTTTATTTTTTTTTTTTTAATAAATTTATTTATTTTATTTATTTATTTTTGGCTGTGTTGGGTCCTCATTGCTGTGCACAGGCTTTCTCTAGTTGTGGTGAGCAGGGACTACTCTTCTTGGGGTGCACGGGCTTCTCACTGCAGTGGCTTCTCTTGTTGCGGAGCATGGGCTCTAGGTGCGTGGGCTCAGTAGTTGTGGCTTGTGGGCTCTAGACCACAGGCTCAGTAGTTGTGGCGCACAGGTTTAGTTGCTCCGCAGCATGTGGGATCTTCCTGGACCAGGGCTCGAACCCATGTCCCCTGCATTGGCAGGCGGATTCTTAACCACTTTGTTTAGAATTGCCAGTTCATGGTGATAATAAAAAGCAGACAGATTTAAGTCAGCTCAGTTACTCATTTCAAATTTTCTGCAGTCAATGCACTTCCTCCCTTTACCCACTGCACTGCCTGCACCTCAGTCAGATTATGTCCACCTGCCCTGTGCATCCTATAAAATGAATAATGAAATAGCTCTGCAAAGTATCTTAATGTCTGCTGTAACTATACCCAGTAATCCCAGATTTAAAATATTTATGTATATATGAATCAATGTATAGTTGAACATTATCGTGTATGATTATTATGGGCTTGTATGATAGTTATGGACCTGTATGAACACTATCTTGTATGAGTGTAATGGACTAAGTGTTTATGTCCCCCTCAAATTCACAAGTTGAGACCTTATCCTCAAATGGGATGGCGTTAGGAGGTGAGACATTTTAGAGGGGATTAGGGTTAGATGCGGTCATGAGGGTGGAGCCCTCGTGAATGGGATTAGTGCCCTTACAGCAGTCACTAGAGAGCTTACTTCCTCTGTCTGCCCATGGCAGTCTGCAACCTGGAAAGGGTTCTCACCTGAGCCTGACCTTGCTGGTGCCTGGATCTAGCACTCCCAGGCTCCAGAACTGTGGGAAATAACTCTCTGTTGTTTATGAGCCACCCAGTCTGTGGTATTTTGTTATGGAAGCCCAAACAGACTAAGACAGCAGTGTTGTTGTTTATTTTTATTTTATTTATTTTTTTAAAATAGAAGCTGCAGCTCAACCTTCGCTATAGTGGGTGAATGTTCCCGTGTAATAGTGATGCATGCCTTCTAACAAGAGGGTGTTTAAAATAAGACTCATGGGGCCCAGAACACTGGATTTAGCCTTGTATTCCAGGCAACAGTAAAGGGACTAAAGTAATGAAGCTTATAAAGGCTTATGGAGAAAAAGAGACACAATCAGGCATTTGAAACTACGACCAGCTCTGAGGAAATCATATAATTCCATCTTCCTCATCAGTGCTCTGTGTGTTAATGTCCAGCATTTTGCCAAAGGCCTTAATCGTGGCTCAATGAAATCAAGACTACTCCCTTACTGCCTCATCAAAAAGACATTTGGGCATTTGAATAACCAAGGTTAAAAGCTCAGGCATTTGTAGACTCTGCAGCCATAAATGTCAGCCCTCGCTGGGTTCGCCGCGTCCTCGTTGGAGCCACTGACCGGATAAGAGCCCTACAGTGCGCTGCTGGGTGTGTCATAACCCTCTCCTTGGCGTCCCAGTGTTTTCCTCACAGATGACCCTCAGCCGTTCTGCAAACACCACCAGGAATCTGGATGTGGCTGCGAGGTACCGAAGCTGACCTGCCCCCATGGCAGGTAAGAAAGACAAGTGGAGAGCTCCAGAGTGACCGCAGAGCCTCCTTAGCCATTGCCCGGCCATTGAACACATGGCCCGGTAGAGACACGACCGCTTGGACCTTGCTCGAATGTGTGTCTAGTTTCAAACTAGTTCTTTCCCTAAATGTTTGCTTTTCTTTAATTTTCCAAATATTTACGGGTAAGGAGAGCATTCTAACTCTGCAGATATTTATCTGCTATGTGAGCAAACATGCCTCTCTCAGAGTCTTAGGTTAACTCTTCTGGTTTGAAAGGAAGAAACTGGGGAGAGGAGGGTCTTTATGAGGAGTGTCCTCTTCTGAGGACAGAGTGATTTCCCAAAATGCCACAGACCTTGACAGGTGAGCTAGGACACCACGTTACTTTTCCTCCAACGAAGTCAAACTGTTGCAGATTGAATTGTTGAAATTAGAGTCCTCCTCTCACTCTGAAGGCTACACTTGACCTTAAGGATTTCTGAGAATTTGTGTGTCCTGCACGGTGGGGAATTTCCTCCTGCCATCCTAGCTGATTCCTCTTTGCTTCAAGTGTTTCTCCCGCTCTAATTCAATCGAATTTAACAAGTTTGAGACCATGATGTCCAGCAGCTGTTCAGGCAGAAACACACAGAGAGATAAAGGGCACTGAGAATGGCTACATTAAATGAATCTCTACGTTAGAAGAAAAGGTATTGATTATGCTTCTGTTTTTCAAGAAGTAGAACTAATCAGCTGCTGTGGGAATTGAGTTAGACAATTCTGCCTCTTAGGAAATCGTGGAAGAATAAAGAAGCTGGATTTGCTGCAGACGTGGTCCTCGGCTCATTGGACATGGACCTGGGCATGTGGGGTGTCAATACGATGCTGACATGAAGCCATGTCACCAAGGCTGGCGGGTCCTTACTATGTCTGGTACTATCTGTCATTATTACTAGTCTCTGCATTTATAGCATCCTGAAAGCATTTATGAAAATGATGTCCTGTGCGGGCAAAATAAGCCTTGTTTTATTAGTGGAAGATGGGGCTCAGATATGTGGAATGATTCACTCAAGTCTTTCACGGGGCACAGGTAGAAAATATTATCTCTGCATGGTCAAGGGCGTGAGCTCTGCACTCAGCCAGTTTGGTTCAGTCTTAACGACATTTGCTACGTACAAGACCTCAGCCAAACTACACAACCCTCTGCTTCAGTCCTCATTTGTAAAATAAAGTCGTTGAAAAGATTAAATGAGATAATACAGGCACAGAGCTAACCAGATGCCTGACACGTAGTGGGTTTTCCATTTTAACTGCTGTCTTGATCATCCCCAGGACAAAACAGGAGATGGAAGAACTGGGTAACTGGCATTCTGAAGCCACTGCTTTGAGACAGTGAATTTGATGCAAGTGACTCTTGCATCATATTTGAAATGCAAAATGATTTCAGCTTTTTAAGTTTTATGTTATTTTATTGCAGCGAGAACTTACCATAAGACCTGCCCTCTTCACAAGATGTTAATCGCACAGCCCAGCACTGTTAGCTGGGCTAAAGGTGAATGGGCTAACTTGAAATAAATTTTCAAGTCATTCTAAAGCTAAAATCCCATATTTACTTGAATTATCTCAAAGCTTGTAGTTCAACTATGGATGAAGAACTGCCTCAAAGGAACAGATGCACACAGTTCAGTTTGGAAGAATTGGCCCAGATCCTTATTTTCCTCCAAAATCCTGTTCCAATTTTCTGTGATCAAAAAAAAAAAAAAAAAAAATCTAAAATCTACAGTCTAAAAATTAGGCACAAAAGCATTGAATACCCTTGCTGACAATTAACACATGCTTCAAACAGGCACACTTCTCCAGGTCTAAGTCCTTTATCTCTATAATGCTCCCTTCTCTGAATTTTTCTGTTGAAATTCTTCTCTTTCTTCTCGACCCATCTCAAATTCTGGTCACGTATGACTCGAGAGAAATTTTTTAAATTAAGGAACTTAGAGTAAATCTTGTAAACCAACATATCCCAACTCTATTCCTCTAAATACTAGTAAGTCTACTAAAAAAAAAAAAAAAAAGGATTTGGTGGTCAAATAAAGTTTAGGAAACATTGAGCCTTATTTTTTCCTGCGAGGAGACTGCCACCGCCCATTCTCACATCACACTCTAAAAGTCTGTAACGAACTGACTCTTTATGTTTGGCATGATGGCCTCCTGAAATACATGCCCACAGAACCCAGCCCTCCTTACTTTCCACGAAATATCTCTAGGCTTGGTTTTCCACACAGCACAGTGCTTGAAAGCACTTCTTCAGAGCCCAGGGGAGAATACACAATATTGAGGGAGGAAGCTCACTGACTGTGTTTACACTGAGATCACAGCAGGGTGGGGTGGGCTGTCGTCCACTGGTGGGGAGCCATTGCCAGTCCAGGGGTAGGTGAGAAGGACATGGAACAAGGCAGTGTCAGTGGACGTGGACAGAGGAGAACAAAGCGGTGAAATATTGCCAGGTCGGCCACCGAGTGGAAGGATTACAGCTGAGTTTAAAGTCTCAAGGGCAGCTGTGTGGGAAGAAGGTTGTGCCATTTCTTTTGTTTTGTTTTGTTTTATTTGATTTAAATAATTTTTCATGTTTATTTTTTCATGAGTCCCATAACAAAAAAATATACATTACCCATTACCCAAATATAAATTTGCATTGACGATACTAACTTTTAAAAAAATTTTTTATTGGAGTTGATTTACAATGTTGTGTTAGTTTCTGCTGTACAGCAAAGTGAATCAGTTATACACATACATATATCCACTCTTTTTAAGATTCTTTTCCATTACAGGCCATTACAGAGTATTGAGTTCCCTGTGCTATGCAGTAGGTTCTTATTAGTTACCTATTTTATATATAATAGTGTGTATATGTCAATCCCAATCTCCCAATTTATCCTCCCCCCCATCCCCTGGTAACCATAACTTTTTCTCTAAGTCTGTGACCCTACTTCTGTTTTGTAAATAAGTTCATTTGTACCCTTTTTTTAGATTCCACATGTAAGCGATATCATATGATATTTGTCCTTCTCTGTCTGGCTTACTTTGCTCAGTATGACAATCTCTAGGTCCATCCATGTTGCTGCAAATGGCATTATTTTTTCCTTTTTATGGCTGAGTAATATTCCATTGTATATATGGACCACATCTTCCTTATCCATTCTTCTGTTGATGGGCATTTAGGCTGCTTCCACGTCCTGGCTCTTGTAAATAGAGGGCAGGATGATTTCAGTGGTTCAGGACAAAGTTGAGAAGAGAGGACGAGTCTGGGAAAACAAAGGTTGGGCCGTTATTTCATAAAATAATAATTAAAACAGATTGCTGGCTATGACCACTGTGTTTGGGTTAAGGGATGTACAAATTTCCCTTTTCAAAAAATTCTAATTGTTTATGGTTAACCATATGTGTTTGTCTTTTGAAATTTATCTAATTTTTTTAGAACTTTTTGTTTTAATTGCACTCCTACCACAGTTCTTTTCTTAAAAAAAATAGTCATTTTTATCCCTATTATTTTTTTCCATCTGGCTTTTTTTTTAGGCTGTCAGAAGCACAAGCTGCAGTGGAAATGATAGGAGAATGATGGGTGAAATGCCAGTCCTAATTAGAGACTTGATTGCTCTATAATAAAAAAGCTGCTATTCGATTTGGATGGGGCTGGGTTGTCAGGTAGAATGAATCAAATATGTCTGTACTTTCATTTCAGAATGTGAAAAATATGAATGTGCATTATGTATATTGTATTTCGTGGCTATAATTAATTATGTGTCTTTGGAAATGATGTCCCCAGAGACAGTTGATTTTATGTTCAATCTGTATGTGCATTTGTAAAACTAATTTGTTCTCATTAAAATTTTTAAGGGTTTATTTGAGCTAAACTCAAGAGGTTTTCCTGGGTTTCAAACTCACAAAATACAAAGCAAAGTCTAATTTCAGTTTTTACTAGGGAGTGAGATATTCAATGCCTGAAGCATTGTACTAGATATTATTGTAGTGAATATGGTTGGGCTATAAAAAGAAAGAGAAGATGGACTTCCTTCCCGGAAACTGCTTTTAAGCTTGTTTGAAAGACTAGGGTATAAAACAAATGAAAATAATACAAAGTGAACTTCTATTGCTTAAGAAAAGAACATGATGTTCGGTCAATGAAATATTAAGCCTGTCATGATGAGCTGACCAATTTTTCTTGTTACCCTGTAGAGATTTGTTTTTTTGGGGGGTTGGGGAGTGGAAATTGCTTGTCATGTCTTCCAGTTTTTACTTGCACTATTTGCTAAGTATGTTAAATACTGATGTTAAAGTTTCAAAGGCACTGTCTCAAGTGGTATAAAGCATTTTTTCTTTGTCAGTGTCAACAGTAAATTGATTTGCTTTCAAGCAGACCCACAACTGAAATGTAATATTTCACATAATTTATCCCCCATTCACGATAATGAGATCTATTCATTGCTGTGGATATAACTGCAGTTATTAAGGCAACATTTACAAAAATTTTTTTCTCACTTTTATTTGCTCATATGATTGTAAATCCATACATTCTCCTAGTCAAGCTATAACTAACTGTTCAATGTTATACGTTAGGTAGTTCACAGATATGTTAGAATTAGTTTAATTTTTTTAAGTATTATTATTATTATTCAGTGAAAGTACAAAGAATATTGATGTCTGAAATGAATAGGCTGACTTTCCTGGGTTACGAGAGCTCCATTCCTTTGTCAGTATTCTTTTGCTAATTTTCAGCATGACGATGACGGTAAAACAAGCTGATTCCTCTGTTTTATTTTATCCAATTTCAGAGCTCACTACCCTCAACAAGATGAAGCACTTATTTCCCTCTTTATTTGGTGTTTTCAGAGACCATTAAGCTTATTTTGTCCACACGGGGAAACAAAGTAATTTTCTCTTCAAGGTATTTCTGCTTCTCAACAATGCATTTTTCATTAGCATCAATCCTGTTCTCCTGGAAGTCAGACTTCTCTCTTGGAAGTCAGGCCCAGCTGTGGCTAGAACATGGGCCAGAACTTGGACGTAAGAAAAATAAGGAAAAATATGGGCTTCCCTGGTGGCACAGTGGTTGAGAGTCTGCCTGCCGATGCAGGAGACACGGGTTCGTGTCCCTGTCCGGGAAGATCCCACATGCCGCGGAGCGGCTGGGCCCGTGAGCCATGGCCGCTGAGCCTGCGTGCCCGGAGCCTGTGCTCCGCAACGGGAGAGCCACAACAGTGAGAGGCCCGCGTACCGCAAAAGAAAAAAAAAAGGAAAAATAAATGGTTGTCATAAAGCCTCTACGATTAATCCTGAGGGTGATATTCAATTGCTTCCAGGTTTCAGCTTAGAAGAGGGTACATGATTAGACGCAAGGAGGGGATTGCATTTTGAACCAATGGTAGTTGGAGGAGACAGAACTTGATCACATCAATGCAGCACCAGCAAACGGGATGAAACTGTGAGACTAACATGGGATCGCCCAGGACTCTGTTTTGTTTTTGTTTTTGTTTTGTTTTGTTTTGCTGTACGCAGGCCTCTCAGTGTTGCGTTCTCTCCCGTTGCGGAGCACAGACTCCCGACGCGCAGGCTCAGCGGCCATGGCTCACTGGCCCAGCCGCTCCGCGGCACGTGGGATCTTCCCGGACCGGGGCACGAACCCGTGTCCCCTGCATCGGCAGGCGGACTCCCAACCACTGCTCCACCAGGGAAGCCCCAGACTCTGGAATATAGAGAGGGGCAGTGGAGCCAGAGCAGGGCACTTAAGAACACCACCAGCAAAGGAGCAAGAACCTTCAAAGGACCTGCACAGGAGACCAAGGTGTAGACACCAGCTAGGAGGAGACCAGGGACCAAGGAAGTGAGAACATTTCAGAAAGACATCAATGGCAAATGCAGCAGAGGGGCTCCGCAAGAGAAAAATTGGCCTTGAATTTTGTAACACGGACGTCAGTGCTAACTGCTACCAGAGTTATCACAATGATGTGACAAGGGTGAAAGGTAGATCCCAATAAGGAGAAAAGTGAGGATTAGAAAAGAAAGGATTGATAGACAGCAAGGACTTACTGTATAACATGGGGAACTAGATTCAACGTCTTGTGATAACCTGTGATGGAAAAGAATCTGAAAAGGAATATATACATCACTTTGCTGTATGCCTGAAACTAACCCAATATTGTAAATCAACTTCAACTTAAAAAAAGAAAAAAATAAGGATTAGAGACAGCAAGTATGATCTGATCTTTAATGAAAATTGGTTAAGTTGTGCTTATGTGCTGTTGGCATATACTAGATGCTAAATAATTGGAAATAATTAAAATAGTTATTATCATCAGTAGTATATGGCTCTATGTACAGCAAGAATTAGACCCTAGGTTTTTCCTTACATCACTTAGAGATACTTTGTGATATTAAAAGTCATAAAATTTCTCCTCTGTCTCGTGAATTTTAGGCATATAAAAATTCTAGAATTTCACAGAATAGCTGTTCTTGAGAATTGTTGATTTTTTCTTATTCTGTCATCTCATCAGGCTTTACCCAATATAAAAGTTTTCCACTTTTTCTTATTCCATCTTCTTTCACATAACCAATCACTTGAAAGAGACAAATCTCTATTTACATAGGACGTGATTGTCTATGTAGAAAATTCCAAGGACTCTACAAAAAATGAAACCTAGAACTAATAAGGGAGTTCATCAAAGTTTTAGGGTATAAGATCAGGAGACAAAAATCAATCACATTTCTATATATTAGCAATGAATATATGAAAATCAGAATTAAAAACAATACCACAAGGAACCCATCAGCAAAATGAAAGGCAACCTATCAATTGGGAGAAAATATTTGCAAATCGTTTATCTGTTAAGGGGTTAGCCAAAACATATAAGGAACTCATAAAACTCAATAGCAAAAAGACAAACAATCTAATTTAAAAATGGGCAGAGGATCTGAATAGACATTTCCCCAAAGAAGACATACAGATGGCCAACAGTATGTGAAAAGCTGATCAACATCACTAATAATCAGGGAAATGCAAATCAAAATCACAAAATATCACCTCACACCCTTCAAATGGCTATTACCAAAAAAAAAAAAACAAAACAAAACTTGGATGAATCTCCATGTAATCACGCTGTGTGAAAAGAATTCAGTCCCAAAAGTTGCACTGTAATTCCACTTAAATAACATTTTTGAAATGACAAAATTTGAGACATGGTGTTAAAATTAATGGTTGCCAGGGATTAGACTGAGGGTGGGCGGTAGGTGTGGTTATAAAAAAAAGTAACAGGAGAGATCTTTGGAGTGATGGAATATTTTGTATCTTGATTGTGATAGTGGATACAGGAACATACACAGATGCTAAAATTGAATAGAACTAAACACACACACAGTACAAGTAAAACTGGGGAAATCTGAATAGGAGTGGTAAATTTTGTCAATGTAAATTTCTTGGTTATGACAGTGTTCTAGTTTTGTTTTTTTTTTTACAAAATGTTAATATTGGGGGAAATGGAGAAAATGTACACAGAATCTCTTTCGTATAAACACATAATGATGGCAATAAAATTTTCAATTAAGTTTATGCCCTTCTCATCACTTGAACAAATAGAGAGGTTGTCATTTTGTTTCCCATCAAAATCTAAGCACGTCATGCACATACATTCGTAATCACAATGACGGCTGTCTTCCTTGTTTTGCTCCCTCTGCATACAGAAAAGGGGCCTTGCCACTTATATTGTAAATAACTATTGCACTGGGCCAGTTCTCTCTGCTGTTGTGAAATCCAGAGATTTTAAATTATTTAAAATTTTAAGAAATGTACGTTTTGTGTGGACCCAAATCAGCAGTATCATTATTCTCTCTGGAGATTGTCTTTGAAATAATCTCCAACCTAAATCACTACTCAGCTGCTGTACAAAACAACTGAATTTGGCTTGGCAAACTGGAGTTTCCACTTTGTTGTTTTTCTCAGGATAACTCTGGGTCTGCCTGCTCCCTCTCGTGTGGAGTTGGAGCTGGAACCTGGATTTTCTTACCCACTGTAATGCCCTTGCAAATCCTGCATATCTGTAATTGAGCATGGCTACAATTTCTTGATGTGCCCATGTTTGAAACTTCAGCTTTTGTTTTCATTGTTTTAACAGTTTCTTGACCACTGTATGGGTCAAAGGTAATACCTTTCCATGTTTCCCTTCCACTTATCCCGGCTACCACCTTGCCCTGCTAATGCCCCATATTTCCTGTATAGCTTTTCAATTTCAGCGGGCACTCTGGTAAAATGTGTCACTTAAGTCTTAGGAAGCCTTGTCAGGTAGATATCTTTATCCCCGACTTACAAGTATGAAACGGAAATTCTGGGTAGTTTTCTAAGCTCATAAGCAAGAGAGCGTGCCTTGAATTCCAGGTATTCTAATTCTAACTTCAGTGTTCTTCCCCTGACAATCACAACTGCTGGGGTGAAACAAAGCCTGGCTAGCTGGCTGGCTGGCTGACCTTAGTGAATAGTGAATATTCACCTTAGTGAATAGTGAATAGGGCAAGCTCTTAGAGGCCCACTGCGGGCCTCTGGTCCCAGTCAAGCCTTTCAATATAAACAGCATAAATCCAGGATGGTTAAAATACTGCCTTGAAAAGCACAGACTTACCTTAAGCTTTTCCTAAGACTTTCTTTATTGGCTTATAGATTTTCAAAAACAGTTACTGAAAGTATTAGTTTAAGATCATACTTCCTGAGTTATTGACAACTAGGATAATTAGTTCTGAAAAAGTGCCCTACTCAGTGGTGAGACAAGACTGTCCTCCGAAGGGAAGGAACAATGACCTGATGCATATTGAACGGATGAGCAAATGAATGAGGACATGAGGACCCTGCTGTTGTGATGGAGGCTATGGCATTAAGTCGTTTTAAAGGGAATTTGCTTCAAGGTATGATTGAGAAAAGCAAATTATGCAAACTACTTTGAATAGTGTGTATTCAAAGATGATTTTCTTCATTTGTTGCATCTTTGAACATTTTATATCCTTGTTACAGGTACACGTAGTTTCCTTCCTGAGCACTTGACACGTCTCTGCTGATAAGGTCCCTCTAGAGAAGGAAGGGAGGAAGGGAGGAAGGCCAATTGCATTCCCTTTTGTGGATGAACTAAATCAGCCATCCAGGTTTGTTTTAAAAAATCAGGCTGCTGGAAGTTTGTCTCTGCTTCCCCCCAGTTCCCACCGTCTTAGATAGAACGAGTTTAAATGAAAAGATCATGAAAAGTCTGAAGAAGCATAGCGCTAGTTTGCTTTCACTGTTGTGTTTAAATATAAGGTGAGGGACTTCCCTGGCCGTCCGGTGGTTAGGACTCTGCGCTTCCACTGCCGAGGATGCAGGTTTGATCCCTGGTCAGGGAACTAATGTCCCACATGCCTCGCTGCGACGCCAAAAAGTTTTAAAAAATAATGATAAAAATAAATAAACATCAGGTGAACTGTGTACTTTGTCCATTCACGCTGAGGGGCCTCAGGCTGGGCTGCCCACCAGCAGGCGCCTTGAAACTGTAGTATCTGAGCGGAGTTCCTCTTCCAGCGCTGATCACCCGGGAAACAAGAGCTGCAGAATCTGTAAAAAATGGGAACAATAGTGATTCACAGGGCTTTTGTTACCCGAATTAAACAAAATAGGAGCTATGAATACTTGTAGTCCAGAATTTGATTTATAGTAACCGTTTATTGCCTATTTACAATTTAAAAATTAGATTATGCATAAAGAATAAATAATGATTATATAGCTAGCACCCAATATCTACCCCATAATTAAGAAAAATAATTGCTTTTGCCCTTATTCTTACGATACAGAGACCATCTCCTTCCCTCCTATTCAGAGGTAACTATGTCCCTGCGTGTGGTATTTATCAAGACCTTCCTTTGTGGATATGTCACTATTTACATATGTAGTGAGACAATATGTTTTTAGTTTTATTTGCGTCGAATTTTACATACATGGAATTATATTTCATGTGCTATACAACTTGATTTTTTGCTCACAATTATATGTTA
Organism: Grampus griseus; assembly: GCF_964374135.1. Classification (NCBI taxonomy): domain Eukaryota; kingdom Metazoa; phylum Chordata; class Mammalia; order Artiodactyla; family Delphinidae; genus Grampus; species Grampus griseus. The sequence goes on along the minus strand of NC_139006.1, from coordinate 84,096,617 downwards.
GACGATAATAATTGTATTGGAAAAAAAGAGAAAGACCACAGCGGGTAGTGGGTAGTGGGTGTACCAGCCTTGAGGGGGTGAGGAGTACGCTGGTGGTCCAAGTGTCTCCCACGGAGAATTGTCATAAAGCCTTTATGGTTAAGACCACGGGCCAATATGGCATTGGCGCTGGGATAGAAGAGCTTGTCAAGTTTCACCCCAAATTCTGTTTAGGATTTCCAGAAAATTGCTTTGAATCTCTATAAAAAGTTGATAAGTTTTGATAAATATTTATAAAGTTGACAGCCTCATGATTTTGAGCCTTGAAATCCATTAGTTGGATATAACTCTCTTTTTAATTTATTCTTTAATATAGTTCATCAAAGTTTTACAATTTTCTCCATAAAATTCTTGTACGTTTTTTAAGATCTATTTTTATGTAATAATCTTTTAATTTTTTATTTTTTTTTTTGCGGTACGCGGGCCTCTCACTGTTGTGGCCTCTCCCGTTGTGGAGCACAGGCTCCGGACGCACAGGCTCAGCGGCCATGGCTCACGGGCCCAGCCGCCCCGCGGCATGTGGGATCTTCCCGGACCGGGGCACGAACCCGTGTCCCCTGCATCCGCAGGCGGACTCTCAACCACTGCGCCACCAGGGAAGCCCATAATTTTGATGTTTATTGCAATTGATCTCTTTTTTATTACATTTTCTTAACTTTTACTTATGTACAGATTTTACATAGTGGTTTTGATTCCAACTTATAGCTTCACTCATTAATTCTAATAATCTCTCTATATGTAAATAGTGATACTTTTTATTTTTCTTTCAAATATTTATGTTTTTATCTTTTTTTCTTACCTCACTGCACTGGCAATATCCTTCAGAACGAAGCTGAATAGAACTGCTATTAGGAAATTCTTGACTTGTTCCTAACCATAATCATTTAAACATTAAGCATGAAAACTGCTATATATTTTTGTTGGAGGATTATTACCTTGAGAGTCACTTTTTCTTTTCCAGTTTCATTATGAATGGCTGTTAAATTTTCTCAAATAATTTTTCTGCATCTAATAAGATGATCATGGAATTTAACACCTTTTATATATTCATGTGATAGAATCCAATTGATTTTGACTATTAATTTTTCTATTAAAACTCCTGCTGTTTTATCCTTTTCATACCTTGTTGGACTTGGTTTGTCATATCGCTTCGGCTTTTGTATCAGTGTTCACAAGCGAGGCTGGCTTGCCATTTTCTTTCTTGTGTTGAGCCTGTCAGGGTCAGTATTACAAGCTCACGCCGACCACATCTGTGGAGTCTTTTTCTATGATTGAAGTGGTCTATGCAAGAGGCATTCGATCCTTGAATATTTGATAGAACTTTTGGTGATCTCTCTGGACTGGTGTTTTTTTGGAGGAATATCTCTGATAAAGATCTGACAGTGATTATGGGACCGTCTGGGTCTTCTCATTCTTTTTGAGTCTTTGGTTTTCAGCTCTCCACTCTGTGCCAAGGTTCAAGAGGGACCGTTGTTCTTAGTCTCCTCACAATCAAGACTGTCCCCTTCAGACCTTGGGTTTACTTGCAGGGACGTCTTCTGTCATAGCCCCACCCTGAGCAAACCTTGGCTTGTCCGCTGACTCCACAGCCCACAGGCTGCCGGACCTAAAGTGTAAATGTACCCAGTTCTGTGAAGTGTCCTCAAGGGAAAGCTTGGTTTCCATGCTGTGCCTCCCTCTATGGAACTGTGCTCTCACTTTGTTCAGGGGTTCTGACCATTCCTTAAATTCTTGACAGAAAGTGAAGGGTATTTAAATAAATGTTTCTATTTTATTCCACAGTTTTGGTTGTTTTTAGCCAAAGGATGGTCAAGGTATATCTGGATATCCATACTGCTGGAAATAAAGGATTCTTTCTTTCTTAATCGTAAGAGTCATTAAATTCTTAAAAATCCTAATTCTTATGACAGTCTTCTCTACTTTTCATTTCCTCACTTGCTTCTGTTTATCTGGACGATACTCTAGCAATTTCTACCTCTGTCTCACTAGGTTAACTGCTTATGTCCTTGTGTTTTTGATGCATGTAGAGCAATGACATTAATGATAAAAATGTTTGCTGCATTTTTTTCTCTGTGGTAGGGAGCATGGTAGGTGCGGGGTGTAACATGAAGAATAGGAGAGGATGAAGCGTGGAGTGCTGCAGTGGGGATGGCCAACCTTGAGCAGAAGTGGGCGCAGGAAGGAGGCTGCAGGCTGTGGTAGAGGGAGCTCCAGACAGATTATTTCATATCTGCGAAAAGAAATGGAAAGCAACAAGTTAAAGTAGAATGTTGAAATATAGCCTTGTTAGCCTGGCCACAGGCAATTTATTTCAGTCAGTTTGATTAAATCTTTTTATTTCAAACCATGTCATTATTCTTACCATAGAATAATGTACAATAATGTACTTGAAGCGCATTTCTGGCCATGCTTTCATTTCTCATCAGCTCAACCTAATACCACAAATAGAATCTGAAATAATTTTAGGTATGTGGACATTTAAAGAAAATGTTCCTACTTGACGTTTGATTTTGTTGCACATAACTGGGTTATAGGCAGACATAAAGGAGGCAACCGGGGCAGAGAGAAGGTAGCAAGAAACCCCGGATGAGAAGATCTCAGACTCAGTACTCTCTCCTTCTCTGACTCTTTGAATTTCATGGACAAGACACAACCCTCTCTGAGCCTCAGTTTCTTGGTGTTTCAAATAGAGGCAGCAATGAATTTCCTCCTGCAGTTATGATTGGAATAAAAATTATGAAAATGCAATGCTAAAGTGATGCTTTCAATTTTGAATCAGTTCATTTCACTCTCCTGCTTAAGACTCTTTAATGTCTTGTGATTTTACTTAGGATAAAACCTGATGCCCTCACCAGCAACCTATGTAATCCAGCCCCTTCAGTGTAATTTCTGCCCCCGCACCCCAGTCCCCCCATTGCTCATCCTGGCTGGAGCTGGCACCTTCCCCAGCTGCCCTTCTCAGACCTGTTGCTGTGACCAGGCTTTACACTTGCCCCTCCTTCTGCCTGACATTATTTTTCTTTTTTTAAGAAGATGTTGGGGGTAGGAGTTTATTAATTAATTAATTTATTTTTGCTGTGTTGGGTCTTCGTTTCTGTGCGAGGGCTTTCTCTAGTTGCAGCGAGCGGGGGGCCACTCTTCATCGCGGTGCGCGGGCCTCTCACTATCGCGGCCTCTCTTGTTGCGGAGCACAGGCTCCAGACGCGCAGGCTCAGTAGTTGTGGCTCACAGGCCTAGCTGCTCCGCGGCCTGTGGGATTCTCCCAGACAAGGGCTCGAACCCGTGTCCCCTGCATTGGCAGGCAGATTCTCAACCACTGCGCCACCAGGGAAGCCCCTGACGTTCTTTTTCATCCTCCACGTCTCAACTCGGATACTGCCTTCAACAGTCCCCTGATGGTAGGGACTGAAGGAGTCTCTTCTCCCGCCCCATGCAAGGCACTAACTCGTAGCCTTTCAGGCCCGGATCCCAGCTGGATTGCATTGTCCACAGTTCCTCAGATGGCTCTCTGCTGGCTGACTCCTGCTAGAATGTAAGCCCCTTGAGGGGTGAGGATTTTGTCTGTCTTGGCCACTGCTGTTGAGTTTCAAATAGTCCATAGCAGCGGCAAGGCATTCAGTTAAGTGCATCTCCAATAAATGAATAAGCAATGGCTGTGAATGCATATTTAAAAGACTAAAGCATTATTCAAATTCATGGCAGTTTGACTGCTTTTTTTTTTTTTTTTTTTTTTTTTGCGGTACGCGGGCCTCTCACTGTTGTGGCCTCTCCCGTTGCGGAGCACAGGCTCCGGACGCGCAGGCTCAGCGGCCATGGCTCACGGGCGCAGCCGCTCCACGGCATGTGGGATCTTCCCGGACCGGAGCACGAACCCGTGTCCCCTGCATCGGCAGGCAGACTCCCAAGCACTGCGCCACCAGGGAAGCCCCTGACTGCATTTTTATAGTTTACTGTTTACATAGCCTAAGATTGTAAACAAACAAAAAAAAAAGTGGGATTAGATCATCATTCAGATTCAGGGTTTGAGACTCAAGTGGCAGAGACCCCATGCTAACAAGTCACTGGGTCAAGGGCAAGTCCGGTCACAGCCTGGGCTGCTCCCCATGGTACGGCTGGAAAACCAGCCCTAGGCTTTGACAGGTGAGCGTTTTCAGCCATTTTCAACATATTTTCTAAATAAGAATAGTTTACCCATCAGTGGCTTCAGTGTTCTTTCGGAATCCTAACTCCTAAACTCAAAAGTGCATTTTCAGAAATCAATACTGAGACAACGTTGGCATGACAGCAAACACGGCAAGTTCCAAGTCTGTCAGGCACAGAGCCGGGCACCTGCTCAGGAACGTTTTATCGGAGGCAGCTCTCTTCTCTGTGTAATGATGTCAGTAGGATATGCTTTACTAACACACTGAAGTTACAAAGCCCCTTTTGTGAACGTAAGGAATTTCCTTTGGTACTGTCCGTCGCATTTCTCGTCGTAATTATACACAGGCCCAGTGCTGACTCATATAATCAGCAGCAGATACTAACCAAACAACCATATGGCACTTGACCATTTACAGACGCCCAGAAATGGAGCGTTTTTGACACTCATTTTTCTAGAATATTCCTTAGGCTGTTCAATCATATGCTGTTCTTTTGTTCGGATTTTTGAGGAGAGGTGGCAGAGCAGTTAATCTATATATGCTCTAGATCCAGATGATCTGGATTTGAACCATCCCTTGGCCTATTACTAGCTGTGTGACCTTGCTCAAGTTACTTAACCTCTCTGTAACTCAGTTTCCTCGTCTATAAATGAGAAGAAAAATCACAACAATAATATGTACTCAGAGGCATAAATAAATGTGATGGGCTTAGAATATTGCCTACATATAGACTTAGGTGTTGCCTGTTACTATTTTTCATCATGAGTGTCTTTTATAGCCCCATAGAATTTAGTGTATTAACATCAAACTCCGAACACTGTAATATCAATTTATATAACTTACACTTGAGGTGTCAGAAGCAAAGCCATGGTATAAACATTAAATGATAAATATTCTGAGTTGCATGTATTCAACTTTGCCTCAGGCCACACTCTCACCCCAGCTCGATGATGGGCTGCCTCATTCTGGGTGCAGTAAATCACTGGGGTTTACTAGGATTTGACAAATTGTGGGTGCTTGACAAGCGCCTGCGGCTTCAGGAGCAGTTCTGATGGAGACTTGCGCGGTGGATGGATTTTTATACCCTGGCCAAGTCAGGGCGTGTCGTCCTCAGCCCATTAGCTTGGGTTCGTGTGTCTGACGCTCTGTCCTCCCAGGCCGAGGATGGCGCTGAGCTGGGCTCTGGGTCCTGTGATCAGTCCTGAAGGCTGCCGCCCTGGATCTGTTAGGGGCTTAGTCAATACTGAAGTTATTATCTCACGTTTTCCATGGTCCTGAAACAGGGTGGTATCAGGGTCAGGGCAGCAGTTGAGCAATCTTGTTAGGGACTCAGGGGTTTTTTGTTTTTGCTTGTCTTTGTGTCTCTGCTACATTAAGCCCATCAGTCTCTGATCTGGCTGCAAGAGGGATGCAGCCGTCCGAGGCAGACAGGATGACACCCCATAAAGAAGAGAGGGGTGTTTTCTTCCTTTTGATACTTCTGATGAATAAGGAGACATTTCCCGAGGCCACTTTAGAGCCCTTCATATAGGACTGAGTCACGGACCCACACCCTTGCTGGATGATGGGCTGGGAGAGTGTCTGCCTTCCTTGGTCTCTGAAGTGGGAGACAGGCACTACTGCAGGGGAGAGGGGCATCAGCCTTGAAGAGGGTCAATCCCTTGGTGTCGGGCACTGCATATCATTCTGGAAGTATACTTCAGCACAAAATATAATATGCAATCAAAGAGCTTACAGGCTATGGGGAAAGATAAATTCATAAACAGCAAATTGCATTCAGTGTGATAAATGAGACCAACAGTGTAGGCACAGAAAACTGCAGAAACATTTCAGAAGGGAACCTGGCCCAGGTGCGTGGCATGCAGTTGTGGCTTCCCAGAGAAGGTTGATATCCAAGGAGCATATAGTTCTCAGCTAAAGGAGGGAAAATAGCGTGACAGCATTAACTGGGAAAAAATATTCACCTATAAAGAGGCCACAAGAGCCCCGACAATGACAAACTATAATCCAGTTTGACTAGAGGTCGGTAGTCTGTTTATGGGGTCAGAGGAGGCCATGTGAGGAGTCGGAGGGCAAGGTCTGGCAGGCAGGATCTCCCTCCCCAAACTCTTTTCTGTTTATCGAATCACACTTTCCGTTAACAGGCTACTCCTCCCAAAAGCAGGATCTACTGCATGGCGCACAGTCAAAAATGCACATGTGCGGTATCTATAGCTACCAATATTTGTGGATTTTTAGAAGTATTTTTTCCGTCTTTTATCTATGAAACATTCACCCACACCTACCGTGTGTTAACAAAAGAAAGGCCTAGAGGTAGCAGAGCAACACGTGTGGGCTCTCACTTTGAGAAGAGCGGTTCACTAGAGAGAGCAGACACAAAACACAGGGAACACAGTGCAAACGACATAAAAATAAAGGGAGTACATGGGGCTTCGCTGGTGGCGCGGTGGTTAAGAATCTGCCTGCCAATGCAGGGGACACGGGTTCGAGCCCTGGTCCAGGAAGATCCCACATGCCGCGGAGCAGCTAAGCCCGTGTGCCACAACTACTGAGCCTGCGCTCTAGAGCCCGCAAGCCACAGCTACTGAGCCCATGAGCCACAACTGCTGAAGCCCACGCACCTAGAGCCCGTGCTCCACAACAAGAGAAGCCACCGCAATGAGAAGCTCACACACCGCAACTAAGAGCAGCTCCCGCTCGCCGCAACTAGAGAAAGCCCAGGCAGCAACGAATAACCAACACAGCCAAAAAATAAATTAAATAAGCAAAATAAATAAATAAATACAAGGAGTACAGAGTATCACTGTATCAGTATGAAACCTATAACTGACATTGTCTCCATATTTGGTTCAATAGTAGTAAATAGGCATTTGCTCAATTAAAATGCAAACACTCAACTTTAGAAAATTTCACACTCCATATATTATAGGTAGAAAAGTTCCATATCCTTTTGCAAACTCTATGAAAGAGGATTTTCAACAATTTAAAACTGTTCAGCAGCCTTATAATAAAGTTATTCTCTGAATCAGTTGACAAATGTATCAACCTTGACTTGTGTTACTCCAGATATTTCAGAATCCTTTTTGATAATGCTTTCCCTCTGAGTCTCTAAGAGTAAAAATTTCCAGTTGTTTCCAGCATCTACACACATTTTATCACCTTTATTCAACTCTCAAACTTTACTTCATTAATGTACCTGGATAATGTTCCGTTCTGTCACATCTTATTAAGAACTAATGAAGCTCTTCTAGACTTAATTTTTGGACTCAGTGGCTGTCTAGATTTCCTCGTATCAGCATTCACTTTTGTCATCACAAGCCTTGGTAATTTCTCCTTCCCACCACAGCCAATTTCGTGAGTCACGATTGCCTGAAGGCTTCCTCCCTCTGTGGGATTCTGCTCCTTTCAGGCACCGTTTCCCCATCCCAGGGACCTGAAGTTCAGTAAACACAACGGCAAATTTTATCTTGCGCTTACCAGGAGTATAAAAAAGGCTGTGAATGCACCCTGTTACCAAACACATTTTCTCTCGTTCTTTATTTTTTTGTTGTTTACCATTGCTGTTTTAAGGACATGCTATATCTCCTTTGAGGAATGAATTCAACACGATGAACAATTAAGTACATTTTCAGAGTTTGAGGGTTTAAAATTCTATGTCATAACGTTGATTTGCTGTCTAATAAAAGGAAGTCATGATAATAAAAACAGTAGTGCCAATAACAACAGTAGTATTCACAGCACTACTGATTGCAAAGTGCCTGGGGAAAGATTACAAGCCCTTTAATATAGAATTAGTGGATTTCAGGTACTAACCAACTTTTAATCTTCCTTTTCTTTTCATATAGACACTAACTGTTAAGGACCATGTAACTTAACAACTATTTGCAAAAGATGATGCCTTTCTCCTAGGGAAAAGGAGATACGACATTTTGGTAAAATATCCTAATTCCAATGAATCCTTCTCTAACCTTCCTTTTCCTCCTAACCTCTCAATATCAAGTTGCAGTAGAAGCTTGCAGTTAATTGGCCTGTATTTCGAAATTGTACTTGATAGGAGTGTACAGTTCGGAAGTTTTTACATGCTTTCTGAAAATGAACTGCAAGTCAGCCAAGGTATTTTAAACAAAGGAAAATGAAGTCTCTTTTTACAAGGTTTTCAGGGTGATTCATAGACTTATTTACCTGCCATATTTACCTTGTGAAAGAATCAACACCATGTCTGCGTGTTCTTTTATGTTAAAGCGTTCCTAAGTCAGGAGCTAAAAATCAATCCTCCAATATATGCATCAAAAACTTCCTGTGGAAGACACAGAGAACAAACTTGTGCTTGCCAAGGGGGAGGAGTGGGGGGGGGTGGAGTGGGAATTTGGGGTTAGCAGATGCAAACTAGTATATATAGAAAGGATAAAAAATAGGATCCTACTATATAGCACAGGGAACTATATTCAATATCCTGGGATAAACCGTAATGGAAAAGAATATTAAAAAATTATATATATGTATAACTGAATCACTTTGCTGTACAGCAGAAATTAACACAACATTGTAAATCAACTATATTTCAATAAAAATTTCCAGTGGAATAATAAATCCCATTCATTCCTCCATGACATTGATTTCATAAATTTACTTGCAACCTCAGTCTTTCCTACATGCATTTGTTAAACGAATTCCTGTAAGAAACTTCATATTATTCAAATAGGCAGAGAGATTTTTTCCTTAAGGTATTCTGAAGTCAAAGCTCAAAGGGCTCAGTACGAGCAATTAGCGTGAATCCTAATTAAATCCTGCAAAGCTGATCCTCTTCTTCTGCAGCATCTCTTAGAGTTACAAGAAGGGAAGGAAAGTTAGCCTTAATTTTTCTGGCCTGTGTACTGTCACTCTTGAACTATACAAGTAGGCTTGATATTAAATCTTGCAGAAAGCACTGACAAACCATTAAGATGTAGAGGGAAACATTCCATTTTCCAGACGTTCCTGCACATTCATGATAGATTTAGTGAAATCTGTTTTGAGTTCCCTTCACAAATACGAGTGTCCTTCTTGCCTCCTGGACTTGATTGGGGGACGGAAAGATTCCTACTTGGTTGGCAAAAGTCAAGTTAACTTGTGACGTGTCTTTAGAAGGTGGCGACTGCCTCTAGAAAAAGGGGTGCATTTGGGGAGCAATGGAGCCAGGAGGAGTCTGAGAAGCGTGTATGAGAACATCTTAGCTGCTGGTACCTAAAAACGAGTAAAGAGAAGCTCCTGGCGTATATTATATAAAAATCATTTATGTTCTGTATATGCATATAGCATTTAAAAATATGTAATAGTCAAATATGCTTGAACATATTCAGCTTTTAAACATTCGTTTAAAAGTGATCATTTTTATTCATTGAATTGTACTGCCAATTAGTAATTTATGATAAATGAATTAAGCGGTGCTTTTTTCTATATTACCATGAGATGATTTATTTTTTTAAGTGCTTTTGTCTCCAAAGCAACTGTCATACTATTAATTTATCAGGTTCAAGTAGACCTTCTGAGGTTCACTTGCACCAACTAAATCCCTGCAAGTAGAGCCACTGAATGCTCACAGCCTCTCTGCAGGCGTGTTCTTTCATGTGTACCATGAGCTTGAAGTGAGCAAAGAAAAACTCCCACAAACACAAATCGGCAAAGGAAATCTGACTCATTTGAGGGAGCAGTATCTTGACAGCTGGCCCACGGAGGAAAGCGACAGGAGAATAAACCACAAGAAAACTGAACTGGGCTGTTACAAATGCTGGGTAATTACCTAATGGATATATGAAGTTGTAGTTGTATTTTTTCCGTTTTGAATTCAGTGAATGGTGCAAGACCAGCAAATACGTATACAATGTTATTAAATGTTTTCCCTAGTAAATGCCTCATTGAGACCAGTCATAGAGTTACTCAAAAGTTAGTCAGCAGTGACCCTAAAAGGCATGAATGATCAAGTGCTGCTGCAAAGAGATGAGATATGAGCTCTTTGTAGAAGCGCCCGGTTATGAGTAAAATATTCATGTTTCTTTATCCATTTTACAAGATGCCGCTGGGCGAAGAAGAGACATCTTATCCCTTATGGTTTTGTGGTTGCCTTTGAGCTAGTATCATGGCTCACGTCAAGAAGAACTGACATAGCTGATACTTCCCTAAGTTTCACCTTAGATCAGACAGGTAGAATTGACGATATTCACAAAGACACAAGCCAATTGTTTAAAAATGGTGAATTATAGCGAGAGGAGTGTATCAGAATGTACTGAGCTGTGTACGCCAAATATTGCTGAGCTGGAAGAGGGGCTTGTCACAGACACCAAGTCAAAACCCTTGTGTACATTGTCAACAACAGTATTTCCTAATATTTAAATGTTCGGGAAAACTCCCTGTTGTTTGCACTGCGGGCATCGCTGCAGATTAACAAGATAAGGGAGAGACTCTCTTCCTTTTTGTAAATTGTCCTGTTTTCTTTCTTAACAACAATAATGAAAACAGGGATGCTCATCACAGTGACATTGTGACTTTATACCTACACACACATCTTTTCAGTTTATTTATACCAAACCTTGTGGGTCGAATAAGGCAATCCTAAATCGGCCAGCAGAATATCAGAAGGAGATTGAAGACCTCTGTTAACTGTTCACAGAGAAAAGTTATGTGGGCATATAAATTGGTTACAAGGAGATTTGAGTCCTATTGCTAACGTCATTTCATAATGACCTTGGTAAGGTCATACAGTTGTGTTCGTGTCTTTGTTTCCTTATGCATAGAAATTGAATCATAAATCATTATTGGTCTTGTGTGACACTATTTAACAAAGGACTGGCACACAGATAAACATAACACCACTTATACATTTAAAAACGCAAGTGTAATTATAAAATAATTTGAACAAATAGCTGTGACATACAACTGGCTTAACAGTGTATTTTCTTAAATCGGTAGATTTTTTTGCTGATATATAGAGGGGATGAACAGTATAAAGATTAGAGACCCAGATTCTGGACCCGCACTTACTGGATTCATAACCCAGCTCAGCTGTGAATCTCTACAAAAGTTGCTACATTTTTGGACCTTATTTCTCTTCTCTGTAAAATGGGATAATAAAGGTACATAAGTGAAAGCATGAGGATGATATAAATTGATATAAGCAAAGGAATTAGAAGAGGGCTAACACGTGGTGATCACCATAGAAGAGTTACTTATTAAACTCTGGCACGTATTTTAGTAGCAATTGACCTGTCTTGAATTATCATGAATAATTTATTCATTTATGCCAAACACTGAGCCTTCATTTTACTTAGCCTTTTCACACTTTTCTTTCACATAATAAATTTACTTGAGTTATATTTATACTTCTAGTCACTTCTTTGGGCAATTCTGAGAGTACTATGGTTTGTTAGCAGTAATGAGGTGTCAATCTTCCTGGGATATACTAATATTTTCATTTGTAATTCTGATGATGTATATGAAAGCATTATTATTCTGATTTGTGGGATTTTAGTTTTGTGCCGTATCATTTGATAGGTGAACCTCTCTTATATTATCTTAAAACATTTTTAAGATAACATAGATGCGAATGAATGATGAGATGAGAATTCCCAGATGAGAATGAATGCCTGGATGTCTGAGAAAGTACCTGGCTTGCAGCAAGCTCAAAATGCTTTACCTTAAAACCTAATTCATTGATTAGTCAACTGCTTAGTATTTGTTTGATACTTTCTGAGTGCTAGAAAATGTGTGCAAATTTTGCATTCTATTCCACAATAACTTTGTATTAATATAAATAGTGCATTCATTTATGTAACATGGAATGATACAGCAGCATATATCCAAGATGATAGGAAGCCCAGTTTGAGAAGCATACACAAATATATTCTGATGTTCCTAATATCTTAAACATTAATTAGAATGTGTGTGTGTGTGTGTGTGTTTACTGTGTCTATGTCTCTATCTGTGTGTATATTAGACTGAAAACAAATTGATTATAGATTTTGGTGGCCATACATAGAACCAAACATTTTAACAGATTCTTTTCTTTTGTTTAATTTTCCTTTATTTAATTTTTTTAAAAAAGGAAATTTTACTGGGTTTATATTCTGTAATATCTTTTTTATTTTAATAAAAGTATAAAGACCCTATGTTGGAACCAAGTCAATCGTAGCCATATGGTCCGTGAAGTTTTTTCTGAGTTCATTATTTGCTAACACAGCTTGCCGAACTTAAATGGAACGAAGTAGAGGGGTTTGGATAAAGGCCAAATAGGGATAAATCTGTCATATTCTCGTTGACTCGCCTGGTTTAGGGATTTCAAAACATTGCGAAAGTTGCCGAGGAAATAGGATTTGTTCCAAATATTGGACCAATGATAGAAAGTAAATAAGAGTTAAATCATTTGAAACTAATACAGAAAAATAAGAAAAGTTGAGACCGTACATATACTGTAGACCAGTTTCAGTAACTTAAAGGGTCTATCACAAGCTGCCGCGCGGGGAGGCCGCAGCTTGAGGGAGGCCCCGGCCCCTCTGCGCCTGCGTCTGGCAGAGCCGGTGTGAGACCAAGAGACAATCCCTCCAAGCCGCCGGGATAATCAAGAGTTTTGCCCGGAACTTTGAACACACACCGAGATAATGAGGGGCCAGACGAAAAGCACAGACGATGGCGCTGAAACGGATGAATAAGGAGCTTAGCGGTTTGGCCCGTGACCCTCCAGCACAATGTTCTGCAGGTCCACTTGGGGGTGATATGTTTCATTGGCAAGCCAGAATTATGGGACCTAACGACAGCCCATGTCAAGGCGGTGTATTCTTTTTGACAATTCATTTTCCTGCAGACTACCCCTTCAAACCACCTAAGGCTGCATTTACAACAAGAATTTATCATCCAAATATTAACAGTAATGGCAGCATTTGTCTCGATATTCTAAGATCACAGTGGTCTCCTGCTTTAACTATTTATAAAGTTCTTTAATCCATTTGTTCACTGCTATGTGATCCAAACCCAGATGACCCCCTAGTGCCAGCGATTGCACGGATCTATAAAACAAACAGAGATAAGTACAACAGAATATCTCGGGCACGGACTCAGAAGTAGGCCATGTGATGCTACCTTAAAGTCAGAATAACCTGCATTATAGCTGGAATAAACTTTAAATTACTGTTCCTTTTTTGATTTTCTTATCCGGCTGCTCCCCTATCAGACCTCATCTTTTTTAACTTTATTTTTTGTTTACCTCCCTCCATTCGTTCACATGCTCATCTGAGAAGACAAGTCCTTCCAGCTTTGGACAATAACTGCTTTTAGAAACTGTAAAGTAGTTACAAGAGGACAGTTGCCCAGGATTCAGAATTTTTAAAAAATGGAGCATGTGTATTATGTGGCCGATGTCTTCACTCTAACTTGGTTATGAGACCAAAACCATTCCTCACTGCTCTAACATGCTGAAGAATCAGCAGAGGGGGAGGAAGGTGGAAGCTGAGTTGTCACATCAAAGAAAGCAGCATTATTCTAGCAGCATCCATTCTTGTTTAAGTCTTCCACTGTTAGAGATTTGAGGTTACATGATATACTTTATGCTCATAACTGATGTGGCTGGAGAATTGGTATTGAATTGATAGCACCAGCAGAACAGAAAATGTGATGTGTTTTATGCATGTCAATAAAGGAAAGACCTGTTCTTGTTCTACAGAGAATGGAAATTGGAAGTCAAACACCCTTTGTATTCCAAAAGAGGGTCTCAAACATTTTGTAATTTTCATTTAAATTGTTAGGAGGCTTGGAGCTATTAGTTAATCTATCTTCCAACACACTGTTTAATATAGCACTGAATAAATGATGCAAGTTGTCAATGGATGAGTGATCAACTAATAGCTCTGCTAGTAATTGACTTATTTTTCTTCAATAAAGTTGCATAAACCAAAAAAAAAAAGAGTCTATCACATTCCAGTAACCATTTGAACTTGTCATATGAGTCCTTTGTTGACAGCTTCTGTTTCTGCTCGTGGTTAATGAATAACATGCAATATGGTATGTAATATAATGATTTGCTTAGTCTATTAAATGGAAGAACATTTATTTTTAGATTATTTTCAATTAATTACATAAGAATTTGAAGTTCCACAGCAAAAATGGAGTTTTGAATGTCTCCAAGAAGTAGCTCCGACATTCAAACGATATATCCAGTTTTATATCGACGGTGGTGGCCAGTGATGCTTTTCCATTTCAAGCATATGCTTTCAATTGTTTTATGAGAATTACTACTTAGAGCAACGGTATGAGACCATTGGTCCATAATCTACTATCGTATTTTCATCCCCTGAAAACTTTTCAATTGATGACACTATATGTATGTTCCTCAAATTATTCTACGAGCAGGCATTGTACAATTCTGGCTGTTTCATGATCTTCACTCACTATTACAATATCTATACTATTATAGTTTGTTCTCTCTAGGGACACATAACAAAAGAAGAATCTTATGGTGAAAACTATCCAATGTAATGAAATGGATAATGTAGTTGGCACTTTTTCCAGCATAGTGATTCTACAATATTTAACAAAGGTGTATTTTACGTTGACTTTCTTATTATACGACTTCTCTTTTAACTTTTTCCAAAAGTTCCTTATATGTTTTAAATACTTAAAAATGATTTTAATTCCAAAAACAGAGATTTTAAGATATTTGAATCATGTTAGGAGAGGACCTTTTTAAGAATATTTTTGGTTTATGATTAAAAAACTCAAGAAGCTAATTGAGGGACTTCCCTGGTGGTGCAGTGATTAAGAATCCACCTGCCAATGCAGGGGACACGGGTTCGAGCCCTGGTCTGGGAAGACCCCACATGCCACGGAGCAACTAAGCCCGTGCGCCACAGCTACTGAGCCTGTGCTCTAGAGCCTGCGAGCCACAACTACTGAGCCCATGTGCCACAACTACTGAAGCCCACGTGCCACAACTACTGAAGACCGCGTGCCACAACTACTGAAGCCCATGCGCCTAGAGCCCGTGCACCACAACGAAGAGTAGCCCCCGCTCACTGCAACTAGAGAAAGCCCAAGCACAGCAACAAAGACCTAATGCAGCCATAAATAAATAAATAGAAGTCCATAAAAAAAGAGAATCATTTATATATATATATATATATATATATATATATATATATATATATAAAAGAGGCTAATTGATACCTGTGTTCACTTAACATTTATCCAACAAATACTTATTGAGGACTTGCTTCATTTTTGGCTAGGTGCAGGATAAAATTTTGAGCAAAAGAAAGAGACTCTGTTCTTCTGAAGATAATAGTCAATTGGATGACCATGCCCCCTAAAATCTGTTCTTTCATAGAATGAAAGCAAAGAAATCTCTACCTGGTAAACTTATACTTTGTATAACCTAATAGTCCATTTATGACGGTACTGCCAAACATGTTATGTCAAAAAACGTGTCAGTTGATTTACATGTTATTGATTCTCTAGGATCAGAGTCAAAATTACTTACTAAGTCAACAAACACTTACTGAACACCTAGAGTATACCTACATTTAAAAAGTTTTAAATTGTTCAGTACTTAGTGTTGTACAGTCCCTAGCAATGCTCAGTAAATATTTGTGGAATTAATACATGGATAATTAAATGCACATGTCACTCTCTTGAGATACAGACTTAATCCCTGTCCTCGGGGTTACATCCTTGTGGAAGAAATAGACAAGCACCTGATTATTGCTCTTTATAATCAAGAGAAGCTCAGAATGTCACGAATGCTTAGAGAGGGAGCATCTCGTATACCCTTGGAGGGTTAGAGAAAGCTTCCTGGAGACTGAGATTGCTTTGAGGTGTTAGCTAATGAGAGGAAAGATTTAGTTTAGTGATCCATGGAGCATACATTGGGTGGATAATTGAAACAGCACCATCTAACAGAAAGTTTTGTGATGATGGAAATGTCTTAAATAAGTGCTGTCTAATGCAGTAGCCACTTGTCACATGTGGTCAGGGCTACCGAGGAGCTGAATTTTAAATTTTATTTAATTAGAACTTAAAGAGCCACACACGACTCATTGTTACTGTATGGGGCAGCGCTGGACTGGAGGCTGGCAGGCCAAGAGGCTGAGAAACTAAGAAGGAAGCTGATGAAGCGAGCCAGCCACAGGTGACGAAGGCGTGGTGTTAGTCAATGGCCATGGGAATCAATATGAGAGGATGATTGAAGAGATTTTTAGGGAGAGGAAGAGATCCAGGTGACCATCACTTTCTGCGTGAACAGCCTGGTACTTTTGGCGTCATTCAGTGACACAGGGAATAAGGAAGACGAGCAGGTGTGGGTCAAAAATGAGTCATTATCTTTTTTTTTCTTTTTTTAAATTTATTTCTTTATTTTTGGCTGCGTTGGGTCTTCGTTGCTGTGCACGGGCTTTCTCTAGTCGCAAGGAGCGGGGACTACTCTTTGTTGAGGTGCACAGGCCTCTTGCTGCGGTGGCCTCTCTTGTTGCAGAGCACAGGCTCCAGGTGCGTGGACTTCAGTAGTTGTGGCACGCGGGTTCAGCAGTTGTGGCTCGCGGGCTCTAGAGCGCAGGCTCAGCAGTTGTGGCGCACGGGCCTAGTTGCTCCGCGGCATGTGGGATCTTCCCGGACCGGGGCTCGAACCCGTGTCCCCTGCATTGGCAGGCGGACTCTCAACCCCCGTGCCACCAGGGAAGCCCGTTGAGTCATTATCTTTAAGATAAAGAAAAAGAGAGACCAAGATGGAGACCTAGGTGAACAGTGACACTTGAGGGGAAGACGTGGGGAGCATACTCAACGAAGGAGATTATTATGTAGATGATAGACAAGGAAACTCAGAAAACTGTGGTGTTACTAATTGTAAAGGCGTTTCAGGAAGGGTGAAGGTTTAAAAGTTTCAGAGTAACAGAGAAGATGAGTAAAGACCAAGCAGCGATTCCCAGTGGACTGGGAATTTGTATGTCATAAGTGACCAGAAAAAGTTGCATTAGAGACATAAGATCTAGGTGGGTTTTAATGGTTGAGAAATAAGTTCTTGGTCAGGGCCGACAATGTAGGCTGTCTTCTCATTTCAACTTTTAACTTTATATTAAAATAATTAAACAACTTACGACTCAATCACACTTTTATCTCTCAAACGAACTTCTGTACTAACCCATTGTCAGAAAACGTACCAAATATTCATCAGAAGCATGAGAGAACCTCCAGGAAATAACTCAGATAAGGAAGCCTTGTTTTTATTTGTACAAAAATGGTATATCGTCATGGTTGCTCCTTTAAAAATTGCTTATTATTTTATTTTTTTAATTTTTATTTTTTTAACATCTTTATTGGAGTATAATTGCTTTACAATGTTGTGTTAGTTTCTGCTGTATAACAAAATGAATCAGCTATACGTATACATATATCCCCATATCCCCTCCCTCTTGTGTCTCCCTCCCACCCTCCCTATCACACTCCTGTAGGTGGTCACAAAGCACCGAGCTGATCTCCCTGTGCTATGCGGCTGCTTCCCACCAGCTGTCTATTTTACATTTGGTAGTGTATATATGTCCATGCCACTCTCTCACTTCGTCCCAGCTTACCCTTCACCCTCCCCATGTCCTCAAGTCCATTCTCCACGTCTGTGTCTTTATTCCTATCCTGCCTTTAGGTTCTTCAGAAACATTTTTTTTTATTCCATATATATGTGTTAGCATATGGTATTTGTTTTTCTCTTTCTGACTTATTTCACTCTGTATGACAGACTCTAGGTCCATCCACCTCACTACAAATAACTCAATTTCGTTTCTTTTTATGGCTGAGTAATATTCCATTGTATATATGTGCCACATCTTCTTTATCCATTCATCTGTCGATGGACACTTAGTTTGCTTCCATGCCCTGGCTATTGTAAATAGTGCTGCAATGAATATTGTGGTACATGAGTCTTTTTGAATTATGGTTTTCTCAGGGTATATGTCCAGTAGTGGGATTGCTGGGTCGTATGGTAGTTCTATTTTTAGTTTTTTAAGCAACCTCCATACCGTTCTCCATAGTGGCTGTATCAATTTACATTCCCACCAAGAGTGCAATAGGGTTCCCCTTTCTCCATACCTTCTCCAGCAAAAAAATGCTTATTATTACTTTAAACCTATACATTGTCTTCTGTATATGTGCGAACCTTTAGAGAGAGAAAGCATTTCTCATCTTCAGGATCATAAAAGACTGATTTTCCTGGCAGGGCCAGAGTCTCATTCAAATCAGAATGGTTTAAATGCTATAGACCAATGTAGCTTAAGACACAGTACATCAAACCCTTTTAAGTCGTTTTACAATCCTTGATCTGGCTGACTCTACCATTTCATTAAGTGACTGAGCGCAGGGCTCCTGTGGGTTTGTAGAGGACACTACAGTTTCATAAAGAGGTGGGCGAGAGGTGTGAGTCAAAGAACAGTAACTAGACACCGTGATGTAACTCTTAAACTTCACCCCCAAAACAGAGGATGACTGAAAAGGACAACCTACTTCAGAGCACAGCTGGAGAAGTTTATTCTAAGAAGCTATGTCACTGCTCCGTGCCACGAATATTTTCCCCGAACCTTCTCAGTGGGGTCGGTCTGTCTGCATCACTAATTCTCCATGGGAAGAAAATGTCTGTGTACTTTGGGAAGAGCTATCGTACTGTCACCATCGAGGGCAAAATGAAGGAAAAAAATCAAATGTGGTTCAAGTGTTTAGAAAAGAATCAGTTAAGCTGAAACAGTGCTCAAAGGTTTAGTAACTCCTAACACCCAGGTTGTAGCCTCTGTCATTTCCCATTTAAAGGGAGAAGTCCTGAGAGAAACAGCTAATTCTAGGTCCAGTGTACAAATGAGGCTGGACAGCTTGTTATATCAGAAAGCAAGGTAGTTATGAAAGGCTACCAGTCTTTGTCAGTTGGACTTGACCATCAATAAAGATGGTTATTGCAGCGGATCGAAGGACATTAAATGTGTTTTCTTCTATATGAAGTGTACCTCAAGGCAAGCAGACAGTTTGTTGCTGAGCAAGGCTTTCTCTTCATGGAATTATTCCACATAATAAAGGAAGAAGAAATGACAGATGTAGAACATGGCTTTTTTTGCAACACTTAATGAAGTAATGAATCTACGTAATTCGTAGCCATCATCAATGGCTAAAAATCTCATGAAAAGAAAAACAACAACACATATTGTGACCCCGATGAGTGTATACTATGCTGTCTATGGAGTATTATTGCCAAAAAAGTCAAACCAGTCTGACCAATTGTCTACCCTAATCTACCAATTTTCTGGAAATACAAAGAAGAATATGTTAAGTAAAACCACAGCGATAAACATTCTAGAGAATTTGGCTAGAAGAAATTCTATGGAGCAAATAGTCTGGCTTCTTCAACAAATAATTTGTGAAAAAAAGCAAAACCAAACAGAATAAAACAGCACAAATGAGAAGGGAGATACTATGGATTGAAAGTAAGCATATCAAACAACGAAGGTTATTTGGATCTTAAACTGTATAAATTTTTTTCTTTTTTTTTTTTGCAGTGGGGAAAATTTGAATACTGCATGGACATTTTAAGGATAGTATGGAGTTAGTTAATATTAATTTTAAGAAGATAATAATATTTCAGTTATTTTTGAGTCCTTATCTTTTGGAGATGCAAATGTAAAATTTAAGGATGAAATGATATGATGTCTGAAATTACGCTCTGGGGGAGAAGCAGAGTAGGTGGAGAGTATATTTTGTTGGACAGGAGAATTGTGCAGATAGCCACCCACCCCTGCCCAGCCAGAGCTCTCAAAGGTCACAACTTGGAGAAATCAGGTGGTGGAGAAGGAATCCAGGCTAATGTGAAGTGAAGGAAAACTGTGTGGCCTCACTTTCATTTGGATAGACGAATCTTCCCTTCTATTCCTATCTGTCTATATATTTTTGTTCTTTATTGGAGTATAAATGCTTTACAATGTTGTGTTAGTTTCTGCTGTACAACAAAGTGAATCATCTCTACATATCATATATCCCCATATCCCCTCCCTCTTGAGCCTCCCTCCTACCCTCCCTATCCCACCCCTCTAGGTGGTCACAAAGCACCGAGCTCATCTCCCTGTGCTATGCAGCAGCTTCCCACTAGCTGTTTTACACTTGGTAGTGTATATATGTCCATGCCACTCTCTCACTTCATCCCAGCTTCCCCTCCCCCACCCCCGTGCCCTTGAGTCTGTTCTCTATGTCTGTGTCTTTATTCCTGCCATGCCACTATGTTCATCAGTACCGCTTTTTAAAATTCCGTATGGATGCATTAGCCTACAGTATTTGTTTTTCTCTTTCTGACTTACTTCACTCTGTATGACAGACTGTAGGTCCATCCACCTCACTACAAATAACTCAATTTCATTCCTTTTTATGGCTGAGTAATATTCCATCATATATATATATATATATATATATATATATATATATATATATATATATATGCCACATCTTCTTTATCTATTCATCTGTTGATGGACATCTAGGTTGCTTCCATGTCCTGGCTATTGTAAATAGTGCTGCAATGAACATTGTGGTACATGACTCTTTTTGAATTATGGTTTTCTCAGGGTATATGCCCAGTAGTGGGATTGCTGGGTCATATGGTAGTTCTGTTTTTAGTTTTTTAAGGAACCTCCATACTGTTCTCCATAGTGGCTATATCAATTTACATTCCCACCAGCAGTGCAGGAGGGTTCCCTTTTGTCCACACCCTCTCCAGCATTTATTGTTTGTAGATTTGTTGATGACGGCCATTCTCACTGGTGTGAGGTGATACCTCATTGTGGTTTTGATTTGCATTTCTCTAATGATTAGTGATGTTGAGCATCCTTTCATGTGTTTGTTGGCAATCTGTATATCTTCTTTGGAGAAATGTCTATTTAGGTCTTCTGCCCATTTTTGGATTGGGTTGTTTGTTTTTTGTGATATTAAGCTGCATGTGTTGCTTGTATATTTTGGAGATTAATCCTTTGTCAGTTGCTTTGTTTGCAAATATTTTCTCCTGTTCTGAGGGTTGTCTTTTCGTCTTGTTTATGGTTTCCTTTGCCGTGCAAAAGCTTTGAAGTTTCATTAGGTCCCATTTGTTTATTTTTGTTTTTAATTCCCTTACTCTAGGAGGTGGGTCACAAAGGTTCTTGCTGTTATTTATGTCATAGACTATTCTGCCTATGTTTTCCTCTAAGAGTTTATAGTGTCTGGCCTTACATTTAGGTCTTTAATCCATTTTGGGCTTATCTTTGTGTATGGTGTTAGGGAGTGTTCTAATTTCATGTTTTTACATGTAGCTGTCCAGTTTTCCCAGTACCACTTATTGAAGAGGCTGTCTTTTCTCCATTATATATTCTCACCTCTTTTATCAAAGATAAGATGACTATATGTGCGTGAGTTTATCTCTGGGATTTCTATCCTGTTCCATTGATCTATATTTCTGTTTTTGTGCCAGTACCATACTGTCTTGATTACTGTAGCTTTGTAGTATAGTCTGAAGTCAGGAGCCTGATTCCTCCAGATCCGTTTTTCTATCTCAGAATTGCATTGGCTATTCAGGATCTTTTGTGTTTCCATACAAATTATGAAATTTTTTGTTCTAGTTCTGTACTGAACCTGTAGATTGCTTTGGGTAGTAGAGTCATTTTCACAATATTGATTCTTCCAATCCAGGAGCATGGTATATCTCTCCATCTGTTTATGTTATCTTTGATTTCTTTCATCAGTGTTTTATAGTTTTCTGAGTACAGGTCTTTTGCCTCCTTAGGTAGGTCTATTCCTAGGTATTTTATTCTTTTTGTCATGATGGTAAATGGGATTGTTTCCTTAATTTCTCTTTCTGATCTTTTGTTGTTAGTGTATAGGAATTCAAGAGATTTCTGTGCATTAGTTTTGTATCCTGCAACCTTACCAAATTCATTGATTAGTTCTAGTAGTTTTCTAGTGGTATCTTTAGGATTTTCTATGTATAGTATCATGTCATCAGCAAATAGTGACAGTTTTACTTCTTCTTTTCCAATTTGTATTCCTTTTATTTCTTTTTCTCTCTGATTGCTGTAGCTATGAGTTCCAATACTATGTTGAATAATAGTGGTGAGAGTGGACGTCCTTGTCTTGTTCCTCATCTTAGAGGAAATGCTTTCAATTTTTCACCATTGAGAACGATGTTTGCTGTGGGTTTGTTGTATATGGCTTTTATTATGTTGAGGTAGGTTCCCTCTGTGCCCACTTTCTGGAAAGGTTTTATCATAAATTGGTGTTGAATTTTGTCAAAAGCTTTTTCTTCATCTGTTGAGATGATCATATGGTTTTTATCCTTCAGTTTGTTAATATGGTGTATCACATTGATTGATTTGCATATATTGAAGAATCCTTGCATCCCTGGGATAAATCCCACTTGATCATGGTGTATGATCCTTTTAATGTGTTGTTGGATTCTGGTTGCTAGCATTTTGTTGAGGATTTTTGTGTCTATGTTCATCAGTGATATTGGTCTATAATTTTCTTTTTTTGTGACATCTTTGTCTGCTTTTAGTATCAGGGTGATGGTGGCCTCACAGAACGAGTTTGGGAGTGTTCCTCCCTCTGCCGTTTTTTGGAAGAGTTTGAGAAGGATAGGTGTTAACTCTTCTCTAAATGTTTGGTAGAATTTGACTGTGAAGCCATCTGGTCCTGGACTTTTGTTTGTTGGAAGATTTTTAATTACAGTTTCAATTTCATTACCTGTGATTGGTCTGTTTATATTTTCTAATTCTTCCTGCTTCAATCTTGGAAGGTTGTACTTTTCCAAGAATTTGCCCATTTCTTTCAGGTTGTCCATTTTATTGGCATATAGTTGCTTGTAGTAGTCTCTTATGATCTTTTGTATTTCTGCGGTGTCAGTTGTAATCTCTCCTTTTTCATTTCTAATTTTATTGATTTTCATCCTCTCTCTTTTTCTCTTCATGAGTCTGGATAAAGATTTATCAATTTTGCTTATATTCTCAAAGAATCAGCTTTTAGTTGTATTGGTCTTTGCTATTGTTTTCTTTGTTTTTATTTCATTTATTTCTGCTCTGATCTTTATGATTTCTTTCCTTCCACTAATTTTGGGTTTTCTTTGTTCTTCTTTTTCTAGTTGCCTTAGGTGTAAGGTTAGATTGTTTATTTGAGATTTTTCTTGCTTCTTGAGGTGAGCCTGAATTTCTATGAACTTCCCTCTTAGAACTGCTTTGTCTACGTCCTATAGGTTTTGGATCACCGTGATTTCCTTGTCATTTGTCTCTAGGTATTTTTTGATTTCCTCTTTGATTTCTTCAGTGATTGCTTGGTTATTTAGCAGTGCACTGTTTAGCCTCCATGTATTTGTGTTGTTTACTGTTTTTTTTTTTCCTGTAATTAATTTCTAGTCTCATAGCGTTGTGGTTGGAAAAAATGCTTGATATGATTTCAATTTTCTTAGGTTTTCCAAGGTTTGATTTGTGACCCAAAATGTGATCTATTCTGGAGAACATTCCATGTGCACTTGAGAAGAAAGTGTATTCTTCTGCTTTCGGGTGGAATGCCCTAAAACTATCAATTAATTCTATCTGGTCTATTGTGTCATTTAAAGCTTGTGTTTCCTTATTTATTTTCTGTCTGGATGATCTGTCTATTGGTGTAAGTGGGGTGTTAAAGTCCCCCCTATTGTTGTGTTACTGTCAATTTCTCCTTTTATGGCTGTTAGCCTTAGGTATTTGCCTTATGTATTGAGGTGTTCTTATGGAGGGTGCATAAATATTTATAATTGTTATGTTTTATTCTTTGGTCAATCCCTTGATCATTATGTAGTGTCCTTCCTTATCTCTTGTAGCAGTCTTTATTTTAAAATCTATTTTATCTGATGTGAGTATTGCTACTCCACTTTTCTTGTGATTTCCATTTGCATGGAACATCTTTTTCCATCCCCTCACTTTCAGTCTGTATGTGTCCCTAGGTCTGAAGTGGGTCTCTTGTAGACAGCATATATAAGGGTCTTGTTTTTGTATCCATTCAGCCAGTCTGTCTTTTGGTTGGAGCATTTAATCCATTTACATTCAAGGTGATTATCGATATGTATGTTCCTATTACCATTTTCTTAATTGATTTGGGTTTGTTTTTGGGGGTCTTTTTCTTCTCTTGGGTTTCCCGCTTAGAGAAGTTCCTTTAGCATTTGTTAGAGCTGGTTTGGTGGTGCTCTATTCTCATACCTTTTGCTTGTCTGTAAATCTTTTGATTTCTCCATTGAATCTGAATGAGATCCTTGCTGGGTAGAGTAATCTTGGTTGTAGGTTTTTCCCTTTCATCACTTTAAATATGTCCTGCCACGCCCTTCTGGCTTGCAGAGTTTCTGCTGAAAGATCAGCTGTTAACCTTATGGGGATTCCCTTGTATGTTATTTGTTGCTTTTCCCTTGCTGCTTTTAATATTTTTTCTTTGTATTTAATTTTTGATAGTTTGATTAATATGTGTCTCGGTGTGTTTCTCTTTGGGTTTATCCCGTATGGGACTCTCTGCGCTTCTTGGACTTGATTGACTACTTTTTTTCCCATGTTAGGGAAGTTTTTGACTATAATCTCTTCAAATATTTTCTCAGACTCTTTCTTTTTCTCTTCTTCTTCTGGGACCCCCATAATTAGAATGTTGGTGCATTTGATGTTGTCCCAGAGGTCTCTGAGTCTGTCCTCAATTCTTTTCATTCCTTTTTCTTTATTCTGCTCCCTGGCAGTTATCTCCACCATTTTATCTCCCAGCTCACCTAAACGTTCTTCTGCCTCAGTTATTCTGCTATTGATTCCTTCTAGAGTATTTTTAATTTCAGCTATTGTGTTGTTCATCCCTGTCTGTTTTCTTCTTAGTTCTTCTAGATCTTTGTTGAATATTTCTTGTATTCTCTCCATTCTGTTTCCAAGATTTTTGATCATCTTTACCATCACTACTCTGAATTCTTTTGCAGGTAATTTGCCTATTTGGTCTCCATTTATTTGGTCTTGTAGGTTTTTACCTTGCTCCTTCGCCTGTAACATATTTTTTGTCGTTTCCTTTTTTCCTTTTGGTGGCTGGGGCTGTGTTCCTGTCTCACTGGTTGTTTGGTCTGAGGCGTCCCGTGCTGGAGTTTGCAGGCGGTTGGATACAGCCAGGTCTTGGTGCTGAGATGAGGAACTCCAGAAGGCCTCACTCTGATGAATATTCTCTGGGGTCTGAGGTTCTCTGTTAGTCCAGTGGTTTAGACTCGGAGCTCCCACCGTAGGAGTTCGGGCCCGACCTCTGGCCTGGGAACCAAGATTCTGCAAGCTGTGTGGTGTGGCCAAAGAAAAAAAGGAGCAGTACAATAACAAAGAATGGTGGTCTTTGTCACTCACTCTTCAATGTCACTCACTCTTCAATGTCACTCATCTCTTCCGCTTCTGCCCCACTCCTCAGCTGATCCTGACATTTTTAGGGGACCCAATAATACCGACTTCCATGAAGCCAGCGGGGGGCCCTCAGTAATTGCAGACTTGGTTTTTCCATAATCTTCAACACAGGTGAGCACTCCTTTCTCTCTTGGCTTTTGTGACTCTCTTCCTACCACACTCTCCCTCCCTCTCCCCCATAACCAGGTGATTTGTCTCTGTCCATTCTTTAAACATTGGTGTTTTTCTAGATTTGGTTTTAGGCTGCCTTTTCTTTTCACTTTGCCCTCCTCTTAGGCAATCTCATAAACACCTACAGCCTCGATTACTGAAATGCAGAGTATTTCCTACTTTACTCTCCTGCGGAGATGTTTATTCTGAATGCTGGGTCAGTGTTTTGGATACATATATAGTATTTCCCATGAATGTCTTAGAAGCATCTCCATCCCAGTATCCTAAAATTGAACTCATAATATTACCCAACATGCTTAAAACCCTCCAAAAATTTCCCCTTATTCATAATCCATCAAATTGCCTTAATTAGTTAAAAATAGTTTGCCTCAGGTTCATTCATAATAACTATTACATTCTTATGAAAGTCTCGGGAGATGTCTATAAAAGTGGAAATTGAATTCTTTTTCTATTAAAACAGAAACAAAATCTCTCCTTCAAATCTGGCTGTCCTTATGTTTTAGTGGAATGCTAGATGATATGGATTTCATTTTCAGTCAAATCAGATGCAATTTATATTATTTATAAAATGACACATTGCGCCCAGCAAATATTAATCATAAAAGACTATGGTCTTATCTTTGGAATTCATCAATAAGGTAAATCTTACTTTGAAGTTGATTTCCTCCATTAGCCACTTGATATAGCCAGCAGTTACATTAATTTCACCTCTACCCCTCTACCTCTGAGAAGGATGCCAAAAAAGAAAAAAAAAAAAAAGAATAAAAAGGAAAAAGGGTAGCAGTTTGGAGCTGCTTGTCATCTTAGAAAACTTCTGAAGGTCAAATTTCATTTCTTTGCCTCCCAATAATCAGGGTTAGATAAAAGCAAACTCTTGCCTTTTAAGTAGTCAGAAAATTGGGGTGTTCAACAAACACCCTGATAGACTTTGTAAATGGTTGGTTGAAGGTAGAAGGAAAGGGTAAGGAAAAAAGTTGAAGTTTATTACACAATTTATTTCAACTTGAATGTGAATTGGCTAAGATGTAATGAAAGTAAAATTGGATTGAGGGAATCAAAATGTGTGAATCTGAGTCCTAACTCTGTCATAAAACCATGGCTCTGCTGAGTCACGTAGCAACACTGTGACTCAGTTTCTCCAGCTCAGAAATGATGACCCAATGCCCCCTGACAATTCATGCATGTGAAAGTATTTTTTAATTACAGCGTTATAAAATTGAAAGCTACCATCCATTCTTTGAAAAAGTCCATAGATTTCCAGGCCATCAAATAATCAGATTTAGCTCCACTCAAGCCTAACATTTTTAAAGCTTCTTGATATGAGAAACCTTCCTTCTGTGTATCCTGGGGGAACCCAGGGATTGGCCAAAAGCCCTCCTGAATTCCTGTGCTGCTGACATCCACCAAGGCAAGCAAACCCACAAAGGCAAGCTGGGCCTTTGTGATCGTCCTGTGGGACTGTTCACCACAAGTTCATTCCAAGACATGTGTCTATTTTCATTTGTCATCTTATTTTCACTTTCTGGTTCTTATAATTTCATTTAATACAAGCATGTCAAACATTTGCTAGGAGGTGCTTAAGAAAGAATGTTTATTTTCGCCTAGTTGAATATTTTCTAGATGTATAAAAATTCTATAGAACAAAGTTGTTACTAACTAAACAAACTTTAAAGGAACAATTGTGGCTCCTTTTTTATTTTTGAGACAATTTATTTAGTCTGTTTTATTTTTTTCTAGTCATCTGATTTCCTAGCAACTGGGTAGAGCCCCTGCCCTTCCCTTCCCTTGAGGGGCTGGGCTGCCCTTGATGCTCTTTACTTAGGAGCTGATGGTGTGAGCCCTTCCTCACCTGGTCTCCTGCTGTCTGGTTTACTCCCTTGTGGCTTAGGCATGTCAAGTATCGAGTCCTGCAAGCTGCATCCTTATCCCACTTTCCACAGCACAGCAGATGTGATATTTTTTGCTCTTAATCTGCTTGTCTTCCTTACTTGGTTAAGAATTGGTTAAGAATCCTGAAAAAATGTGCCGAGAGAATCATGAATCTTCTCCAGCAGATGCACCTGAAAGTATTACGAGGCTGGAATGACCCAGTCTTTCAGCTGCTCTCCTAGGTGGGTCTCCATTCATTGATCAATATTTTACTGCCTTTCAGTTTATAAATCTGTTTGATAGGGAGAATAATTGTATTTTGTTCATCTGCTCATCTGTTCTTTAAACTGCTAAACATATGTGGGGGGTGTCTATGTTGTTGTTGCCAAAATGAAATATATTTTAACATAATTTTGTCACCTAATAAAATTGTAGGCTCTGTATTCTCTTATTCTTTGGTGGGAAATAGACCCTCAGTATGCTCACCTACAATTAGTGGACAGTCGCCCACATATATGCTACCAGATTCTTTTAAACTCAGTGGCTAATAAATACCTGCAGTTGTTCCAGCTTACCTTTAGAAAGTGAAAATGAAATGTGAGAGATACATTTTACCTACAAAATGGGGAAGATTAATAAGAATACTAACTATGTCGATAAGGATATGGGGATGTAGGACTCTCTTATGCTCCTGGTAGGCATATATATTTGCATAAACTTTCTGAAAGCCATTTGTCCGTATTTATTAAGAGATGGAAATAATTGGAGATGTTCATACAATAAAGCAGCTACAGAGAAAGCGTCACCGTCTTTTTGTGACAGACTGCAGATGGGAATGCTCTTAAGGGTTTAACATAGATGGACGGTTGAAGAAATCCCTGCCAGGTTGTACTATGTGCTCATTAAAATGCAGGGATAGAAATAAATTTTCTGACTTGGCAAGATATTCACAATATACTGTTAAATAGAAATATAGAAATTAAAAAGAATGGGCAGTATTTTTATTTTCATGTTTAGAAATGGTTTTCTCTGGCTGGGCGGATGCTGGGTGGCTTCCTCTTTCTTCCCTGCTATTACTCTCTTTGTCTATCTATATTTTATTTTTTAAACAATAAACACACGATTTTTTTAAAAAACCAAGATGTTAGTTGAATAAGTCTTTTAAAATAACCTCTTTATATGACGCCCAAAGGAAAACCTCATCATGCATCTCTTTCTTCTCCCCAGTTCCCTCCAGGGACAGCCAAGGTGCTCAGGGAAGGAAATTCTTGTTGTTGTGGCTTGTCTGTTACTATTATTATTTTAAAAGAATACAGTTCATTGATTCCCTCACTCTCTTCACAGAGGCAGACTTTGAGAAAGGGAAAAGGAGCGATGAGAATAGACTACAATATTCAGATTGGGGAGAATCAGTCATTTGACTAATATATAAGCTTTTTGTTTACTTTGTAAAGAAAACGTGAAGATGCCAACACCTTTCTAGAGTTGGATTTGTATTACAAATGCAAATAAATAAGTCACCCATTAATTTAATAGGAAACTCAAGATTAACACCTAAGCAAGGTCATTGTGGACTTCTTTTTTTCCCTCACTCAGTAGCTCAAATTGCTGAAATAGATATTTGAGTAAAAATGCTTTACCATTTCACTGCACTTAAAGTTCATTAAATTATGTAAAGTCACAGTCTTGGCGTCAAAGTTGCTGAATCATTTTTTGGCTTATTTGGGGCGGTATGTGAGGTTGTTCTTTAACCAGCCTGTCTTAGTAACACTGTTTAAAGAATCCCTTGCAATAGTTTACTTTGTTTCTATTTTATCTAGATTCCCTCCTCCCAAATAAATAACTTAAATACAAATAACATTTATTTTGACCCATTTTTACTCCTGAGACGGGACAAAGCCTATGGTCTTCCTTGGATCCATGGGGCATTTCTGGAAGGTTGAGAGAAAGATATTCTTAATTATTCATTATGTTCTTTGAATTAATTTCCAACGATGGTTGTACAATTTTTATTAGCGCTTTCCAGGATATTTCAACAAAGTTAAATTTTCTCAATTTAGGAAACCTTCATTTGTGTAAAGTAAATTGCAAATAGAAAGGGTGGCTATTGTAGCTGGGAAAAAACAGACTCGGCACGACTTCTCAGTGCATGCATTTAAAAGTGTCGGAGTACTGCGAGGTGAGAGGGTGGCACTGACGTCTATACACTACCAGATGTAAAATGGGTGGCTAGTGGGAAGCAGCCACATAGCACAGGGAGATCCGCTCGGTGCTTTGTGACCACCTAGAGGGGTGGGACAGGGAGGCTGGGAGGGAGGGGATATGGGGATATATGTATATGTATAGCTGACTCACTTTGTTATACAGCAGAAACTAACACACCATTGTAAAGCAATTATACTCCAATAAAGATGTAAAACAAAATGTCAGAGTATGGCTGCAGAGATAACTTTGAATTAAATGTCTCTGCTCTTCATCATAGCTACATCAGAGACAGCTCCGAGTCCAAGGAAAACCAGCCAGTGGTAGGCCCTGGAGGAAACTAGCTCATGGTCCTTCCCCAAATTAAGCTCTCCTTTTCCCAACAGTGTGGTTTTAACTCTGTAAATTCAGTTCTCTAGCTGGGCATGAATTCCTTAACTAGAAAAACTTACCCTCTTCTAAATCCCTTCAGAAACGTGGCCGCCTGGGCCTTAAAAGTGTCGTTTGAGATTTTCAGCATCTTTCAGCTGAGAGACCTACACACGAACTCTGTGACTAAAGGGCAGTAGATGGATTTGTCAACATCTCTGGAGAATTTGGTCATGAATGATTTTTTGTTTGTTTTTACTGAGCACATATTTCCTTTTGTTTTAATGGTTTAAATTACTATAAAGTTGAGAATGATTTTTTTTACTAATTAATCTAGTTTTCTTAATGAAAATGACAGTTAACTCCTCATTAGCCTGAACTGAATTATCTACCTTTCTGATATGGTTTTAGCAAAAGATTTCTGTGTCCAGAAAGAACAGTAAGCAGATACACGATCCAGGATCCTGCTGACGGTTCTGTTGTGAAGCCCAAGCACTTGCGAGCTTCTGTAACATACTTCACTGTAATTATGATGCCGGTTTAATCAGTTCTACTCATAATTCATTGATTTGTTCAATCCGTTTTCTTGACAGGATATGGCTAATCAATTTGAATTTGCAGCACACCAATACAGGAAAAACAGCACTTTCTTTTTCTTGTTTGTTTGTTTGTTTTTGTTTTTTTTGTGAGGTACGCGGGCCTCTCACCGTGGTGGCCTCTCCCGTTGCGGAGCACAGGCTCCGGACGCGCAGGCTCAGCGGCCGTGGCTCACGGGCCCAGCCGCTCCGCGGCATGCGGGATCCCCCCGGACCGGGGCACGAACCCGCGTCCCCTGCATCGGCAGGCAGACTCTCAACCACTGCGCCACCAGGGAAGCCCATCACTTTCTTTATAGTTGTGGTTTATCTGTTCATATGGCCTAACTCCTTTTTCTTCTGCCCATTTAGGTGGAGTTTTATATATTTTAATGAGCCAGGTTTACCGTTCCATTTGCTTCCTTCAGGTACCAGTTTCACTCTAACTTTCTATTCGTGAAAATGGTCTGGCCTTTTTAGAAAGAAGACTCAGAATATCTCCTAATGTATACAAAAATATGACGTTGCAAAGGGCCTGAGAGTCTTCTTTAAGGGGAGGAAAGTGAGGGAAGCCAGAGAAAAAGGGAGTTATTCTTTCAAATAAGATCAAAAACATAATGTTTGACACGTTGTGTTTGTGGTTTAAACTCTTTTTTTTTTTTTTTACTAGATCTAGAATCTAGAATCCCATTAGTGCCAAGGTTCTGAAACTCACCCAGTACGTGTAGGAAGGAATGGTTCAGCTCACAGGGGACCAGCAGAATCCGAGAGGAGAACTTCCTTCATTTAGTTGAAACCATAAAGTGAAATGATAACCCACTTGACAGTGTCGTAATTTTACAAGCAACTGGAAAGCATCTCATTCTATAGCGTGTGACAAAGCCAAATCCCTTTGTATTCGCCATCATTTCCTGAGTTAAATCACCCTTAGCTCAATTCCTTGTTGCATTTGCTCCATCCTGTCTCCCCTCCCTGGAGAATCAATCAGGATTGGCTGGTGGTGCAGTGGATTGTTAAATGATGCCTTGAACAATGTCTAGGGCTTCCTACTCATCCTTACAGGCTGCAGGACATTGTTGCATGGCAGGGTGGACCATTATGAACTCCAGTGACTGAAGTCTGATGCTCAGATGAGCTCTAACAGGCCCTGGTATCCATACAGCCTCATACACTAAAGCTGCATGTTTCTTTGGTCAAAAATGTCCCCTGGGGCTGTCCAGATCTGGCATTCATATTCTCCCTGGGATTGGATTTCACATCTCTTTTATGGACATAGGTTTTACTTCTTAGGTCTAGTAATACCCAGTTTCTTGATGGGAATTCCCTGCAAGGCATAGCTCTTCAAACACAACATTCTCAGCTGGATTTCTACTGGGCGTACAGTAGAAAATTATAAGAATCAATTAGATGAAATAGGCAGTAATTATAGAGTTGGAACTTGGCCTCAAAGTTCTTATCTTCCCGTGAAATGGGCCAAATACAAGAACAGGCAATTTACAAAGAAGGAAATACAGATGGCCCATAACCATGTGAAAAGATGTTCACCTCCTGCGAATCAAATAAATTCACATAAAATCATGAGCCAATGCCTATTAACAGATTGGCCAGATTGAAAAGATTGATAAATCCTAGGATTTAGTGAGGCTGTAGGGAAACAGAAATCTGAAACACTTCGTGGTTATATAAGTTGGTGCGATCATCCTGGAGGGTGGGTTTTGAAATATACAGTAGGATTTTAATTATAGGTGTGGAAATAGATGGAGACCAACCAAATGAGAAAAGGCAAAAGCTATTCATTCAAGTTCACTAAGGCAGGGGAGCCAGCTACCCATCCTTTGTGTTTGAGCAGACTCAGAAGAGAGGAAAAGCTGTCTAACAAAGGGAAGGCTTCAGGCGTGCCCTGCGTAGAGGCTGTTGGCTGTGGAGCTGGGGGGTGAGAACCAGTGGTGTGCGAGCTTCAAGGGGGGCATCCTTTGTGATTGGTTAGGGATGCATATTTGGCTTTCTCTCATTGGTCCAAAGTTGGGAGCCGGGACAAAAATCAGGGGAAGCTGTCAGTTATTAATTCCTGGCCATTTTAGGCTGACTGTACAGGGGTTATTATTTGCCTTCCTGGACCATATTGCTAAAATGGTCTGATTCCTACAAGTCCTACTTCTGGATTAGAGGCTGGCTTCCTGGGATGGTTACCATAGACAATGGGTTGATTTCCTGCAATAGTAGCTGCAGACTGTGGGTCAGATTCTGTTTTTATATACGGCCTGGGTATTGTTTGTTTGTATATTCAGTCTCTCAAAAGAATCCATTGAAGGAGGTAATTGAACAACCCTTTTATTAAAGAAAGTATTTGTTAGGTCACAAAATGGAAAGAGGTGAGAACTATTACTTCCAATCTACTGTTGCAAAAGACTGAAGCAATGGTTCCTTTTTTTTTTTGGCTTCGTTGCTGTGCGCGGGCTTTCTCTAGTTGTGGTGAGCGGGGGCTACTCTTCATTGCGGCGCGCGGGCTTCTCATTGAGGCGGCTCCTCTTGTTGCGAAGCACGGGCTCTTGGCACGTGGGCTCAGTAGTTGCAGCATGTGGAATCAGTAATTTTGCGCGGGCTCAGTAGTCGGGGCTTGTGGGCTCTAGAGCGCAGGCTCAGTACTTGTGGCACCCGGGCTTAGTGGCTCCGCAGCATGTGGCATCTTCCTGGACCAGGGCTCGAACCTGTGTCCCCTGCATTGGCAGGCAGATTCTTGACCACTGTGCCAGCAGGGACGTCCCAAAGCAATGGTTCTTGACTCACACAGAGACCCATGTATCCCTCTACAAGTGAAGTTACAAAGGGGGACATCATTCCTTTAGTACACCACAAGGATGCTTCTCATATAAACTGTCATGTGACAGGAAATTTTAGAATCCATCTGATAAACCCTAGTGTCCAGAGACCACCAGAAACACACTTGCAGCCAAAGCTACGTCTGTTAACGTGCTCCTACACTGTGGGTAACCATAGGGTGTCTCAGGAAGCGTGTGCTTGTCATTCAGTTTGAAATTTTGATTTTGGGGGAGAATGTCAGGAAATTAATTTTGGATTAATTGCCAGGAAGCAGTGGTGATTTGATGACTGAGCATCTTAGCCTTGTTTATGTAGGAGGGAGGGCAATGAAGTGGGGCTTAAGGTGTCACGGGCAGTAGGGCTCGTACTGGTCAGGAGGGAGAGATGTTTGGTCGCTACTGTGGGAGCAGGGTGTCCTGGGTTTGGTCTTGTCCCAACATGGTCCTGGAGTGACTGTGTCTGATGTTCATATTCTGTGAAATTGTTCCCATTCAGTAGGGGATCCCATGTCCTGGCTTCATGGGTCTCTCCAGGCTTCACAACACACTCTCAAGGGAACCTTAGCATAGTTTAAACGTTTGAGGGAAGCACAGGGACATCTGTTGAGCATCCCGTGAACATGACTGCATTGTTTGGCCCTAACTGTGTAGCCCAGGGGATGGTTAGGTACTTCTCTTGGTTTAGGGCCACGGTGAAGAAAAAACAAGCCGAGACCCCAAGGACACTCTCATTGAACAAGTTTGAGAAGGTCCAGCCTTGCTGTTATTTCACCGCCAGATGCTGGGTTCCAACTCCTGGGCCTGGAGTGTCCTTCCTCCATCCCTTTCTCTTCACTTCTCTCCCAGCACAGAAAAGTTTGAAGCTTGAGAACCTGTGCTCTAGACCTGCGCTATATGATACAGTAGCCACTTGACATACATGTCTATTTAAATTTAAATTAATAAACAGATAATATGTAAGTAATCAGTTCTCTGATCCCACTGGCCACATTTCAGGTGCTCAATGGCCACCTCTGATGAGTGGTTACACGTTAAACAGCACAGCTGGAGAACATTTCCAGACCTGGAGCAAGTCCACTGGGCAGGGCTCCTCTCGGGACAGGTGAGAGGGCTCTCTCCTCAGTTCCTTTCATCTGTGCCCACAAACTGGTCTCAGTCCCACGCGCCCAGTCATTCTACCGTAAGAGGATGCCCATGTACAAGCTCTTATTCATACCGTTAAAGTTTTAGCCAGAAGCATTCCTAAGCATGGAAGTTGCCAGGCCTCCTCTCCCCACTCACAATTCGAGACTGGCAGTGATAGCCCCTATCTGTATGGTCCGGACAACACCTCGGCTGATAGATTTGCCTTGGTATTATTTCAGCTTCATCTTGAGCATCACTCCCAGAATGAAAAGATGTCTACAATGTAAACAGATTCTTACTTCCACAGTAAGAGCCATCAGGGCAACAAACAAACAAACAAACACATGTTAACAGAGAAACTCATAAACTTATGGTCTCGGCCTCCAGTAATTAAGGGATCAAAAACCTAGAGCTCAATAAGAGTATCTTTTAAAGACAGGCAACGGAATTAGTGCGCAGCTTCCTACCAGACAGCTGGGAACCCCTTGAGGACCCACGCTGACCCTGATCATCACTGAGTTTCTCCAACTCCTTAGGTAAAGTTGGGTTGGGGAAAGCAGTTAGCTTCCCCTAGAATTAAAGTTCTTCTGGTGATGGAAAACAGAGTTGTGAGCTTGGATTAGGAATCAGACTGCCTACCTTTGATTCCCAGGTCCTTCACTTTCTGTATCTGAGAACTTAGACAAACCCCTGAACTCTCTGTGTCTCAGTTTACCCATTATAAATTTATAGATTTATAGAGAGGACAAAGGACAGTATCTAACCCAAACACTGGTTTTAAAGTTGAATAATACATTTAAAAGAAAAAATAAACAGGTAGCTTTTAACAGTGATAAAAAAAACAAAACAAAACAAAAAAACATGAGAGCCAGTGCTAGTTTTGTAGTACAGAAGGTTTTAAAGTAATCCAGGATGAAGATGACTAAAGCCTGGATCAGGGATTTGCCTGCAGGGATAAAGAATAAATGAAGATCTTCAACCTTTAATAGAAAAAAATACTTGTGTATAAAAAAAGCCAATCACCTTGAGAATGACTCTTTCTGTATAATACTAAGTTCCATTTTAACTCTGAAATCTCAAATTCCATGTAAAGTGAGTTGTTGGTAGGTTATTTAATCTGCAATTAACTGGCCTTTACCTTCTTTTATTAGAAATGACAGATTCTTGCTTAACAGCTAATATGCCAACCTACTAAACCCATTACTTATACAAGTAAGTGCAGTTTAAGCATTTAAGGGGAACAGTATCCACAAAGTGCTGATATCAGATTAAAGCATTTACACATGAGGAACGTCAGCAGAAAGGAAGTGCCTTGTCTGAGGGGACAAAAGCCTGCAGTGAAGCACGAATTACCCACAACACCTTCAACGACCTGGCAAACTCCAAGGCAAACGCGTTGCAGTTGTCAAGGTGGCAGGAAGCGTTTACTTCCCCTGTTTATCTACACATCCTTGTCTCTGTCATTGTCTAAAAACTAAGAAAATGTCTATTGTGGGGAAATACAAAGCATAATTTTATCACAGTCTAGAGTTGTACAGCTCTTAATGTTGAACCATCCTGAGATAAACCCTACCTGCAATTATCTTTTATTGTAATACCAGAGTTACTGTGCTATATATTTAATTGGATGATCTGTGCATCTGAAATTCTAAGCTAGATACCTTCTGAATTAGTTGGGGAAAGTTGCTTTCCCTTTCATTGTGTTGTGTATTGAATGTTTGTGTCTCCTCAAAGTACATAGGTTGAAGCCTTGATACCCAGTGTAACTGTATTTGGAGAAGGGGCCTCTGAGGAAGTCACTGAGATTAAAGGAGGTAAAAGGGTGGTGCCGGACCCCATAGGATTAGTGTCCTTATAAGAAGAGACACCGGAGAGCTTGTGCGCTCTCTCCCTGTGTCTACCCACCCCCGGCCACCACCCCATCCTTCCGCAGGCCCCCAGGAAAGGGCATGTGATGACACAGAAGCCTGAATCCTTTTCTTGGTGCCCAAGGCGGAAGGGGGCAGTGGCGGGCACTGTACCCCCATCTCAGTCTCTTGTGTAAATTCCACCTGGGCTGCACGTGCTCTGGAGCACCAGCTCCTCCTGGGGAGGCCCATTTTGGTTCCCACTTCTGCCGGGGGCGCAGCAACACTTGGCCCTCCCTTCTCTCTGTCCAGGGTGCTCGTAAACTCCTCTCCACGTGCTCTCATCATCTATGTGTCTAATTCCCTTTTTTTCCTATTAAATTCTCATCGTCGAAACATGAAGAACGAGTTCCGTTTCCTGTTTAGACCTGACGAATACGGGTCCCTTAACCAAATAAGTGCTGATTTATCAGACACAATAAGAAGTCTAGTAGTAATCTTGCCTTTTGGGTGAGCACATCCTCACTCCAAACAGAATCACATTACTAAGGAAGAAGGGAGATGAAAATTAGCAGTGTCTGCCACAATTTAGTTTTTGTTTGTAGCTGTATTTGTCAATTTGATAGTTTTCATCTTTTATGAGAAGTCTTTAATATCGTTCATTAATTATTAGAAGTAAAAGAGGAGTTTGTTTTTACCCTTTCCTGTATTTTCTGTTGTGACACATTTCCTTCTCCTTTCTCCCCAACCCCTTCCTGTCTCTAATTTTATGAAACCTTCCCTCATGCTGGGTTTCTTCTTTTATTTCCCAGTTCCCAACCAGCAGCTTCTCTTCCTTTCTGCTTTAAGCATAAAGTTTAATTAGATTCCTACATACTTAACTGATAGTTTGGCTGACAGCTAAAACTGTATGTGTGAAATTTGTGTTTCATGGTGATTGTAATTAGTTCATTATGGAAATGCTCTTAGTTAATTTATGAGATTACATTTCTCATGTTTTCCGAGTATTCACACTGTTCCCATTCACTGTCTGTATTGC
This sequence comes from Grampus griseus, assembly GCF_964374135.1. NCBI lineage: Eukaryota > Metazoa > Chordata > Mammalia > Artiodactyla > Delphinidae > Grampus > Grampus griseus. Next base: position 84,058,989 of record NC_139006.1, on the reverse strand, counting down.
TTTTGCCTTTGAGTGAGAGAAAATCCAACTTGGAGGGTTTCAATCAAATATGGGTTTATTTTTCTCAAAGGTTAGTGTCTTCTGGCAGTGGTTGATAATAGCCTAATGATGCTAGACTGAGCGTCTGTATGATTGTATAGGCCTTTCCTTATGGTCACAAGGTGGCTGCTGATGCATCCACCATCATATCCACATTCCAGATGAGAAGAAAGCACCAACCACATGGGTGTTTCTTTTATCAGAAAGACAACAATGTTCCCAGAGCCCTTGCAAGATATATTTGCTTACATCTCCATGGCCACCCTCATCTACAGGAGAGAGTGAGAAAGCAAGTGTCCCGCCTGGAGATAGTCATATAGCTTCACAAACGCAACAGGGATATATCATCAGAGGAGAAGGAGGACGTGAATCTTAGGTAGATATTTAACCATATACGTCACACTACCTATCTTCAGAAATTAAAAACTATGCTGATATTCTGATTAGAATCGCTGCAAGATTCCCAGTGCTACCATATATTAATTTGAGTTTTTATCTCTTTGCCACTTTGTCAGGATTGGGGAGAATGGGGTCATTGCATATTGAATGAGAAGTCTGTGTCTTTTTCTAATTTCTCACCTTCAGTCTTTTTCCCACTCCAGTTTCATTTTTAATTGCTCTTGAAATTATTTCCTTGATAAGAAATTGGATCGAGCCATCCTCCGTCTCACAGGACTCTTTAGCATGGGATAAAGGTCCTTCACCCTCTTTGTCTGCCATTTTCTTCATTGCTTCTTGGGGCAGAACCCAGCATCATGCTTTTCTCCACTCGGGGCCCTTCCACATGTTGGGTCTTCTGAGTTGAGCACACTCCTCTTCTTGCCTCCCTGAAAAACTCTTACCCATTTTTCAAGGACCAGCTCAAGGTGCCTTTTCCATGAATCCTTCTTCAGCTCCCAGATGGCATGGGAGCTGCTTCTGCAGCAGTCACGGCACCCCGCAGCTGTCCTCACTGAAACTCGGCTCTCTGCCCCCCAGCTGGCACTGAGGGATCAGAACGGCTTATTCCTCTTTTTACCCCAAGAAAAGTGCCTGTAAGCATGGTAAGAACCTAAATACTGGACTAGATGAATAAATAATAAAGGAGCAAATAAAAACACTTTAATGAGAAAAGTACTTTTTCTGGATTCCTAAAGAATAATTTTTTAGAAAATACCAAATAATTTCTTTAAAATAAGAAAATAGTATTCTGGGAAATCTTATTCTGTGCCAGTGTTACCTACTCAAGACTTAATCTCTGAGCATGGTTTTGGGATCAATTGTGGAAGTCCATCGAATCTCTGTCTCTGTTGCTCTTTCGTACACACAGGCACAAAGACATACACAAACACACAGACACACACACACAGACAAACTCAGGCAAAACCATGCCCAAACTATCTCATACCTATACATGTTAATTCTAAGTTTCTATTTTTACAATAGTTTATTTTAAATTATTTATTGGTCTTAAAAGTAAAACATTATTTTTTTAATAAGTGGCACGGAATTAAAAAAATAATAAACCCTTTAGCTGTTACTTTTGTAAGATGTGGCTTCTTAAATATGCTCTTAAAGATAAAAGTGCAGAGAAATGTGGGCAGTGACATGTCAGTGGGTGTAAACTGTGGTGTGCCAGAGAGTTTAAAAGCTTATTTAAAATGTGAAGATAAGCTTGATTCCAAAATTATTCCATCTTTATTTTTCTCTGCTTTTTTTTTTTTTGACTTGAAAATATTTCCTATGTAAAATGACAGGAGCACCCTGCTCCCAAAATTACAAGTTTGAGAAGAAATTGCATGAAACATTGCCAAATCCCCCCTTATTCTCTCCCTCATTCATGGTAACAGAAAGGTCCTAATGAACCAGATCATTTGACTCTCAGAGAATCGGATTTTATTTTGGGCAACACCTCTGCCTGAAATGTCAGCCTTTACCTGATTCTCAGACTTACTTGAAGTGGGAGGGAGAAAATAGATGTGATTGTATTAATAATAGCTAAATGTTAATATGACATTAGAATTGGAATGGGACAGCCTATGCTTTTTAGCTGTCACTCTGAATGACAGCTTTCCCATAGGTGAGTCAATAAGGAAAGAAATCGTGTCGGAGGATACAGTCCATGATAGAAAGAAGATAAGGATAAAGTGAGAAATCACATATTTTACTTACAGAACTATCAAAAGCTTTAGGCTAAGTACTATCCACTGTCTGTATTCACAGTGTGTCAAACCTTGCTTTTCAGTCGTTTTCATGGCGAAACAGAAATCAGGTGTAGTTAAAGCCTTGAACTGGCCCTACTCACTCTCACTTGGTTTTTTTCTTCCTTTCTCTTGTCTTCAGACCTGTTGAAGTCTCTGGAATTCCATCTCTAATGAACTGTCAGATCAGAAGAGAGATAAGCTTAGACAATTATTCCAAGAGGTGATACTGTCTGTGTTTGGATTGCAGGGTGTAACTATCAACCTGGCCCAGACAACTTACGAAATCTGAAAGAGTCCTAATCAAATAAACTGTAATACTCTTTTCTGGGCCACACACTTCACCATCATGTACGAACATGCTCTGTCTCTACAATCCCATCATATCCACAGGATGTTGACTTAGTGAAATACCCCCAGTGAAACATAAAAAAAATTATCCAGCTCCCCAGAAATAAGGATAAATAAAATATGCACATCATTTAATTTTAGTCCCATACTCTTATCTGAGCTCAGTTCTTTACCAGGTTCTCCTAGTATTCTGGAAGATCCTGGAATAATCAGGTCTAATGAATAATGAAGAACCTCTAATCCATGAGGGAAATTAGCTCTTGTTCCAGTAAATCCCCTCATCTTGCCTTTTACTTACTTTAATCTCCTTCCAGCTTTCACTCCTTAGGGCTACCTAGTCCCTTATCTTGTTTGATCAGAGCAGAACTTATTATCTGACCTAAAATATTTGTCTGATTCTTTTCTCATCTCTTCTTTTCCCTTCTCTCTTTCTCTCCCTCTTTTTCTTCTTTTCCTGCTCCTTTAAAATATTCCTGGGCACCCACTCTATGCCAGGAATTGTGTGCTGGGACTGGAGCTTCAGTGGTGAGCAAAACACATGCATTTCTGACCGTCTGGTGGGAGAGAGAAGCACGTAATCACACAAATAAGAGATAATAATACAAAGAATAAAGGAAGGATTTAATTTATATAGCTTATATTAGAGAAGACAACTGTCCAGAGGAAAACGTGAGCTGACAGCTAAAGCACACATAGAAGTGAGCCAGGCAAGTAGAAGAGAGTCGTAGGCAGAAAGCTCAGGTGTGAGAAGGCTCTTGGGTGGCAAATAAGATGGTACCCTGGAGGAGCTTAAAGACCCATGTGGTCAAAGGATAGTGGGGGTGGTGGGTGGGTATTTTTGTGAGATGAGCCTGAGAAGGTGGTGTTGGGAGAGATGCAGGATGTTGGAAGCCAAGCAAAAGATTCAGGATTTTATACGTACTGGGAAGCCACGGATGTTCGTTTTCCTATCTAGCAGAGGAGCGACATAATTTGGTTAGACTGAGGCAAGTCAGGAAGGCCATTCAGGAAGCTATTGCCTGAAACTATAGCTTTCAGAGAATTGCACGTGGAGTAGGGTGATAGCTGTGGAAATGGGCAAAATGGATGGGTGATGATATATTCTGGAATTCAAATTGATACCTGAATTGGATGGAAAGGAAGGGAGATAAACAATTGAAGGGTAGCTATAAGATTTTTGGTATTACCAACAAGGTTGATAGAATTACATTTTACAGAGATGCACAAGATGGGAAGAGAATCAGATTTTGAGACAAAATATTAAGGGCACATATTTTATTTGAGACCCCTGTGAGACCTTCACAAAAGGTGATGTCAGCGCGGTCATTGGGCAAAAGGAGATACAAGTGGGGGAGTCATCAGCGTTTGGATGGGATATGAAGCTATTGGAGTGGTTGGAATCATACAGGACAAAAGTGGATTTAAAAAGCTTCTGGTACCAAACTTGAAGGAACGTTAATATTTCAGAGATTGTGCAGTGGAGTAACAGATTGAGAAGGAGTGAGCCATAAGGTAAGAGAGTACGATTTCACGGAAAAAACAAGCATTTCAAGAAAGGAGTAGAAGTCAAAATGTTGAATGTTACTGATAGTTCGGAAAGGAATTGAAACACGTCCATTGAATAGAACAAGATGGGCATCACTGATGACCTTCCTATAAGCAGTCTGATTTCATACATTTTCTCCATCTGAGGTGACCTTTCAGGGCTTCTCAGCTACCTTGTATCTCATGGAGCTGCCTTTCTCACCCACTCCCCAGACTCACTTTTCTGTATGTTTATCCTTCTACCAGTCTCCTGCTCTCAACTGTTTTCCCTTCCCCATGACGGTGGTCCCAGCTGCCTTCTCTCAGAAGAAATAGACACATGGGCATAAACTCCCCCAGCCATCCTCCTGCGCATCCCTTCTTCTGTGTGTCCGCATGAGTCTGTCTACGTTTACGCCTTCATCCCTTTCCTCTCTGGGATGTTCCTGCACCAATGATTGCCCTTCCTACAGGCTTGCTCTTCACGTCTTTTATTTACTTCTCTGCTTACAATTAAGCTGAAGCTACTCCACCCTCAAATACCTCTGCTTAATTTTCAGGGTGCCACCCTAGCTTTCCTTCCCCTGACTGATAACATTCCAAGGGATGTTATATACAATATATATACATATATTCCCTAATTCTCCCATATAAACAGCTCTCTTCTCTATGTTCTGTGACACTTGGACTCTACCACAGCAGTGGCATTATTCACTCAGTGTCTGTTTTTGCCACTAAATTCTGAGTTCCTTGAGGGCAAGCGGCCATCTTACCCATCTCTGAATGCCGCTCACAAGACAGTGTGTGACATAGGGAGGTTGCTCCACCATTACCTGAGGAATAAATAAGTGATGCCTTAGAACATTATTATAACTTGGAAAGTAGTTCTTAATATAAAATATTGACTTTAATAATGTACTGAAGATTACACTTCTCCCCTATAACCCCACTTCCATTGCTGGACAAAATCAAGTTAGATTATCCAAGTTAAGCCAACAAAAGCCCTTAAAGAAAATGCATACAAAACCTTTCTTCCAAATTAAGCCAATATATTCAAAATACCAGAAGTCCTTTGCTCACCCCACAGTGATAGCTGACCTACCCATTATAGACTTTTAAAATTCTAGCCTTTTTCCTTAAAGAAGAATTGTTGCAAACACAGCTCTTGCCAAGTAGAGAGGATTCAGCATTTCTCATCCACTGATGTTTTAAAAAACAGCTGTTACAATGACTATTTAAACTAAACCGAGGATATGTGAAGTTCTTCTTATATTTACATAATTCTTCATGCGTGAGTACTTGCCGGGTGTTTATTTTTCAAAACTCGTGTCACATCTGTCTTGCACACCATATTCCTGATGACATTCTTTTCATCTTAAATCTAAAGGTTTAGGCATAGTCAGTGCTGTCACCTGCTTGGTAATGCTTGGGAGATCGACAGCATTCTGTAGACAGACCATCTGGATCCAACGATTACATCCCGTGGGTTGTTTAAAAGGAAGACTTTAATGGAGAGGAAGTGGCCTGGCCGAGACATTTTCTCTCTCCTGGTGCTTCTGCTTTAAAGGCTAAGTATCAGATTTAGCAGAGTGTGATAGAAATAAACGTAATCAATCTGGCTTCTGAATTTCTACCTGAAAAGAAATGATAGCATTAGGTTTACATGTTTGCTAATATAGCCAGCTGTTTTGCAATAACTTGTGGTGAAAACATTGACATATTTATAACTTATGCGGAAAAAGAGAACATTTTTTTTCTGGTTTAAAATGAGATTTTTTTTAAAAAAATAGCGATTAACTCTCAAAATGGAAATTATATAAGGCTAAATGAAGAAAAAAGCCACCCCCGCCGATTTCATGTTACTTGATTACCAGAAGTTATTACACTGATTTTTTTCATGAATCTATCTAAAGAAAATACCAAATACATAACGGAACATATATTGTATGCATATATGTAGAAAATGAGAAATTTTGTGTCTTCTATTTGCTATATCAAAACAGACAGATAGGACTTTCCTGGTGGCACAGTGGTTAAGAATCTGCCTGCCAATACAGGAGACACGGGTTCGAGCCCTGGTCTGGGAAGATCCCATGTGCTGCAGAGCAACTAAGCCCACGTGCCACAACTACTGAGCCCGCGTGCCACAACTACTGAGCCCGTGTGCCGCAACTACTGAGCCCACGTGCCACAACTACTGAGTCTGCGAGCCCAGAGCCCGTGCTTGGCAAGAAGAGAAGCCACCACAATGAGAATCCCGCGCACCGCAACAAAGAGTAGCCCCCGCTCACCGCAACTAGATAGAGTCCGCGCACAGCAACGAAGACCCAACACAGCCAAAAATAAATAAATAGAAATAAATTTATTAAAAAAAAAAACAGACAGATATTTTAAAAAGTACCCTATGAGTTCCGATGGGCTTGTTAGTAGCATTAAAACACCATGCCTTTTTTTTTTTTTCCTAAATAAGAGGTAACAATTTTCTAAGAGAGCTTGGAAGGCACACCCAGCAGAGCTTAATAAATTATTTGGAATCTAATAAAATTTCATTTCCCCCTACTTACAAGAAAGTGCTCCTCATATATGTGGGCCAGGACCATCTTATTCTGGGTATTGGAGAAAGCCCTGAACTGGGAGTTGGAAATTCATATTTGTGTATTAGTCCCATTTCTGCCACTAAATTGATTGGCAAATTACTTCTCCGTTTTGAGTCTCATTTTCTTCAGCTCTAAAATAAGGACGTGGGCTAAAAAATATCACCCAAACCCATTAGTAAAGAGTTACTAATCAAAGGGCATAAAGTTTCAGCCGAGCAAGATGGATAAGCTCTAGAGATCCCGTCCACCACGGACTGGAGTCAACAAAGATCCCCTGCACATTTTAACATTTATTAAGAGGGTAGAGCTCGGAGGCTGGGGGGAGTAGAAGGATGGAGTGGAAGCTTGGGGTTAGCAGATGTAAACTATTATATATGGAACGCATAAACAACAAGGTTCTCCTGTGTAGCACAGGGAGCTCAACTCAATAGCCTGTGATAAACCATAATGGAGAAGAAAATAAAAAGAATGTATACCTATGTATAACTGAATCACTTTCCTGTACAGCAGAGACTATATGTTACTACAGTGTTACAATATTGTAAATCAACCATACTTCAATAAAAAAAGAGGGCAGAGCTCATGTTAAGTGTTCTTTCCCCAATAAGAGAACATTTCAAAAAAGAGAAGTTGAGGGCTGTGTATAGTAAGAATGGACTTCATGAATTTCACTCGGACTTTTCCAAGTACTGCTTTCTGTGCTCACTCTGAGTACCCACAGCCTGAGTTTCTCTGCCCAAGAACCCATGGGTTTCAACCCAATCCTCAGGCATCTGTGACTTGTATAACCCCTGCCATCTGCACTGCAGGGGCTCTGATCTGGCCCGAGCTGTGGTACTGATGTGAAAACCATCTCTACGCTGACAGGTTCCTTGCAGAAAGGATGAGTGAGACAATCCCGGTTGCTGATTGTACAGAAGAGGTTGTTAAGGCCCTGAAATGACTTGAATAATTGACAAGGTAGTTTTAGGGAAAGAACCACAACTTTTTATCTACTATTTTTGAAGTAAGTGTGTGCCTTTTGGGACACTGAGCTCATCCTTCGAGTGTGTCCGGGGATTGGGAGTGGGGAAGCTTGGAGTCCCATCTTTTCCTTGCACTGTTTCTGGGACCCTGGATAAATGCATGCCTGGCTCCTTCAATAAAAAAGCCCCAAAATACCATCTGAACACCGTACTTAGTGTGTACTTATCCCATGTGGTTAAGTACCTGAAGGTAAGACACCACCACCAAAGACAACTCCCTGGATGGAGTCATTCAGGAAGAGAGTTGGAGGGATTTCCCTCCACTCTGAAAATGTCTGAAGGAGAAACAGACAAAGACTTTAAACGCACTGTTCTGGTGGCATCAATAATTTAAGCTACTGGCGTGGTATCTGAGGACTTTTCGCCACGATTCACGTCCTGGGCAGAAGAAGGTGATGAAAATTGTGGGTGTGTCATCCAAGTGCCTGATTGATGGGATAATAAATAGAGAAGAAACAAGTTGGTGCTGGAGAGGAAAGCACAGGGAAACTATTGAGGACTCAGAGGATAAAACTGTGAATTTGTTTTACCTTTAGAATATGTTGTGGTTGGAATAGCGCAGCTAGTTTGGGGATCTGGGGGTGAGCAAAGACAGAGAGCGATAGCGTGTGGAGGTGAGGCCTGGGTACTGCACCAGAGATTTTTCACATTAGGCACGGAGAGAGGTTAATGTCGCACACCTGCTACAAATGCGACACGAGACGAGGCCTTCGGGGTGGATTCCAGCGTGTTTTCCATCCGCCTGCAGTGTTTTAGGCGTGGATGCTGGGATTCTCAAAAGTGCAGGGAAGGGCGACATGATCCAGGAGATTTTGGGGGAAAGCGCCCCAGACCTCAGCTTCCGGAAGCCACATGTGGCCTCGCGCAGCGGGGATGCAGCGAGAGCCACCGACGTGCGTCATGGCTCAGTTTTCGCGACAGAGGAAGAGCTGGACCACTGATTTAGCAAAATCTAAAATAAATACGCAGAGCAGCCGTGTTCCCGGTTTGGAAAAAAAAGACAAACGCTGGGTAATTTGAGTGAATAAGAGAAATTTTATCTCAACTCTCAGACCCAGAAGAATGGTTTAGTTAATGTAGCAATTTGACCTTATTTGGGGTTTTCCATTTATTTTCCATTAACTAATGGAAGTAATTGCTAATCATAGGACAATGAATGCACTTCAATATTGCAATGTGAGCAACATCTGGCCGTGGATGCTCGTTAGAGATGAAGAGAGGAGACGATCCTCTGTTTGAAGGGCACTACAGCTGCTTCCTGGATGGCCCATTAGGTCCGACTCAAATTTTTTGTGATTTTCTTTATTCTCTAATTATTGGTCCACAGAGAAGTTATTAACCTTAATGCTACTTTAATTGAAGATTTCTTTTCTCCTAACTCCTGTAGGGGTCCTTTTGGCACCAAAATCCTGACTCTTATCTCCACTGGCTTGTGTGTAGTGAGCTGGCTGTAATATGCATTATTTATGATAGAAGGATGTTACACAGTATTTTTTTCTTACCTCAAACGATACCAATTTGAGCATCATGGAATATGGGCCTTTGAAATAGCAGCTCTCTTTTCCAACCAATGCTAATGCAATTTATGAATTGGATGCTGCTACAATTCATCAAAAGGTTTTTTGGTCCATAAATAAAATACACTAAAGAAGAGGCAACTGTTTTGCCAAACAAATACTATTACAAAAAACAAGACACAAAACTCTGATACGTATGCATCTAACTATACACTAAATAAACCGAATTGTCTAAAAATGCACAGATCAAAACAAAAGGGCGTGGGGCTTCCCTGGTGGCGCAGTGGTTGAGAGTCCACCTGCCGATGCAGGGGACGCGGGTTCGTGCCCCGGTCCGGGAAGATCCCACGTGCCGCAGAGCAGCTGGGCCCGTGAGCCATGGCCACTGGGCCTGCGCGTCCGGAGCCTGTGCTCCGCAGCGGGAGAGGCCACAGCAGTGAGAGGCCCGCGTACCGCAAAAACAAAAACAAAAACAAAAAAACCCAAAAGGGCGATGGTCTTCATATAACATGGTTTAAAAAAGAAAAACTGAAGAGAAAGCAGTGTGACAAGCAGGAATTTAAGTTCTAACACTCTTTGGTAGTGGCCTCCTTTTCAGACTCGAGATAAACAACTTGATATCAGAGGCTGTCTCTCCTCTTTTAGTGAATAGTGACTAAGCACTTGGGCAATGGAGTAAGGACTACATGATCATCCTCCACATATGACTGTGCTGGGCACGCGTTGTGTGTCACCGTTACTGCAGAAAGATATGTGAGCACCTTTACACTGCATATGTCATAGTAACCCTGGTAGCAAGATGTGCGTAAGTCACGATGCAGAACAGGAGAACTCAGAAGCAGGCACTCATGAAATATGATGATTTAGACCTAGATTTGATTTAGATATAAAATTTATGCGAGAATCTCGACAAATGCAACATTTTCTCAGTCAAAAAATTTGCAATTTTTGCCATGGCACAGTATCCTTAAACCTTCATCCTTATAATTGGGCACTGATAGATTTAAGCATCTTTTCTTCTAAGCAAATACTTGTCATCCATTGAAATAATAGTCTTTAGCACATATGTTTTTATTAACCATTAAGCTTTGTAAGTTCTCAGGGTAAAGCTTCTTAATGCAATAATGAAAGCAACATGGTAATATATAAAAAATATTTTAAATTTAAAAAAGAGTAAAGTATTGGAGAATTTCAAGAAATTTGTAGAATTTATAATGTATATACTACCCATCATACTTACAAATGAAAACTGCAAGAATGTTAGCTATGTAGCATTCCACAGTTAGCAAAAGGCAAGTTGTGTAATAATATTCAGGTCTTCTCTTGATTTCAAGTCAAATGAGTTCAAAATAGATCTATAGTGTCCAAAATTATTTCAAAAATATTACAAATAACTTATCCCAATCTTCTCATTTTGTCTACATAAAATTTTATGTGTCTGTAATATTTCCATAGAGCTTTATATATATGTGCATATTTCAGAATATCTTTATAAGCAGTACCTCATTTTATCTTCACACCAATTTTGTGGGTTGGGTGTCATTATTCTCAATATAAAAATAAGCAAACTAAGACACTGTGACTTGCCAACCTCATGTAACTTCTTAGGGGAAATCAGATTCAGAAAGATAATTATACCATAAAGCTGAGAAGTACAAACATTATGCTTTTTGTATCATAATAGCTTATTTTTTGTAATTCTGTATTTTTTCCATAGCTGTGCAATTGACCCTAAATTTAGTTTTCCTAATTAGACTGATGGCCATAAATATATATATTTTAGGTCTGTAAGTTATTTTCTAACTTCAACTTGAATTCCTATGATTTCACATAACTTCCCAAAGGTATTTTCGTTTTGGCAGAGATAAGGGGCATGAAATGGATCAGACTCAGGTATCACAGTAAGCGTTCTCAGCGGAATTTTAAAATATCTTTACAAACCATGCCTGGCATTTAAGCACTTTCTAATACACATGGAAGGAAGCAAAATCATTTTCAAAGCCTCTTCCAATGGAAAGCAGCCAGCTGGGTTATTTTATATGCTCGTGTGTGTGATGGATTTCTACCATTTGAAAATGGTCTTATCTCCGCGTGGGGTATCCTTAACCAGTATTTGTAAACCGTCTACAGAATAGTTGGAATCTTGGAAGAGATTCCTTTCGGAACCTTGTGTGTGTTGTTTCTCCCATTTCAGTCCCTTCTGTTAGATCCCTGCCAGAATGTCCTTCTTCATCTTACTTTAAATATACTCTGTTCTTACTTTTATGACTTTCAATAGACAAATGGCAACAGAAACACCTCTACTGTCTCCAAAAACAAACATGCTACAAAGGGACCAATCAGGAGGTTTTTCAAGGAAAAAAAATTTCGGCGTGGGACCTTCCAATGATTTGCCCTGGAATTCTCTAAGAGTAGGTCAGGAATCTTTATTTTTAGCAAGGTCACCTCGTTTACACCAAAATTCGATAGTCAATGTTATAGGACAGCGTCCTGAAACATTACTTACCCTATATTCTTTTTGGTTACCTGTGATAGTATCCTTTTGTTACTTACAAATGATATGCATGTAGGACCATAATAATATGTTTTTTTTAAAAAAAAATCATAACAGGCACTTGCAAATATTTAACATTGAGTCACAAAATTTTGTTAACATTGCTGAAAAAATCATAGAGGTTTGTCTTCATTCTGTGCTCTAATTGTGATGGCTTGTACATCAAAAGGTAATGATATCTCACAACATAACGTACATTTAGGGCCCTATCATTGCTAATAATCTTGGATGTAAATCCACATTTCTATTAGTGATGATACTTTTTTTCTGGATTCTGTATCAGATCTGTTAAAGACTAGGTTGTCACTTGGTTTAAACTCACCGTGGAGCTGATGAAGATTCCCTTTAATGTAGCAGGTCAAACTTTGCCTTTTTCATGCTGCAACATCTCTAATACTCAATCAAAATGATGCCCGACTTTGCAGAATAGATGTCACACTAGTGGGAAGACTCTGTACTTCCCGGTGGAGCATCAGCCTTGCCTAGGTTTCCACTTTTAGTCTTTTCTTCCATGGTTTCATTTCAAGAATCTTCTAAAACTAAAAATTATTTTGTAGAGATCATTTTAGTTAAAATTAGGTCAGGACTTCCCTGGTGGTGCAGTGGTTGAGAGTCTGCCTGCTAATGCAGGGGACACAGGTTCGAGCCCTGGTCTGGGAAGATCCCACATGCCGTGGAGCAACGGGGCCTGTGAGCCACAACTACTGAGCCTGCGCGTCTGGATCCTGTGCTCCGCGACAAGAGAGGCTGCGACAGTGAGAGGCCCGCGCACCGTGATGAAGAGTGACCCCCGCTTGCTACAACTAGAGAAAGCCCTCGCACAGAAACGAAGACCCAACACAGCCAAAAATAAATATAAATAAATAAATTTTTAAAATTCATTAAAAAAATTAGGTCATACAAACTCTTAAATCCTCTTAAGTGGTTGCATCTAAACTATAAACTTTAAGGTAACAGACATATGTGGCAACTGAGCCAATAGGCAGACCCTTGCCCTGGGTGCTCACATTCTTCTATTGGGAAGGACCTTGCACCCGAACGGTATGAGCTTATCTGATACTTAAACCAAGTGGATGTGCCAGTGTCAACCTATACTTCATGCAGTTGGGAAGCCCAATGTGTGTCTCATATTTCAGATGAAATAATATAAGCAGAGGTTTAACATTTCCTTCCTGTATCTCAGTGGGTCGCTTTGGGCTCTCCCTGAACTGTACAAATACCCTTCACACTTTAGAGACCACCATGCTTTGGAGATAAAGAAGCTGGATCAGTCAAATCAATCTCACTGTTTTGAAACTAGGAAGAGAGGGCTGTGAAAGGCATAGAAAAAAGAAATGTTTCGCGGGAATATCTGAGAGAGCTAGAGATGGTAATTGAAACCACATCCAAGGAGGACAGAGAAAAGTTGGAAGTTTTCTTTCTTCCATATTTCTGCCATAAGGAATTCAACATCATTTCTTTAGATAGCCTGGAGCAATGAAATGACATGCATTTAAGTTAAAAATCTGCAACATACTTATCAAACATTCTAAATGAAGATGTTGCTGCATCTTTTTTTTAACTTAAGTGTGTCTCAAATGTTATAAGTACTTTACATTAAGTAGGGAACTACTATTTTTAAAAGAACTAGACATGTTTTATGAGAGCTACAAAAACCAAAGCATAAACATTACAAATAAACTTTGATTGCTGCTTCAAATGCTATTATCCAGTTTTCTACAGTGAGCAGACCCTAAAATATAATATTCTCATAAGAATAATGCCGTATGTTCTATTAAATTTTCTTTCAGATGTCAAAGACAACAAAATGTAGTAAAAAGGAGTATTTTAATGGTTAAGATGATTTGACTGTTAAAGTATTTACTGTGAATATGGTGATAACTCAGTAAGGAAAAAAATTTACTTCCTTTATAAGTGATAATTTATAAAGTACAAACCAATTTTGGATAAACTGTTTTAATGATGTAAATTGTGCAATGTATATGTATGCCTTTCTGTTCTCAAATGGGATGTTTAAATAGGTCACACATTTATCAACTTGTGATACATCTAAATTCCTTTTATAAAATATACTTCCCATCTCCATTCATGGCAATTTTCATGCTAATTATTATTTTTGCATTTCCACAATATGAATAAATTAGCATAAATATCTGGCTGTACGTCTAGACTATATTTGAAAACGCTTTAAAAGCTGCAGATAAGTTGCAGAGTTTAGTGTGAGGTGAAAAGCACTGTTTAACATTTGTAAATATATCACTTCTGCAATAAGATTTTATTATGTAAATAACATTTGTTTAATAAACTGTTTGCTACGGTTATTTGCAGATTATTAATGACGTTTATGAATAATCTAAAGAAACTGATCAAAAAGTAAAACTGAAAAATCTCTACAGTTTGTTTCTTCTGCAAACTAATAGGCTGTGCATTTCTCTGTAATTCTGGTTCCTTATGTGGATGTAAAACAATATAAAAAAATCTAGACCTTCACACTTGCTTAAGTCTGTGAAGAAGAGACGTGTCTACATTTTTAAATGAGTGAAAGACGTTCAAGAAAAATTGGTTGACACAACTGCTTAAGAGTACAGAATGTGCTGTCCAAGAGCCATCTGTACGTTATTCACACAGGATTTGTACATGCTTCCTGGGTGTTCAGTGTTTAAAGCAGGTCATTACTCTGAAGAGCTCACCTTTACCACAGGGGGGACAGTTTTTTTCTTGGAGAGATTTAGCAAGAGATAACAGTAAGAACACAGATTAGAAGCACAGGTAGATCTATCAGCTGGTCTAGAATTTTCACTTGTATGGCGGGACTTTCATATTCTCCTAGCCTCTTGTATGGCTTAATGGACTACAAGACTTAATCAATTTACCTGATTCCTGGCTTGGAAGGTCTGAGGCTACCATCCAAATTTTAGCCATCCCACCTGCTGCTCCTGAGCTCTTGGTAATCTTAACAACTTTTATTATTCTAACATATTTATTATTTATAGGGCGTTGCTAAAAACAGGCAAGCTATCATATAATCAATTTTTATTACATATTTTATATATCTTTTGTTATGTTATGCATTTATCTTACATATTTCTTACGTATTTTCACTTTCTTTCCTTAGATCTCTAAAGGGTATATTTATAATAGATTATGTAAAGAGAGCTTCCAATATTTCTCAGCACTGCCGTTAAATAGCAGGGCCAGGAAAGGAAACTAATATTTGTGTTGTGTGTGGGGGGCAATGTTAGGCAAACTCTATACATTGTATCTTTAAATCTTACACTAATTCTCTAAAGTAGGCACTGTAATCTTCATTTTTACAAATGATGGGACAGAGATACAGACCTAGTAGAAGCAGGCTCTCAGAGCTAGAGAAAGGCAATGCTGGCATTTGAGCTGGGTTTGTTTTATTCCAAAGTCTGTAACTTTTCACTATATAAAGTCATTCCCTTTCACTATATAAAGTCATCCCCTTTCACTATATAAAGTCATCCCGTTTCACTATATAAAGTCATCCCCTTTCACACATCTGCTTAGGAAGCAATGGATTCATTTTCAAGATAATTTTACTGCATCCTGGTCATTTTTATAAGCTTGCTCCTCGTAGCTATAAGTTTCTGACACTTGAACTCCTAAGTTTAGCATCTAAACTAAGGACTCCTGACTACACACTAAAAGCACGAATCACTGTTAAATTCCAAGTTTTGTTGTTGGTGGTGCTGATGGGGTGTGTGTGTGTGTGTGTGTGTGTGTGTGTGTGTGTCTGTTTATGGTTGAGCTTCATTTAAGATCACAGATATTTATCTGGATGTTTGAAGCCTTTTACAAGTGTGTTCGTGTTGACATTGTGAAACATATTCTGTGAGTTATCTATAACCACGGGGCAAACCACTACAAAACCTGGCTTAAAGCCACCACCATTTGGTTGTCCAAGATTCTGAGCTGACAGTCTGGTCTGGATTCAAGTGGGTATATTTACTGCTCCAGGTGGCATCGGCCAGGCTCACTCATGCACTTGCAGTCAGTCAGAGTGTAGTCGAGAGATGGCTGGTCCCTCTCGGAGGGTCTGGGACCTTCTTTCTGTGTCTAGAGTGGCTGGGACTGCTGGACCTCTCCCCCAAGAGACCTTTCTCTCCCCTTGGTGTCTCATCCTCGTTGACAGTAGCATTCACTTGTTCACAAAGTGAAAGGCAGCATTCCAAGAGGGTGGGAAGGTGAGACCAACACACGAAAGTCACACAGCATCACTTCTGTCACATCCTCTTTGTCAAAGCAGGTCACAGGGTCAGCCCACATACAAGGGAGAGGGATAGACCTCACTTCCTCACAGAAGGAGGTGGAAAGAATTTGTCATTTTTAATCCACCATGAATATAGAAATTTAGAATGCAGTTATCATAATGAAGATTTCAATCTCAAACAACTGCAGAGAATCAACATATCCTCTGTTTGAAATAAAAATGAGTCTTGTATTTTCCCTTTCCAGATACAATACGTGCATCTTTACTAGTTCTAGCATTTATGTATTTGTTCAGATAACCTCTTCTAATACAAACGTTCAGTGATATGACTTATCTGATATTGACTCAAGCTGAAGGCGGAACAGATCAAATTTTGACATTGACTGTTGAATGCAGTACACCTTATTTCCTCTCCATGTATGAATAAAGTGATTGATGTGTCACCTGGAGACGTGACACCCTTCCTGTTGACCTTGCTACCTGGTCAACAAGAAGGGTTCATTCAGAAGGAATGAATCCTAGCAAAGTTTATTTTTGCTTAAATCAGATAAGGGAACGATGTCTGACTCTAGATACAGTTCTAGTGTGAACCTCAGACGCTTTGAAGCAGATAGTTTATTACTCTATAGCCAGTACCTAATACAATCCTTGAAGCCTGCAGGTGAGGAGCTAGAAAAAATGACATTGAGAAATCAATATTCTTTTAGCAACACAACCAATCAAAAAAAATATTGAATTAGGTGATAAAATGCTTCATGGGCTTTCCCCCTACATTTATTTTAAAGAAAAAAATCAACCTTATTATTTGATAAGCATTCCAAATTTTAGTATTTTTCTAGATTAGAAGTTTGCTATAATTAAGCTGCTAAGTAGTTTACCATTAAGTAAATGAGATGAGAGAACTACTAGAAGGTCTGTGACCATGTGATGATGGCAGTTGTGTTGAAAAAATTCATTAATCAAATATCCTATTCTTTAGCTCTGCTAGCCAAGGTGTTACTAAACTGAGTTTTATACATACGTATATTGAATAAAGATGACTTTCAATATTGTTTAGATGGGTTCAGATGGGTACATAGAGAAAAAACTCCAGATTGAAAAACAAGTTAGTAAATTTGAAAATATTATTATAACTGATGCTATAACTTTATTTAATAATCACATCACTGTCCATTAAATAATGAAGTAATAGCTCCTACAAGCAAAGGAGGTCTTTTATTGAAGTCATTCTATTATAACAATGCTTCTATCAGCAACTTAACAAAGATCTCCACAGCCCCACGTCTTTCCGTGTTGTTTTTCATTTTCTAGAGTATTGACCCTAGAGTTTACATTTTAACCTTTATTTGCTTTTGCCACAATTTTTGATCACTTACTTTATTACATTTGATGTATTAGTTTCAGAGTTTCAATCAGGGTCATAACATTTTAAACTCAGAGATGGACTCTTAGATCTTTCTTTTAACATTTTTCTATTTTAATTATTTTAAGCTGTTAAGAGTGGAGTAGGGCAATTTTAGGAGGTGGTCTAAAATGTATGCGGCACCAATGGTGTTCAGTTCAAGAAGTCACTTAACGTAACACACAGAAAATTATTTGCTTAGTTACTCTTTTTCAGTGCTGCAAAAGGTGTGTTAGTACCATCATTTATAAAAAAAAATTTCATATATATATTCCCAGGCATAATTTTATTATAACCTTTTCCCTTTATTGGACTGCTGAGTTAATTTTAATTAGAATCCTGAGATAACCAGTTCTTGAGATTGAAAATGTTATCACTTGTCTGCTAATCTCATAAAGCTCTTATGTTTGGTTTAACACGTATGTAAAGGACGCTATATTCAGTATCAGAAATATTGCCCTTTAGGGGACTTCCCTGGCAGTCCAGTGGTTGAGACTCCGCACTTCCAATGCAGGGGGCGCCGGGTGGATCCCTGGTCGGGGAATTAAGATCCCATATGCTGAGGGGCATGGCCAAAAAATTAAAAAAATATATTGCCCTTTGTACCTCTGATATGCGGTTATTGTCTTTACCAACGTATATAATTCATACATTGCATTTGACTGAAGGGCATAGAATAAAGAGAAACAGTACTTGATAAAGAAGTTAAAAGTCGAATTTCACCCAAAGCATGGAATTCTTTTGTTTGTTTACTTTTCGTTTGTTTGCCAACTATAACTATAAAAGAGAAGTTAAGTAGATGTGATTCTCTTTAGAAACAACACACACATTCATATACAACATGTATAAAAAGTCTAAAAACAAATGCATCAATCATTATATTTTTATAAGGATACCTAGTATAGGGATCATTAATTTCTGTATCCTTGCTCCATTATTTAATATTTCATATTTTGGTTGTGTGATATACATTTTACATACACAAAATAGAGTTTGCAATTCACTAAAAAGTACAACTCGTTCAAAGTGGATGAAGAAAATGCTTCCAAATCATATGCACCTAGTTATTTATAGTAGTCTTTCTGTGTCCTAAAAGAATATTAATTGTTTAATTGTTTAATTAGTATGCCCAATATGAGATAAGAATAATTGAATTACAATTAGAAAAATATCAAGCTAAAAAAAGAACATTTTCCAGATAGAAAAAGAACACTTTCTCTTCTCAAGGAAACTGATGATTATACCTCATCACATTTAGTCAGCTGACAAACATTTATCAAGTAACTAGTGAACGCTGACATGCTGCAGTCCTAAACCCCGGTACTTAAAATGTGACCTTATTTAGAAATAGTTATTGCAGATGTAATTAGTTAAGATGAGCTCATATTGGATTAGGGTAGACCCCTAATCCATTACGACCAGATGTCCTTGTAAGAGGACAGGACTATGAAAGCAGGAACACAGAGAAAAGGCCATGTGATAACAGGGGCAGAGATTGAAGTGATGCGTCTATAAGTTGAGGAAGACCAAGGATTGCTGGGAACCACCAGAAAGTGGAAGAGGTGAGGAAGTTCTACCCTAGAGCCTTCGGAGGCAGCATGGCCCTGTGGCACTTTGGTCTGGACTTCTAGCCTTGAAAACTGTAAGACAATAGATTTCTGTTGTCTTGAGCCACCTAGTTTTGGCACTTTGTACAGCAGCCCAAGGAAGCCAATTTAATGAGTAGCAGAGAAAAGGGAGTGCATCTGAGATGTGACCCAAGGTCACCAGTTGGCCTCAGCTGCCTTAAATACCCCCATTGCAACTCTTTATAATAAAATTGTCACTGTTGTCCTTACCTGATCTTTAATTCCTATCATCAAAGTCACTTTTATGAGCTAGACAAAACCGGCAAGTCCTGTCTTCAGGGAACCAATGTCTAATATGCATTAGAGAGAAGAGGAGATACAGGAACAAACGAATATAATTTATACAAGTTAGTATAACGTCTTAGTGCTTTCTTCATCTTGGTCTCACTGTTGTGTTTCATACCTAGCATAGGGCTTGAAATGTATTATGAGCTCAACGAATATCTTCCTTTGAATGAGAACCTGAGGAGGATCCTAAAGGGATGGTTTAAGGACGGCCAAGGAAACGTAACTTCCCCATCTCCACTCTTGACGAGATCACACTTCCCGGAACTAATGGTTCTAAAATCCAATTTAGACTCTACTGAAAATTCAGTAGAGCTCTGATTCCAGGTTTATTTATCTTTATTCATAATTAAGTCCTAGGTCTAGGGAGCATGCAAAGTTCTCCCTTCACACCACATTACTATCACACTCCCTTTTGTTTGTTTCTTTAAGACACATTCTTCCGTTAGCCTAGCCCTTCAACTTTAACTTGCAGTTTTATGACTTTGAGAAGAATGCTTAATGAATTCTTTGTACCTCCATTTCCTCATCTGTAAAGTGAATATATCAATATCTACCACATAGGGCTGCTGTGAAGAACAAATGATCATGTATACTAAATAAAGTCAGTAGTATCTTGTCACTCCAAAAAATGGTGGCGCTGTGGCTATGATTTCGTTTTCAAGACCATATTCATGC
This sequence comes from Grampus griseus, assembly GCF_964374135.1. Taxonomy (NCBI): domain Eukaryota; kingdom Metazoa; phylum Chordata; class Mammalia; order Artiodactyla; family Delphinidae; genus Grampus; species Grampus griseus. The sequence continues at coordinate 84,038,975 of NC_139006.1, read as the reverse complement.
ATCACTTATTTTGTGTTTTGTTTTCTCCTTTTCTGTATGTTTATAATGCTCTCGGTACATAGCTTTCACTTTTCTTATCACGTTGCATTTTTATTGATTCTTGTCCGCATTTCCTGCTATGTCATCCTTTAAGTTAGGGGCTGCAGCAATCACAACACCCAATACGAATTAGTTGCTTATCAGTTTTGAATGACTTTAAGGTTAGGAATACTGTAAAGAGCTGAGGCAAGAGATCTGGATATCTGTATAAGTGAAGAAGTTAGGAACTTCTGGAGGGTCAATGCTGAAAAAGATGCGATTCTGAAAACAGTAAAGCAATCAAAACCAAAACTTGCCATCTTTATTTTGCCTGGGCCCAGCCCTCCTATTAAAGACTTATGTGTCAGCCAAAAGTTATGTGACTGTGCCTTGGTTATCTGTAGTTCTTAGGTATTCTGAACGCTTCAGCTTGCCATCTGCTTTTAGTGCAGTGAAAGCAGAAACTGCAATAGAACATTCCTTTAACTAGAATAGTTAAAGGAATAGTTTCCTTTTCCTTTCCTTTCCTTCCTTCAGGCAATTAAACGTGTAATGTGTTGTGCTACAAAAGTATTCGCTAGATCAAAAGAGGTTTTGATGTTTCAGTCTTAATTCTCTCTTGGGATGATTTCATAATGGTTTATGGACGGGGAAGGGCTTGGGGGAGGATGGAGGAGGGAGTGAGAAGAGGCTCCCATGTCCAGGACACACGTGCTCCTGGTTCTGGAGAAGACATAATTTAGAAACTTCCTCGTCCTTTACAGGGGATGCAAATTTTTAATACTAAAGAAGAGGACACACATACTTTATGAGAAATGCATTTTAATTCTCCCAGGTCCCATGCAAGTTGAGAAACGGCCAATTTCAAGTGTTGTAACCTTGTATACCTTGATGGCTTAGGGACTGCCCGTAACTGTTATGAAGAATTCATAAATAATAATACCATTCTGAGGGATACTTTTACCCAGGTACTAATTTTCTTATGTTTATTGTAAACTTCCTCTTTGTCCTCTGGACTGAGTGGGAAGTGAGGAGCTCAAATTGAACAACAATCCAAACCCCTCCTTCCTGTTATCCGTTTGCCCCATCTGAAATTCAGAGCTATAGTTACCATCTGAAAAGCTCTGTGATGGAGGATAAATGGCTTATTTGTTCTGTTTATTGTCATCATTGAGGAATGAGAATATTGAGTGACTTGCCTCACATACAGAAACAGCATTCTCTGCTATGGCATCGTTTATAAGCAATCACTGACTACAGAGGTTTGGTGAGTAGCTTAAATCATGCGCTTGTTATCTTACGTTTGTTTCCTCTTCTTCTCACCTGCTTTGTGGTCTGAGATGATGTCCTCTATTGTTTACATCACGCAGACCCCCCTACCTTCTGGCTTCTAGTTGAGCTGGTCAGTGAGAGATAGCAGAGGAATTTGAGAAGGAGGAAAGAGAATGAGGTCAGAGAATTCATCATTCTCACCTCTTCCCTCCCTGTGGCCGCAGCTCTCTTTGGATCATGGCTGTCATTCTCCCTGAGTTCTGCAGAAATAATGGCTTCCTACTGTTGCTAGTCCCTGAGTGCTTCATTATTCCTTCTTGGTTCCATTAAATCTTATGTAACTCTGTAAATAATCTCTTACTTAATTAATGGTCCCTCTGAATTAGCCATTTTTTCTTTTGGGCCCATGAACGATGCAGCGTTTGTTACCAGGGGTGGACCTAGGAAACGGATTTCCAAAATGGTAGCTGACATGTGAGATGAGACCCTCTGGAGAGAAAGAGAAACCCCCCAGTCCTCAAATCTTTCTTGGTTCCACCCGAGAAAGCACCCTTCTCTTGCACGATATACATGGAGACATAAACTTAATAGCTGTTGGCATCTGGATGTAAGGGTTGGATTGGCCGGGAGTGTATGTAGTGAGAGAAACTGTGGATTGAAGACAGAATCCACCTGATGAAAAACTCATGAAGAAAAATGATCAGGAAGGTGGGAGAGAACCGTTAAAGTAGGACAACCTCGAAGAACAAGAGGAAGATATTAAGAAGGAAGAAGAGATTAATCCTGGAGCAATGTTCACGATTCAGGGAAGCCCATTGTTTTGGCAACAAACTATTAATTCTACCTCCTAATTCTCTCAAATCCAGGACATGTCTCTCCAGTCTCCCTGACAGAACACCCACACCATCATCATCTTCCCTGGGTCAGGCCTCATGACTCGGTTTCCCATCCCCACTCATGTTCTTCTCTAATTTGTTCTCTGCAAACAACCCCATTACAGTTATGTGTCCTCTAAAATCAGCTGTGGCAATGGTTGAACAGCTTCGTGAATATATTAAAACCCATTGACTTGTACACTGTATAACTGGGTGAAGTTGTAGTATGTGAATTATATTTCAATAATGCTGTTAAGGTGGCTGGTTTTCAATAACTATTTCCTGGATAAATAAATGAAAGAATAAGAGATAAAGGAGGACTTTTAAATTTTAGGATAAGTGAGACAAATATGTTTACATTCTGAGGAGAAGTGACAGTTGGGAAGAGACAGCTGAAAAGAAAGGAGAGAAAAGAGATCGTTTTTCTTTTTTTGCGGTACGTGGGCCTCTCACTGTTGTGGCCTCTCCCGTTGAGGAGCACAAGCTCCGGACGCTCAGCCTCAGCGGCCATGGCTCACGGGCCCAGCCGCTCCGCGGCACGTGGGATCTTCCCGGACCGGGGCACGAACCCACGTCCCCTGCATCGGCAGGCAGACTCTCAACCACTGCGCCACCAGGGAAGCCCAAAAGATCATTTTTTTAATCTAACTTCCTAGTACAAACTGAAACTGATTCACCTTTGTATTTGTACCTGCATATTCAGAAGTGGCTATGGGGACATTTTTTTCAATGAGCCTTTGTTAAAAGTAAGCACCAGTAATTTATCTGTGGTTTTCTTCAACACCTCTCTACTAAGAAAGTGTATCACTCATCTGATTGTCTTTCTTCCCAAAGACTATTCACTATTGAACAAAATGCTTTCTTATTTATTCTAGCTTTGTAATTAAGGTATCAATCTCTATTCTGTTCATTTCTTCTGACAGCAGGTAAAATAGTGGACAAGAGGTTTTATGCAGAGCTTTTAGAGTTACATCCTAAATGCCATAGGTTAAGGACTGCTGTTTCTAATACAAATAGCTTTTTTACCCCAGGATTTTAATCATTCTCTAATAATGGGTATGTCACAGCAACTTCTAAACCATTAACCTTGATTTTTCATTAGTGTTTATTCTCTTGTTAAGTGTCTCATGTGAGATTATATTTTCATGAAATGTTACTTCTAATAGAGATCTGGCATTTGGCAATTACTCACGAGTGTTGCATCTCCAAGGTTACCAAAGATGCTTCTAGAAAATGAGAAAGGAAGATAGAAAATCCTCCAGGGAATATTAGACACATCCCATTGTTCCCTAGACAACTGAAAAAAAGCCATGGTTGATACTGTTATCACATAAGGATCAAAAATATATTGTTCCACAGGCCTGTTTTATGGGTTTTTATATAGGAGCTAAACATAAAAATAGTCCAGCACCAAAGGAGGGGAATTAGGAGAAATAGGAGAGATTGAAGAAAATCAACTGAAAGATTAAAACATCTTTAAAATCATAAGACTCTTTGTGCACTCTCGCAGCACCAAGAATGTGGATTTTCTCAAATAATTTTGCATACCTGAATAACTTAGACACCTTTAGGCTTTCTGAATTAGACACTTTTTGAAGCAGAAAAGAATATGTTTCAGGAGTTCTTTTAAAGCAAAAATATAGACAGTAAAGAGAAACCAAAAAAAAGTGAAGCTGGAGAAAGTGGAAAAAAAATAAATAAGAGAAGAAAAAGAAAAGGAAACAATGTTATGGGAAAATAAAGATGAGTGAAGTGTTGGGGGGTCCAGTGTTAATAAAAGTTTAAGACAAAATTAAAGGAAAACAGTGAACATCATTATTTATTTCCATTATATATGATTAGATAATAGTATTTACGCATGTTCAGCTCTTTTCCACAAATATGTTTTAACTTTCTTTAGCAGGTGTCCTGTTAGGCTATGAAGGTGAAGAGCTGAATGAAATACTTTGACTTTGAAGGACTGGTAGTAGAAGATGTACCCAAGAGCCTAGATGTTCCCATTACTTCATTTTTCCATGCAATAACAGAGGACTTTTCTAAAAAATTTCCCCTCTTTGCTCGAGGTTGTTTGAGTTCACAGTTTATTTCAGTGTAAATGCTTGGACATATATGTTTACACACATACGCATATGAAGGTACAGTACTACATGTATAGCATGCTCCTTCCTCTTGTCTGGTTCCAAGCTGTCGTGCATGAGGAGTGAGACAGGCGGGGAGGCATGATGGGGAGAGAAGGATCAGCCTGAAGATGAGAAGGCAAGACAGCAAGAGTGGGAGTGAGAAGAGAGGAGAGAAAGTGATCAGCAGCCTCGAGATACGGAATTTAGGAAAGAGGAACACAAATTGAATTTTTAGGAAGCTGCCTTACTCCGTTCAGGCTGCTATAACAAAATGCCATAGCCTGGGTGGCTTAAATAACAGACATTTATTTTCTCACAGTTCTGGAGGCTGGAAAGTCAGAGATCAGGGTGCCAACTTGGTTGGGTTCTGGTGAGAGCTCTCTTCCTGGTTGTAGAAGGCTGTCTTCTTTCTGTGTGCTCACATAGCAGAAAGAAAAAGAGAGAGAGAGAGAGAGAGAGAGAGAGAATGAGAACTAGGTCTCTGGAGGCACTTATAAGGGCACTAACTCTATTCATGAAGGCTCCAGCCTGGTGACCTCATCTAATCCTAATGACCTCCCAAAGACCCCACCTCCTAATACCATAACATTGGGGGTTAGGGTTTCAAGATATGAATTTTGGGGGATGCAAACATTCAGTCCATACCAGAAGCCTTTTTCTGAGTTGTGTGAGGATGATGATGGTGTAGTAATTTGAATATAGTTATTACCTGTGTCAGGAACAATTTATTTTTATTGAAGTATAGTTGATTTACAATATTGTGTTAATTTCAAGTATACAGAAAAGTGATTGCTATATATATTTCAGATTATCTTCCATTATAGGTTATTATATGATATTGCTTATATGTGGAATCTAAAAAATAATACAAATGAATCTGTATACAAAACAGAAACAGACTCACAGACCTAGAAAACAAACTTTTGGTTACCGAAGGGGAAAAGGAGGGGGAAGGGATAGATAAGGAGTATAGGATGAAGAGATACAAACTCCTATATATAAAACAGGAACAGTTCTTAATGTCAGGACTACTGGGTATGATTTATATGTGGGGATAGCCACGATTTTAAGTGTGCAGTTCTATGTATTTTGACCAAAGTACATCATGTTACCAATACCGCAGTCAACCCACCAGGAGCAGTTTTAAATGAACTCACTTAACACTCCCACTGATGAGACAGGACCTGTTATTATCCTCATTTTACAGATGAGGAAACTAAAGCACTGAGAGGTCAAGTGATCAAGTGACAGAGAAGGTGTAAGAACCTGGGAAGTTTGATTTCAGAGGCTGTGTTTTTTTTTTTTAATTATTAAAAAAATTGTTTTTGGCTGCATTGGGTCTTTGTTGCTGCGTGTGGGCTTTCTCTAGTTGCGGCGAGTGGGGATTACTCTTCGTTATGGTGCACGGGCTTCTCGTTTGCAGTGGCTTCTTTTGTTGCGGAGCAGGGGCTCTAGGTGCGCGGGCTTCAGTAGTTGCAGCACGCAGGTTCAGTAGTTGCAGTGTGCGGGTTCAGTAGTTGTGTCTCGTGAACTCTAAAGCGCACAGAGCCTGTGTTTTCGATGAAGGCAGGTGTCTTGCTTATCATTCTGTTGGGTAACTTTTAGTAACAAGCTAAATTAATTTTCTAGGCTTTTTGGACTTGGTTTTGTGTTTTTATTGGATAAAACAATATGCTGAGAATAACTCAAGAAGCAGTTTTATTGTAAAGGCAAATGGATAGATAGAAAAGAGAAATAGATGTTAATGAAGTATATAGATATTTACACTAATATTCTGCTCATCAGTTATTCTGTCTACAATATACACTTATTTGGAATAAGCAAGCCTTCCTTACGTACATTTTTCAGTCCGAACTTTGGAAGGAAATAAAGACAGTATTCTGAGCATCTATTTCTATTTACCAATATTTACCAAATTTTAATGTGAGCTTCTTACATGTAAATGCATGCCAACAGCCACGTGACATTACCACCGTCCAATTCCACCAGAAATTCTGGCAATCATATGATAGAAACTGAGGGAGGCATGTCCTTTCCTCTAATGCTCTTTTGTCTTCCAAAAACACTGGATAAGTCAGATCCAGAGTTGAAGGTTCCAAGGGGTTAGACACAGGGTGGGTCAGTAGCAAGGACACTGGACTAGAATCCAGGAGAGGGAACGGCAACAATCCCAGTTATGCTCCTTCTGGCTCTGGCCATCTCTGAGGCGGGGCCAGGACTAGGTTCTCTCTGCGACGCACCCCAGAATCTTGTGGATGATATAATCATATCATATATATGATATGGTGCACGGCCGCTGGGAAACGTGTCTTAGCCGGCTAACTGACGTCCTGTGGAGTCCTGACTAACCTGCAAGGGCACTCCTGTATCCCAGGCCAGACCTACTTCTCCGTGAAATAAAGGAGAGAACGAGCTTTCCAAACATTGTAAATGTAGTGGGTATTCACACGTGTTCTTGTGCGTCACAGTGTACATCACAGAGAGAAAACTACCCCTTAAGTGTTTACACACTGTTAGGTGTGTTTCTGCAACTTAGAGGTTTGTAGATTGGAGGGATTATCTGTAATCCCGAGGATATATCCATCGTTTGTCAGTGAGGTCAAGCATTAAACAATTAAAGCCACTGCAGAAACAGTTATGTCATTACAATACAGTAATGCCCAATGGACACAGTGAACGTATATGAGGGGTCCAGCCCTCTCAGAGGGGTTGGAAGTCTTTCTGAAGAACTCTGTCTTCTTCCTTCCTCATTAGACCAGGAGATTGAGCAGGAGTTAGTCTGGCGGAGGGGCAGGTTTAGGGAGCAAAAGGGAGAGGGCCTTAGGGTGCCCAGATGACGAAGTCAGGAAAGACATTTATGCAAAGTCCTGAGGAGCAGTGTGGCTAGAGCTGGGGGCTGCCCAGCCATGGCGGGGCTGGGGCTGGTGGAGCAGCTGCAGTCAGCAGGTCCTGCGGTGTCCCGGTGGCCGTGGAGATGATTGCGTAGAGCGTGTCATCATTAACCCAGTAACAGATTATTAAAATCTTTTTAGGTTCATTATCTGACCTTTTATTTTTTTAAAAAAATATTATTTTGATGTTTACCTAAAAGCATGGGCTAATTTCCACTGCTGTCCTATGCCTGAGAAACACTTAATGATGAAATAGCAAAAGTTGTGGTAAGCCCACACTTTATACTGGCTTCCTTCATTGTGTAGTAATTTATACTCTTTTTTCCCCAGAGAGAAAAAATAGACCACATTGATATTTTTAAGGGAAAAAGTATATTATGAAAAACATTCCACAACAATAATTTTAAAATGATTTTAATTATACTCTTTCTAGCTTGCTGATTAAACTCTTCTCTATCTTGGAAGACATTTAGTGGACCAAGGAACAGGGGAATGTAGTTCTGTGTTCTCATTATTTTTTGACTTTTTTCTCTTTCCTACTGTATCTGACCCTGTGGAGGGCACATGCCTTACACATCTTTGAACTTGCGTGGAGTCTAGTATCAAATACAAGGAGTTGACAACTTAACGCAGGTCTAGATAGAAACTCTTTTGAAATAAAAAATGTTCCTTCTATTTGAAACCAATCATATATTGTCTTTTATGAATTAACTAAGATTAAAATAAAGGGTTACCATTTCCCCTAATAAGGCAAATTTAAAAATCATGAGCGTTCTAATCTGAATCTTTTGTTAGTTTCTGCAGTCAAGTGGATTGAAACTGGTTGAATTGAAAATTATTTTTTATGTTAGACTAACTTGATCCTGGAGTTTTAAAGGAACTTCCTTTTATTTTTGATGTTTTTCTGATTACAGTGTTTGATCATTTTGTATAATGCTATGCCACATAAAAGGGAAAAAGGAAAATCTACTTGCTAGCTGTTCATTACAAACCATCTCATTTTTACTTTGAAAAACAATGTGTTTTTCAATTCTTAAGTTTCCGCTTTCATCATTTTTGTGTGAATCCCCTTTAATTCATAGTGTAATATATATACATATAATACATAAACCATAATTTATGTATAATTATACATAAAATATATAACTATAAAAGTTTTCTTTAGTATATATTTACATTTTATATATGCATATATGCATTACATATGTATTCTGTATATGTATATATATAAAAATATATGTGTATGTATATAATCATATATATCTTGTGCTGTTTATTCTCTTTTCCTGGTATTTTTCTTCTTGAGTTGAACATTTATGACACAAGAATTAATGAGTTAAAAGTGTGTCTTTATTAAACAGGTATACATACAAATAATAATAAAACAGTTATGGACTGCTTAATATAAGGTAGATGTAACCAATTTCTATAGGTGGGCATTATTGCTATTTCAATTTTATATAAAAGTAAACTGAGCTCAAAGGGGTTAATTTCCTTAAGGCTTCACAGCTAGTAAATTATGGAGTTCGAATCCAAACAGTCTGACACTCAGTATTGTGCCCTTGAGGCCACAGTCACACACACACTCACACACACACAGCACACAAGCACAGAAGGGAGGAACCGTCCTCGGTTATAAGGATGACATCTTAAAAAGAAAAATTCATTCTCATGACTATTTCTAATCTTTTGTTGAATGTACTGAGTTCGGCTGAGGAAAGAATACAGAAACCCTCTTCATAGTTAGCTTTGATTTGTGTCCTCTGACAACCATTAGATTTGTGTGTGTGTGTGTGTGTGTGTGTGTGTAGTCTTTTTCTCCTAGTTTTACTTACTTTTGCCTCAGGTATTTTGGAGTTTTTTTTTACTAAGTTATACTTGACATACAATATTATATTTGTTTCAGAGGGATGTAATGTATACATAGGAAATAGAGTCAATAATGTTGAAACAACTTTGTATGGTGCTTGATGGTAACTGGATTGATTGTGGTGACTGTTTCATAATGTATAAAAATATTGAATCTATATACTCTGTTGTACATCTGAAACTGTTAGATTTTTTAAGCGCAAAACTTTTCACTTACTGTACATTCTTAGTTTCCAGTTGTGGGTGCTCAAGTCACATAACAGTTAATCACAAGGTGTGAAAACGTCACCTCATGTTCCTTCTGTCATCAGAGGGCTTTTCTCAGGCTGTGGCTGTTTTTAAGACACAAAAGTCACACGTATATTATGCATTCCTTTTCCAGCCATGGATGTTTGTAACGAGTACCCACGGCTTAGCTTTATAGAGAGTCTGAAATAATAACTCGTATATATTTTATCTTCTGATTCCAAAGATTAACTGATTATTCCCAGGAAAATTTCAGTTCATAAAGTACTTTTTCTTTTCCTTGGCAAACCACAATTTTCGTTAATATTCATGCTAGTATTTTTCCTTCACATACAAACTTGGTTATTTCCACTTCACCCTGAGTTCCAAATTCATGGCTCTAGGTAACAGCTAGGTAGCTGGATAATCTAGGGGTAGGTAACATATGGCTCCTCCCCTCCCCCTCTTCTTCCCCTCCCCTCCCTCCCCTCCCCCTTCCCCTCCCCTCCCCTCCCCCCTCCTATTCCCTCCCCCGTCCTCCACCACCTCCTCCTTCTCCTGCTTCATTCCCTTCTTTATTGCCATGGGTGCCACCACCTGCTTCAAAGGCCCCCAGCTCCACTTCACCATATCGCAACTACAGTTCACCAAAGAAGTTTTACTATTTCAGACCCGTGGTGAGAACTTGACCCACGATAAATTGTTTAGTCTTCAAAATAATTCTGAAAAGTAGCTATTTGTATCACAGTTCCACAGAGCAGCAATCCATGTTTCAGGGGCCACAGTATACTAAACTTGCAATTTCTAAGGTTTTGCAGCCAATGTGAGAATTAGGAAAAAAATACACGTAAGAGGTAAGCAGAGCGGAAGTGGTCTTGATGAAGCCAAACAAGAGATGTAATGGGAGAGATTTTGAGGATTAATTGTTTATGCAAGAGGTGGCTTAATGGAGCTAAAGATTCCAGAAGTGGGACTCTGGAGAGGTGACCAAGGAGCAGCTGTTGCCGTGGAGGGGGTCCCCGGGCGTGGACGAGGCTGGGCTTGAGTGACGTTAAATGACCCTGCTCATCATCTTTCAGGATGATCTGTCATCCCCCCTCCACTCTCACTGCTACTGTTTTAGTTCAGGTTGTTATATTCCTTTTTTGGGTTACTCAGTAGTTACCCAGTTTCGTCCCTTCCCTCTAATCCTCCTGTTTCAATTCATCTGTTAAACGGTGGCTAGAGATTCCTCTAACGTACAGACTTTCTGGTCTCACTCGGTTACCTTCAGAATGGTTTCACCTCTTTAGCTAGACATTTATCTATTTCATACATTCTGTTACGTATTTCTTATCCCATCTACTGATAGCCTTATATTCTTTCACCCTCTCAAAAGGCCTCAAAAGAGGCCTTTTCTCTATGGCCTCTCCCACCCACCACTCTACCCTTCACCACAGCCCTATGCACCCGTTTGAGCTGTCTGTAAGCACCACACCCTTTGTCCCACCTTGTCTTTGTTCATGCTAATTTCTCCACCAGGTGCATACTTCCATCTCACCTCCAGTGCCACCTCTTCTTGGAAGTATATCCAGGCTTCCTGAAGCTGAGTCAGGCCTCTCTGTTTCTCTATCACTATCACCCTGAAGATGTTATCTGAACATGTAAACTGCATTTAATTAATGTTCTACTAATCTTTTTCATTCACAGACTAGAGATCCTTCAGAGTATGAATTGGACATTCAGTTTCATTCTTCACTTCACACAGTGCTTAGCATCCCGTAGGTATCAATACATGCTCGCTAACTGAATGAATGACCTGATCACAGGAAAGTAGTGAGAGGCCTCCTGTGGTATTCAGTAGTAAACAATTAAGTGTAGGAGTTTTTACTACACTTTAAAAAAAATTTATTTTATTCAAGTATAGTTGATTTACAATGTGTTAATTTCTGCTGTACAACAAAGCGATTCAGTTACACATATATATATTCTTTTTCATATTCTGTTCCATTATGGTTTATTACAAAATATTGAATATGTTTCCCTGTGCTATACAGTAGGACCTTGTTGTTTATCCATTTTATACATAATAGTTTACATCTGCTCATCCCTCCCTCTCCATCCCTCCCACACCTCCCACCCCGCTTGGCAACCCCAGTCTGTTCTCTATGTCTGTTTGAGTCTGTTTCTGTTTTGTAGATAGGTTCATTTATTTGCTACACTTTCTGGTCTAATTGTCCTGGACTCATCATGATGAACTCCCCTGGGGAGAGGAAGGGGAGCTGCCACTTTTAAACACTTCCATTACTTTGCCTTTCTCTAGAACATGATGGCCTAAAGGGTCAAGGCTGAATCCACCTAACGATTTTGGTTTTGTTTTCGTTTTCAATGTGGTGAAATGAGTGAGTGTGCTGCCTTCTTTCTTCCTTTCAACATTTAACCGATTTTCTAATTCATTTCCACCTAAATTCCCCTTCACATGCTATTTTCCACTCCAGTTCTATGTATGGTACCTTCTCTTAATATTCTCTCCCTTTAAACCTACAGAGCACATGTCGCTTCACTGATCATCCGGAAGGAGATGTTGCTTGGAAAGAGAGATAAATTATTTCTGTGGTGAAGGTGTTGCATGACGAGAGAATCCACCTTTAGCTGGGCTCCTGGCTACTCCATGTTATTGCATTGAAAAACTCGAGTCTCTGAGAATTGTGCATGTATAATGCCTCTCTGTGCTTTGAAAACAGTTCTTATAAGAAAAATACAGAGCACTCCTCAAGCAGCTCGGATGAGCCAGGAGGATACTGGACCTGGGATTTTCCCAATACCTGCAGGAGTTTGTAGCACAACTAAGAGAAATCCTTATTCATTCAGCCGTGCATTCAAACACTTTGACCTAGTGTGCCAACTGGGACCATCAAGTATTCCTCACATGTGTAGTAAATCTACTTACTTGGCAGTCACATTTCATATACCGCATGCCGAATATCCTACCGCTGAGTGTACAAAATTTTAGATGACATATATTCTGACTTCAAGTAATTTTAATTGGCATAAATAGTGTGTACTGACAGAGCTGGGTCATCCCTGTAAGTAGCTTCATGACGCCTCTTGTTTGCCAAGCTTTGTGGTAGACACTGGGTTTGCAAAAGTGACTAAATATATTGCCCCTTGAGGAGCTCACTCTCTAATTTACCCTGTTAAATAGCCACATATTCTGCCTCATCAATTACAATTAGAACGTCTACAGATTATCGTCCATTTGCATCCATCCCCAGATCGCTTCTCTGCCCCTTTCTGTCTTGCTCTGTGCATCAGAGGCTGGCTGCTATGTTATCTCCCTGAGAGTCCCTCCAGAAATACATGTTCTCCCTGTGTCTTCAGTCCTGGGGGGAGACAGTTTCCCTGTTGCTAGCGCATCGCGGCCCTGGTCGATTCTCTTTATCTTAACTTTTTTCAGTTAAACCTTTGAGTGTGCATTTTTGCTGAGACCCTCTGACAGGCCACAAGTCCAGGGCTAAAAGAGGCCTTTCAAAAAATCTGGTTTATCTTCTGTATTAGTTTCCTGGGTATATGTTTCTGTATCTTGTTCTTGCTTTTTCAGATCCTTCTGTAGCTTCCACTGTCTTTCTCTCCTTTCTAGATAATTGAGGCAAGGCTAGATACACATTCTTTACATTTCTTTCTGGTGCTCACCTATGGAATAGAACACAGATGGGAACATAACAGTGCTCGGTGTACATGCTTTTGAGAGAGTTTACTTAGAACTCAGTTTAATAAAATATCCTGATAGAAGACTACCAATTGACAAAGAACTTGTAATGAAGCCAGACTCTATGACTTAGTTAGTAGTAAGTATAAAGATATATACTATATGGATAAGTATAAGGATATATGATAAATATGAGGATATATGGATGGTTCAATTTTATTATTTAAAAAGATAAAAAAGGAAATCCAAATGAGACACACATTAAAGCAGTTGTAATATCAAAAGTGAATATGCAGACACATTTCCAAAGAGTGTGGAGAATAAGTCAATTCATTTAAATGTATTTTACTCAGCAAAGAGAAATAATTTTTCATCTTTAGAAATAACATTGAGTACTTCAAAAACAATATCTAGATTTAGAAGACAAATAGATTTTTATCATCCTGTATCATATTTTTCCAGTTACTAATGGGGAGAGAGTTGAGAACTAATTCAACACTTCCTTTGTGATATTTTGATTAAGTGCTATACTTCTACACTCATGTTTCTCCAAATGTGGTACGTTGGAATCACTTGTTAATATGGTTGTTGAATACGTAGACACCTGAGCCCCTGTCTGGAGGTGGCGTATAATTTGAAAAAGGACTTCTGGCAATTCTTATGCACATTCAATTTTGAGAGACAGTATCCTACCCAAGACTATTAAATAGAAATCAGCCAGACGGCAATAAAACAGCTAGAAGATTTAAGATCTTCCTGGACAAGTTCGTCAGCGGTTCCTGTTCTCAGCTTCCTCATGTGCAAGTGAGCAGTGAAGGACCGAGGAGAGCCTTACAGAGTCTCTAGGATTCTAGATGCTCAGGGTGCAAATGAAGAACCTCACGTTTACAGAGACTGTAAAGTATTAGCTGCCATCAGTTACAGTTGTGCAGAGAAAGCTACGCGGAGTTGTTAAAAGTTATCATTGCTCTACGTCTTAGTACAGTTTTCATAGAGCTTAAAATTTTTTTTTTGGCGGTACGCGGGCCCCTCACTGTTGTGGCCTCTCCCATTGCGGAGCACAGGCTCCGGACGCGCAGGCTCAGCGGCCATGGCTCACGGGCCCAGCCGCTCCGCGGCATGTGGGATCTTCCCAGACCGGGGCACGAACCCGTGTCCCCTGCATCGGCAGGCGGACTCTCAACCACTGCGCCACCAGGGAAGCCCAGAGCTTAAAATTTTAATGATAGTAAATCACTCTCGTGATGGCTCTAGTGTTTTTATTTAATGTTCCACTAATTTATCAGTTTGTTTCCTTAAAGAAAAAGTGGTTTAATTACCCATAACAATGCTACATCATTTCAGAAACTTTAGGATACATTTCTTTTTATTTTCCTATGGGCTTACAAAACTTTGAGTTTTTTCCCCTATAGTAGGAAAACAAATGGGCAAAGAGAGGGAAGGTGGATTGCAAATTGTAATTTAATCTCGAGGTACTGATAATATCATAAACATCATCACCATCTACAGGTTAAATTACAACTTTGTATTCAATCTCTCTCCCTTTCTATTACCCAGCACAGAACAAATGAAGGCAGGGTATCTAAATCAGAGAATGTGCCCAGCACAAGACTGACAAATGAATGTAAACTACATCTGAAACTTCCCTAAATGAAACTACCATTTACTGGTAAAAATAAATGAATTTAGGACTTTTCCTATTCCAACTGGGGCTAAACCCCTCAGTTTTCTTTATGAAGACAAAGTAAGAACTTCAGAACTGGCACCCCTAGAACTTCTGCTTTCATGAAATAACGTCTAAACTTGAAATTCTGTGAAGTTTTAAAACTAACATTCAGTGCTTTGCTTAAAGACGGCTTTGCAATCTGGGATTTTCCGTTGTCACATAAGCCTAAACCACATCGGAAATAAATGCTTCTTTGTTTTATAGAGTGATTCAAAATAAGATATTGTCTTTGGATCGTGGTTTTTAAGTTATAAAATGCCCTGAAGGGCTCTGGCTCTTCACAATACTGGAAAGAAGAAATTCACAAAAGTTAGCAAACTCTTTTTACATGTTAGAGTGTGGGAATAAACAGTGGACTCATAGAAGGACAGGTAGCTAGATACGTGAGATCTAAGTGCAGACATCAGGAGGTGGTCTCATGTTTTATCTAAGGCATCATTCCATGCCTCATAGTCACTGCAGAATTATTCTCTGAAGATTTGCCTTGCACTGTATACTTATATTTGTAAACGTGCACCCTTTTGAAGAACACGGCAATTTCCTAAGATGAAGCGCGTTTCTCAGCCCTCTGTAAAGCACTGTAAAATCGGAATTGTACACAATTCAGTGCACACAATGACCCTGAAACTTTTTAGTGAGATAGAATGAAATCAGAGTAATTTTTGAAAGGAATTACTTCTGAAGTTAAAAAGCAAAACAAAACTCAAAGTTGGGAGAGAGTGTAAGAGTCACCTTTATTACTTTATGCTCAAATTACATTATGGGTTAGTAAAGTATCTGCAGGAAGATATAAATACTCTTAGAGAGGGTTTATTTTCTAGCTGTATATTTTTTCCCTGATACTAGAAGCTGCTACAAACCGGAGCATCACTTTTCTTAAAGGTACTGGACAGTATTGATCAAATATTAGATAATAATCCCCTGAAATATGCTATGTAAGGTAAATGTATTTAAATAAAGGAAAAGGAAACTCAATGGTCTCTGCTAAACCAATATCACAGTATGTGATAATAAGTAATATCTAGTTGACAATTTTTAGTGTTTTCTATATGCCAGGCACTATTTGAAGCACTATATTTTAAGTCATTCAATATAACAACCATATGAGACGAGTTCTCCTATTATCCCATTTCACAGAAGAAAATGAGGTACAGAAAAATCGTGTAACTTGCTCGTGAGCACATAACTGGACATTTTGGAGCTGTGATTTAAAAGCGGTAAATCTGTCTTTAGAGCCAGTGTATCTGTCCACCATGATATTCTGCATCTCACAGACTGAGACTAATGCCACTTCTTATCTACTAATTCAAAAATCAAACGCATAAAACACAGAGCTTGGATATCTGTTATTTTCTAATCATTCCAAAAAATATTCTTTCAGACTTGAATTGTTTCTAATTTAAGTGTTGTGTTATCAGGGTTCTCCAGAGAAACAGAACCAAAAGAATTTTTTCTTTATCGTTTTTTATCTTTGGTTCTTAGTTTTTATTTATCTGTTTGTGTGCTATTTACCCTGCTTGAGCCGGGCTCTGAGCTACTTTTGATGTGTGCTTGACATTTTTCATTATATTTGAAGTTTCTCTGCCATTATCTTTTGAATATACATATTGTTTCTGCCCATTCTCTCTCTCTTTTCATTCTGGAACCTACATTTATATACACATTAGACCTTTTGATAGCCACCACCGCGGCTTCTCTGTTCTTCATTGTGCTTTTTGTTTTTTCCTCTTTGGGTCATAGTTTGGGTATTTTTCTTGATTTAGCTGCAAGTTCACTGACTCAGCTGGGTCCAGTCTGCTGATGAAGCTGTCAAAGCCATGCTTCATCCCTAGCATTTGCCTCCCACTTTCCTTCTGCCTACTCCTCCACTGAAATCCAGCCTCTGTGCCTGTGTGAAGTCCATCTATTCCACGAGATTTCAACCTCTGGACCACTTCTACATCTGGGTCTGTTCACTGTTTCATTTTGACAATGAGTTGTTTTTTCTGCTTTTTGTTATGTCTCATCATTTTTGGTTGACTATTGAATATCATATGAAGCACATCAGAGACTGAGATAAGTAGTATTTACACCTAGAAATGAGCGTGCGTCCTATTAGAATTGAAGTGGTCAGGGTCTGGGCTAGATCCGGGGTTCACAGTTATGCTCGGTTATGTTCAGTGCATCAGAATCTTCAAAGCCCTCTCCCAGGTCTTTGCTTTTGTGCTGTGTTTAAGGAGGAGACTGTGGCACCTGAGGGTTTGTCTCAGTGTTTCTCTTCTACCCGCAGCCTTTAGCATTTTCTCAGTGTCTGCACTAAGGAGGGGTTTTTTTTTCTCCATGTTCTTATCCATCTCCCATCCGTAGCCTTCTAGGCTGGTGGTGGGGTGTCAGGGAGTTTGCTGTTGTCCTGACCGTGCTGCAGCTCAGGGGCATAGCCAGGCTCCGTGTGTGTGTGTGTGTGTGTGTGTGGCTTTCTCCCCCTTCCTGCCTCTCCTTGCTGCAGTGGCCACACAGTGATGCCTCTGCTGGGTCTCTCTCAGGGGCAGAGTTTCCTACCCCTGCCCCGTGTTTGCTGGCCTCCTCCTGCACTGAAGTAGAATCCCAGGCACCAGGATGTTTCTGGCCCTCCCGCAGGGTAGCAAGTTTGTTTTCCCCTTACCCGACCACAGGATAGTTGCCTGCT
Organism: Grampus griseus; assembly: GCF_964374135.1. Classification (NCBI taxonomy): domain Eukaryota; kingdom Metazoa; phylum Chordata; class Mammalia; order Artiodactyla; family Delphinidae; genus Grampus; species Grampus griseus. The sequence continues at coordinate 84,021,626 of NC_139006.1, read as the reverse complement.
CCCCCACCACCCCCAGGTGGACAGCAGCACGTTCTTCCTCCAGCCAGACCCTGTGATGTCCGGGAAAGAGGCTTTGCTCCCCCTCGCACCCCCAGTTAAGGCTTCTTGAAAGAAGAGAAGGTCAGGACATTGTCAGGGCTTTGTGTCCTCCACCTCTCCCCTCCTCAGCTGCTGCCGGTCTCCTCTGGGAACTGGGAGTCGAGGATCTGTCGGGCCTCCATCACCACCTCCAGGCGCCTGCTCCGGAGGAAGAAAGGGATCCGCAGGGAGGAGAAACCTTGTGACTTTCTGGGGTAGCACCATCCCCTCCCCTGTTCCTGCACAGATACAGGAGGCCCTGTCCAGTGGGCCACTCTGTCCACAACGACCCCCCTGTGCATCCCCGTGGTCCAAGGGTAAGCGGGAGTTCCCCCTCATGTCTGGGGTTTCCATGGTTTCTCTGCTGGGACTTTATCCTTCACTCAGCCTGTACCGATTCATTCAAATTTAGGAGCATCCTTACATACGTGTGTGGTTCCTTCCTCTTCCTCCCAAGCACAGATGCATACACGATCCAGTTCACGGGTCCTCTCTCTCTTCACTGGGCTCCATCTTCTCTTGAATTTCAGACGACTTGGTTGCTTTCCCTCAGCTTTCCAATAGGATCAAGAAAAAGGATGATTTCTTACTCAGGGTAAGCAGGGCGCTCGCTCTGTCTTTGTACATCCTTGGCAGAAAAAGAATCTCAAGGCTATGTATTGTTAAGAGCCAACCATCAGATGAATAATGTTGAATGCTGTCATTTTCCGAGCTTTTCCAAGTCCATGAATCATACGAATTGAGTTGACATACTTTAGGATGTGAATTTTGTGTTCTATATAGATTAGAATAAATGAAAAACTTAAGGTAACTGTAAGAGTGACACAGACAAAATCCATCTTCTTGAAACTCAAGTGTACTTTTACTTTTTTTAAAAAAATTAGATTTATCCCGATGACCCAAGCTTTTAGCTGAATTTATTGGTTACCTAGTAGCTCTCCACTGCATTTTTCTTTCATAGACTCACCTGAGCTATAACTGAACCATGTAGCAATATGTAACCCAAGGCAGAGCTTAAAATATTTACTCATAAAAATTGCGTTTCACAGTGGAAATAAATTTAGATCTATTTAGCTGAGGATGTTAGATCATTTATTATATCAAAATTTGTGTCTTTTGATTTTTCACCTTTTAAATAACTTTGTCTGTTTCATATGTCCTTTTCTTCTATTCTATAACCATCTAAAACATCAAAAATGCATTTTGCACTTCATTAAACTATACTTTAGGGTTAGTGAGGTTCAGAATTAAGGTGACATTATTATGAATAAAATGACTGAAGCATAATTATGGCATAATTGCCAACTATTAAACATCAACATAACCATTATTTCTAATTTTTATTGGAGTCATTATTAATATAGTTTACATTTTAAATGACTGTTCTCTCCAGATTATAATGCAATTTTATTGGAAAAATAATGATGACAATTTTAATCTTGTGGTAAATACACATTCTCAGTATAATCTGGGGGATAAGAGAAAGTTTACATGAACTATGATGCTTTCTGGCATTAATAAGGGCTTGTGGAGAGAGTATAAAATACACATATAATGTCTCCGCCTGATGACTAGTTTCTTATTCCCTCTGCCTCCTTATAAAATTAGCTAGCGGGGGCTTCCCTGGTGGCGCAGTGGTTGAGAGTCCGCCTGCCGATGCAGGGGACACGGGTTCGTGCCCCGGTCCGGGAGGATCCCACGTGCCGCGGAGCGGCTGGGCCCGTGGGCCATGGCCGCTGAGCCTGCGCGTCTGGAGCCTGTGCTCCGCAACGGGAGAGGCCACAACAGTGAGAGGCCCGTGTACCGCAAAAAAAAAAAAAAAAAAAAAATTAGCTAGCGGGCCCATTAGAGGGAAAAATGGCTGCTCCCACCTGAAACTTCTAATTTAATTCTAATCAAGTCAAACCCATTCTCTGAGTTGACATTAGTTATGCCCGATTAGCAAGGTCTAGAGTGGAAAACAGAAGGAAAAAAGTCTGCAATTCCAAGTCACTCAAAGTAAAATAAAGCATTTATCAAGTTTTGCTAATCTACACTAAAATTCTTAAATTGAAAAAAAAGTGAGTCAGGGGGCCACAGTTCCCAGATATCACACAATTTCTGAAGTAATGTATTTTACTTAATAGAATATAAATGTTTTGCCGCCAAGGACAATGATTTGTACAAAGTTGGGATTCAACGCAAGTTCATTTAATGAATGCATTAATAAAATGATACCCTGGATTTTCCGTGCAAAACATACAAGCATTAATATTTTGTCATATTTTTTAAGTTATTCATTCATCATTCATAGATACTAACTCTCTATGGTGTGAAAGACATTGTGCCAATGCTGAAAAACCCTAATTAAATCTGTGTGTTTGATGCATATTTGGATAAAACTGTGTTTCTGAATTACAGCCTCAGCCCAAGCATCTGAGCCAACATCACCATCATGAGTAAAATTTTAGTCTCTTATTTCCCAGTTTCAGTTGCTGTCTGATGAGGAATGATATTGCACAATGTGAAATCCTGGCTAAATAACACACTGATGGTTGATTTCCCTGAAATGTTGCACATAATGTTTCAGGGATCTCAGAGAACAGAAGGTGTAATGCAGGATTACAAATGTAATAATAAATGTACAATGGAATATAACTCAGCCATAAAAAAGAATGAACTAATGCCATTTGCAGCAACATGGATGGACCTAGAGATCATCACACTAAGTGAAGTAAGTCAGACAGAGATGACAAATATCATATGATATCACTCATGTGTGGAATCTAAAAAAAAAAAAAGATACAAATGAACTTATTTACAAAACAGAAACAGACTCACAGACTTTGAAAACAAACTTATGGTTACCAAAGGGGAAATGTAGTAGGGAGGGATAAATTAGGAGTTTGGGATTAAATATACACACTACTATGTATAAAATAGATAATCAACAAGGACCTACTGTATAGCACAGGAAACTCTACTCAATATTCTGTAATAACCTCTATGGGAAAGAATCTGGAAAAGAATGGATATATGTATAACTGAATCACTTCGCTGTGCACTGGAAACTAACACAACATTGTAAATCAACTATTCTCCAATATAAAATTAAAAATTTAAATTAAAAAAATAAAATTGCTATACATTCATTAAAAATAAAGAAATGTAATAACCCTCAATTTTCAATTTGGGATGTTAGCTGTCAGCAAATAATCGAAAAAATTATTTAAACTGTGACAAATTGTTATTAAATATTTTCTATTAAACACAAAGTATATTTAGGATTTTTTGATAAGTTTTTCAAAATCTTATCTATCTTTGGATGATTTCTTTTCAAATTATATAGTCATATATAACCTGAATTAAAAACAAAAAAATTGAAATAAATTAAAAAATAAAAGCAGTCCAGAAGTTAGAGTACTATACTTGGAAATGCATTTTTTGCTATAAAGTTTATTGCAAAATACTGCTATGGTATAGTGAAATCCTTCCCAATGACATGAGTTGTCCGTTGCCATATAATCTACTAAAGTAGAGCCTTTTGCTGGGGGAATAGGGGGGAAAAAAAGAAGTTATTTTTATTCCATCCTACTAACCAAGGCTGTGATAAGCTGATTAAAAAAAGGGAAATTGAATTTCTCAGAAATAATTCTAGTAATAGATGGGTCAGAATGAGATGGAAATGGGGAAAAAAGACAATACTACTCTACTTTAAAAACAGGAAGCAGAGAGAAATCCAGCATGAACTACTGTCAATCAAAAAGTACTCGCTTCCCAGCCTTGCTGTACGTTTCTATTTGCAGAAAGCTCAACTATCTCTGAACTGGATGCTCTAAATAAGAGGTGTGATTTCTAGAGGAAATGTCCTGGCTGTCCTATTTCTTATGGAAAGGGACAAAATTCTGCAACTTCCATATTGACTTTCCCACTAGGTAGGAAATAAATCCCCTATTTTTATAATATTTTAAAAATTACATTTCTTTGTAAAGAAATATTCATCTCTCATTAGCTAGTTTTTTTTAAAGCCAAAAGAGCATTTTTGATAAAAGAATAACTGTGAGTGTATCCACCTGCGGCTGTGTCCCAGTTGTTTTCCCTTAAATACCCTGACGAAGATTTTCTACCTCATACGACGTGCATTTCAGTTATCTTGTAGACACAAGTTATTTTAAAAGGGGGTTCCCACTTGGAATCCATAATTGTTTGTCTGTAAAATGAAAAGTGTACTTTACTAAAGATTTACCTAATTAGTTATTTCAAAAGTCAAAGGAATAATTATACGAAGATTAAATGCGTCCTACAAATATCCCACTGTGAACACGGGAGTGCGCTAAGTGTCCTGTTCTGTGTAGCTCTTCAGTCTCATTAGAATAGACAAGATGATGACAGGTTACATGTATTTTATATAAAAAATTAACAAAATATAGTTTCATACCTAGTAATACTTTTCTGAGAAACTGATGTCCTGTCAACGTTTAATGTTATTGAATTTATTTAAATTCAAATTGCTCCTAAAAACTCAGCACATTTATCTTTTTTTCCATTATTGAGGTATAATTGACAAATAAAAATTGTATATATTTAAGGTGTACAACATGATGATTTGAAGTATGTATGCAAAGTGAGATCATTACCACAGTAAAGTTAATTAAGATACGCATCACTGCACAGAATTACCTTTTCCTTCCTTCCTTCCTTCCTTCCTACCCTCCCTCCCTCCCTCCTTCCCTCCATCCCTTTTTTTCTTTCTTTCTTTTCATGGTGAGAACACTTAAGATCTATCCTTTTAAGCAAATTTCAAGTATGTAATCCAGTTTTGTTAACTATGGTCACCATGCTCTTCTATATAAGATCTTAGGAATTAATTTATCTTGCATAAATGCAGCTTTGTACCCTTTGAGCAACATATCCCCATTTTCCCCAACATCCCCACCCCTGGCAAACCACCTTCAACTCTCCGCTTCTATGAATTTGACAATTTTAGATCCATATGTAAGTGAGATCTTGCATCATTTGTCTTTCTGTGTCTGGCTTATTTCACTAGGCATCTTGCCCTCCAGGTCCATCCATGTGGTTACAAATGGCAGGATTTTCTCCTTTTTGAAGGCTGAGTAATATTCCATTATTCACTCCAGTGTATATATATTGTATGTCACATTTTCTTAATGCAGTCATCTATTGATGAACATTTAGGTTGCTTCCATATCTTGGCTATTGTGACTAATGCTCCAGTGAACATGGATGTGCAGATATCTCTTCAAGACCTTGATTGCATTTCCTTCAGATTTATACCCAAAAGTGGGATTCCTGGATTGTATGGTAGTCCTATTTTTAATTGTTTGAGGGACCTCCATCCTGTTCTCCACAGTGGCTGCACCAATTTACATTCTTACCAACAGTGCACAAGGGTTCCCTTTTCTCCACATCCTTGCTTGTTTTCTTTTGTCTTTTTGATAATATCCATTCTAACAGGTGTGAGATGATATCTCATTACGGTTTTGATTTGTGTTTTCCGGATGATTTTTGATGTTGAGCATGTTTTCACATACTTGTTGGCCATTTGTATGTCTTCTTTGGTGAAACGTCTGCTCATTTTTCTTTAATCAAAGTCCTAGAATATTTGTTTACACTTCAAAAACGGCTCCAATAATTTAAGCATGGTACCTCTCAGAGGATGTTAGCACTGGCAATCAATGATGAGAAACCCAGAAATATCTTTATGACTAAATAACTCTCTTTGTTTAACCTTTTTTTTTAATCCACAATTAGATTTATAGCAATTAATTTCCACATTCTCTAATCATAAGGATGTCCTTATTCAAACATTCAAACCAATACAACTTATATGTAGAAAATACATATTTCAGTACCTTTCCTCCAAAATTATATACAGACATTGGATAGAAAACACATTTTAAAAACTCATACATCTTAAACCCTAACAAGTGAAAATTATACTCATTATATCTTACCTATAGAACATAACATTTTAGGATCTTATGTTAGGTTCTTCAGGCCTTAGGAAAACAAAATTAAAATGCTCTAGCTTTTATTTTCTTTCCTAGGTCTGGCTACTTTTACTCTCTGTACAAAATCCTTTGAAGTTTCAGGAATATCACTTTCAGATGTAACTCTAATATATACTTGAGACCACTGCCCCCATATCTTCAAGAATTCCATTAACACACACGCACACACACACACACGCACACACACTCCAGAAAACAAAAGTATTAACCAGAGTCACAATATTTTATTTACATATTGGAAAGAAAATTACAGGTGATCCATTTTGTAACCCATACCTTTATTTCTTAAAAATCTTTTCTTTTTCTCAATCCTCTTCTTCACAGAGTAGTCTCATACATAACAAATCCTGAAAACTTTGCTAGACAACCAGACAGGATCGTGTAAAGTTCTGATAAAATGGAATGAAATCTTAGGCTGCCCTAGAATTGTAACGGCTCAGGGTCACCACACAACATGGTTTTAAAACTCAGGACCCTCACGTGGGCTGGACAGAAATGAGCCTCTAGATACATCTCTTGCTTTAAATAGGTTAGAGCTTTCACAGAATAAAATTGTGCCAAGAAGTCACTTTGCTGTCTAGACACACACCTCAATAGTCACAGATAGAGTGGATCAGGTAGGAATCGAAAGATAAACCAAGCTTGTATTTTTCCTAAATCGAAAGATAACCCAAGCTTGTTTTTTTTCCTATCTCGCCTCTCCATCTGGGCTCCTCTTTTTGCCTAAGGATTCTGTAAAATGGTGACTTCTCCCAGTGCAGACTGAAACATCTTCCAGGTTTCTCTCCACTAAGATGCAGACAACTCCAAGGGTTATCAGGTTGCGATAACTACTTCCATTTTCAAAGGGACTAAAGCTTCTATAGCCAGTAAAGTTTCTAGTGACGTATATTTAAATAAAATATAGTCATAGAGATATATTTTGGAATCACCAGAGCCTTCCTGTTCTCACCAAAATAAAAATAAAAGAAATGGGACAATAATTTATATCACACCTATTTTCTTTGGACAATTTTATGGTAATAACAAAGACAAAATATTACCATTATTATTCTTTTTCCCACATTAACGATGCTATAACAGGCTAAGAAAGAGGATATAATTGGCCTGTATTATCCACCTAGTGAGTGGTGGAGCACGGAATATAGACCTTCAATGTCTGCCTGCAATATGCTCTCCTAAAACTAGATTATGTTGCGTGCTCATCCGTGTGAGTGGCTAGTGAATTTTATATGAGGTTTTGCTTCAGGTGTCTTGTGAGCATTTGATCAAACGTTCCAAACTTTCCTCATTCGGTGGACCATATGTTTCTTCTGAAAGCTAACCCAATACTTGGAGTTCACTGGGTTTAGGGTTGTCAGATCAAATAGAGGAGACCCAGTTAAATTTGAATTTCGGATACACATACGAACAATTTTTTTAGTAGAGCTTTGACCCCAACATTGCATGGGCTATATCTGCACTATTTAGACATAGTCCTAAAAATTTTTATCTGAAATTTGAACTAATTAAGTGTCACATGCTTGACTAAGTTCGGCCACCCTAACTGGGGCACACCCAGTTATGGAACCATCAGTCGTAAATCCACCATTTCTTATCCTCGCGTTTATCCCTGTGTTGGGTATGTGACATTGGTTGCAAGATGTTATATTGCAATAGGGAAACTCTTACGAGTACATTGGGAAATGATATCTTTCTCTCATTGTGTTTCCTAAATTGAAGTACGGATTCTATCTTTCACGTTTTCAATCTGAAGAAAAAAAACGAGTGACTGGTGAACAGTATACCAAAGTATCAGTTTCTATATAAACATTATGAACAGTCATGCACATGTTTTCTTTCATTTCAAATTGGCCCCTTGCTATGGAGCTAAATTCAGTGACTTTTTCTATATAGCCTGTGGTGAATTGGTATGTTTGCCATCCATTACTTTTGACAGTTTTAACACAGTTGATTGACTGTTTAATGAAAAGGACATTTGATCATATATATTTTTCATAAAGCTTGTAATGTTTTTCTCCTTACTGAACTTGAGGGCAAATGGACATGTGAGGGGTGAGTTTCAACAGCAAGCTAACATCCCCAGGCGTCTGACGCATGTAGAAAATCTGTAGAGGTCAAAACTCAAGAATATGTCCTTAACCTTTCTTTTGGTAAGAATAGTTTTACTTACCTACCCAGAAATAATAGATATAGCCAAGAAATTGACATCGTGCTATACGTTTGTCACCCTGTAGCTTACAATGCATTTTAACCTGTGTTTCATTTAATTCATATTAGCCTAGTGAATTAGATAATGATCACTCCATATAGAGCTGAATTAATTTTACTCGTTAAACAAGAAGAAACCCTGCTGGGTTTGCTCAAGTTCTGTGGTGGTATTCATTTGGAAAAGGCGACCATTGCTGAGCAAATAAGACGTCTTTTATGAAAAAAAAGCATCCTGTAGTTTAAACCTGTCAGCATGAGGACATTCTGACATGCAAAGCATATATTTGGTTTGACACCCTGCTGGTACATTAGAATGAACATGAATGACACACTCTTTCTTATTCTTACATATACGCTTGTGTTGGATTATGTGAGATTGGTTCCAAAACGTTAGAGAGAAATAAGGCAGCATTATGTAAAGATTGCATTTTTTTCAAGACTTCCTTTTCTTAGAGCAGTTTTGGGTTCCTAACAAAATTGAGAGGAAGGTGCAGGGATTTCCCATATATCACCTACCACAACAGGTGCAAAGCCTCTACCATTATTCACATCACTCACCAGTGTGGTACATTTGTTATAATTGATTTATTACAATTGAACCGAATCAACCAAAGTCCATAGTTCACTGTAGGGTTCACTCTTGGTGTTGTGCCTTCTGTGGGTTTGGACAAAAGTGTGATGACACGTAAATATCCTGACAGTATCATACAGAGCATTTTTGCCACCCTAAAAATCTTCTGTCCTCTGTGGATTCATCCCTCCCTGACACCCCAGTCCCTTGCAACCACTGATCTTTTTACTGTCTCCATAGTTTTGCCTTTTCAAGAATGTCATAGAGTTGGAATGGTACACTGTGTATCAATTTCAAAGATATGTAGCCATTTCAAATCACCTTTTTCACTTAGGAATATACATTTAGAGATTTCTCCATGTCTTTTCATGGCTTAATAGCTCATCTCTTTTTACTGCTGAATAATATTCCATTGGCTGGATGTCCTACAGTTTATTTATCCGTTCACCTTCTGGAGGACATCTTGGTTGCTTCCACATTTTAGCAATTATGCCTAAAGCTTCTGTAAACATCTATGTGCCTGTATTTTATGTGAACACAAGCCTTCAAACACTTTAGGCAAACATAAAGGAGCACGGTTGCTGGATCATACGGCAAGATTACGGTTAATTTTGTAAGAAACCACCAGACTGTCTTCCAAAGTGGCGGTACCATTCTGTCTTCCGACCAGCGAAACGTGAAGCTCCTGTTGCGCCACATCCCTGCCAGCATTCCGTGTTCTCGGCTTGGGGCATCCTGATAGGTATGTAGTGGTGTCTCTCTATTGAGTTAATTTGCATCCTCCTGATAGCATATGATGTGGAGCATCTTTTCATGTGCTATTTACCACCTGTATAGCTTCCTCGGTGAGGTGTCTGTTAAGGTCTTTGGCTCATTTTTAATCAGGTTGTTTGTTTTGTTTTGTTTTTGTTTTTTGATGAGTTTTAAGAATTCCTTTTATATTTTGAATGACGGTCCTTTATCAGACGTGTCTGTTGCAGATATTTTCTTCCAGTCAGTTTCCTGTCTTCTCATTTTCTTGACATAGACTTTCCTGGCTCGTAGATGGCCAGCTGTCTTCCCTGTGTAACCTCATGTGGCAGAAAGGACAAGGGAGCTCTCTGGCGTTGCTTTTATAAGAGCACTAATCCCATTCAGGAAGGCTCTGTCCTCTTGACCTAATCACTTCCCAAAAGCCCCACCTCCTAAGGTCCCATCACATTGGCTGTTAGGATTTATTTTTTAAAATTTTTATTGGAGTACAGTTGATGGACAATGTTGTGTTAGTTTCAGGTATACAACAAAGTGAATCAGCTATACATATACATATATCCACCCTTTTCTTAGATTCTTTTCCCATATAGGCCATTACAGAGTATTGAGAAGAGTTCTCTGTGCTGTGCAGTAGGTCCTTATTAGGTATCTGGTTTATATACAGTAGTGTGTATATGTCAATCCCAACCTCCCAATTTGTCCCTCTCCCCCCGCTTATCCCCTGGTATCCTAAATTTGTTTTCTACATCTGTGGCTCTACTTCTGTTTTGTAAATAAGTTCATCTGTACCCTTTTTAAAGATGTTAGGGTTTATCACAAACTGTAAAATGCCATGGGTGTGGCCATTCTCCTTTAAGAGGTTTATGCAACCCAACCTGACATCCTCCAATCAAACCATCAAAGTTCTAACCATTCACCTAGTGTCTACCCATGGCAGTCACGAATTCCTCTCATTTTATCATGCACAGTGCAATTGTGTATCTCTGTAACAGTAGCCTGAGTGGAGTTAGAATATCCTGCCCACTCAGGAAAACATTCAGTACTAGTCATTACTGTGGGATGAGCCTGAGACTTATGGCCTAATTAACCAGGAAGTCCTCCCACCCAGAGGAGAGACAGCAACAGCCAGAGCATCGTGTGGGCAGCAGTCTCTAAGTTTCCTTTGTGGTTTCAAACTGTAACCATCTCCCCAGTTTCTCCTAATAGTCAGTATACTGAAGGACCATTTGTTGCCAGGTCGGCTGTCCACTCTGGTCAACATGTTTCCTACCGATTCCTGTGGATATCCCACAAATTCCATTTAGCAGTTTACAATACCTTCTTCCTTTCTCTTCCAGAAAGCCAAGTCTTTTTCACCATCCTAGCCAGTGTTAATTAAGAGAACTTGCTACTTAAATGAATTCTATAGTGATATTTTGGTAAAGCTGTCTTTCCTGCTACATTACTTTGAGGACACCTGATTTTGTTTTTTTGTATCAGGGTTGCATGAACTTGAGATATATCTGCAAATGTTGTTAGAGATCATCTTGCTGAGTCAAAAGAATACATTTCAAAACTTTAAGAATCACATCACATTAAGTACGTCATATCACATGTACTTCTTTTTAAAAAGGAAATGGTATAAAATTCTTGGTCTTGCTGCAAGTCTAAAAAGTAAAGAACATTTGCAGCCGTTATCAACATTATCATAAATAATATATTGTTCTCAACAAAATGGGTGAAATGATGGCTGTCGAGGTGTCCTCCTATAGCCAAATCAGCGTCCCATTTTGTATGCGCTGACTGCTGAAAGGAACATTTGTGAGTCCTTCCCTCAGAGCGGGGACACTTTGTCAAAGATGATACAGCACAGTATGAGGTGCTGAGAGTGTTAGAAGAGGATAAAAATGTAATTTTCAACCCATCATTTGTCCAGGGCTTCTTTGGGATGTAATTTGTGTTTCTCCCTCTTCTGCTTGAATAGTTACTCACGCTTTGCCCGAAGGAGAGTTGGAGTGAACTTCAGGGTGTGGCCCACCCAATCTGAGTTAGGCTTCTCTTGAAATTACTGTGTGAGTGAGGAAAAAGTGCCTGAAAACGAGGTGTCATAAAGATCATTTTCTTTCATTGTCTTGCCTCTGTTCTCTGTCATTTTCTGCTATTGACAGATGGTAGTAGATCTGTTATAAACACTGTGCTTTCGTTAAATGTGATCTGGGGTATTCAGTGACTCTTGTGTGAAATCATTGTTTGATATGTGTGCCCCCTGCCCCTCCACCCCTCCCAAGCTCATAAAAGCCAAGAGGAGAAAATAATAGAAACTACCTACTTTCCCTCTTTATTTTGTGAAGTTGTTTTCAAGTGGGACATCAGATAGGTTTGGGGAAAACAAGGAACTTTAAAGATCTCTTTTCTGCTATCTGCATGCCCATATCACCATTTGAAATGAACAGGAACATAATGATAAATATGATACTCAAAGAATACACGAAGGGGGAAGGCAGCCAATTATCTTTATGGACAGAAAATAGCATTATTATTTGTTTTCTTGGTTTCTAAAAGTGTAGTCTAGCTACAAAAAGCAGTCTGCTACGATAGAAAGGTATGGAGGATACTTACATGCAATGCAAATCAGGTGGGGAGCACATTGTAATCTCCCCCTGGGTTTTTCCAAACTAAGAATCCACCTACCCCCAAGATTCTATTACCTGTGAGAAAAACCCTTGTATCCTTGTAGCCGTGAGCCACTGCTCTAGATGACTAAGGGTTAATGCCTCAAGGATGTTTATTTGAAAACATTGAAGTCCTCTGTGAAGAACATATGACTTGTATTAGGGGTTCCAAGTTGTGATGTTGCTGGTGGGGATGGGAGTCAGGGAGCTCATGTCGGCATCCCCCGTGAATCAGCATCCGACCTTGACTACAGACTTTCTGAATCAGAATACCTAGAGGTCAGCCTGGGCATGTTTATCTTCAGGAAAATCCAGAGAGCATACGTCTCTTCAAAATAATCTGTTAAGGTTGAGAAAAACCATGAAATGTAGCTGGAAGTTCATGTGTTAGAGATATGGTGAACATCTACTTCAACTCATGGTGAGCTAGGAAAACTAAGAAAAATGTTTTGCTAAGGGCAACTATAAATCTAGACGAAATGTATTTACCTCCCAAAAGTTTCTATAAACTAATACGATAGGGAGGAACTGCAGAGTAAGAAATGCTGAGAAAATGAGGACCCACAGAGGTCAAATGAGACTTCAAAGCCATTTAGCATGAGGCCATTTGCCTGTGAGTAGAGGTCTGGGACCGCTCAGCTGGCGGAAGGTGATGAGTGAAAGCCCAGGGCCCACCCAAGGGGGAAAACTGGTAAATACCACTCCCACTCTCACCTGACATCCCTCAACTCGACACTTCAGGGCAAACTGGAGTTAAACTACCCGGCCTTACAGGGGTTTTTGTTTGTTTGCATTGTTTTGTGTGCCTTGAAAAGTGTTGGAAAACCTCAAATCTTTTTAAAAAATGTTTATTGAAGTATATAAACAATGTTGTGTTTAATTTCTGCTGTACAGCAAAGTGACTCAGTTATACATATATATATATATTCTTTTTCATATTCTTTCCATTATGGTTTATCACAGGATATTGAATACAGTTCCCTGTGTTATAAGAAAACCTCAAATCTTGAATATGGCTTAGAACTGTCCTGAAATAATATTCCTAGGTAACCAATAACAGCAAACTCGAAGCCTGTCGGCAGCAAAATATTTTTTGCTGTGAGCCTCATGTTACTTCTAACAAATATTTCTTCATGATTTTGTCTGACAGAGTCAAAAATAACTGGGCACATAAGCAATCTGGAATCATTGAATAAAGCACAACAACAAATTAAAAAAACAGACTCACAAAGAGTGTGTTAAAAGAAATCAAAAGCAAGCTTGAATATATATAAAGTGAAAATTACAAAAAGAGACAATACAGATTCAAGAAATTTCAAAAAAACCTTCAAGAAAGAATGCAAGACTCTACTGAAAACTCCCTCTAAGAGTTTAAAAACTGATTAGACATGTCTGAAAAGAGAAATAGTGAAACTTAAGCTAAGTCAAAAGAGATTTCCCAGAGAGAAAACAATAATGAAAAATCACAAAAGATAGAGTGAGAGTCATAGAGATGAAAGGAGATCTAATATGACTTTCATGAAAGTCCGAGGATGAATAAAAAGAGAGGATGGGGAAAACTTACTCTGAAGCCAATACAGAAGGACCTCCTTCAGCTTGATTTGATAGTAGCTCTGGGTTGAAAAATAAAAATAAAAAAAGGAAGTGGCAAATGGGCAGGTAACTCTAAATTAATTTAACTGTATAAAATAATACTCTATGGTATTTAACAAATATTGAATTAAAATATACTTCACCAGCTGGGGGCTTCTGGTGACACAGTGGTTATGAATCTGCCTGCCAATACAGGGACACGGGTTCGAGCCCTGGTCTGGGAAGATCCCACATGCCACGGAGCAACTAAGCCCGTGCGCCACAACTACTGAGCCTGCACTCTGGGGCCCGTGCGCCACAACTACTGAGCCCATGCACCTAGAGCCCATACTCCACAAGAGAAGCCACCGCAATGAAAGGCACGTGCATCGCAACGAAGAGTAGCCTCCGCTTGCCGCAACTAGAGAAAGCCCACGTGCAGCAACAAAGACCCAAGGCAGCCAAAAATTAATTAATTAATTAATTTAAAAATACTTTAAAAAAAAGCTGGCTGTAATTTATGTAACAGAAGCAAGAATGTTTAACTTCTGAATAACAGAGAGAATAAGTATAATAATTTTTTGATGTCTAAAAGAAGGCAAGGGAAGACAGAGAAAAGGAATACAGAGCAAGTAGTATAGTCAGACTTAAAAAATATAACTATGAATTATTTATAAGAGATCAATCTAAAACGTAAAAATACAAAGAGGCTAAAAGTCGAACAACAAAACAAGATATTGCAACAAAATACTAAGCAAGAAAGTTAGTGTAGATATATTACTCTCTGATAAAATAGGCTTTGAGGCAAAAACAATAACTGGACACCAAACCTTGTCACTACATAGTGATAAAAGATCCAACTTCACCAGGAATATAAAGCAATTTGAATATTGTATTCTTCTAATCATACAGTCTCAAAATATATAAAGCAAAAATTGATAAAACTACAAGGAAAAACAAACCACTTCAAAGTCAGAGTTGGAGATATTAACACACCTTCTTCAGACTGAGAAAACCAGTGGAGAAACACATTCAAAGAGAATACAGATGTTTTAAACAATAGAATTAGCAAATTTGGCCAACTGAACATAAGTAGAAAGCCATCACAAATGCAGAATGTGCATCTTTTTCTAATACACATGAAATATTTATGAGTACCGATTCTATATGAAGTCCTGAATGGCAGCTTGTCATTGGCTGCGCTTTGTAATAAGCCTGCATCCCAGGTGACAGAGAAAGAGCAAGTCTTTGGCTTTTGAAGGTTTTGTAGTCGTGATATCAGAAATGAATAGTTTAATATCAAAACATTTGTTGGGGAAGTTGGATGCGATTATAACCTCATTCCACTTAGTAGACCAAGTATATTCTTCAGCAGGTATGAACTGTACCTCAAACACACTTAGTTACAACATTGCTAGAGATCTTCCGATTGCTCTCCCAATATGATGGAATATACACATATACATGTGCATATGCATATACACATATACGTATATGTGTACATATATGTACATATACATATATGCACACACATACATATGTATATGTACATGTACATATGTGTACACATATAGGCACACACATATATTTCCTTATAAATAGCATATGTTACCATACTATATCAGATAACTGCTAAGAACAGAAATTTTCACTATTGTTTTCAACAAAGTTTTAATAATCATAACATTTTATCAGTCTCTCTCTCTGGTTACTAATCATCTCTTACTTCTCTGTCTGCCACCCCAGTTCAGAATCCACCCTAAGGAATGATTTTGTCTGTTGAAACAACTCTTTGCGAATAAACTCTCAACACTTTTTATATTTAAATAGTGGCTACTGATGATGATTCCCTTTGACACTTCTGATGGCGGTTCTCATCTGAAACTTTGATAGTGTCTGGCCCCTGCACAAATCCCGTGGAGAAGTTGGTCAGCCTGCCAAAGACGTTAGGGTGTGAATCACGTCGACAGATGGTTGGAAGAGCATTTCCAATTACAGACAGCCAGGGGCTAATGACAGAGGAGGCACAACGGGAAGACTACTGGAGCAGCATATCTTATCCAGAAAGAAATTGCTACTTCTAATAACGGTGTGAACACACCTAGGAATATAAACAACACAGAAAGACAATGATTCCAACGAGAGCCTTTTTTTCTCTTGGAGCATACTTTTTTTTTTTTTTTTTTTTTTGCAGTATGCGGGCCTCTCACTGCTGTGGCCTCTCTCGTTGCGGAGCACAGGCTCCGGACGCACAGGCACAGCGGCCATGTCTCACGGGCCCAGCCGCTCCGCGGCACGTGGGATCTTCCCGGACCGGAGCGTGAACCCGCGTCCCCTGCAACGGCACGCGGACTCTCAACCACTGCGCCACCAGGGAAGCCCTAGGAGTGACTGATCTTTGAGGTTAGTGTTTGAAACATCCAGGGGATTTTCAAAGATAAAGGCATGGAAATGTCCTTCTGTTGCCTCCAAGGCAGTATTCTTAGTAAGCTCCGACCAAACAAGCAGATTTTCTCTGAGCCAGTAATACTGTCATTTTGCAAAACTAAACCTTTTAAGAAACTTACAGATTGAGGATTTACAATGAGGTGGCCCAGGAGAGGACACAAACTAAGGAAAGAGTGGAGGACCCTGCCCCAGAACATCAGAATGTGAAATCTAGCATTTAGACTTTATGCGCTTGGGACAGTCACTAACCTCCATGCACCTCAGTTCTTAAGTCTGTAGAATAGGAGCAATAACCTCCATGAGAATAAATCTAAGATACTATGTGTGGAGGCCCTGTAGCAATGATCAGGGGAAATGTTTACAACCATGTACTGGGTGCTAAGTCCCTCTTTCCTGTTAGTCAGTCTTTCTTCCATGCTCACCGTTCTCACTGTTCTTTGCACAGACATCTATTATTGCTTTTGTTTTTAGACAAAAACAGGGACAATGGTATCTATCTCAAGGGGTCTCCATGACGATTAAATAGAAAAAGGAAAACTCTCTCCCCGGTTCCGCCTGGCACAGAGCAAATGCTTAGCAAGTTCTAGTAACTGGTGGTGCTGCTGTTTTCCTGTGATTACTATTTTTATCACAATATTTACACTTTTATTATTTACTTATCTATTTCCCATTTTTGTGTCTTGACCTTTGAGGACTGGCACGATGTGTCTTTCAAAAGTGTTTGTGAACCTTATCTCGAGTGATTGAGAAAATCTCAGTTCTTACAGTTTATGGATGACTGTGTCCTAAGCAAGAATCACCTTCCCCAGGTGGAATCAGAAATTCCTGGGACAGAATGTGGAGGACGGAGTAGTTGGCAAGTCCCAGATCTGTTGCATGATTCCAGGCTGCATGGCCCATCTCCAGGTACCATGCAGTTCAAGATGTTCAGTTTTTAGCTGTGCGGGAGAAGCTGGTGAGGAATGATAGAGCTTGGTGCTTAATTGTTTCTACGTCCTCATTTAAATGCAAGCTGAGTTTCAAAGATACACATCCTTTCCTATCAACAAAGGACAGATTTCACTGACAAAAATGAATGCTAAAACCACCACCTCGGAGAATCATTACACCACAAATGTTTCATTGATGTTTGATTCTGTTTTCCATTAGCCGTGGAGGCATTTACAAAGGCATGGGGGCTATAATATAATATTCTGGTAGAATATTATCTATCGTCTCCATGAGGGACAAGATGCCTGTGGACACAATCGATTTTACTTTAAGCTATACACAGAGGGCAAATTAGTCAGACTGCATTTTCAGGCAAGTTTTAGTGAGAATGTTCTTATTAAATGCTGATGTACAGAAAGAATGTAATCACAAAGAGATACCTTAGTTTGACTAAAAATCACTTGTTGTACGAAACCAACCTGACCTATGATTTCTAAGCTTTGCACATTGGCCCTGTCAAGTGAAAAATTAATAGTTTTAAGGGCGTGTTTAACCAGCCTATCAATGCTATAGTACAACCTGAAGTTAGGATTTTAAGGTAGTATTATACATGTGCTTGTGTTTTGACCAGAAGCACATGTGTGTGCTTCGTGTGTTTGTATGCACACACACCTACAAACAAATTTTAATCTTTTATAGTATGCCGGACAGATTTATTTTGTTTCACAGGAATTTATTTAACAAATAGAAAAAGAAATGAAGGAAGAAATGAAAGAAAGGGGAAAAAAAGAAAAGAAAAACAGTTATTTAAGAAGTAAAATGAGAAAACAATTCAAGAATAGGAGATGTTATTCAGGGTTTAACATGATAGAGTTTTAAATAAAGCATAATTTTCTCCAAGCCAACAGATGTATATGCCACAGAGAGATTCTGAAATTTGTAAATATCCAATGTTGTATAAATTGATCAAATGGAAGTTCAAAATTCTGTCTCAAGAAACAGCACTCAGGGCTTCCCTGGTGGCGCAGTGGCTAAGAGTCCGCCTGCCGATGCAGGGGACACGGGTTCGTGCCCCGGTCTGGGAGGATCCCACGTGCTGCGGAGCGGCTGGGCCCGTGAGCCATGGCCGCTGGGCCTGTGTGTCCGGAGCCTGTGCTCTGCGAAGGGAGAGGCCACAACAGTGAGAGGCCTGTGTACAGCAAAAAAAAACAAAAAAACAAACAAACAAAAAAAGAAACAGCACTCTGTTTTTGCTCTGTGTGTTAAAAATGTTTTGCTTCTTTTTAAAGATGAATGTCTTGCTTTAGGATTCTTTCAACTTCAAATAATAATATGAAACAATGTAACCTGGGCCATCAGGTCCGACTGAAATGAAATCTGTTATTAAGTGTCAAACAATTAAGTCAATGCTCTGGAATAAAAATGAGCAAGGGGACATTTTTTGGCATACTTAATTATAACTGATGTACTTATTAATGACCACAACGTTTTATGAGATGTTGAGATACTTTTGTAATTATTGACCCCCTCCGCAAATCCCGTAATCTGCCTGTGTTTTTAAAAATAAAATGTCTATTTTCCCACTGTCCTTAAACATATACTCAGCAGAATGGGAGTGAGACTTGTAACATATATATTTTTAAAGCTAACCAGATGATTATGGCCATCAACCCCAGTTTAAGGAATCATAGCCCATATGTGGTTATAACTAGTTTTTTTATGTGCACGCTGTTTTTCTGTTGGCATTGAAGTTTTATATGGTCCCTCTGGGAACAGAATCCTCCAGCCACTTAGTGTAACTCAGTGTTATCCAAACTCTTTCTAAATTCTTCCAAGTTTCACTTAGAGAAAACAATGACAAGAGCAAAGTACAGTAGACCCTCATTTCACAGATTCTATATTTGTGAAATTGCCTCCTTTAGAAAATTTATTTGTAGCCCCCAAGTCAGTACTTGTGGTGGTCATTCCTGGGCATGTGCAGTGGTAAAAAAGTTTGAATCACCTGACATGCACACCCACAGCTGCTGAGGTACAAGGCCACACTCTGCCTTCTTGTTTCAGCTCTTATCCTGTAAACACGTGTCCTTTTCTTGGCCGATTTTGCATCATGTTTCTCTCATTTTTGTGCTTTTGGTTGGTGATTCTGCATTTAAAACTGCCCCCAGATATGCTGCCGAAGTCCTGCCCAGCGTTCCGAAGTTCAGGAAGGCTGGGATGTCACTGGCAGGGAAAATGCGTGTTAGATAAGCTTGGTTCAGGCATGAGTCGTAGTTCTGGCCCAGAGTTCAAGGTTGGTGAATCAACAGTAGCTATTCAATAAGGTTTCTTCAAACACAAACACATGCAAAACAGGTTTATGTATTGATCTGTGGAGGCAAATGGGACCAGAATCTTGCAGGAACCTAACCCTGTATTTCCTTTAGGAGCAATGCTTCAGTGTTCTGCTAATTCCGTGTTCGTGATGACTTTTTTGAGAATCGACTTTATATATGAAATATATTTACCTCGCATATTTTTTTAAGATTTTTTTTTTGATGTGGACCACTTTTCTAAAGTCTTTATTGAATTTGTTACAATATTGCTTCTGCTTTATGTTTTGGTTTTTTGGCCTCAAAGCATGTGGGATCCTAGCTCCCCAACCAGAGATGGAACCCGCACCCCCTGCATTGGAAGGCAAAGTCTTAATCACTGGACCGCCAGGGACATCCCTTACCTCACAACTTAAATTAATCTAAATATAATGTAATGGCTTGTTGGTGATTCTTAAAGCCCCTTCAGGATGTAAAAAACATGGTTCACTGAGAAATTTATGTAAAACTATAATCTTTCCTTGAATAAATGTGTATATTCATCTATAACAATTGTATAGATATTACTTTAAATCCATCTCATCTATGTAAGAACAGTATTTTCTATGTAGAGTAGTAATCATAGTTATTATTATCGAGTGGTAACAATATTTGCTGAAAACTTGCTGTGTGTTCAGGGTAGTGTATAACACCACACACACATTTTTTTTTTTCATTTAATCTTCATTTAATCGTGGACACTGTTATCCGGGCTTCCCTGGTGGCACAGTGGTTAAGAATCCACCTGCCAATGCAGGGGACACGGGTTTGAGCTCTCGTCCAGGAAGATCCCACATGCCATGGAGCAACTAAGCCTGCGAGCCACAACTACTGAGCCCGCATGCCGCAACTACTGAAGCCCACGCGCCTAGAGCCTGTGCTCCGCAACAGGAGAAGCCACCACAATGAGAAGCTCGCGCACCACAAAGAAGAGTAGCCCCCGTTCACTGCAACTAGAGAAAGCCCGTGCACAGCAACAAAGAACCTGTGCAGCCAAAAATAAATAAATAAAATAAATAAATTTATTAAAAAAGAAAGAAAGAAATCGTGGACACTGTTATTAACCTCGTTGTGCAGGTGAGCACGTTAAGGCACAGAGAGGTTTTGAGACGTGGCCCAGGTACATGGCTGGTGAAAGATAGATCTAGAATTACACCTGAATTATTTGTAAATATGCCCAAATACTAAGTAGATTAAACACATCTTGGAATGATTACTTGTTTGATGCCCGTCACCTTAGTAGAATGGAATTCCAGTGAAAGAGGGTTTCTCATTTTCCTTGTTTTCTTGGCTTCCTCAAGGTCTTGTGCAAAGCCTGGCAGATGAGCACAGTATAGAATTAAACACATAGTTGGTCGTGTGTTGCATGGAGAGCAGAGCCTGAGCCCGTGATAAGTGCTAAATGCTACATCATTATCACAAAGAGAAAAATGTCCTGAGAGTATTGTGTCATGAGAAGAATATTAGTCCTCTCTCCGGCAATAAATAGCACTGTCAACACTGGAAAGCCACTGAATTAATCACTGTCATATATTTTGATCTATAAAACGGGAAACTGTTATCTGTCCCTTACCTTATCTGTCCCTTACCTCTACTCCAGGATACTTATGAATATCTAATGACATACTAGTTGCAAAAGCAATTTCAGACACTTAGGAGCATGGAGTCCCTGCCCCCCATCACCCTCCAGTAGTTTTTGTCATTTTGTCAGTGTTTCGTTCAACATTTAGAGTTTGATGATTTCTTTTTTAAACTAAGTTCAAATATATCTCTTTATATTTCAGGTTTTTCTACTGGTCTTGCCTGAATTTATATGAGTTGGACCATTTCTAAGACATATCATTAAAATTAAAGAGAGGACTTTCAGTAATTTGTATTTTACATATTTTCTCTGAGTTAACTTTTGCCTAATTTCTCATGTCATTTTTGATTACTTATCGCTCAAAGCACATCTGAATTTCAGCACTAATTACATCTTGGATCAACCATCTCAAGAAGAGATTGAGAGTCTCCTAAAAGAGGACCTCTCCGCATCAGAATGAAATACAGAAACAAAGAAAAACAGTGGTATTTCACCGTTCTGCAAGTAGCAATCAATGGAATAAATTTGTTTAAAAGGATTTAAAACATTTCTTTGAAAAGTCAACTTGAGTTCACTGGATGATATTTAAAATTCTGGCTTTATCTTTCCCCAAAGCAGATAGTTTAGCTTTTCAAATGGCTGGTAGGAAAATTTAAGAGCTACATTCTAGATTAGAGCAATTTATTTCATTTTTATGGTGTGATACATTTCAATGCTTGCTAAGCTCAATGAGAAAAGTGTGTGTGAAGTATTTACTCAATAAATATTGATGTGGCTTGATTTACAACACTGTGTGCCCTGTCAGCGCCTTATGTTTTAGGGAAACAAATTTAAAATGGTAACTGCTAGAGAATTTTATTTCTAAGGCCATGCTTCTTTTAGTCCACTGACTGCATGGCTCATAAACAACAAAAATTTATTTCTCACAGTTCTGGAGCCGGCTGATCTGGTGTCTGGTGAGAACTGTTTCTGGTTCATAGTCACTGTCTTCTTTTTTTTTTATTAATTTATTAATTAATTTATTTATTTTTGGCATATTGGGTCTTCATTGCTGCTCGCGGGCTTTCTCTAGTTGTGGCGAGCAGGGGCTACTCTTCGTTGCGGTGCACGGGCTTCTCATTGCGGTGGCTTCTCTTGTTGCAGAGCATGGGCTCTAGGCTCATGGGCTTCAGTAGTTGTGGCACACGGGCTCAGTAGTTGTGGCTCGCGGACTCTAGAGCGTAGGCTCAGTAATTGTGGAGCACGGGCTTAGTTGCTCTGCGGCATGTGAGATCTTCTCAGACCAGGGCTTGAACCCGTGTCCCCAGCATCGGCAGGTGGATTCTTAACCACTGCGCCACCAGGGAAGTCCGACACCGTCTTCCTGATGTAACCTCATAGGGCAGAAGGGGCAAGAGAAGAAGGGGTCTCTGTTTTAAGGGTACTAATCCCATTTGTGAAGGCTCTGCCTTCTTGACATAATCACCTCCCAAAGGCCCCACCTCCTAATACATCACATTCGGATTTGACACGTGCATTTGGCCGTGGGTTGGGGCAGGGGGTGGTGTACAAACATTCAGTCTCTAGCAATGCTGGATACTTAGTTGTTTTCTTTTCCGTTCACTTCATGTGTTGTTTGGTAAATAACGTCCATCTCGTTTATTATCGTTATGCCGGTCGTCACACTGCTTTTATCCTGTGTAACTACAGAGAAACTTACTAGGTTTAAAAGGATATCCTCGCTCAGCCCCAAAGCCCTTATCTTTCATTATGTCACTTGTCAGACACAAATTCTAAAAGGAGAGCTTTTGAGGGTGATGCAAATATTCTAGCACTGAAGGCGTTGTTGGTGGTGGCATTTGTCAAAACTGAACTGTACTCTTAAATTGTGCTCATTTTATTTTTTATAAATGATGTCCCGTTAAAGTTGCTTTTAAAAGTCTTGGTCAGAAATGCACTGTTGGGGCTTCCCTGGTGTCGCAGTGGTTGGAAGTTCGCCTGCCGATGCGGGGGGCGCGGGTTCGTGCCCCGGTCCGGGAGGATCTCGCGTGCCGTGGAGCGGCTGGGCCCGTGGGCCGTGGCCATTGGGCCTGCGGGTCCGGAGCCTGTGCTCCGCGGCGGGAGAGGACGCAGCAGTGAGGGGTACGCGCACCGCAAAAAAAAAAAAAAAAGCACTGTTGTTCCAACTGTATTGTGTCTCAATGTACGTCAGTGGCATTTCATAAATTAAAATCACATGTAAAGGTAGGAAGGGGTCATCAGAAGCAGGGCCACCTATGGTCCACTTAGCTTCATTTTGGGAGGTTAGGTGAGAAGTTAAGAGGGGCTTAGAGTCAAGAATAGTGTCATGAGTGGAAGGCTATGAATTAATTTTTTAAGGAGTTGGTTTAAGCTTGTACTTCTAGAAAGATTCTGGGTGAATTTTGTTTCTCCTGTTCATTCTGCCTGTTTCACTTCAAAAAGTATCAATCAGAGCTTTGCTCTAGTTAACGTAGAGGTTGCCTTGCTAGTGCCCTGGGTTAGGATTTGGACTTCGAGGAAGAGCGTGTTTCTGGAATTGCTTTCTCTGCTCTCAGCATCACTTACATGTGTTCAGCCTGCCCAGAGTTCCATCACAGGTTGGTTGTTAGGTTTAATGCCAGAGAAACAAGATAATCTTCTTATATCATTGATGCTCTCAGTGAAACGGTAAGTGAGGACACCAGCTGAGGGGAGGAGAGGACAGGATGGGAAATTTTCATCTCAGTGAGTAGAAATATAGTTGACTATGGAATTGTCCTAGGACTACCAGGAAGTGCTGAGGAATCACTGGAACTGTGTGTCCATAATTTTAAAAGGGACACATCAGCATGGTTCTGTGTTTTTACTCAACTACACTCAGTCTTACGAGGAGGCTTGGAGTAGGCAAAGGAATGGAGAAGCCAGGCTTTTGGATGATTGCATCCTGTGTAATTGGAACTGGGAATGATTCCCACCTACGATAAAACTGTAATTTATTCAAGGGGCGCACCCCCACACATATATTTTTGTTGTTTTATTGTGATGAATGATTTCTAATTTCCCTCTGGGTCAGCAATTATTATTTTGTGCTTTCATGTATTTTCAAGTACTAATCCCTCCAACATGCATAATCTTATTTCTTTCTCCACCTGTGAAATTCCTACTCATTTTTAGAGATCTCCCTCAAGTGTTTGCACCTCTTTAAAATATTCCCCAATTCAGTGGGTGTTACATAGATGGCCCCCTCTCAAAATAAATGCTCTGTTCATACAGCTAGTGTGAGCCTTTACAGATGTCCTTATTGATTTAATTGTACATTTCCTCTCTTAGGCAATGGCTCATCTACTCCTCCAATTCACTGATCTGATCATCTGGTGGCACCTTCATTTAGCGTTCCTTTTGGGGCTTTTCATAACATACTTGGTCACTTCTCTTCATGTGGCAGTGACGCTGTACCTAGCTCACTATAGTGTTCTCAATCAGCACACAAACGTTCCTCCACCTAACTATTTAGAATCCAGTGTTTATCAATTTCAATCAACTCTGGTTGCCTGAATTCATTCATTCTATAAATGAATGCTGTTTATAGTGATGGCTTAAGAAAATATAGCCCATTCCTGCCTGGAACTCCTGCTCTGCCCATTTCCTGAGTCTTGTCATCACCAAACATTCTGCCACTTATATAATTTTGGACTAGAATACATAGGTTTCTAACTATAACCTCTCATTCTTCTCATCCTCCTATTTTACTTTTAGTATATTTTAAAATTTATTGAAATATTAGAGACTCAAGTTCTCCCTGTTCTCCTAGTCTATAACCCTTCTTATGAATGGTTAAGGGAGAATATGAAGCCATAAGTGTGGCGAGTGAGAGGAAATTTCTATTATTGTAGAAAATACCAGTGCCTGACAAAACCATCCTGTTCAGAGAAAAGGTCTACAGAAGCGAGATCCCACTTTTTTCTGCAGTATTAGGATAAAGGATGCGTGCTATTTCTCCCCATGCTGCTGCTGCTTTTTCTGCTGCTGCTACTTTGACTACTTTTATTAGCTAGGTAGGATTTATTGAGGGTTTACTCTGAGCCCTATGTTTATATTAGAACTAATAGACGTTATCACATTTAATTCTCTAGAATGATAGTTATCAAAGTGTGCTCCCTGGATGGACCTGAAGCATCAGCCTCACCTGGGAACTTGCTAGAAATGCAGATCTTGGGTCCTACCTGAGCCCTACCAGTGAAGAAACCCTAGGAATGAGACCCAACCATATATGTTTTCTGCTCACCCAAGGTGATTCGGATGCACACCGTGAACCTTGAGAACCACTGGATTAAAAGATAATTAAGTTCCCTTCTAATTCTGAGGTACTTTGGTTTATTGCAGATGTAAAGGCTAAAGAGCTAATTTTTTACTGGCGTTTTTAAATGTTATATCTATCATTTTCTTCAGTATCTCTGGACTAGCTCTTAATTACATCACGGTATGTGCAATCCCAGTAAACTCCAGGAAGACACGGCTTCATTTTGCTTTTAGAGCTTTTGAAACCACTTAGCCTGATTGTATTTTTACCTTCCTGCAGCTGAGATAAAAATGCTCACAATGCTGACCTTTAGCTGTATAGCAAGGACAGTATACATTTTATTTTAAACTCTGATATAATCTCTTGGATGTCGATTAAGGTCGTACTTTGGGGCTGGCAATTTTAAGTAACTGAAAGGGTGACTTAGATGTTTAATTAGGTTTTTAAACACGGCATCAAGTTAAAATTATCCAAAAGAAAAATGGACTCTAGTTAAATTTTAGAATGCCTGGTTAAAATAAATTTTTTTTTTTAAAGAAGTTGTTGGGGGTAGGAGTTTATTAATTTTTATTTATTTATTTTGGCTGTGTTGGGTCTTCGTTTCTGTGTGAGGGCTTTCTCTAGTTGTGGCAAGCGGGGGCCACTCTTCATCGCGGTGCGCGGGCCTCTCACTGTTGTGGCCTCTCTTTTTGCGGAGCACAGGCTCCAGACGCGCAGGCTCAGTAGTTGTGGCTCATGGGCCTAGTTGCTCCGCGGCATGTTGGATCCTCCCAGACCAGGGCTCGAACCCGTGTCCCCTGCATTAGCAGGCAGACTCCCAACCACTGCGCCACCAGGGAAGCCCAAAATAAATTTTTGAGAAGTAACTTATTTAAAGTAGGGAAATTCAATCTTGACTAATCTCATTAGAATAATAAAAATAAAATCTGTTTTCCTAATTTAAGAAAAAAGTACCCCAAAATGTTTTTATGAACAGATTTTCCAAGTGGATTTTTACATAGGGAACTTAGTTGATAAAAAAATAATAAAACTTTTTATTGTTGGACACATTAGAATTCAGGTTGACTTTTTCTAGACTCATATTTCTGACTTTGATCATGCCTTGAAGCAAGTGAGATGCAATGAAAACAAAAGACTATTTTTTCCCCAAATCCTTGTTTTAGTTAGGACTGAGAAGTGCTAAAAATAGAAAAGAGCCTTTTCTGAATAAAATGCCAGAACAGATAGAAATCAGTAGAAAATGGACTGTTTGTAGAGTCACTGCTATCCCTCCTCATAACTGAAATAATTTCACCTTTAATATTTAGGAAGCTGGAAAAGAAAACAATTCCAGGATTTTAGAAAAATAATTAAAAATTAAGTGCCTTAATTAACTATAATTAATGACGATAAATAATGTAATCATACCTCACAGTTATGTTGGTAGAATGCTCAAAAATATATTTACATATTTTATGACATATAAAGACTTGACAATATAGAGACGAAGAGTTGAAATACCCTCTTGAAGTAACACATTAGTGTAAATGTCACGTGTTCCCACATGTATTTTAAAAGAGGATTTAAAGAATTAGAAAATATATGTCACAAAACTTAGACGTCCAGATGAAGCCACATACAACTTCACAACACACTCTATCTTCTTCAACTTTCACGCAGAGCTGTAAGTGACTGGTACCAACCTGAAATCTGATTAGAGCCTTTGGTGATGACACTTATCTGGCATTTTACTGGCCCTTAGACATTTGGGCTTCAGGACTTCTCCCCACTCCTAAAGGCTTGTTCCCTTCTGAGTGCAAGTTTTGTGTGTAATCAGCCTGAGTGCTAACACTTTGTCTCACCTAGGGGTAAATTGAGACCCTCAGACCTGACATGCTCATCTTGCAACAGGTCATCACATGAGAAAAGTCCAAGAAATTTCCATCGTGGAAAGCAAACAAGGCAGAACTTGAGGTCAAGCCTTTTCTCCCCGAGGCTTCAGCCACGTTCACGAGTAGGTCTCTGTCCCCACAACAAGGTCTGAAAATTCCCCACCTCTTACCTGGAACCAGAGGGTGGCTTACAGCGTCTGCCACCTGGCAAGAAAGCCTCACTCCCTGTTGAGACACCTGCCCAAGAGGCTGACCTAACTGTGCAGCCACGTGTCACACGTAACACTGTTCTGAATGTCTGTGGCCTTGGCCTCTGTCTCAGAGCTCTCACCCCGAGATTGACAAGAAGACCCCTTTGCACACAGACACTAATAGGTCAGATCTTTGGGCCTTTCTTGTAACTTTAGTTTCCTTGTGGAGACGTTCAACTTCTTCATCTGTTTCAAGAGAACTGAGAATTATTGAAGCATCTCACCGATTCTACTGATTTAGAATCCTTGTGCGATGACTCCACCATGGGATTCGTTGTGATGTTGGCAGCAGTTGTCTTTTATCGTTCATGGTGTGCTTTTTCTGGGTCTGAGTATGATGTTCACTTTTCGATTGTGTTCTGGATAGGATGTTAGGAGACTCTTGATCTGTTTCAATCTATTTTAGCAGACCATCACTCCGTTCATGTTTAGCTTGTAGGTTTTGGCATATTTTTATGGGCTCCATACCTGGCTTCATATGCAGCATCAAGTTAGTTTTCAGAGCCCTTGGAATACTCGTCTGTTATGCTTCATTCTTCTGGCGCCCCCGAGTCTCCCATTTGAATCTCTGCAGGCACATTTGCGTGGGAGGTTCAAGAACTCTCATCCAGGTCTCTTTTCAGACGCTATACGCAGGCCAAAGAGATGCTGGCCCTGAACAATTTCCTCTGTTGAGTGAAGGGCCTTGGGACATCAGGCCAGCTGGCGTTGCAGGTGCTAGTAGATGGGCCACCCATGCCCCTGAGTGTGGGCCTGCCGCTGATGTGTCCCAGGTTCTGGTGCTGGCAGGTGCCGCCACCACTGCCCCAGGTAGGCTGGGTACCTACTCACTGCTGCTGTGGCTGGTGGGGCCTACCTGTGTCCATCTGTGGGTCAGAAGTGGATGTCCCTCATAGGTCTCTGAGGATTTGTTCCTATCCTGACCCTTTGTCAGAGAAGAAAGATAGACACGTACATACAAAGTTCTAGACATAATAAATCTAATCTCTAGTAATAGAAATCAGAACAATAGTTTCCCTGGAGAGGAGGGATGATGAGGAGGGAATGAGAGGAGGGATGATAAAATGCTGGTTGGTGAGATAAGAATTGATTGGAATGAGACATAAGGAAAATTTCTGGAATGATGGGAATGTTCTGTCTCTTCATTGGGATGGTGGTATATGTGTGTATCCTTTGTCAAGGCTCATAGAAATGCATCTAAAAAGTATGCATTTTATTATATGTCAACTATATAATAATTTAAAATGATAAAATTTCCATAAATGTGGTCAGAAACATTGGCAACAGTACGACCCTGAATGCCTTAATAGATGGATTAATAAACCAGGTCATTTAGATTTTATCCTTGTGGTGCTGGAGGTACACGGGAGTATTTGAAGCTGAGTTGTACTCCAGTAAGTTACACATTTCAGGGAGGGAACTCCAGTGGAAACTTGGAGAACAATTATCGAACTCTAAGCAAAGCGCACAGGAGAAATGGTGAGAACCTCAGGGGAGAAGTGGCCGTGTGGATTGCAAGAGGCAGAATGTTTGGACTACACTTAACGGGCTTGACAATTGATTGGACGTTTAAGTGGAGGAAAGGGAGGCGTTTGGGCGGCTCCCACGTTGGTAAAATGCTGCCTGGTGCTTGAGCGATGAGAGAGCTGGGGAGAGGCAGGCATAAGGTTTCAAGGGGCATCAGAAACTCAGGAAACAATATAAAGGCAGGATCAAGGGAGGGCATGTTTGAGTGTGAAGATTGTGGATTTAGGTTGGACCTTGTGCTTTCTTTCTTTCTTTTTTTTTTGCGGTACGCGGGCCTCTCACTGCTGTGGCCTCTCCCGTTGCGGAGCACAGGCTCCGGACGTGCAGGCTCAGCGGCCATGGCTCACGGGCCCAGCCACTCCGCAGCATGTGGGATCTTCCTGGACCGGGGCACGAACTCGTGTCCCCTGCATCGGCAGGCGGACTCTCAACCACTGCGCCACCAGGGAAGCCCGGACCTTGTGCTTTCTAAGTGTGAAGGATGAGGACTAAAGACACAGAGAGGTTGGCTTTAAAATTCTGAGCAGCGCTTAATTCTTTCAGATAGCACAGAAGGAAGGCAGGGTGAAGGGGACCCTAGAGCAGCTGGCTTAACACGTTGGGTTGACATTATACACAAAATTTTTCTGGAAAGGTTTTTATTAGAGTCTCAGTGTGGTCCATGATTCAATAGTTTAAGAATTACTAAATCATGTTATTTGAAGTAGACAGAAGGTGAAAGAAATTGAAAGTAAAGAGAGCTCTTTTTTTTTTAGTAAAATAGGAAGCAAGGTCGTTTGAAAGTGAACCAAATGAGTGCATTACGGAGGCAGAAAAAAGTGGAAAGAGATTAGGACAGCTGCTGTGGAGAATTGGAGAAAGTCAACTCAAGATGATTAAAGAGATCGGTGAGTGTCATTGAGGGCTCAGTTGAGTCATTCCAAAAGCAAAAGGTTTTCAAAAAATGTGGGATCGTGATGGGTTAAGTATGTACCTTCTCTACGTGACCTCTTTGAGGTAAGAAAGACTCATTGTACACAAAAGTTGCTTTGTTTCTTAAAATTGGATTCATATAATTTTATAACCCTGATTGGCATTAGAATGATAAACCCAAATAACGACTTTCTGTTAGGGTATATTTTAATATCCCCCAAAATGTTGACACTAAAAGTGCTTCAACACTTGACAAAGCAAACAATTTCTTTTAACTAAGCACTTCACCAATCCTACAAATGTCACTGATCAAAGCCAGCAGTGTTAGGGATTTAAGCTGAAAGTAAACAGCACACTGAAGCACGGAAGATCCTGGAGCCATGGAACTATAATCCTTTCTTAAAATATGGGATTCCATTGCGTCGTCAGAGTTGAGAGGTATAGTTTTGCTAGGAAGTGGATAAAGGCATCAGAAGGAAGGTGACAAAGGATAACGTAGAAATAAGGAATGCTTAGCCTGGTACCAGACACTCCATTTATCTTGGGAGGTTTGTAAAATAACAATAAAATGACTACATTCCACTTTTATCAAATGTAAGTGATCTTACTACCTTTTTAAGTGTCAAACGCCCTCCCTATGAATGGACTAGATATGTTGCTAATCTTTTGCAACTATTTATTGAGCACCTGATATTTTCCAGGTTAGAATTGGTAACAAAATGCATTTATGTGGTGAGTAAAGTATGATGCTATAGTTAGGCAGAAGCATTACTTGAGTAATAAGAAATCAATTAGAGAAGATAATAACAAAATAGCTATGCACAGAGTCAAAAGTGAAATTAAAATGCTGGAAAGGTTGTATACCTTTGAATTTTAAATATGAGCTATCATTTAAAATACCTCCCCATTTCCCCCACTCCCTAATTCCTGGCTACCTCCATCCTTGAAAACAATCTTGATCACAATTCATTGCAAAAAGCTTTCCCTAATTCTCTCAGTAGGTCTTGATTCTTTCCTATCCACAATTCTATAATTCGTGACTGCCTCTTCAATTATTGCATTTATAACATTTTGCATTGGATTACTAGTAATTGTGGAATTCTTCCCCACATCAAAAGCAAAAGAAGCAGGCTCTCTCTTTTTCATGTCTCTCTATATTGTTTCCAGTCCCATTGTCAGTATCAAAAAGAAGAGGCTTGGTGGTAGTGAGGACAGATTCTACACTCTTCTTTCTTCCCCAGGCTCCTTTAACCAACCCGAGCACCACCTACTACCACCACCATCAACCACACTCTCTTCTCTTCCCCCTCCTCTCTTTCCTCCTCCTACATGTTCAGGAGAACTGACGTTTTCCATCTTTGAGAGACATGCATAAAAATATATTAGAAAACTCCTATTTTTATCATTTAGATTATATACTATATTAACAGCAGTAAACTTTGGGAGCAAACAATTCCACCTCCCAAATCTCACATAAGCATGTTTTTGGTCATTTCAAACCCAGGTTAATCAAGTTGACAATAGGACTATCTGACACAACCAATTTAAGATTCAGCTCTCCCACTGGAATGGGGTGAAGTTTAAGTGAGATAATTAAGCACTTAATTCAGTGGCTGTCTTTGAGGTAAATTTGAATAAATTTAGTTTTTCTTAGTAGTATTATTACAAAATAATCTATGTACCTGTTTTAAGGGAAATGGCCTCATCGACACCCAGTGTAGGGTTTTTTTTTATTATAATCTTAATTAAGTATGTTAATATAAAAGGAGAAATAAACTCTTGAATTTATATAATTATGAAAACACGGTAAATTTTTTAAAAACCCAAAATTAAATTAACAAGTGTATTTAGTGTGAGAGATGCTGAAATGAACTTTCTCTTCAAAAAATGCATCTGGGCATAGTGCCGTGGTCTCTGTGTGCTGACTGAATTCTGCCACTTACTTCTCCATGAACTTCAGAGAAATAGGATCAGCACAGCATGCCATGACATTGTTTGACTTTCAGTTGGCTTAAATCAATCGTATTACAGTTCTCTTCTCTTTACAAGAGGATCCAAGGAATTCATAAACACAAATGGAATCAAGAACAATAAAAGTATCTGATAGAATTTTGATAGAGAATATCATTCAGATGATCAAAAATGCTATCATCCTCTATTCATTGTTCTCATCTGATAATCTGCTTTTTCACTAATCAATATATTTTGAGATATACTACATTGTTGTAGCTCTAATTCATTTTTTACGAAGTTTTTAGATAATTGTTCCCTATTAATAAAACTTTAAGTGGTTCACAGAAGTTCACCTATTTTGAAAATGGTACCATGCATGAAAAGATGCTCGACATTGCTAATCATTAGAGACATGCGAATCAAAACTACAATGAGGTGCCACCTCACATGGGTCAGAATGGCCATCACTAAAAAGTCTACAAATAACAAGTGCTGGAGAGGGTGTGAAGAAAAGGGAACCCTCCTACACTGTTGGTGGGAATGTAAATTGGTGCAGCCACTGTGGAGAACAGTATGGCAGTTCCTCAAAAAACTAAAAATAGAATTGCCATGTGATCCAGCAATCCTACTGCTGGGCATATACCCGGACAAAAGTATAATTTGAAAAGATACACGCACTCCTATGTTCATTGCAGCACTGTTTACAATAGCCAAGACATGGAAACCACCTAAATGTCCATTGACAGAAGAATGGATAAAGAAGATATGGTATGTATATACAATGGAATACTTCTCAGCCATAAAAAAGAATGAAATAATGCCAGTTGCAGCAACATGGATGGACCTAAGGATTATCATACGCAGTGAAGTAAGTCAGACAGAGAAAGACAAATACCATATAATATCACTTATATGTGGACTCTAAAATATGACACAAATGAACTTATCTATGAAACAGAAACAGACTCAGAGACATAGAGAACAGACTGTGGTCACCTAGAGGGAGAGAGGGTGGGAGAGGAGTAGATTGGGAGTTCAGGATTAGCAAATGCAAGCTACTATATGTATAACTGAATCACTTTGCTGTACACCAGAAACTAACACAACATTGTAAATCAACTATACTTCAATAAATGAAAAAAAATGGTGCTGCGAATACACTTGTACGTGTTTCCTTGTCTTAATCAGCAGGTGTACAGCAAGCCACACTTTCCTCCAGGATCATACCTCACATTCTCTCTTTTATCAGTACTTATCTCTCTGTTATATCTCTTATCACTTCCAATTCACCCCACATGTAGTTCACATATATGCATTCACACACCCAGTGTTAGGTCACTGTTTTATCAAATAAAAATCATACTATATGTAAGTTTTTGCACTTTATTTTTGTTGTTTGTTTTGTTATTATTTCTAATTGTGGCAAAAACACATCACAAAATTTACCTTCTTAATCATATTTAAGTGTAGAGTTCAGTAGCGTTAAGTATCTTCACAATGTTATGTAACAGAGTGACAGGACTTTTCTACCTTGAAAAACTAGAACTCTATACAGCTCCCCATTTCCTCCTCCTCCCCACGCTGGCAATGACTAGTACACTTTCTGATTCTATGAATTCAACTACTTTGGATACCTCATATAATGAAATCATACAGAAAGCTCAGAAATAAATTCTTACACATATGGACAAATGATCTTTAATAAAGGCGCCAAGGCCATTCAATGGGGAAAAAAACAGTCTCTCCAGCAAATGGTACTGGGAAAACTGGATATCCACATGCAAAACAAAGTTGTACCCTGCCTAACACCATATAAAAATTAACCAAATGGATCAAAGACCTAAACATAACACCTAAGTCTATAAAGCTCCTAGAAGAAAACAGGAAAAGTTTCATGACATTGGCTTTAACAATGATTTCTTAGATATGATATCAAAAGCACAGGTAACAAAAGCAAAAGTAGATAAGTGAGACATCACTTTAAAACTTCTGTTTATAAAAGGACACAATCAAGAAAATGAAAAGGCAAGCTATGGAATGGGAGAAAATATTTGAAAATCATATATCTGATTAGAGCTAATATCTCAAATATATAAAGAATTTCTACAACTCAACAACAAAAAGACGAAGTAACACAATTCAGAAATGGACAAAGGACTTGAATAGACATTTCTCCAAAAAAGATATAAAAATGGCCAACAATCATATGAAAAGATGTCCATCATCACTAATCATTAGGGAAGTGCAAATCGAAGCCACCAATGAGATATCACCTCGTATCCATTAGAATGGCTATCATCAACAAACAAAAACAAACAAACAAAAAAACAAGCAGTTTTTCATTGTAGAGATTTAATATTCTCTGAACCAGTTCTGGTGAACGTGTTATGAACGGTAGCTTGACCACGCAATAATAAGATATTCTGGTTTCCTTGGTAAACCTACGTCGAAGACCTGTCTTTGCTGTGAATAATCACTTGGATGGAAAGCAAATCACTTGATGAAAATGCCCTTTAATGAACTGTGTTTGCAATTTCCTAAATGACAGCCATGAGGCTGGAACGTAATTACAGCTCCTCCCTAAATGATGGGAAGATTTTTGCTAATCAGATCTAAATGCTTTTATGTATTAATGTCATTACTAGGAAAAAATACCTTAATTAAAAGTTAAGTGTATGTGGGGATAGAAAGGCCATCGCTGATTCCAGCTGTTTGCCATTCTTTGTAATCGGATGTCTACATTAAATGGCAAGAGTAACATGCTCAGATCAGGGAATTGCATTAACATTACACAGCAGCAGATGGGAGCAGCTGCTTCCTGTTCTACACGCTACAAATACATTCTTGCAAAATTGCTGAAAGACGTAGTGCTTCTGGTCCATCTGATTGCAGGCTGTGTCCTCTAAATCAGTTATGGAGGCAGAGCGTCCCAAGCCAAGAGGAATGCATAGCGTTAGTGGCAATATCACTAAAGGTCATCGCCACATGGCCTTTTAAGTTATTTACTGTTTCATTTATTAAATGTGTAAACTGGCAAAATCATTTAACCTCATATATATGTGTATAATCTGCAACTTATAAATGGGATATCGTAGGTAGCAGCAAGCCATCACTGCTACCCCGATAACAAAATAAAGAAAATTATAAAAGTTACGACTTTTAAAGATACCAGAGAGCTTTGAGCAAAGATGATTAGATGAATTGAAATTCCAAAGTGCGAGCAGTCACCCTTAGATGAGCTGACACCACTGTCCATTTTCTCACCTGAGGAGATTTTCTGGGTCAGGACATGAGCAGAATATCCTGCTTGCCACCTGCAGAAGGAGCCCATCAGAAGGAAAACGGTAACAGCTAAGCAGGAGAAACCTTAACGGCCGCATGGGCTGCCATGACAGTTCAGAATTGAGAGGAACAGGATAAAAATTACATTCGACTTCTTGTCGGTAACCATGCAAGCCAGAGAGGATGGAGAGAATTATTAAAGGGTTAAAAATCAGTGGTGGGTGAACAATTAAATTGTGTTGAAAGAGCTGAATAGTCCTGTACTCTCACCTAGAGGCAGTGGGTGTGAAAGTAAGGGTATGAACGTGTCTGCTTTTTCACACATCATTAACCTGTGGGTGTGAAGGAGCCTCATGGGGTTAGATTTGTTGAACCTCATCCAGATACTTCATTTTGAGTTAAGTTATTATATGTTTGCTCTTTTCTCACATTATTTTTTAAAAATTTTATTGAAGTATAGCTGATTTACAATGTTGTGTTTAATTTCTTCTGTACAGCAGAGTGACTCAGTTATTCATATATATATTCTTTTTCATTCTGGTTTATCACAGGATATTGAATGTGGTTCCCTGTGCTATACAGTAGGACCTTGTTGCTTATCCATCCTATACACAATAGTCTGCATCTGCTAATCCCGCACTCTCAATCCAACCCTCCCCTACCTCCTCTCCCCCTTGGAAACCACGAGGTTGTTCTCTAGGTCTCTCACATTACTTTTTGAAGTGAAAGGATAATTTTGTTGTATGGCAGAAGCAGGAAGGGAGAAACTGGCAGGATAATGAAACAGCCCATGACTAGTTCATGATCAAGTCTTCCTTCCCCTATATCTGATCCTCAGACCAAGGACAATTCGTAGCCTCACTCTAATTATGGTAGAATTGAGTGATACAGCATCCTAAGCTAAGACATACAAAAATCTTCTGCTTCTCACTCGAATTCTTTTATCCTGATTCCCCAGTGTTTGCAAAATGAGCTATTCCAGAACAGACACAGTAAAAATGGAGGGATTTTCAACCTACTTAAGCAAAGCATCTAAAAATGTCACCTTTTTATTGATTAGAGACACAGACAAACATGACTAAGTAATGTTTTTAATTTTGATCAACTTAAAAAACACAGAAAAATTCAAATAAGGAACTATAGCCATATTCAGAATTAGTGATATACTTGTTTCCATCTTTTGTATATGTACCTACCCATCTATCTGATACCTATCTTTCTTTCTTTTCTTTCTTTCCTTCTTTCTTTCTTTCCATCTATCATCTATATACATATGCATGTATGTGTATATGTATGTATGTATCTATCTATCTAAAGTTTCCTTCAAATTTTCTCCATTCTTCAAATAGTCTGTCATAACAGCTGTTTTGTGTATATTTCATGTATCAATTCAGATTTTTTTCCCCAGTGTTTTGGTATTATTGTTTTTTGGTCACCGGGTGATAGCATATAAATTTTGTTTCTCTTGTTGATACTGTAGTTGCTTTTATCTAACTGATTAATTACTGTCTTTATTAGGGTGGTTTATCATTTTTACTTATTTTTATTATGAATGTATTTGAATTTATTTCTGTCATCCTATATATTTATCTTTTCTATTTACCATATGCCCTATTTCTGCTTTTTCTCTTTTTTGCAGCTTCAGATGGATTGATGGTATGCTTCTATGTTTTATTTTATTTA
Source organism: Grampus griseus (assembly GCF_964374135.1). Classification (NCBI taxonomy): domain Eukaryota; kingdom Metazoa; phylum Chordata; class Mammalia; order Artiodactyla; family Delphinidae; genus Grampus; species Grampus griseus. Next base: position 83,984,713 of record NC_139006.1, on the reverse strand, counting down.
AAAAAAGTTTACTGTTAATTTTTTTCTTTAGTGATTTGGAAATTATACATGCTACCATTATTTTTTGTGGTTACTCTTAAATATTTAATATACATTTTAATTTTGAATTTTTATTACCAGAGTTAAAGCAAATTATTATCTCTAGCTGCTTTCCAAACAAGACAAAAATCTTATTCTTTAATATCCCTGAATATCTCCACTTCCGTCTCCCAAGGTATTTTTGTCTAGAAATTTAATTCAGCTTGTTTCTAACTATATATCGATACATAAAAGTACAGATGGGCAGATAAATTATCGATAGATAGAAGCGGAGAGATGAACATAGATGTCTTCAAGATTCTGATGTTGTTGATGAGAATTCTAATATCCACCTCACTCTCATTTATTGGTGGTCAACTTGCTTTTTCTCTCTAGTTGACGTAAATTTTTATCTCTCTCCTTCTTTAGATTATTTCATTGTCTGCTGTAATTTTTACATTAATTTGGCCTGCATCCTCACTGATTTTTCCAAAAGGAGGACTTGTAACTTTCTGTTCGGAGAAGTTCTGAGACATTAGCTCTTCAGAAATTCCCTCCCCAACCTTCTCTCTATTAGGTATATGTTAGAGCTAAAGGATCGAGCCTTCATAGCTTAAATTTGTTTTCAAAAATTTTTCATCTCTTTTCTGTGTTCAGCTGCATTCTCAATTAAATCTAACAGTTTAGTAGTTCATGCTTCAGTGGTGACTAGTTTTGTATTCAATATATCTACTATGGTTTCTTTATCTTAAAAAAATTATAAAAAATTAATCATTTTCTTTTCTCAGCTCTTTTATAATTCTTAACCTCCTTTTCTTGTGTTCATGTTTTGTAACCCAGTGTCTGTTTTGTGGGTGCTATTCCTTCGGTTTCTCATGGAAGGTGTTGAGTACACTTACTGTAAAACCTATCAAATAGCTCAGTTTCCTCTTTGCCTCACTTGAGTGTCTTTCGTTTGTGGAATATGCTGCTCTGCCTTTCACTGATTTACTAAGAGTAAAGGGTTTGGATGTTATTATTTTATAATGGAAAACTACAGTGTCCCCCATGGTCACTCCGTGGCTTACCTAGCAGAGTGGCTGAGCCATCCTACAGGGTGGTTCATGGCTCCGAAAACACCAATGTTCCAAAAGGGGCAGAACATAAGTTGTCAGTCCACTTAAAGGATAGCTTGGAACTGGTCCACTTCTTCCACATTTGATTCACTGACCTGAGTAACAGACAAATTCAGCTCCCACGTGGGAGGGACAACTCCAGCATGTGAACAGTGGGATCTCCGGTTCGTTGGAGGGAATCTTTGGAGTCCAGCTACTGAACAGGAGTGAATTAACTTCTTTCAGCTTGTTTGAATGCAGTTGACCATCCTGCACACTTTATTACAAATTTGTCTTTTGTCTCTACAATGAGGTCCGGTGCTTAGTTAAATATGTTAATACATAAGAGTCTTGGGGCTTTGAACTTCCAAAGTAGAATTAGTTAATATCTGGTAACTCTCATCAAGGAGAAGAATTTTTTACTGTATATCTTTGAGATGAACAATCCTGTTATTTTGCTTCACTTTTATCTTTACTCAAACAAAGAAAAACTCAAAACATGTATTTGTATCTGTGGGTAAAGGAGTTAAAAGAGAGAGGAAAGAATACCATTCTTGAAGTGAAAAAAAGTGTGGGTTCTCAGCCCAGATGTCCCAGATGTGACGTTTAACAGCGAATCTTTTGGTTCCTTGCTTTTTTCCCACCATAAAATGAAGATATCAGACTTAGTTAACTGTGAACATTTCCTTCATTGCTAAAACTCCATGCTTAATTTTATGTAATCTTAGACTTGTAGAGGGAAGACAGAACTCCAGAGGATGACTTATCTAACTCATAAATACACACATTTAATTAAAATATTACACAGATTCTAGTGATCATAATGCTCAAGATACTAGTATGCTTAGGAAGAAAAAAGCACTTATTTTTCTTTTCTCATTTTATTTTTAATAATTTCTTTAGGCCACAATCTTTCTTCAGCCTCCTGGCACTAAGCCAATTACACAGATGTGTACATGCACACACACCCCCCAGATGTTGTCAAAAGAGGTCACCCTTAGCTTGTTCTTCCTTTGAATTTTCTAATCAAATATTATTTAGAATAAGTTTGTACATCACTCCAGACTTTGGCTTTGTGGTGAACATAAATTCGAGCACAGACACTGTTTTTTTCAATAGAGCCTTTTGAAGGGGAAAAAGTATTTTTGTCAATCGGGAGCGTAACATGGTAAAATGATAAAACTGTAAGCTGCTGTATTGAGGAAGTATGAATGAGAATTTTTGACTCAAGAGCTATTCCAAATTCCTTTTTTCTGCATGACTGGGGACCTTTGTCTGAATCACACTCAGCCTACTCGTTGTTCCTCTCCACCCACGTCCAGGTGCACCACGGCCGCTTCTGTTGTCATTGTGCACCTCTAGGAGACCGGACAAATCAGAGATGCTGCACACAGAATTGGAATGACTGAGTTACAAGCATGGGCATGTCGCCAGTGCTCAACATACTAATATGCCAAGAAATATCTTAAAGGAGACCAAGAAAACCTTAAAGGAGAAAATTGACCGTATCTGTGTAAATGGGAAAGAAGATGACTGTAAACACAGGTCAGGGAGCCTGTGAATTTAAAAGTATGACATTTCAATAATAATGGAGAAAGTGAGAATTTTGCACAAACCAAACCAATGGTTCTGATCTGTGAAAAAGATCAATTCAATACAGATGGTGCATGACACAAATAGCACGGTCACTGAAAATGGACCAGGTTAGAAAGAGGAGGATGTTACAAAACAGCTCAGTCTGGAGAATTCTCTTTTGGTTTTGTCTGGCAAGTGGCCTCACCAGTTGCTTAGTTAGGAGAGGCTGAGTGTTAAAGTGAGAATGACACGAAGTCATCTTTTTAGATTATTCCAGGTATAATTTTGAGTCAATCTCTAAAAAAGCTGCATATGATTTTTGTTCTGTGGTGGTGACTCTCTATTAGTAGGTGTATTTTTATAAAAAGAGTCATTAAAGGGTAGGAACTTGTCATGATGGGTCACCAATCTACAACTAATGTCAGTATTTGTCCCAGAATCAATACACCAGGATCTTGATAAGATGCAGTCCAGTCTTACTGTATCACATGATAGATTTGGCCCGTATCGCTAGATTACTAAATGATCTTAAATGCTCAGCAATGTTTATAACTAGGTACAGGCATACCTCATTCTACTGAGCTTTGCTTTCTTGTGCTTCCCAGATACTGTTTTTGATTGTTTGTTTTTTTAAACAAGTTGAAGTTTTGTGGCAACTCTGCATTGAGCAAGTTTATCAGTGCCATTTTCCCAACAGCATTTGTTCACTTCATTTCCCTGTGTCATATTTTGGGGATTGTCACAATATTTCAGACTTTTTCACGATTACTGTATCTGTTACGGTGATCTGTGATCAGTAGTCTTTGATGTTACTATTGCAAAAAGATTACAGCTCACTGAAGGCTCAGACGATGGTCAGCATTTTTTAGCAATAGCATACGTTTAAATTAAGGCATGTACATTGGTGTTTTTAGACATAAGGCGATCACGCATTTAATAGAGTACACTTTTTATATGCCCTGTGAAACCAAACAACTTTCATATTTACCGGGAAGCCAAAAAATTCACGTGACTTGCCTTATGCAATATTCACTTTATTAAAATGGTCTGGAACCCAACCTGCAATATGTCCGAGGTCTGCCTTTAACTTTGTTTATAGGTCAACATTTCCCAAAGTGCATCTCCTGAAGTTTTTGTTAAAAATACAGCTCATTTGAAGGGAGGGCTGAAGACCCTCATTTAACATGAGAAGTCAGTCAATATTGTGACAGGTTGATGAATGGAGAGAGAGGAAAATAAGCACAGTGTTTAGAAATAGGGAAGCAATGGACGAAAGGGACGAAAGCAGTTGCCTTGAGATTGGGGTGGGGAGGGGCCGGGGAGAAAAAGGATGAGAGCGAGGGACCACTGCCTGTTAGCATGAGTCTTCAGCATTATTTAGTTTTTAAAAATTATGTTCATGAATAAAAATTTTAATCAATAAAATAAAATGCCAAAACAAACTAACAAAAGGATACAGCTCATTCGGCCTTACTTTAGAATTTCTGAGGTGCAAACTGAATATTGAGAGTGAAGATTCTACGAACTCTGGAAAAACTGCTGAAACCCAATTTATTGATGTTTTTGACTATGTTAAAATAGTTTTCCTTTTCTTTTTATTCCCATCTGATTGTTTACAAGAGCCAGGTTTCTTTTTTTTTTTTTTATGAGTGCCAAATTGCAGAACCCCTGTCAACAAGATTACAGCAAGATTATAGATGTGGAAAAGGAAGAGTATGTATTTTCCTCAGAATGGTACGTACCTACATCAGGTAGAATTAGGTAGGATTTCAGGGGGTTGCCGTCAGTAGCCAATGAGGTTGGTAATGGCTAAGCTGCGGTATAAAGAGAAGAGAAGGTGGTCATCAGAGAGGTAAGAATGGAATTAACCTCGGTGAAAGTTGCAGAAAAAAGCAGTTTTGTTTGTTTTTCTCCTTAACGGCCCCTCCTCCACCCAGATACTTAGAGGTTCACATTTAAGGAGAGATAATTAAGGAAGATATGATGTTATAAGAATTGTAGATTTTATTACTTTTCTGTGACAGTTTATATCTCTGGGAGAGATTTAATCCAGTTTTTAAGTGACTCCAAAGCTGCAGGGTATGTCTTAAGGCCAATAATTCTGTAACTAAGTTATCTCTATTTTCATCTGTGTTTCCCTGAAGTCCTGGGGCCATTGTTACAGAAAGGTGGAGGTCCACCCTGAGAGCCTTAAGGGTGTATACTGCCTTTGGCTGGAAGTATTTGAAGAAACACAAGTTGGGCTAAGAGAAGCCCTACTGAATGGGTTGTATTATTTCCTCAGCTGCAGCCTTAATCCTACAGTTGTCTATTTTCTTACAAAATCCCTCATCCAAGCTTGGTCCATGTTATACTTGTTCATTCACTATTTCTTTCATCCATCCATCTGTTCATTTCATAAATGACCATTGTATTCTCACCATCAGGTACCATCCTCAAAGGAGAGAGAGAGAGTTCAAAGCGAGACGTATGTCTCCTCCAACACATCACCTTCAAGCAGAAAGGACATATCACTAGATAACCATATGACAGTGTGTGCTGTGCTCTAATAAAAGAACTGTCATGTATCACTTTTTAATAGATACACGTTTTTATTACTGCCTCCAAACTCATCTCCCATTTTTCCTGGGGATGGAGCCCCAAATTTCCTTTGGTAACCAACCCTCCCCACATCTGTTCATGTCATTTTGGATTTTTCTGATTTAAAACAATCATAGTATCTCATTTTCATTGCACCACAATTAGGTCTAGAAGGGTCTTGGTCAGTAAGGACACAGTGGGGCTTCTAAGAGCACGCACCCTGTGGGGAGAGCCTGGGGCCATTTAAATCCCCAGGATGAACCTACAGGAGGCAACCAGTCATGACACGCATTCTGAGGGCCCCAGTCCTGGATCAAGCTGTGCTTGAAAACATTGCCACCTTTCCAGTTCTGGGAGCCAATAAATGTCCTTTAGGTTTTAAATAAATTTTATTTGGCATCTCTGCTGCATGCAAATGAATGATTTCCAAAATGCATTTGTAGATCACTTGTCGTTTTACTATAAACCAACATGCCCCAAGGTGTGCTTCTGTGCAAGTAATAAGTACCGTTCTGATCAAAAGGCGTGAAACAAAAAGTTACTGATTTCTATACCCAAATTGTTTTTGCCAGCTCACCTAGGAACATATTTTCTGAATGTCATTCGAAATCTTAAAGGGTCCAAGAACAATTTGTATAGGCAATGCCCAGTTTCTGTGTCTATATTGATAACTTCAATAAGTGCTTAAAGAGACTACAGGATTGATTCAGAGGGCTTGATTTGATTTGAATAAAGTAAGTCTGGGCCTCAGAAAACTTTGTTTCCTCAGTCTATTCAATGCATTCCTCAGTGGCAGGGATTGATGAATGATTATGAAATGATTAAATGAAAGTACAAAGGGTTCCAGAGTAAGTGCTAGAGAATCAGAGAAAAGCAAATGCAGAAGGAACATTTGATTTTTTTTTTCTTCTCTCTGTAGACTAAGTAACCCCTGCCATACAGTTAGTTAATGTGGCCTCAGGCAGAGAGAGTTAACAAATAAACTGGAGGGAAAATGGAACATTCTTTTTTTTTTTTTTTTTTTTTTGAGGGAAGAGATATTGTTTATCTGACTACTTTTCTATGTAGTCGATTTACTGGTCTATAGATAAATAACATTTTTTCCTATTTTTAATATATTAGTGACTTCCAGCAAAACCTGATTTGGATATTTAATGAAGTCTGAACAGGAACAAAATTATTTTTGTAGCTCCCCAAGTATATTCGGTAACTTAACCTTGGCACATGGAATACGTTGAAAGGCGACATGCTCGTATCATGAGTGTATTTGCCAGATGTCCTGCTTAGAGTAACAGCAACAGAGTAGGTCCTGGTGTCCATTTGCTCCTGCAGTGAGTCCCACTTTTGTGTAGGAAAGGAATGTAAAGATCATATGGGACTCGTGATCTCCCCACATGCCAAGTAAATGTTTTTCAACTTATGGAATCTTTGCTTTCAACACTATGGAATAATGTAAAATAGGAAAAACAGCATGAAATTATTCTTCTAAATAGATTGACATTCTAATTGTTTCCTCTTATCATGAATTTGATTAATTATGCAGGAAGGCCAAGGTAAATAAGCCATAAGAAACTCATTTGAAGCTGAAATACCACTTAGGACTGATTTGCTAATTAGTTAAGAAACAGGCTGTGTTGACAATGCTCTTATTTCATGGGTGAATCCTCTTCAATTTCATTATTCTCAATATCACAAAATTGACTCATAAGTATCTTATCAGACTACTTCTTTAAGTACAGTATAAAAGCATTGTATAACTTTTATTAAATTTCTGCCGAACTCCATTTAAGAAGAGTAGGAAGTTTATTTTTGTATCAACAAATCCCACTTTTATTATTATCTCCATTGTAATATTACCCTGAGACAAAGAAAAAGCCATGTCTAGTTATATGTTCACCGATTTTTTTCTTTTTAACTTTGACTAAGCATTAATTGTTCTTCCTAATTTATGGATTTGTGTTTATTATATTTGTCATATTATTAAAAAATCATAATGACAAACATACTAGTTTGTATAAACTACTTAAGCCATTAACTTTTTTCAGGATACATTTTTGTTCAAACGGTTTGAAACGAGCCATACAAGGAAAGTACTGAATATGATTAATGGCATGTGCATTGATAGTGGTGACCAGCAAGCCATTCAGGAACTCCACTGGGAATATGACATATGAGCATGAGACCACCAACAGGAAGGAGGGGCGGGAGGAGGGAAGTTTTATTCTCCAGCAAGCATAGGCTCCATAGTCCATTATTCCAAAAGTATGTCTGTCTTTTTCCCAGCACACTCCTATTACCTTAACCTTGGAAGTTAAGAAATTCTAGAAGAGACAAGAAAGGAAAAACAAAATCACTATGAACTAGTATGAATAAATGTTGAGATGGGAGCATTGCCTTCTAATCTACCAGTAGGAGAAAGTATGGTGTCAAATACCATTGCAGGAGATTATATCAATGCTGAAGTTGGAAATAGATCCCAGTTACACTGTGTACGTGGTCCATAATACCAACTCCTGCATCAGAGAGCAAACATTTGGCTCTATGGAAAATGTTTGAGTCACACTCGAGGCTATATCATGGGCATGATGCTTGATGATTCTTTGAACATCTATAAGTGATTAATCTGCACACATTTAAAAATTCCAAGATGTGCAAACTTCCAGTTTTGAAATAAATAAGCCATGGGGATGGCTTTTACAACATAAGGAATATGGTCAATAATATTGTAAAAACTTCACGGGGACAGAAGGTTACTAGACATACTGTGGTGACCATTTCATAATGTATATAAGTGTGGAATCACTATGCAGTACACCTGAAACTAACATAATATTGTACGTCAATGATATTTCAATGAAACAAATAAAAATCCCAAGAAGTAAATAATTACCTTATGTGAAATCACGGACATAATGTCTGGTCACCTTTGCAAGGCATCCTGGGTCTCCCCTGTCTATTCCTTAGAGCATTTTGGAATTCTCCAGCAATCTCAACACGTCTGAACCAATATATTGGAAAAGCAACATTCTCTACAGAATGACAGAGCAGGATACATAGAATGACAGAGCAGAATACATAGAATGCCTCAGCTGGAGGCAGATGGAAAAGGCAAGAGAAGGGGAAGTTATCTTTTGAGGATGACTGCTCTAGCAGAAGCAGTGGTTGCTCTTATGTAGCTGACTGTCACTGTGAAACCCCAGTCCACCTCCACTACAGAACCGTAAGAGCTACTGGGAAATTCCTGTGCAGCAATACTGTGGTGCATCTCCTCCCATGTTACAACTTTTGTGGGGTTCCTTTTCTCCAAATAATAATTTATTTGGGTTGATTACAGCTAACAAGTGGGAGAAATAAAGCCAACCTTCAGCCTCTGGTCAGTCCATCAACAAAATGCTATCAAATGCCGAAGGAGAGCTAAGTGATGTGACCTCAGCAGAGACGATACCTCTAACAGGGCTTTGAGGACTGGTCCAACCTCAGCCTGAGGCACACGCCTTTTAAACATTGGTTGACGTCACTTCTCTTTGAATTTTCCATACTTTTATGACCTGTTCTGAAGCTTCAAGAAGTTTTGACTGCTTGAATACGTGCTCAAGTTTAGCCTGTGTCGTGGAGAAGTTTGAAAAATTAACCTTTGCGTCATCAACTTGAGTAATTAAGGAAAATTCTGCCTAGTTAACATGTGCGCTAACAACATTTACATCTTATTCAGTGCTGGCAGTCATGCACTTGCCTGGTTACTCCAGTGTCCACAATGTCAACTGGGGTTGAACAGTATCATTTTCACCCTTTTAATGATTCTAGGAAAGCTTGGGTTTCCTTCCTCGTTTCTTGTTTGCCTAGATGCATCAGGGTACCTCAGCTGAGGCTGCCCTTGGTTGAAGCTGGGGTTTCAGTGCGTCCATTCTGGTTCAGTAAAACATACGTTACGACAGATTTGTACGGTGACCTCATTTCTGGAACAGCCTCGATTCCGTAGGTCAGCGATCTAAGTTGTTTGCCTTTGTTTTTGTCTGATTCTCATGACAAATGAACATTTATAATGTGAGAGGGAAAGGTTCTTGTTTTTTTGTTAAATGAGTAGAAATATTCTTGCCATTCTGGTATTTGACGTCACCTGATTTTAAGAACAAAGTCCTTGTTTAATGTCCACAGTATGTTTGCCTTTCTGCTCATGTTTCTGGACGTTAATTTCGTAGCTCTGCAGTAGTGACGGTCTTAAATGTGGCAACGTAAATTGTATAAATTGTTATTCACCTTTCGTTCTATCATTATGACAGTGCCAGAGAAAATGGTGTCTTGAAAATTATTTTGTGTTCGTGCCAGCTTCTCTTACATTTTTTTCTAACCTTGCTCCTTTATGCAAGTAGAAGCATTTTCATTGAAAAAAGATTCAGTGATCTTTTTTCAATGATTGAGAATGATGCTTAGGCATCTACTCTAATCTCAGTCTTCTTCCTGGAAAGAGCCACTATTGTCATGGTGAATTATAATCCTCTCTCTCTATATATATATATGTATATATATACACACACACACTATATATATACATATATATAGTGTGTATATATATGAATAATATAAATATATACATAACAACAGATATTTCTGTATCAATCATCTAGGTACCTGTCTGTATAATCTGTCATTTTACTTTTTAAATATAAATGATACTGTAAAATATTCTTGCTTATTTTCACTTAACAAATAACATGCTGTAGAGGGCTTTTCTATTTCTATGTATAGAACCTCATATATTTTAGGTATGTGTACCCCTCTCTTGGTAGAAATTCAGGTAATTTGCAACTTTTCTGCTTCAAACAATCATGCAACATACACCATTATAAACATCTTTTGTATCTGTGCAAGTATTTTTTCCCCAATAGATACAAAATTTCACAATTTTTGAATCTTTGAATACTATGTTGTTTCGGGAAACTTTTACTAGGCTAGGAAAAATTTCCCACTGAAAGATAGGTAGCATTTAAAAAATTTATCACATTGTCATAACAAATTTTTATCTCCAAACTTCCTGATTTTTCTAATCTGGCAGTTAAGAAAAATTATATCCCATTATTTACTTTTCATTTTATTATTACTAAGATTAAGCATCTTTTTCTAGGGTTCTTAGCGATGTGTTAGGGAATCAATCATTCAGTTCCTTTGCCTATTCCTTTTACTGGGTTGGTTTTGCATAAAGATATACAGGCCTTTGAAAATATCCTGCGTATAAATTCTTTGATATTTATTTTAAAATAATTTCCCTGATCTGTGATTTTACTTTTAAATTTATTTATAATATATTTTGCTTTCAAGCAATTTTAAAACTTGAAGCAATAAATTGCATAAATCTTTGTCTTTGTGGATTTTGAGATTTGTGTTTTGCTTTAGGATCTGTTTAGACTAAGCATCTAAGCAAGCATGCCAGTATTTTCTCCCTGTATCTTTTCTTTTAAATTTTTATTGGGGTATAGTTGCTTTGCAATGTTGTGTTAGCTTCTGCCGTACAGCAGAGTGAATCAGTTATACACATATATGTATCCACTCTTTTTTAGATTCTTTTCCCATATAGGTCATCACAGAGTATTGAGTAGAGTTCCCTGTGCTATACAGTGGGTCCTTATTATTTATCTATTTTATATATAGTAGTGTGTATATGTCAGTCCCAGTCTCCCAATTTATCCTTCCCCCCTTTTTCCTCCCTGGTAACCATAAGTTTGTTTTCTACATCTGTGAATCTATTTCTGTTTTGTAGATAAGTTCATTTGTACCTTTTTTTAGATTCCACATATAAGCGATAGCATGTGATATTTGTCTTTCTGTGTCTGGCTTACTTCACCCAGTATAACTCTCTATATCTTCATATTTTTGTTTTGTGATCCTTTAAATTGATCTGGAATGTTTTTTTAATGGTGTGATGAGTGACTTTAATCTTACATTTTACATATGAATAGACAATTGTATAAATACCATCATTTAAAGTATTCCCCCATTGATCTGAATGCCGCACTTTGCTAAGTTTGTCAAAGGGTTGGCCACACAGAAGCCAGCTAAGACCTCCTTCTCACTTTGCTTCACTTTATGGTAGATGTTGGAAGGCTTATACATGCACTAAGCTGGATTCCCTTGCCGGTAGAAGTAGTCATGTGATTTAGTTCTTGCCAAGGTGATGTTTGCAGAAGTTAGTGAATGGGGGTTTCTACAAAAGGTATATCTACTGGTCAAACTAACACGCCCCTTTTGGCCTTTGCTCTGCCGGGTTCTTCGAGCTTAGAATATAAAAGTGAGTTTGAAGGTGCAAACATCTTGAAGCCACGTGTGACAAAGATGTATAAAGAACCCTGTAATGGAAGGGAGAAAAGAACCACGTCTCTGACGCATCACTAAACCACTGTTTTCAGAGCTGAAATATTAACTATAATTTATTTACTCTTGTGTTAGTTAGGATTTCTGTTAAATGCAACCAAATGCAATTTTAACTCTTAGAAATATAAATCAAATTCGAATGTATTTGCCTGTTTTTAGCCTCTCTCTCTGTTTCCATTCTATTGTTTATTCCTACACCAACACCATAATTAATTAATAGGTAATTCATACAGATTTAAGTATATGTACTTTTTAGTATCTGGAAAGACATAACCTCATCCTTTGTTCCTTCTTTGAATTGTCATAAACTTTCATTCAATTATTAAGTTTATTATTTTGTCATGTTTCCTAAATAATCCTTCTTACATGTGATATATATTGAACATTATTGAATGTTTTAGTTGTTTTCTTTTTGTACCTAAAATGATCATGGATGTTCCTCAGTTTAATGTAGAAAATTACAATATCATATGATCTACTTTGAACAGTCTTGGATTACAGAGCTAAATCGTAGTTGATCATGGAGTGTTTTTAAATTTTAATGCATTTTGATAAAATACATAGTGTTGTACATCTCTGTTTATTACTAACATTGAATTATAATTTTCTTTCTTTTTCTATCATTTTCTGGCACAATACCATGGTTAGTTAGGTCTCAGGAAATAATTTGGGTATTTTTCCATTGTTCTCTCTGGAATGCTTTGTATAAGTTGGGAATTATCTGTTCTTTGAACATTTGGTAGAACTTGCTCATAAACTATTTAGGTGTTATGTGTAGGCTTAGCTCTTCAACTTCAAGGGTAGAATTTTTATTTAGAATGCATCCTTCAAACATCTTATATAATAATAATTTCAATGTTGTTAAATTGCTGATTTTACCATTTATACTTCATAATTCTCAGATAAAAAAAGAAAATAAAATGATAAAATAGATATAAATTTTATGGATTAACATTTGTAAAAAAAAAAAAATAACACTGAGTTTTCGAGTTTAAGTAACAAAGGGAGCCCCTTATCACAAAGTGGAATTTCTTTTAAGAAAGTATTCTTAGATTTTATGATTTTCATTAGGAACTTATAATTAAAAGTACAGATTCTAAAGTTTATTTATGACTGTCACAATATGTGTTAAAAATAATACCGATTTAATGGTGATATTATTGAGATCATCAAACAAGTACCCTGACAAAGAAAGAAAAATGTATAATTCTAGTGAGTGTTACATAGTATCTTACAATATTGTTTCTTATGATTATAGACATTTTCTATGGATGCATTTTTGAATCAATAGCAGACAAATGACTTATTGCCTCAGAAAAGTAGGCACTTATTTCTCTTCTACAAAATACTGAGTAGAAAAACATATTTTATATTCAAGTAACAGACACATTCATAGTTCACATATTCAGCCTGTTATTAACATTATTAATTTGACTGTTAAGAGCTTTTAAGTTAAAAATTCTCATTTTGAATACATTTCATGGTAATATTTCATATAACATTTTCTTTATCTAGAATTGTAAAGCCATACATTTAGACAATCAGAATCAATGATACATTCACTTATCTAGATAGGGGAGTTCTTCAAAAAAAAAAAATATTGCTATGGACTGAATTGTGTCCCCCCAGATTTATATACTGAAGCCTTAACTCCCAATGCGATGGTATTTGAAGATGGAGCCTTTGGGGAGAAAATTAGGTCATGAGAGTGGAGCCCTTGTAATGGTTTTAGTGCTCTTATAAGAAGAGACTTGAAAGAGACCACCTCTGCCCTGTGAGGACAGAGCAAGAAGGTGGTCACCTCCAAGCCAGGAAGAGGGCCCTCACCAGACACTGCATCTGGTCTGCTAGCACCTTGGTCTTGGATTTCCCAGCCTTCAGAACTGTGAGAGATAAACGTCTGTTGTTTAAGCCACACAGACCATCAGCCTGAGCTGATGAAGACAAATGTATTCTCAAAAAACACTCTTCCTACATGCGCCAACACATACACACACACGCACCCCATAATGTGTGAGTGGAAAGCACCTCAAACTTGATATAACTTTAAATCAGATAAATTTTACTCTGTCAAGGCTAATATCCCATTTTCCATGTCTGAAAAACAATTGATCTAAATTAAATTATGATTGTGATCAACAGTATTTCATAAAAGCAAATTTAAAATTTAAATGATTACTTAAATAATAGATCTGAGATTTCTAAATTAAAGCCTTCTTATTTTAAAATCAGATTTTCTTACCACTAAATCTACCAAGATGCTCAGAAAGACTCATTAACTCCTTCTTGTCACTGAAGTTGGTGAAAATGAGGCAGCTGTTCCTTGCAGTGGGGAAGACCTTTGGGCGTGTTTTCTATGTGGAAAATTGAGCTACATAAGACTCCTGAGAACTTTAAAATTAGGGATGTTGTTTAAGTGAATTTCAAGGGTTAGTCTTAAACATTGAATGAAATGTAAAGGTTTTTTTTTTTCTTTTCAGTCCATCATCAAAGTTTTTGTTTCTTTATTTTGTTTTTAAACTGCAGGGCTAAATGCAAAGTGTCTGAAAAAAGTTGAAAAAGACACCCCACACACACAGAGACAGAGACACAGAAAGAGACAGAGAGACAGAGGGAAAGGGAACTGAAACCTCTACATCATTTTTTGTGAGATTCTCATGGACCCCACATCCGAGCCTGTGATTACTCTGTCCCAAGGGTGAAATGCAGTGTGACAAGAACAACTTATTTCTGTGAGTAACAGCTAAATGTACAAACTTAGCTTCCACAACAGGAAAACAACAATGGAATCTCTTTGCGATTTTGCTAATTTGCTTATTTCAACGTTATGCTCTTTTGATTCCTAGTAAGGCTGTACATGTTTCTTCATCTGTGAATTTTCTTTTTATTCTTTGCATTTTTTTTACTGTGATTTTAATGGTTTTCGATTTCTTCAAGCCACAAACACCATTAAATTCTTACTATTTGCCTGATGCTGCACTAGGTTTGGCCTGCTCTGTTCTCCAGGGAGCAGATGCTGAGAAGGGTGAGGAGAGCCAGCAGTTTTGTGGGTTTGCTGGGGATCAGGGAGCAAGCCTGTGAGAAATACAGATGGGAATTGGCCGTAGTCGTCAGAGAAGCCTGCAGACTGTGACGCTGATCTGACATCCCCGTAAAAGGAAGGGGCGGGGCAGGGCAGGAGCTGGATTGGGCAGGGAAGGACTCAGACCGCGATTCCAGAGGTGACAGTCTTGGCCAAGCCAACACGGAGCTCCAGAACACAGACTGCTTGTTGGAGGTGTCACAGGCTGGGCAGAAATGGCCAGGTCCTGGCATCATCCGCATGCTGTCACTGGTTAGGAGCTTCCGTAGAAGAGCCCGGCTCTGCTTTGACGCTAAGGCAGACCCTGGGGACCATCCCTGGAGGGTGTCACCTCTCTGCCCTCATCACAGGGAAATGGGAAGTCTTTTCTTGAAGGGACATCCAAGCATCACTTCCACGTTGCCCCAGAGGGCCTGAGGAGAGTATAGGAAAAGGGCAATTCAACGCCTGCGTAAGGGAGATTATAGTCTAGGGGAAGAAGACGGCCAGTAGTGAACACGAACCTGAACAGGATGCTTTCGGAAGGGTCATGTCCACAAAGGACACTGTATGTGTTGCTTTTGATAGAGTGACGTGATTGCTTTCACAGGGAATTGAAAATCCTCCATAGCGTGTGAGACCTCCCTGAGTAGGTGATGAGTCCAGGGCACTATCTGAAGAGGGTGTCACACTCTGCACTGCGGAATTCAGAGCTGCTGGGTCTTGTATCTGAAAGAGGGAAAGAAGTCCACTAGGAAAGGCAAGGTGCCTGACCCAGGGGGAGAGAGCAAACGAGTGAGGAAGTTCCCTTTAGCTGATTCTCAGAGGTGGATTCCACAGTGATGCCAAAATGATGTTAAAGCTCCTGGGAGCCTCGAGATGTGTGCCTGGGTCCTGAAAGAGGGAATCATCACAGCACCTACTCCATCGGACCCAGAAAGATGGAGTCAGAGGGGCCTGCTTATAAGCATAGGCTGTGGCACGCTAAGCCAGAGGACCATTAAGTATGCCTTCTGCATTTTACTCTGGAGAAACTAATGAGTAGATGCTGGATTTCTTTTATCGATTTTATGACCTCTATTTGTGAGAATTTGTCGATTGTACTTGAATAAATTATATTTCTCCAGTTTTTGTTTCCTTTTACAATTTTACGATTATCTTCAATGTTAAAAAATTTTTAAATGGTCAAATCTTTTAAGATTTCTTGTATCGACATGCTTAGAGAGTCATTCCCCAGCCACAGAAAATGTCTACTTCAATTTTTGTCTTTTAACTGGGTTAATACGAAGTCCTTTAATTTTGCAGAAATGTACTCTGTGGTATGACACAGTCCTTAGAATCAAGTTCATTCCATGATGTACCATCATTGCACTGCAAGGGACTCGAAAATAAGATGTTAAAGTCAGAATTCTCAGACTCTCTGCATCTGCAACTCGTGTTATCCCGAGCAAAGTAAGGAAGGAGGAACTAAAAGAAGAGAGGAATTTCTTCCATGTTTTTACTGCTCTTCAGGCAGGAAGCAGTATTCCTTCTCTGATCTTTTATTTCTTTTATAGTCATTCTTCAATCAGCCGATCTCATTACCACCTTCTCACCCTCAGACCTCAGTTCTCCCAATACCCACCGTTCACTTTCTCATTCTCAGGCGATGCTGTAGCTGTATCCACAGCACCCATGTCTTCCTAATCGATCATCAAAATTTAATTGATTATGGCCTAAGAAGTCCTGACAATTGCTCCCTTTGATGGGGTGATGGAGACCAGCTGGAGGAACAAAAATAATTTCTAATGGAGTAATATAGATTTCCTAAAAGGAAAGTTAAAAACATAAATGCATGTAAATTTCTAAACTGTCTCTGACAGAAGGATCTAAAACTCTTGGTAGAAGAGAGATTATAAAATATTTTGGTTTCCAATTCTTCCACATAAAGCTGAGTTACATTAGTCTTTATGACAATCAAATTTATATTTATTCATGCATTCATTCTTTCACCTGCCTATTGTTTTTTTGAGCTAAATTTAATTAAGCCGTTACTAAGGGTCAAATTAGTCTTTTAGGTATCAGGGATTAGAAGATAAGTAACGTTCAGTCTCTGTCATTAAAAATCTCCAAGTTTGGTGAGAGACGCAGATACATAAAGAGACTTATTATTATTAGTATATGGAAAAGGCAGTGACAGACATAGAACTAGTTGGTCATAAGAGCATAGCAAGGGTCAGATTCCCCAAATTGATGGACATAGTTAAAAAGCCTTCCTGAAAGAAGATGTTATGGTTACTTTTGGTGTGCTTAATTTAAGCAAAGGAAATATAAAAGTAACAACATCTGTGAAGGGAGAGGCATTAGAATGAACTAATTCTGGGTGTCTTTCAAATTGTTAGCTTGACGTAGTAACAGCACATCCTCTGAGTTTTATTAGGTGTGATCCCAAATAATGAACTCTGGGCACTGAGTCAGAAAACCTGGATTCTGGAAACTTCTTTGTGCCTTGATTCTTTCTGCCACTGGATCACAGGATTCCGTTCAGCCTGTGAAGGGATGCCAACTAACGTTTGCAGTTTATAAAACAGAGCCACACCTCGTTCAAAAGTAATGAAGATTCTGCTCATTTTGGCTAATGTATTTGTGAAAATGTAAATTATGACATGATATTTTAAAAGCGTATAGGCACTATAAACAGGTTTGTAAATTTGTATAAAAAACAGAAAATTCTTATTTTTCTGCAGTAGAAAGGCATGTTTTCCTCTCCAGAATATGAACATTTTCTCTCTTTCTGAATATCCATGTCTAGGCAGAGTTATCAAATTTATACCTTGAGGTTTATGATAGTAACAAGTGAATATTTTTAAGTTCAATTCTAATTAAGAGATTGAGTGAAATTTGAAAAAATATTAAAATAAATTAACAGTTTGCCAGAAAAGAAATCCAGTATTTTCCTGTTGATAAAGCCCACCAATGAAATTGCTTCTTTGTGTATTTCAGATAGCTATGGTATCCCATCAAGTCACGTGTAAAATTTCTGATTAGTGTTATTACATTTAACCTCTTACCAATGAGCACAGTAGTGCTCTCGTATTAGAATAAGAGGAGGCATAAGCTCTTTGAAGAATTCTCTTCTCTGAAGTTTTGGAGATTAAATATATTCTTGTCATACTGGCTGAGAAAAGACCTTTTTTCGTGTTCTTTCTAATAGCTTCAAGAGATATTTGATTCTCTGAAATTGAACAAAAGGAAGCATAAACATTCTGTTTCTCTCTCTCCTGTCTCACTTTGAGTTTCTCTGACTGCTTTTCAAACGTGCTTTTCAAGCTCTTCAAATTAAAGTCAAATTAATGTCTGACATCCCGTACAATCAGAGAGGTAGGAGTCTTCCGTGGTCCCATGACTAACACTCCCACCCACAGCTGGACAATCTAAAGACTGATTTCTAATCTGATTCCCTTAAAGTTGGTATTGAAAAGTCCCATTTTATTATTATTTTAAAATGTGTGTGTGCGATTGTGTGCATCATAAGAGGTTCGGAGAGAGAGAGCGTTTTACCCTCTATAACTCAGAATTTATTTTACTAACACTTTCCCTAACAAACTTGGATCATTTTTTGAAAGATCTTGTTTTCACATCCACCCCATTTCCTCAGCAAGGTTTGCCTGGATCTGTAGTTTCTTGGTGGAGGTTTCCTGTTGTTGTTGCATCTTTGCTTATACGGCAGGCATCCATTCTACAGTGTAGCAGAGTGGAAATCAGAATGAGCAGGAAATCTGAGAGCGCTCCAGCCCTGGCTTTGTCAGAAATAGCCATGCCCTTAGGCAAAGCATTTAACTCAGGTTCATATGCCAAGATCATGGCATCATGACGGTTATTTTGTCTCACTTCTCATTCAAACATGAATCAGCTTGTTCTTGTTCTTCTTGTCTGCAACATAACTGGAACAATTGTATTTATGGCACGAGGATGCTGGGGGGCTGGAATGAGATACTGTGTGCAGAGCTCTTAGGGTAACACCTGGCACCTGAGTGTCTCATGCATGTTAGATACTGTGTTTTGGCGAGACGGAGATTGGAGATTCCGGGATACAGGTGGTCATGCAGGCTGCGGATGTAGGTAAGATCATGCGGGTAGAGAGTGTAAAATAAGTGAAGATTCCAGAACTGCAAGGGTTGATACAGCAGCCGGTAGCTGCATGCGGCTATTTCTACTTAAATTAATAAAATACAAACTTCCGTTCATCAGTCACACTAGCTGCATTTCAAGTGTTCAGTATGCACGTGGGTTCAGTGACTACTGTTCTGGACAATGTAGATATGGAACATTTTCATCATCACAGAAAGTTCTATGGGAAGCAGTTATCTAGGAGGTGTTCATTCTTTATGTGTAAGTTCGTGCTCCATTGTTGAAATTTCTGTATCTTATGTGGTGACAAAGGATGGTGATAATAAAGAAATAAATATTTTAAAAAATATTTCTGAGTTTCCTAATCTTCTAAGCCAAGAAATGTAGAAGAGTTAAATAATTTACCCTATTACGCATTTCTCTAGTTTTACTGAGATATAATTGACAAATAAAAATTGTATTTATTTAAAGTATACAACATGATGGTTGGATAAATGTATACATTGTAAAACGATTATCACAATCGAGCTATGAACACATCTATCACCTCACATAATTACCTTCTTTTTATTCTTTTTTGGTGGTAAGAACACGAAATCTACTCTCTTAGCAAATTTCAAGTATACAATATATATTATTAACTGTAATCACCATGCTGTACATTAGATCCTTAGAAATTTTATAACTGGAAGTTTGAACATTTTAATCAGATCTCCCCAATTCCCCCGCCCCTCAGTCCCTAGTAACTTTTATTATACTCTGCTTCTTGAAGTTCTATTGTTTTAGATTCCACATATATATGAGATCATACAGTATTGTCTTTCCGTGTCTGGCTTATTTCACTGAGCATAATGTCCTCCAGGTTCATCCAAGTTGTCGCAAATGATAGGATTTCCTTCCGTGTGGCTGAATCATAGCCCAATTTACATATACAGATATAGATATCACATTTTCTTTATCCATTCGTCCATGGATGGACTTTCAGGTTGTTGCCGTCTCTTGGCTATTGTGACTAATCCAATGGTTCGTGATGTTAACGTCTGGCTTGGTAGTCAAACCAACACTTGAGGTGACAGCATAAAAACTAGAAGAGTTCTCTGATCTTAAGTTTGATGCTTTCCCCACCTGTGGCCTCCCCTGGTGTCTCCCTGTTACAGTTAGATGCACACTTACGTCCTCCTGATGCAGCTACTTTATGTTGTGAAGCCTGTTGTCAAACATTTCCTGAGTGCAATTAAAGTGGGGTAAAAATCTCTGCCTTTCCTTTTTCTACCTGAAAAACATCCTCGAGGCAGTGACCCGATGGTCCTGGCCTCTTGGTATTTGCTTCCTTCTATTTTGCATTATGTCAATAGTAAAAACTGTTCAATGCTTTTGTTTGCCGATGTTTTGACCGCAGCTGTAGACTTATCATCCATCATGCTAGAGGGTAAAATGAACACAATCAAACCGACTGTAGTCACTCTGAAGTAAAAAATTCCTTTTCAGGGACAATAATAGTTTCTTTCCAAGACTCTGCTTCCTCCTCTTCTTCTGCATCTGGCTGGTGACGATCCGAGTGCGTCAATCTCTTCCACTTGACAGACCTTTGCATTTTTTTTCCCTTAAGTGACAATTTGATGATATGTGTGACTCATGTGATGCTAATAATACTCTTCATATTCAACTCATTTTTGCCTCTTTATACTTACATAAGCAGAAAATTACTATATTTGTATAAAAACAGTTCTACAGAATTATCTGTGAACTTAGAGCATTACGATTTCAATTCGACACTAAAAATGTCACCGGTTGATTATTCCTGCCGTCCCATCAGTCATGCTCTGAGATGTCATTTCATTTCACGGTAAGAGAGAAAAATGATGTTCTCAAAAACAGAACAAAACGAAAAACAAACCAACATTTATACCTCAATAAAACCATGACACCAGTCACATGTATCAGGGTTAGCTAATTATGGAAGAGGCATGCCATTTATTCTCACAGGAAAACGTATCATGTCAAGAAAACTACTTTTGAAAATGCTAAAATGATTTATACCATCCTTGCCTCTACTGTATATGTTCAATAAATGCTTCTTGATGGACTAACAGATGCCAGTTTTTATGCAAAAGTACTTTTTAAGAAATGTAAATATATGACAATTGTAAAAAAAATCTCTGTAATCTTGATGCTAGGATACAATATTCTGTGTTCATAAAGTATTCTGATACTCTGCAGCTGAATATGAAATTTGAAATGGAATTTTAACTTTCCTGTGGGATTTTATATTTTTAGAAATGAAATTTTATAAAACAGTTCCATTTTGTGAAGTATCACTTTAATATATAGGTATATATATACATATATATATATGATTGATATGGTAAGTTAATTAGAAAATTTATACTTACATTCCAACATGTGCCTTTCCCCTATTCAAGGCATTATCAAAAAGAAAATACAAGTCCTGATCTCTATAGTCAATGATCTTGCACTCAAACAAAAAAAAATATTTCAAAAGAAAAAGGCTGAACATAAAATGTATGAGGAAATAATCTGTAAACTACTTAAGGATACACATTACAGTTTTTAATATTCATTAAAATTGTTTGAGAAGCATGTATGGAGGATTTGGTGCTTAATAGAGACCTCAAGGAAGTGCTAAGATTTGGATGAAATTCTACAAAACACGTGAAAAAATTCAGCCACACGTGCTGACTAGAGACAAAGCATTAGTTATTTAGAACATCTAAGAACTAAAAAAAGAAAAAAAATCATGAAGTATCATAACACTCGTTATACACAAAATTATGGTTATAAGAGTTGGCTCTCTAATGCATAACAAGCAAAAGAAAATTAATTTGGTTTTGACTGTTTAGCTCCAACTAAAGGGAATTCATGTAATTCACAATGATATACTGGTTACCACTAAAATACACTGGGAAGGATTATTTAGATCCTTCTGCCTATTTCACCTGGTCATAAATATTTTCATACATAAAATAATGTGGACACAAATTATTTTTATGTCATCCAGTTTGCCTATCTGAAAAGTATCATTTGCCACACTTGAATCCTTTTGGTTTCTTGTTATGAGGTTTTTTAAAAAATTTAATTAATTATTTAAAATATTTTTTTAACATCTTTATTGGAGTATAATTGCTTTACAATGGCATGTTAGTTTCTGCTTTATAACGAAGTGAATCAGCTATACATATACATATATCCCCATATCCCCTCCCTCTTGCATCTCCCTCCTTCCCACCCTCCCTATCCCACCCCTCTAGGTGGACACAAAGCACCGAGCTGATCTCCCTGTGCTATGTGGCTGCTTCCCACTAGCTATCTATTTTACATTTGGTAGTGTATATATGTCCATGCCACTCTCTCACTTCGTCCCAGCTTACCCTTCCCCCTCCCCATGTGCTCAAGTCCATTTTCTACTTCTACGTCTTTATTCCTGTCCTGCCCCTAGTTTCTTCAGAACAATTTTTTTTTTTTTGGTTCCATTATGAGTTTTTGCCAGTTTCCTTTTTAAGACTAGAAATGTCTGGGGAGGAAAGATTTCCTTTGTTTTGATGCTCTTATACAATCACATATACCAAGGGACATGGGAAAGTAGGAACTGATGTAACTGTCATGAACTCACTTTGACAGGAGCCAGGATTAGCTGACTTTACAGTTATTAATAAAAATACAAACTAAAGGCGAATGGGTCAGAGAGGATACAGCCATTTCTAATACTGGGATAAATTATTAACAACAACAAAAGAGTATAAGAGGAAAGCTTCATTGATAATAAATGAGATCAGTCCTTAAAAGAGCTACGTGTTCAACGCTGAGAACTAGTACGTGAATGTGTGTTTACTCTCTGAAAAGCTGTACGTGCTGAAAATCCAAATAGGCAGTTTCTGCTGAAACAAGAAGAAGATGCAGTCTGAGGGTGACTCCCCATTAACACAGCCCTGGGGAGGCTGTGAAAGGACACAGAGTTCGATGGATTCTGATGGCTAACCTAAGAACTATGAGAATACACGGGGGAGCAAGGAGGCTGAGTCCTGGGTCAGGAGGGTGCACTGATCTACGAGGGCTTCCACGACACAGCAACGCAAACTAGGTGGCTTACACAGCACAAGCTTATTGTCTTACACTTCTGGAGGCCAGAAGTCCAAGACCAAGGTGTTAACAGAGTTGATTCCTTCTGCGGTTTGTAAGGGAGGATCCGTGCTTCGTCCGGAGCTTCCGGTGGCTTCCTGGCAGCCTTTGGCTTTCCTTGGCTGGTAGATACATCACCCTTTGTGTCTGTGTCCAAATGACCTCTTTTTATAAGGACACCAGTCGTATTGGAATAAACTATTTATATGGTTTTTTTAGAAGACTGAAATTACCTGCTCTGCTATGGGCATGGCCCACTTAAAGAATAAAAATACAACAAATATATAATGGTCCTTATTCCTAAAGTATCAGCACCTGTAGTGTCGTTTTAGTATTCACAGCAAAGTTACGTATAATAACGGTGCCAGGGCTGCCTCTTATGATTCACACATTTTAACGCTATGCTTTATTATCCTAGACAATTACATGATTTAGCTACAGTATAATTGATGGAATTAAAGTGGATTCCTTGAGATCAAGCATTTTGCAGCTATCTCAGTTTCGATCTCCATGTATAAATGTGTATAGAATAAAAGCTTTTTTAAAAGCTCCTGTATATCTTTGGTGGAGAGGAAGTTGACTCAAACCTCAGGCTAAGTTTTGGGTTTTCCCCACCTATACAGGCGAAACCTATTGACCTGAGACATCACTAACACAAGCGACTGGAGGTGGTCGATTTTCTGCATGCCACGGAGGACATCGTTGATGGTCATACAGACGCGTGCATTTATTGTGTACTTTCTACTCTGAAGTATTATTCTGTTTTGAAGAGTGTTCCGTCTTTTGCTGGGGAAATATTAGTGACATGCGGTTTGCATGCGGTAATGACAAAATCAAGCGATGTCTCTGGTGAGTCCTCCCTCATTATGGGTCTATTTGAGTCTTTGGTTGAGTACTTTCACCCCAACATCAGTTGAACTATATTTACGGTTCTCATATGAATAAAATTAAGATAACCCTCGTGATGCCAATCAACCTTTCTTCTTGGTTGACGTGGGATGATATCTGAGATGAACGAAGCTTCAGTTTCCCCTCTGTGGGGCGGGGGAGGGAACATCACCCGAAAGTTGGCATTGATTGCTTTACCTGTTTGCCTTATGAGTAAAACCTACTAGATGGGCTTCCCTGGTGGCGCAGTGGTTGAGAGTCCGCCTGCCGATGCAGGGGACACGGGTTCGTGCCCTGGTCCGGGAAGATGCCACGTGCCGCGGAGCGGCTGGGCCCGTGAGCCATGGTCGCTGAGCCTGCACGTCCGGAGCCTGTGCTCCGCAACGGGAGAGGCCACAACAGTGAGAGGCCCGCGTATCGCAAAAAAAACAAAACAAAACAAAAAAACAAACCTACTAGAGATGAGCTGTTCATCACTTAATTTGCTAGGATAACTCTAAGCCCTTCAGACCAAAGACATGTTTAATTATGTAATACAAGGTAGTACATGGGTTCATACTTCGGAGGAATATTAAAAACTCCCTTGACTTACTCACAATCTTTGAGAAGCTAGTAAGCCTGAGACAAGGACTAAGCAGTTTCTCTAATTACTAACATCTATCACACATTTTATTGTTTCATTTGAAATAGTATCTCTTCTCGGCATGCTCTCGATGTCAAAGTTCCCTTTCTTAGTACAACGAGATGTTCGGAAAGGGGGAGAAACGTCACACGCACCAGCTTTGCCCCTGTCACTACCTGCCCAAAGCTGTGTGACAATCCCCGTATTTCCTTGACAGCCTTAACCACATCCTTCTTTTTCTTTCTGCACTTACGTGTGACTAAACTTGTCAAGCTCTTGAACTGAAGTCAAATACTGCTTCAGTTTTTGTATTCTGGAAAATGAGAGGACTGTCGTAGAAGTAAAAGCGGAAACCATAAAACAAATAAACAACTACTGAATGTTTTCTATGCCACAGAGCACTGAAGAGAAAAAAGGAAATAGCATGACATCTACGTATAGTGATAGTAACAATGACGGCACCAGAGTTTGCTAGGTGTC
Source organism: Grampus griseus (assembly GCF_964374135.1). Lineage (NCBI taxonomy): Eukaryota > Metazoa > Chordata > Mammalia > Artiodactyla > Delphinidae > Grampus > Grampus griseus. The sequence goes on along the minus strand of NC_139006.1, from coordinate 83,959,782 downwards.
TGCAGAGGCTCTCAGCACTTCACTTACATCATCTCATTCATTCCATAGAGCATCCTTAGGAGGTAGGTGCTATTTTAAGCCTCATTTTAAAATTGAGGAAACTGGTGAATCAGGGTGCTGAAAAACTGCCTCAGGTCATACGTCTAGCAAGGAATGCAGCCGCTACACAGAAGTGAGAAGCAGTCTGGCTCTGACACTGAACAGCTTTACACTGTTGAGAAATACGTTTGTTTATATGGGTCTCAGTTCCTGAGCTTGCACAGAGGAGGTAGTAAATGCTAGAGCAGAGACAGCCTGGGCTTTGTTTCTGGTTGGAGTCTGCACTCAGGATTCTGGCTACATGTCTGGGTAGGTTTTACAGCTACGGTATCCCTCAATAGCTTTATTGCACAGAAAATGGAGGTAACAACACGTACAGGCACTTTGGGGGATTTGAAAAGTTAACATATTTTAGAAGCCTTACAGGGTTCCTGATACATTGGCTATCAATAAGTATGAGTTCCTAGTCTTTCCTTCTGTCAAATAATAGAAAGATGATATCTGAGGAGTCTTATAATTCTAAAACAATGATTCCAAGACAAGTCCAGGATTTGGAGAATTCAGGAATATAACTGATGATAAAATATATAAGTACATGGAAATGCAAATGATTTCAAAATGCAATATTTTAAGAAAAATAATAGAAGAATTATTCAAATTGGATTCAGAGTATGGTAAGAATGCTTTGCGTTTGAAAAAGTTTGGAACTTATGAACTGAAGAGTTTTGGGAATTTTCCAGGAGTAGGGAGACAGGTCAGATATTGAAGGCTGCATAGCCTTTTTAAAGAGGCAAAAATGTGTTCACCATCTCCAAAGTGAGAACACGTACAGAAGAGGCCAGACAGCGCAAGACTTGTTTAAGAGATCGATGTACCCACATTTGATAGGAGCAGAGAGTTAATAATGATGCAGAGTCAGAGAGCAGTAAAGGAAACTTTCAATCAAAGTTGGGATGACTGTAAAAGTCGAGGGAATTTGCTCTTGATTCTGGTGATAAAGGAAGTTAAGCATTCAAGGTTAGACTTCATTGCTTCTTGCATTTTTTCATTTCCTCCTAACTCCTTGATTCTTGTAATATTCAGTTCAGAATCATTCTCTCCTCCAAGATTCCATAGGTCTGCAGCCCGTTGTTCTGTGCATCTCCACTGAACTCTCATAAGCCCCATGCTTCCTTTTATCACAAAACTTACCACACTCGACTATTATTTCCTGGGTATGTGTCCCCTCTTTTGACTGTGAGCTCCTAGAGAACAGAGATCCTCTCTTCTTCATCTATGTGTTTTTTATAAACCATTTTATTTATTTACATCTTTATTGGAGTATAATTGCTTTACAATGGTGTGTTAGTTTCTGCTTTATAACACAGTGAATCACTTATACATAAACATATGTTCCCATATCTTTTCCCTCTCGCATCTCCCTCCCTCCCACCTTCCCTATCCCACCCCTCCAGGCAGTCACAAAGCACCGAGCTGATCTCCCTGTGCTATGCGGCTGCTTCCCACTAGCTACCTACCTTACATTTGGTAGTGTATATATGTCCATGCCTCTCTCTCGCTTTGTCACAGCTTACCCTTCCCCCTCTCCATATCCTCAAGTCTATTCTCTAGTAGGTCTGTGTCTTTATACCTGCCTTACCCTAGGTTCTTCATGACAATTTTTTTCCTTAAATTACATATATATGTGTTAGCATACAGTATTTGTCTTTCTCTTTCTGACTTACTTCAGTCTGTATGACAGACTCTAGGTCTATCCACCTCATTACAAATACCTCAATTTTGTTTCTTTTTATGGCTGAATAATATTCCATCGTATATATGTGCCACATCTTCTTTATCCATTCATCCGATGATGGACACTTAGGTTGTTTCCATCTCCGGGCTATTCTAAATAGAGCTGCAATGAACATGTGGGTATATGACTCTTTTTGAATTATGGTTTTCTCAGGGTATATGCCCAGTAGTGGGATTGCTGGGTCATATGGTAGTTCTATTTGTAGTTTTTTAAGGAAGCTCCATACTGTTCTCCACAGTGGCTGTATCAGTTTACATTCCCACCAACAGTGCAAGAGGGTTCCATTTTCTCCACACCCTCTCCAGCATTTATTGTTTCTAGATTTTTTGATGATGGCCATTCTGACTGGTGTGAGATGATATCTCATTGTAGTTTTGATTTGCATTTCTCTAATGATTAATGATGTTGAGCATTCTTTCATGTGTTTGTTGGCAGTCTGTATATCTTCTTTGGAGAAATGTCTATTTAGGTCTTCTGCCCATTTTTGGATTGGGTTGTTTGTTTTTTTGTTATTGAGCTGCATGAGCTGCTTGTAAATTTTGGAGATTAATCCTTTGTCAGTTGCTTCATTTGCAAATATTTTCTCCCATTCTGAGGGTTGTCTTTTGGTCTTGTTTATGGTTTCCTTTGCTGTGCAAAAGTTTTGAAGTTTCATTAGGTCCCATTTGTTTATTTTTGTTTTTATTTCCATTTCTCTAGGAGGTGGGTCAAAAAGGATCTTGCTGTGATTTATGTCATAGAGTGTTCTGCCTATGTTTTCCTCTAAGAGTTTGATAGTTTCTGGCCTTACATTTAGGTCTTTAATCCATTTTGAGCTTATTTTTGTGTATGGTGTTAGGGAGTGATCTAATCTCATACTTTTACATGTACCTGTCCAGTTTTCCCAGCACCACTTATTGAAGAGGCTGTCCTTTCTCCACTGTACATTCCTGCCTCCTTTATCAAAGATAAGGTGACCATATGTGCGTGGGTTTATCTCTGGGCTTTCTATACTGTTCCATTGATCTACAGTTCTGTTTTTGTGCCAGTACCATACTGTCTTGATTACTGTAGCTTTGTAGTATAGTTTGAAGTCAGGGAGCCTGACTCCTCCAGCTCCGTTTTTCGTTCTCAAGATTGCTTTGGCTATTTGGGGTCTTTTGTGTTTCCATACAAATTGTGAAAGGTTTTGCTCTAGTTCTGTGAAAAGTGCCAGTGGTAGTTTGATAGGGATTGCATTGAGCCTGTAGATTGCTTTGGGTAGTAGAGTCATTTTCACAATGTTGATTCTTCCAATCCAAGAACATGGTATATCTCTCCATCTATTTGTATCATCTTTAATTTCTTTCATCAGTGTCTTATAATTTTCTGCATACAGGTCTTTTGTCTCCTTAGGTAGGTTTATTCCTAGATATTTCATTCTTTTTGTTGCAGTGGTAAATGGGAGTGTTTTCTTGATTTCTCTTTTGGATTTTTCATCATTAGTGTATAGGAATGCCAGAGATTTCTGAGCTTTGATTTTGTATCCTGCTACTTTACCAAATTAATTGATTAGCTCTAGTAGTTTTTTGGTAGCATCTTTAGGATTCTCTATGTATAGTATCATGTCATCTGCAAACAGTGACAGTTTTGCTTCTTCTTCTCCGATTTGGATTCCTTTTATTTCCTTTTCTTCTCTGATTGCTGTGGCTAAAACTTCCAAAACTATGTTGAATAAGAGTGGTGAGAGTGGGCAACCTTGTCTTGTTCCTGATCTTAGTGGAAATGCTTTCAGTTTTTCACCACTGAGGACGATGTTGGCTGTGGGTTTGTCATATATGGCCTTTATTATGTTGAGGAAAGTTCCCTCTATGCCTACTTTCTGCAGAGTTTTTATCATAAATGGGTGTTGAATTTTGTCAAAAGCTTTCTATGCATCTATTGAGATGATCATATGGTTTTTCTCCTTCAATTTGTTAATATGGTGTATTATATTGATTGATTTGCGTATATTGAAGAATCCTTGCATTCCTGGAATAAACCCCACTTGATCATGGTGTATGATCTGTTTAATGTGCTGTTGGCTTCTGTTTGCTAGTATTATGTTGAGGATTTTTGCATCTATGTTCATCAGTGATATTGGCCTGTAGTTTTCTTTCTTTGTGACAACCTTGTCTGGCTTTGGTATCAGGGTGATGGTGGCCTCGTAGAATGAGCTTGGGAGTGTTCCTCCCTTTGCTATATTTTGGAAGAGTTTGAGAAGGATAGGTGTTAGCTCTTCTCTAAATGTTTGATAGAATTCGCCTGTGAAGCCATCTGGTCCTGGGCTTTTGTTTGTTGGAAGATTTTTAATCACAGTTTCAATTTCAGTGCTTGTGATTGGTCTGTTTATATTTTCTATTTCTTCCTGATTCAGTCTTGGCAGGTTGTGCATTTCTAAGAATTTGTCCATTTCTTCCAGGCTGTCTATTTTATTGGCATAGAGTTGCTTGTAGTAACCACTCATGATCTTTTGTATTTCTGCAGTGTCAGTTGTTACTTCTCCTTTTTCATTTCTAATTCTATTGATTTGAGTCTTCTCCCCTTTCTTCTTGATGAGTCTGGCTAATGGTTTATCAATTTTGTTTATCTTCTCAAAGAACCAGGTTTTAGTTTTATTGATCTGTGCTATCGTTTCCTTCCTTTCTTTTTCATTTATTTCTGATCTGATTTTTATGATTTCTTTCCTTCTGCTAACTTTGGGGTTTTTTTGTTCTTCTTTCTCTAATTGCTTTAGGTGCAAGGTTAGGTTGTTTATTCGAGTTGTTTCCTCTTTCATAAAGTAGGACTGTATTGCTATAAACTTCCCTGTTAGAACTGCTTTTGCTGCATCCCATAGATTTTGGGTCGTCGTGTCTCCATTGACATTTGTTTCTAGGTATTTTTTATTTCCTCTTTGATTTCTTCAGTGATCACTTCGTTATTAAGTAGTGTATTGTTTAGCCTCCATGTGTTTGTATTTTTTACAGATCTTTTCCTGTAATTGATATCTAGTCTCATAGCATTGTTGTCGGAAAAGATACTTGATACAATTTCAATTTTCTTAAATTTACCAAGGCTTGATTTGTGACCCAAGATATGAGCTATCCTGGAGAATGTTCCATGAGCACTTGAGAAAAATGTGTATTCTGTTGTTTTTGGATGGAATGTCCTATAAATATCAATTAAGTCCATCTTGTTTAATATATCATTTAAAGCTTGTGTCTCCTTATTTATTTTCATTTTGGATGATCTGTCCATTTGTGAAAGTGGGGTGTTAAAGTCCCCTACTATGAATGTGTTACTGTTGATTTCCCCTTTTATGGCTGTTAGTATATGCCTTATGTATTGAGGTGCTCCTATGTTGGGTGCATAAATATTTACAATTGTTATATCTTCTTCTTGCATTGATCCCTTCATCATTATGTAGTGTCCTTCTTTGCCTATCCTAATAGTCTTTATTTTAAAGTCTATTTTGTCTGATACGAGAATTGCTACTCCTGCTTTCCTTTGGTTTCCATTTGCATGAAATATCTTTTTCCATCCTCTCACTTTCAGTATGTATGTGTCCCTAGGTCTGAAGTGGGTCTCTTGTAGACAGCAAATATATAGGTCTTGTTTTTGTATGCATTCAGCCAATCTGTGTCTTTTGGTGGGAGCATTTAGTCTGTTTACATTTAAGGTAATTATTGATATGTATATTCCTATTCCCATTTTCTTAATTGTTTTGGGTTCGTTATTGTAGGTCTTTTCCTTCTCTTGTGTTTCTTGGCTAGAGAAGTTCCTTTAGCAGTTGTTGTAAAGCTGGTTTGGTGGTGCTGAACTCTCTCAGCTTTTGCTTGTCTGTAAAGATTTTAATTTCTCCATCAAATCTGAATGAGATCCTTGCTGGGTAGAGTAATCTTGGTTGCAGGTTTTTCTCCTTCATCATTTTAAATATGTCCTGCCAGTCCCTTCTGGCTTGCAGATTTTCTGCTGAAAGATCAGCTGTTAACCTCATGGAGATTCTCTTGTGTGTTATTTGTTGTTTTTCCCTTGCTGCTTTTAATATGTTTTCTTTGTATTTAATTTTTGACAGTTTGATTAATATGTGTCTTGGCGTATTTCTCCTTGGGTTTATCCTGCATGGGATTCTCTGTACTTCCTGGACTTGATTAACTATTTCCTTTCCAATATTAGGGAAGTTTTCAACTATAATCTCTGCAAATATTTTCTCAGTCCCTTTCTTTTTCTCTTCTTCTTCTGGGACCCCTATAATTCAAATGTTGGTGCATTTAATGTTGTCCCAGAGATCTCTGAGACTGTCCTCAGTTCTTTTCATTCTTTTTTCTTTATTCTGCTCTGCAGTAGTTATTACCACTATTTTATCTTCCAGGTCACTTATCCATTCTTCTGCCTCAGTTATTCTGCTATTGATCCCATCTAGAGTATTTTTCATTTCATTTATTGTGTTGTTCATCGTTGTTTGTTTCATCTTTAGTTCTTTTAGGTCCTTGTTAAATGTTTCTTGCATTTTGTCTATTCTATTTCCAAGATTTTGGATCATCTTTACTATCATTACTCAATTCTTTTTCAGGTAGACTGCCTATTTCCTCTTCATTTGTTAGGTGTGGTGGGTTTTTATCTTGCTCCTTCATGTGCTGTGTGTTTTTCTGTCTTCTCATTTTGCTTATCTTACTGTGTTTGGGGTCTCCTTTTTGCAGGCTGCAGGTTCGTAGTTCCCGTTGTTTTTTGTGTCTGTCCCCAGTGGCTAAGGTTGGTTCAGTGGGTTGTGTAGGCTTCCTGGTGGAGGGGACTAGTGCCTGTGTTCTGGTGGATGAGGCTGGATCTTGTCTTTCTGGTGGGCAGGTCCACGTCTGGTGGTGTATTTTGGGGTGTCTGTGGACTTATTATGATTTTAGGCAGCCTCTTTGCTAATGGGTGGGGTTGTGTTCCTGTCTTGCTAGTTGTTTGGCATAGGGTGTCCAGCACTGTAGCTTGCTGGTCGTTGAGTGAAGCTGGGTGCTGGTGTTGAGATGGAGGTCTCTGGGAGATTTTCGCCGTTTGATATTATGTGGAGCTGGGAGGTCCCTTGTGGACCAGTGTCCTGAAGTTGGCTCTCCCTCCTCAGAGGCACAGCACTGACTCCTGGCTGCTGCACCAAGAGCCTTTCATCCACACGGCTCAGAATAAAAGGGAGAAAAAGTAGAAAGAAAGAATTAGTAGAAGTAGAAAGAGAGAAAGAAAGAAAGAAAGAAAGAAAGGAGGGAGGGAGGGATGGAGGGAGGAAGGAAGGAAGGAGGGAAGAAAGAAAAAAGAAAGGAAATAAACTAAAATAAAATAAGATAAAATATAATAAAGTGATTAAAATAAAAAAATAATTATTAAGAAAAAAAGAAAAAAATTTAAAAAACAAGCAAACAATAATGGACAGATAGAACCCTAGGACAAATGGTGGAAGCAAAACTATACAGACAAAATCTCACACAGAAGCATACACATACACACTCACAAAAAGAGGAAAAGGGGAAAAAATAATAAACCTTGCTCTCAAAGTCCACCTCCTTAATTTGGGATGATTCGTTGTCTCTTCAGGTATTCCACAGATGCAGGTGCATCAAGTTGATTGTGGAGCTTTAATCCGCTGCTTCTGAGGCTGCTGGGAGGGATTTCCCTTTCTCTTCTTTGTTCTCACAGCTCCCGGGGCTCAGCTTTGGATTTGGCCCTGCCTCTGCGTGTAGGTTGCCTGAAGGCGTCTGTTCTTCGCTCAGACAGGACAGGGTTAAAGGAGCCGCTGATTGGGGGGCTCTGGCTCACTCAGGCCGGGGGAGGGAGGGGCACGGAGTGCGGGGCGGGGCTGCGGCGGCAGAGGCCGGTGTGACGTTGCACCAGCCTGAGGTGCGCCGTGCGTTCTCCCGGGGAAGTTCTCCCTGGCTTCCGGGACCCTGGCAGCGGCGGGCTGCACAGGCTCCCGGGATGGGAGGTGTGGAGAGTGACCTGTGCTCGCACACAGGCTTCTTGGTGGCGGCAGCAGCAGCCTTAGCGTCTCATGCCCGTCTCTGGGGTCCGCGCTTTTAGCCGCGGCTCGGCCCGTCTCTGGAGCTCCTTTAAGCAGCGCTCTTAATCCCCTCTCCTCGCGCACCAGGAAACAAAAGGTAAGAAAAAGTCTCTTGCCTCTTCGGCAGGTCCAGACTTTTCCCCGGACTCCCTCCCGGCCAGCCGTGGAGCACTAGCCCCTTCAGGCTGTGTTCACGCCGCCAAGCCCAGTCCTCTCCCTGCGCTCCGACCGAAGCCCGAGCCTCAGCTCGCAGCCCCGCCCGCCCCGGCGGGTGAGCAGACAAGCATCTCGGGCTGGTGAGTGCCGGTCGGCACCGACCCTCTGTGCGGGAATCTCCCCGCTTTGCCCTCCGCATCCCTGTAACTGTGCTCTCCTCCACGGCCCCGAAGCTTCCCCCTCCGCCACCCGCAGTCTCCGCCCGCGAAGGGGCTTCTAGTGTGTGGAAACGGCTCCCTCCCTCTGGTGCAGGCCCCGTCCCTATTCTTTTGTCTCTGTTTATTCTTTATTCTTTTGCCCTACCCAGGTACGTGGGGGGTTTCTTGCCTTTTGGGAGGTCAGAGGTCTTCTGCCAGCGTTCAGTAGGTGTTCTGTAGGAGTTGTTCCACGTGTAGATGTATTTCTGGTGTGTCTGTGGAGAGGAAGGTGATCTTCGCGTCTTGCTCTTCCGCCATCTTCCCCGGAAGCCTCTGAAGCAGAGTTTTTCACCATTTTAGATTTACAGAAAAATTGAGAAGATAACAGTCCCCACGTACCTCTACACAGAGTTTCCCTTATTGACATCATGCATTATTATGATACATTTATTAAAATTAACGAACCAGTATCAGTGCATAATTAACTAAAGTCCATAGTTTATTTGGCTTTTCTTAGTTTTTATCTAATGTCCTATTTCTGTTCCAGGACCCTATCAAGGACCCAACATTACATTTTGTTGTCCTGTCTCCTTAATTTCTTCTTCAGTGTGACCGTTTCTCAGACTTTCCTTGTTTTTGATGACCTTGACAGTTTTGAGGTCGGGTATATACCAGGAGCTGGTCAGGTATATTGTAGGGTGTTCCTCTGTTGGAATTAGTCTGATGAATAGACTGCTCTTATGGGTTTGGGGAATGAAAAGCACAGAGGTATAAATGCTATTTTCATTACATCATATCAAGGCTATCGACTGTCAAAATACCTTATCGTTGTTAATATTGACTTGGTCACCTGGCTGAGTTTCTCAGGTTTCTCTACTGCATAGCCCCCACCCCCAGCCTCACCCCTTCTATACTGTGCTGTATTCTTTGGAAGGAAATCACTGTGCACAGCCTGCACATAAAGAGTAGAGAGTCGGGCTCCTCTTCCTGTTGGGCTGAAAACGAACGTGTATCATTTTGAACTCTTTGGCACGGGAATTCTCCACCAGTTGTTAATTTATTCAGTCATTTGTTTATCAATAAGTGCTTGTGGTTATTTATTTATATTTTGGGGGGGTCATAATCCAATGCAATTTTATTTATTTTGTTGCTTAAATTGTTCTTGTTTTGACTACTGGGAGCTCTTTCAGTTGACTCTTGTGCCCTTTGACATACTCCCATCCCCCATGGATGTGTGTTTGTGTGCATGTTTGGCCCTTTCTTACTTTCTGACTCTACAAGATGTTGCAAGTTCACGTTATATCTTTCCCATGTCAATCCTGGAATCGGCCATTTCTAAAAGGAGTTCTGGTTCCCATTTTTGGAGAACAGTATTATTAATCAAGATCTGGGAGCTGAATGTGCTTATTGCTACTGATGCATAATTTCTTTGTGATCATCTCACCTGACTGAGCAAGGATATATTTGTGTGTGTACTAACCCGTGAGTATCCATACACATTTGTATCTGTAACCATCGGTACCTATATTGAGTGAAACATGAGTTCCCACTGAGGTCTCCAACTCTGATGCATTACCACGTGGATCGTTCTAGCCTCCTCTCCTTGTTTATCTGTGAAGTCCTGCTCCAACAGTGAAAAATCTCTTTGTCCTTACATGTTTAATGCCAGTATGCATTAAACATACAGAATTGTCACAGCAGCATCAGAATTTTGAACCTGTATATCCCCTTGAAAATCACTTTATCAACTAGAAGACAGTGCTTGTACACAGTACATTTTCCCTTTAGTCTTACAGACTCCACCTATTTCCAAAGTTTCTAGGATGAGCACCTCACTCCCATCCCTTGGCGTACATTTGTAATAGAGTTAGATTCTCTTGTCACAGTCCTTCCCAGGATGCCCTAACTGTCCAATGATTTTCTAACTTACATGCTTTTGGTTAAGTTCAGTAGATTTTGGCAAATGTATAATGCCATGTATCTACCATCACAGTGTCATACAGAATAGTATAAATTCCCTAAAAATCCCCTGTGGTTTACTTATTCGTCCTCCCTATCTCCCCACAGACCCCTAGCAACCACTAATCTTTCTACTGTCTCTATGATTTTGCCTTTTCTGGGATGTCATATAATTGAAATCATACAGTATATATCCTTTCAAACTGTCCTATTTTATCTATCTATCTATATCTATCTATCTATCATCATCCTCCTCATATTTCTTCATGTTTTCCATGGCTTCATAGCATATGAATAATTGAAATGAACTATTTCAATTATAGTTTATTTATATAATAGAGTATGCTTTCATCTACAGTGGTTATCATGAGAATGTGTGGTGTTAGGAGGCACTTGGGTTTTTATTATTTTTAGTTATTTGTTTGTTTTGTTTCTGCTTTTGTTACTGAAGATGTGCAGTGCCAGAGTCATGGGCACCTGTAATTCAAGGATATGAATCAGGGAGTCTGCACATCACTCAAAAGAACATGCAGAATATATATGTATATATACAGACATGTATGCATGGGGTCTATGTCTTTATTTAATTCAAAGTTATCTTCTTCTAATATCTTATTTATGCTGAAATCACAGTCAAGCTATATTTGACAGTTGTGATAACAAGTTAAATGTCTTATACTCTCAAAAATCTATTATTGAATTAAAAATTTCTGGTATTGATCACTAGAAGAAAGAGCAGCTGCTTATGGTGATTTTGATCTCTGGTTGTTTCAACTTTAATGGTAAAAGCCTTGAATGTGTCCCATCATTGCTGAAATACACTTATAGAAATAAGTCTGTCTTGATTAACGACATGAAAAAGTCACCCATAAACACCCTTTAGTAACTGCAAATTATTGTCTATTACAATGTCCGGAAATGTAAGCTTCAGGGAAAGTGACAATTCTCCCAGAAATTGCATCCCTGGGAGGATGATTCAGCTGAGCCCAAGCTTTGATCTGAGCACTCCTGTGAATGATGTGCAAGATAGCAATTACGAGTGAGGAAGTAGGTCAGGTTGCCACTCTGAGAATAGGATTTTTCCACTAACTTCAGATACCTGGTGGATGAAAAAATTATTCTGGGCCCAACCTGCTTATCTTTACATTAATTTCATTCCTTTTCTTTTACAGAAGCACTGACATCTGGGCTCTAGTTAATAATATATCTTTTTAACAGTAAGTTAAACAGAAAGCTTCTTGATCCTAAGATTCGGAGGTGTTCAGAGAGGAGGCTGTTTCTACTAGTACAGGGGTTGCAACAGGTCCGATGCTGTGCACATGTCCCTGGGGGGCTACCAGGCCACTGTCAAAGCGATCTGGGGGCCTCTCCACAAGCTTTCACTTTGCATCCCTCCTGGGCATGATGCCGCTTATATTCTCCTTCATTCTCTGGCCCTTGTATATAAGCTTTCTTATTTCTGTAACTTGTAGTGGCTTTTTCTTCCTGATTTGCTCAGAGTGATGTCCTAAGATTAAAATTCTTTTTTTTCAAAATAGTTGAGGATTTATTTGCACATTTGTAGACTGTTATATTTGTGTATATATTTACTTTACCTAAGAGCAGAAAAAAAAGTAACACTCAAATTACACATTGAGTGCTTTTTTTTTTTTCTTGAATTTGCACTCAGGTGAAAAAACTTAAAAATGCCATAGATTTTATGTTGTTTTATATGTAATGTAAACACTTCCCATGTAAATCAAAATTATAGAAGAGTAATCAAATATTCTTACCTGATACAGAGTAAATACCCCCGGTGCATTTATGGTCGTTACAAAGTGCATAAACCAAGTAGGATATAGAAATAAGTATCACTAATAGTTCACAATTCGTAGCCATCTGAATACATCTATTGCAAACTGTTTGCAAGGCAGAAAGTTTAAAAAATCGTATTTTTTGCTCTTATGCAGACATGGGTCTGGAAGAAAATCTTACCATGATTAATACTGATTTTGTCTTGAAATTTCTTTCATCTGTCCAAACAACCCTCAAATTCAAGATTTAAACATACATGGCTCTACTGTTCAATTTGCATATTTAAGAAACAGTTAATTGAGGTTGCTACTTGGGTTTTTACTTAGCAGTTCTTGTGATCCAACCTGTCAAAGGAGAGTATGAGTCCCATCAACATGTTGAGAAAGATTTAATTTCCAGCTATCAAAGTTGCAATAGAATCTGTCCTTCAGCGTCTGTACTGAGCACGCCCTGCACGTGTTCTTTTGCTATTTGACAGTATTTGTCACTTTCGAGGCTGCCATCTCTAATGAGTCAACTAGACTTGCTCTTATCACTCAGAACTCATTTTACAAACAGGATAGGATGGAAGGTGAAAAAATTTTTTCCAGAAGTAACCAGAAAATTGTGCATTATTATCTATTTCTTTTGACCGTAGACGGGTACTTTTCCTTTACGTGTATGTAAAACTGGGGAAAAGTTACCACATCTTGATGGTCCTGTGGGTGGGGAGGTCGTCACAGCTTCACCTTCACCTCTCTTAGGGTTACTCTCAATACCTTTGGAGTAAAATACATTAAACTTTGTGATGTTCGTGTATTTAAAGATCAATTAATGCCTCACTCAGGGATAATATTCTGGACTTTGCAACTCTGAGGTTGGTGAATGTGGAAATGTCCAATTACAAGGTATTATTAAGCTATAGATTATTAAGTTTCTACTTCTCTATAATGCAAGAGTAACTGTAAAAAAAGCATTTGAGAGTGGATCTTCTCTATTAATAATACATTTTTAAAGCCACTTCTCTATGCTATTAATTTCAGATTTCTTGACACAGCAATTCTATTATCGTGGTGTTTCTGATAGCTCTAGTTCGTCTCTAGGAATATCCAGTTAGTATTCCAAAAATTAAAGATTCTTGACAGTCTACAGAAAATGTTATTTACTAGAATTGAGACTGACATCTGACATTTTTAGCACGATATCTGCATTTCTGAGCAGTTATAGCTTTTACGATTTACGTTGGAAATAAACTGATCCGTCGGAAGTGGTGACACATCGGTAAGTAATCTGTCATGTAGAAAATTATATATAACTGCATGCTTTCTCAATATAGTGTTACTCAATTCCCAGAGTAAGTAAGAATACTGAGGCAACTTTGTATTTCTCACTTAAATAAATAGATTTACATGATTGATATAATCAATCATTGTTTCTCCTCTCTTGAAATAAAAATGTTAGGTAGAAAACTACTTAAAACACAAAAAGCAGTAGAATATTTCCCTTTTTTAATGTTATGAAATGGAGAGAAAAGTAATTTGTCCAGCACAGTATGAATAACAAACACAGAGGATATTAAAACTCTTAGTTTCATGTATGTTTTTAAGAAGCAAGTGTTGATGATTACCATGTCTCTAAGAGAAAACTCAACTCATATATGGGTACGCCCTTTTAAATCTATCAATCGTGACTCTGCAACTCATTTTGTACTCTTGCAATGTTTCAGCAAAATATTACTTCGCTGAGAATAACAACTGCTAAAATTTAAGCTTCACGAATAGTTATCTTTGATTGGATAGCTCCCGTACACCTATACACTCAAAATGGAGTAGCAAAACAATTAAATTCTTACAGACTTTGTAATGGATTACCAATCTGGTTGATTTCTTTGTGGTTGCATAAATTGTGATGGGTATCACCTGTATCCTAATTTCTCAGATATATCATTTATGTGGGCAGAAATCTATAAGAAAAATGACTAACCTTTGGAAAAAAATGTTTTAAGGTATGGTTACAATTTTATGCACACATCAGATCTCATAGACCTAATATGTGGATATATATGTTAAAGCATTACCAAGGGCATGAGATCTGGAATCAGAATCCCAGCTCCTCCATTAATAGATGTGACCTTAAACTAGTTATTTGTACTTTCTGTATCTCTGTTTTCTATTTTATAAAAGGGGGCAAATGATAGTATCTATCTCACAGGGTTGTTGGGAAGATTCAATGACTTAATAAACGTACAACATTTTGAAGAATGATTGGCACATAAGTGTTTTGTAATTGCTAATTACCATTATCTCATTTAACTTTATCAAAACCCTATGAGTTAGTAATTACACTTTTCCATTTTGTGAGATGAAAATCTCCTGAGATTTAGCAATTTTAATTAAGTTGCTCAAGGTCACACATCTTGTAAGTATTTTAGCCTGAGTTATACCCCAGACTTTATGATCAAAGTCCATGGATTTTATTTCTACGCTATAATTTCTCAATCCATATGCATTTCTCATCTCCCTTTTCATTATCCTCATGTTTCTCTAAAATTTCCACCACTGATAACATTATGGCACAGATCAGAACTTACCTATATACTGCTTTATAAACACTAATTCCCATGTGTTTTAATTTTATTTGTCTGATCGATTAGAATCTCATCAAAGAAATGGACTATGCCTTAAATAATAAGATTCCTCCAGAGTCTGTACTATTGTTCTGAGGGAGTATTATCTGCTTAATAAATATGATTTGATTGGAGCAGTTCTGGAAGGACATGCTAAAAAATGTGCACAAATTCAATTACAAATTTCTGTAGAAATTTTCTGAAATGTTGGCAATATATTCAGCAAAATATTTTCCCTCAATCGGCAGTCATACCGTTCCTGAAAGTTCTTGATGCATAGGTTAAAGGTTGAATAGAGGATTCCTGCATAGTGCTAACAAGAGGAAAATGTCCACCGGGCCAAAAGAAGAAGCATGTGGATAATTCCACCTGACCAAAAGGCACGTGTAATAATTTAACTGCGCAGTACAAATGGCATTCAAAATCTGCATTCTCTTTAGTTGCCAAGTCTAAACTGGCCTCACAAAATTAGAGTTACTTGTAGTGATTCTGAATTATAAAAAATGTAGTCTGCAAAGAACATCTGTGGTCTAACCTCTAGTATAATAAATGTGGAATATGTTTATTTAGGGTAATCTAGAATAAAATGTAATTGCTTGAGTTAGTGAGCTGTGAGCTTGCATATAAAAGGGATAGACATTTACCTGGTCTGAGGCAGCTGAATACTTATTAAATCATATTTTGCATTATAGTGGCAATAAATCAAAGACTGGTGGGACTCAAGCGTCACGTGTAAATGGCTTAGTGGCAGTAACCTATAACTTGATCGCTTTCTTAAACTTTGGGTAGGTGTCTATATTCAACAACACTTGTAACGACTGTGATGAATGCCAGGGTAAGAGAAAATGGAAGTGTAACTTGAACAGAGATGTTTCTAATAGCACATGCTGTATCTTCTTTATAAGAAATATTTTAATAAGGCTATGCACAAATATAATTGTGATAAAATATGATTACTAACATATGTGCTTCTTCTGCATTAAGTTATATACATATATTAAACATGATCTATTTCCCAAAGCTCCCTTTTGCAGATAGATAAGATATTGAAGTTTATGTAAACAATGTCATTTATGTTTCAGCTTGAAAATAAAAGAAATTTTAAAAAGCTATGATCTGGGGGCTTCCCTGGTGGCGCAGTGGTTGAGAGCCCGCCTGCCGATGCAGGGGACACGGGTTTGTGCCCCGGTCCGGGAAGATCCCACATGCCGTGGAGCGGCTGGGCCCGTGAGCCATGGCCGCTGAGCCTGCGCGTCCGGAGCCTGGGCTCTGCAACGGGAGAGGCCACAGCAGTGAGAGGCCTGCGTACAGAAAAAAAAAAAAAAAAGCTATGATCTGAATTATAGTGTGTGTTCACTCACTACAATGTGTAAAGCTCTTAACTGATAAAGTACTTTTTTCTCCACCAACAAGGTTTAATGTTATAAAATACTTCCAATACTGAACTACCTCTTACAAAAGAGACAGTAAATCTCACTAACCAGAATTTTACAACACTAAATTCAGCCATTAGCAGTGTTTTATGGGCTAATAAAATGTTTAAAATGGACTCCAATAGCCAAACGTGGTCCATAGGAAGACACATTCTTTTCTTACCTAATTTTAGCACTTCTCCCTTGAAACAAAAATCATATATTACATAATCATTTTTTAATAATACACTGTTCTGTGACACAGCCTCTTCAGATATGTTGTAATATATACTTCTAACAATTTTGAGGTTACTATATTTATTTAAGGTAATTTAGTGACTAGATTTTTTTGAAATTTATTTTACTAATTTATTTTTGGCTGAGTTGGGTCTTTGCTGCTGCGCGCGGGCTTTCTCCAGTTGTGGCGAGCGGGGGCCAGACCTCTCATTGCGGTGGCCTCTCTTGTTGCGGAGCACGGGCTCTAAGCACGTGAGCTCAGTAGTTGTGGCTCGTGGGCTCCAGAGTGCAGGCTCAGTAGTTGTGGCACACAGGCTTAGTTGCTCCGCGGCATGTGGGATCTTCCCGGACCAGGGATCGAACCCGTGTCCCTTGCATTGGCAGAAGGACTCTCAACCACTGCACCACCAGGGAAGCCCTAGTGCCTAGATTTGACAGTACAAATTTGTTTGACTAGAGATCAGTGTTTAATTTAACTTGCTATGTAAATATGAATTGCAATTTCATTGAAAATACTTATTCATTGGTGCCATGACTATCAAAAAAAGGAAGTTATGGTGGCAAATGAGAATGACAAATTATTAAAATAGAAATTTTAAAAAGAGCAACAATAAATAAGAGAGAAGCTTCGCAAACATTCTGACTTGAAAAAAGGTCAAAGGTCAAAGTTGAAAAGGGTAAGATTAAGATGGTATTTGGACAGGGGATATAGAAATATCTAAGTCCATTTTTTCTGTAGCTCAATGTTAGGTTGTTTTTTTTTAATGAGTTTTTTTTACATCAAATTTACATCACATGTGAACTCTCCCACTCTCACCTTGCATGAAACCACTGGCTTTTATGTTCTTCCCGAACAGGTTGTAAAATCTTCCCACGAAAGATGTATGCTGCTCATCGTTGCTCTTCCCAAGCCACATAAAGACGATGGCTTTCCATCATAGCACAGAAACTCTATATCACCCCCTAGTTCAGCCTCTGAACCTACCCACCTGGCAGACTTCTCGTCGTCTCCTGTATCCTGAATCTTTTCTAAGAAGGTCTCTCTCTATTCCACCTTAACGGAATCCTCTCTTTCCCTGCGGATATCAAATTTCCTCTACCTCTTTAAAATCCCATTGTTGTATGTCCCATGTTCCTGAGGGTCACTGTCCTTTTTAGTTCACATTTTTAAAAATCAAGCTTTATTGGAGTATAACTGCGGTTCACACTTTTGATTCCATATTATTGTCACTTTACCACCTTATAAAAAGGCATAATGATCCTACAACAGGGCAGAAATTACTTTTCTACTGCTACTGTAACCAGGTACCACAAATTTAGCAGTGTAAAACAATACCCATTAATTATCTCATAATTCTGGAGGTCAGGAGTACCAGAAGTCTGGTGAGCTCAGCTGAGTACTCTGCTTAGTGTATCAGAAGGCCCAAATCAGGGGTCCATTGGCCTGGGCTCTCATTTGGAGGCCTGGGGAGAATCTGTTTCCAGCATCATTCAGCTAATAGAATCTAGTTCCTTGGTTATGAGGTCCCCATTTATATGCTGGCTGTCAGCATAGTGTCACCCTCAGATCCTAAAGACTGCCCCCACTCCTTGACATGTAGCCTCCTCCTTCTTCAGAGTTGGTGATGGTGTATGGAATCCCCCTTGAGCTTTGAATTTCTCAGAGCCTTCCATTTTTAAGGGCTCATGTGATTACTGGGGCCCACCTGGAAAATCCTTGAAGTCCACTGATGTGTACCTTTAACCACCTACACAAAGTCTCTTTTGCCATATAAGGTAAAATATTCCTAATTCTGTGGATTGGATAAGGGGTGGATTTGCCATATGCCTGTGACCATTCTCATTCACTAACTTTTTCATTGTTTTCACTCATTAATTCAAGACTTTGGCACCCATATCACACTCTGCTTTGCCAAGTCTGGGTGATTTCAAGGTCCAGGAGAATGCTATCTCTGTACCTCGGGAAATCTATGCACCTGCCTCTTAATTTTGCTGTGAACCTAAATCTTCTCAAAAAATTAAAGTTTTTATGAAAAATATGATTAAGAGGAGTAAATTGTCTAATCCCATCTGTATAGACAGGATTACAAGTGATACCTAAAGTTTTGCTTTGTTTGTTTGGTTTACTAACATTCATTTAAAAATATAAAAAAGGGACTTCCCTGGTGGCGCAGTGGTTAAGAATCCGCCTGCCAATGCAGGGCACATGGGTTCGAGCCCTGGTCTGGGAAGATCCCACATGCCATGGAGCAACTAAGCCCATGTACCACAACTACTGAGCCTGTGCTCTAGGGCACACGAGCCACAACTACTGAGCCCACATGCCACGACTAATGAAGCCTGTGTGCCTAGAGCCCATGCTCTGCAACAAGAGAAGCCACCGCAGCAAAGAGTAGCCCCTGCTAGCCGCAACTAGAGAAAGCCCGCACACAGCAACGAAGACCCAACGCAGCCAAAAAAAAGGATAAATAAATAAATAAATACACATTTATTAAAAAAATTTTTTAAAAAGTCTACAAGAATTTACAATTAAAACATAAATATAAATTGAAAACTTTCATTTAGAATATTGTGGTGTAAAAACCAAATGGAATAAGAGGGGAAAAGTCTTGACCAAGGTATCAGAATATATTAAAAACAAACCAAAAAACAAAAACCTGCTCTTGAGAGGTAAGCACTTTAGCTCAGGAATATCCAGCAAATCTCTTGCTCATTTATTTTCAAGGTCCTGGGCTGCTGGGATAAGTAATTTTCATATCTGGGTAACAGTAGCTGGAAACAACAGCATGTCAGGGGATTTAAAAATGCCTGCCTATTGTACATAAACCTCCCTGCTCAAGTTGCCTCTGTTTTCTTTAAAAGAAAGGAATAAAAATCTCAATATCTTTCACCAAACTAAAATAAGAGAATAGTGACTTATATATGAAATTTTTCATTCACTTCCATCACATCCCTCCTTTTGTAAAACGTTTGAGGAATGAGCATGTGTTTCAGAATTCTCACTTTAGGACTGTTCACTCACAGGGTTTTACTTAAAATTAGATTTGGATCCATCTGGTACTGCAGAAGTAAAAGATCTTCTCTTCAGTTGCAAGGGAAAACACATTGATCATATGCTTCTACCCTGCTGGAAAGCCGAATGTTTTTCCCTTTTATTAAGTAGGAACGCAATGAGCAGGACCATGAGGGCACAACTTATGGTCGTGAACCACAGGACTTGGCAACTGTAGCCCCTCATGGATTTTGGAGCACTTATGCTCCCTGGATAAATGAAAACGGAAAACTATCTAACTTGCCAATTGGTACACCAAATACCCATAAAATGCTACCCCAAGGGTGGTCATGCCTTAAGGCCCGTATGCTCCAGCATCTGTTGTAGCTTATCTTCCAACCTCCAGGGTAAACATAGCAACTTGTTACTTGGGTCACATGAGCGAGTTGTCAAACTTTTCCTCTGCCTTAGTATTTCACAAAACTAAAGAAACAAAACAGATGAAAGAGAAAATGGAAAGGCCTAAAGAGAACATTATCATCCTTACCCTGGTATCACTAACTGGGAGGAGGACATTACTCAGCTTGAGAAAGAATGCTCTGCTTTGCAAGTGGAATTTTTGCATCAGCTGATGTAGGAAACAGTGTGGCTTTAATATAATTTTTCTAATTAACCATAGGGAAGATATTTGATTAATAAATTAGAAGAATGGTGGAGGGAAAATGTCTGAGGGAGGAATTAAGAAGATACACATTGATGTGTTTTGCTTTCTTCTAAGTGTTTCCATTGCGGGGTAGGTCATAAAAATTTTATTCCCTAGTTTTCCCAGAGTAAAGTTTCTCTCTCCTCTTAACCTTACGATAGCACTAATATCAGATTTCATTGACAACTTTCCAGGAAGAGACAGTTGGTGACAGGGTTTTGTTTCTTCTCATTGACATAAAGCATGGAAAATTTCCAATACAGTCCATATACTTATGGCACATAGCATTCTGGTAGCACACATCTTAGAATATAAAGGGGAATACGAGTTCATGAACTCTCCAAACACTGGGTCTGGACAAAGAAGACAGACAGGATGGGAAGTGTAAGTGTATCTACAGCAGTTGTGAAAATGTGTCTACAGGATGCTACAGGTCTGGTGGCCAGGTGCTTCCAGCATCCATTTGCCAGGCATCCCGCAGCTATTTTTATTGCCTCATTTGGCAATTTCCTCCCATCTTCTGCAGCTCTTTCCTCCCTGATTTCCGTGACACTGGGCTCTCCTAGCCCTTTCTGACCCTTTCAGACACTCCCTCTGTCCTTTATGCCGTATCCTCGTCTCCCTCCCACCCTGTGGACGTTGGTGTTCTCTGTAGATGACTCATTTTGGTCCTTTAGATTCTTTCATTCATTCACGAGTCGACTTCAGGGTGCCTTAAGCCCCCCACGTCTGACTGGTGTAGAATGGAACTCACTCTTTGCTCTGTCCTTTCTCACTCAACCCAGACTTACTCCTTCTGGCGGGAGAAATTCACAGTGGCCCCTTCATCAAGCCCATCGTTGACATTGACAACATTGGCACCAGCCTAGACTTTTCCTCCTCGCTTGTCTCCCCTGAGTTGATGATTACAAAGTTGTGCTACATCCACATCCTGCATCTTTCTGAGCACCATGCCCTCCTCTTCAACTTCATTGCTCTTGCCTAAGACCAGTTCTTCTCTTATTAGGCTCTTCCATCCGACACCCCTGCCGCTAATATATATTCATAATCCTTGACATTTAAGTAATGTTGGTTAAATACAGATGGACTCATCCAGCCACTCTTTCTGTAATTTTTATTATGTCCTATTGTTTTTGAGTTAGATTCCAATGTTCTCAGTGTGAGCTCTGTGGGGTCTTTGTCATCTGCCCCTATCCAATAGTAATAGTTATCTACTACTGTATAAAATCTTACACCAAAGATCAGCAGATTAAAGCAACAGACCTGCTCCCAGTTTCTGTGGCAAGAATCCAGTCACAGCCCAGCTGGTGCCTCTGGCACCACAAAGTTGCAGTCAAGTTGCTACCAGCGCGGAGTCATCTTAGAGAGCTCAGATCCTCACCAGCTCTTGAGCAGATACCAATAGTTTCTGCCACTCACAAAACGACAGCTTCTTCCCTGAGAATTAAGGCTCTAAGCAAGAACGAGAAAGGACAAGCAAGATGGAAGTCAGGGTATGTTTGGATCCCAATCTCAGGAATGACACACTGTCACTTTTGCCATATTCTACCTGTTAGAGAAGAGTCACTAGGTCTAACCACCATAAGGAGGAGGGGGTCAAAAAGGCACTAGCACCAGCAGGGTTATCTTAGAGGCCACCCGCCACAGTCACAGCCTGGCGTAATCTCTGTTAACTCCCTCTGTTCCCTGGCTTTTGTACATAGATATTTAAACATACTCCATGGTTTTTCTTGAATCTGCTTTTGTACATACTGTGTCTTTTTTTCTGAAACATGTTTCTTTCCCTAGACAGATTGAGCAACACACATTTACACTTCAAATTCAGTGCAAGATCCTCCATAAGATCTTCCCTGAACTCTCATTGTATGTCTGCTGCTCCTTTGTGGTCCTCTATTACTGTATGTGTTACACTATACTGAATTGTTTAGTTTATACATTTTCCATTAGACTGTGAGGTCCTCGAAAATATGGGCTCTGTTACATTCAGTGCTCCTTGAATAAACATCAATAAATTATAAAATAAACTGAATAGTTTAATGGACCACCCTAGCTATGCTATCATTTTCATGGTTTTTTGTATCCAATTTATGTTGTATCATTGTAATATAGTCAATTCTATGAGAATAAGACATACACAAGTGAAAAGATAAATTCAGTAAATTATTACTACCTTTTACGTCTTGTGTTGATTATTGGGCAAAAAATACAGTGTAAATCATGGTCTCTTCAAGGAGCTCAGCTTTATCATGTTTAGTTATGCCTGTTGGATGAGTCTCCGAATTTTTCAGCCTTATAACAACAATATTGATACCTACTTCAGAGAGCTGCTGTAAGCATTTTTAGTCCTCTTCTTAATATAATATTCTTCAGTGTTATTTTAGATAATCAATCATTGTACTGTGAAGTATCCTATAAATCTTCTTCAACCCATTTTATTCTCTTCTGCTGAATGCAAAATTAAATGTGGTATGATTTTCAGCAATTAAAGGAGTGTAAAAATGAGAATATTATTTTCCCTGACACAATAAATAGACTTATTTGTGTGGCATAGTAGTGGTAAAAAAATGTGATTAAAGGTAACATGATTTAATATAATAAAATACTTAAAAATGTAATAAAATGTAATTTAACTTACCGCTTGGCTCAAAAATGACATAGTTTCTTAGTAATTTCTATTTAAAGTAATGATTTAAAAATTTTTAGACATTTCAGAGACAAATAATTGAGTATACAATCATTTATTTAGTGGTTTATTTATAGAGCAGGATGTAAATGATATCAGTGATCTTGACATTGAAAAAGTAAAGTTATAAAGAGGAAAATACTGGGGTGGGCAGTGTTAGAAAGATGTAGTAAGTCATAGTATCTTTATTTGACACAGTGGGGAGACAAGAAATAACTAAAGCTGAAAGTGACATGGAAGATCGTGCATCCAATTTAAAAACAAACTTAGATGAGTGTAAAATAATAATAGTACCCACTGGGGGAAAGGAATGAGGGAAGGTAGAAATCATTTGAATGAGCCAAATGGTAATCTTTCAACGACAGCCATCAGTAGATGTTGTATAAAGCTGAAAAGCAAGTGACATTGTAAAGAATATGTAAAGTCATGGCAGTTACTACCCAGAACAAACCAAACATCAAAAACATTACACTTGGCAGCTCCTGCGGACAGAAGTGAGGGTGCTCAATAATAGAGCAGATGGCAGTGTAGTCCATTCTCTATCTTCTAATTGTTTATACTGTGCTCTGATGAAATGAGTAAAAGATAGCCCCCCTCACGATCCAAAATTGACTGTCTCCATTATAATATTTCTTTCTACTCACCTGGGGTATAAAAAAGTCAGCCCTTTTTCTTGGAAGACACAAAAACAGCGATTCTTCAAGATAAGCATTTCTATCTGTATATTATGACATCAGTTAAGAAAAAAAATCTGAGTGGATTGAAATCGATAAGTTACTTAACCTTTTTGAGCTTGTGTGCTTATGTAAATTGCAGTTAATATCGATTGCACAGGGTACTGTAAAGATTAATTGAGATAATTTAAATAAACTGCCCTTACATAATAACCATTCACAAAACACTAGTTTTCTGATATTCTTGCTTCACTGATTGATTTTGAGAAGGTAAGTTAGATCAGCTATGATGTGAGTGTAGTAAGGTTAGAAGATGTCAAGTCCATTGATAGCTGAGAGTCATCAGCTATTTTATGATTAGGATGATATACACTGCTAATCCTTATTTAATATAAAATTCCCTCAAAATTTGATAATAATTTTAACTAGGTCACCCTCACAGATATAATGTTCCTCTTTTTATTGTGTGTGTGTATATATATATATATATATATACATATATATATATTTTTTTAATTTTAATTTTTTTCCATTGACTAGCTTGAATTTTTTAGAGTAGCTGATGTAAATCAGAGTTTGGTGCATTCTCCTTACCACAAATCAAATTGCATCTTTATCACTTTCACTGATGTGACACTCTTTAAGGGTGTTCGCATCTCTGTTAGGTGAATGAACAAGATGTTTTCTGAATTTAGTAAAAATTAACTCCTTTGAGGCTATGAACCTCTTTTTAGCATATTTGCCAGAAAGCATTTAATTTGGCATTTAATTTAGCATATTTGCCAGAAAGCTAATACTTACATACTATATATTATTATATGGTACTCAAC
Source organism: Grampus griseus (assembly GCF_964374135.1). Classification (NCBI taxonomy): domain Eukaryota; kingdom Metazoa; phylum Chordata; class Mammalia; order Artiodactyla; family Delphinidae; genus Grampus; species Grampus griseus. The sequence continues at coordinate 83,935,693 of NC_139006.1, read as the reverse complement.
AAAATATAATAATATATAGTATAATAATATATAGTATATATAGTATATTATAATATATTAATAATATATAGTATGTAATATATTACATACTATATATTATTATATGGTACTCAACAAAATATACTTCTTTTGTGACTCTGTACATTTTTAACTACACAGCTTCATTCAGGCTTATCCCCTCATTAAATTTCAGTTAGGATTTTATGTACTAATAAACAGGATCATTAGTATCTATTTTATCAGAGCGTTGCCCAGAATACTTCCATGTAATGTAAGGAATCCAAATATATTCTTTATGTTAAAATGCATAATAAACATTCAATCCTTATTACTCAGTGTTAATTGTAGGGGTGAAAAGTAGTACATGCCATGGTTAGAGTTATTCAAATGAAGATATTACAGCACCTGTTAAATTTTATTATTTGTATTTCACACATACAAATGTTTCAGTGCTGAAGCAATTAAGTGGTAGAGCTGGGCTGTCATGTCTTTGTAGAAAGTTTTAGACATCCTAGTTTATCAAAACTGTATGAAAATAAAAACAGACACACATAATCACTAACAACAATGCAAAACTTAATTTGACTGAATTTTATGGACTCATTCTTATACACCTATGTCATGTAATAAATGGTGCAAATACAAGTGTTTTCACCCCATTTGTGACTTATCTTTTCCTTCTTTTAACAGTGTATTTAAAAGAGTAAAAGACTTTAAATTAAGTCAATGTAGTTGTATTTATCTCCAAATATATTCAGCTTTTCAAGTGTAGGCATGGATGAAGCAAATTTGGTTTTTACCAGATATGTGGTTTTGCCCCAGAGTAAGATGAGGGTAGGATAAGGCAGCAGGGTTGGTGGCATATACGCTGTAATGATTACAATGCTTGACCTTGAAATTGAAGGAGGCTAAAGAGGAGCAAAAGTATATAGATGGGGGTGAGGGATGATCCAGAGGTGGTAGGATAAGTGATGTGGATTCTGGTTGGGATGCAGGGGTTTGGGAATCAGAGTATTAGGAGGCATGAGCTGGAAAAATAGGAGGTTGTGGTTGGAAGGAGGGTATTTGAAATGATCGTTTTGATAGGGTGCTTAGTTTTTTTTTAATGTTTTATTTATTTTATTTATTTATTTTTGGCTGCATTGGGTCTTTGTTGCTGCGCGTGGACTTTCTCTAGTTGCGGCAAGCGGGGGCTACTCTTTGTTGCAGTGCGCGGGCTTCTCGTTGCAGTGGCTTCTCCTGTTGTGGAGCACGGGCTCTAAGTGTGCAGGCTTCAGTAGTTGTGGCACACGGGCTCAGTAGTTGTGGCATGTGGGCTCTAGAGTGCAGGGTCAGTAGTTGTGGCACACGGGCTTAGTTGCTCCACGGCATGTGGGATCTTCCCAGACTAGGGCTTGAACCAGTGTCCCCTGCACTGGCAGGCGGATTCTTAACCACTGCGCCACCAGGGAAGCCCGGGTGTTCAGTTTTTAATGATGACAAATTCCAGGGAATGACCCTGGAATCAGCGACTGAAAAAGAGAAGGTCAAATAACTGACGTGTAAGGACATGGGAGGCACCATGTATGCAGAAATTAACTGACTTACTAACTCTGGGTTTATGGTCTCTTTTCCTGTTTTCCAGGAATTTTGGTGAGACTCAAGATTACTTTTTCCACTCTTGAGCTGGGTTGAAACATGCATAGATTGGTTAGAATTCACATTTCCCTGTATAACTATGTAAATTGCATTTGGTCCCATTGTCTGTTTACTAGGAAAACAACGTAAAATCTTATTTTTACAGGAGTGAGGGCAAGTTAACTTCACATTGTTCCAGGCGTTCATTAGGTGCAGTGAAGTCCTGTAGAGCTGGAATCTTCTCCTGATCTGCTCTGAGAAAGTGGAATCCAACATACTCAATGTGACCATGATTCCTTACACCGTTTTACTTATGAGGATTCCACCTCCAGAATGTTACTTTTTTGAAGTTTCTGGGTGTTAATGATTTTAGAAATATGGGGGATGAGGAGAATTTACATGGAAATTAGGATTTACTGTTATCTGGAGTACTTTTCCTTAATTGTGAAAGTGATCCTGAATGAAACATGTTAACATTTTAGGAGAAATTGGGACTGTTTAGGTGAAGAAGATGGGAAGATGCTGCCAATGTCTAACCGTATGAAAGATTCAATTGCAAGGGTGCCATGTTTTTGCTGCAGATTTGTTGTTAAGTCCTGGAAAAGAAATGTCCCCAAACTGAAACCTTCCAGGAAGCTTTCTTTCCTTGACAATTAGGATGGAGTTTGCAATGCTGAAATGACCAAAATTTAGCAGAGCTGCTGCTGTTAGGAAATGGACATCTTAAGGCTTCATTTTTGGTTGAATACATTGAATGGTGCTGCCTGTATATGGGCCGAACAATTAATTATATGAAAACAACTTTAAGAAAGCACTTGGAAATTCTATTTCTTAGTACTTTAGTCATATAAAAATCCATCGCATATCATAGATTTATAATTTTCTAAAAAGATACTTTTTTATGTCTTTCAGTGGGATATTATGAGATACATTCAATGTAAGATTTATTATTTTCCTAGAACTTGGAAGAAATTCCAAGGTATTATTGCCAGTCTAAAAAATGACTCTTACTAAATTTGTTTTTGCTACGTTCATAACCTGTAGTAATAATTTATCAGGTTTGCTTGTGCTTTGTCAATTTTAATTAATGTAATTGTTTAATTTTCTGCTCTGTTGAAGTGGCAAAGTCTCAATATTATATATTCAGTTTGGGAAAATATATCTAGTTTTCAGCATATTTTCTCCTGTTTTGTGAAAATTGAACCAAGAGCCTCTGAAATGCAGAACTCCTTAGCCCTATCCTTTTAATAGTGCTGGAGAGATCCTCATGTACTACATCTATGTATTTCCCTTGTCAAATATTATCTTTCAATGTGCTTATCATAAGAAAACAAGAGGAAATATCAATTGCTTTATGTTTTTATTATAACCTGGCTATGAGTGAGGTTGTTTGTAATACAGACTCCCTATAATACGGGTCAAAATCAGACTTTATCACTTAAAATAACCGATTTCATTAAAACAATGGAAAGAAAGAAACTGAAAAGTTCACTGTACATATTTTCTTTTCAAGATTTTGTTAACGAGGTGTAATTAAACTTAGGAACATCAGAAAATGTTTCTCTAAATGTTACATGTTAGTTTTCGAAAGGATTTTTGGAATTTGCTCTATCATTTACACCTTGCCAAACTTGTTTTATTTTATAAATGCTTCATTTAAAGGTCAATTATAAATTTTAGTTGTCTGCCTCCTGTCTTAAATAAAATGAAGTAACAAATATCTAAACACGTTGCCAGTTTTTCTAAGAAGTTAATGTTCAAATTTAATACCAGTAATTCTTTATTTTCTAAAGTTAAATATACGTACTTTTTTCGTTTTTGTACATAAATCTGAAACTATCCGTCTTCCTTTTAAAAGGAAATTGTGTTTGTTCTAGATATTTTCATCAAGTCCTAAGGTATTCTACTTTGTGTTTATTAGAGTATAGATATATTTGGGAAAAAATCAAGAAATAATTTTTAACGAGGCCAAAATTTTATCTCTAAAAGACAACTTGTACGTGGTATATGTCACAGGTATGTCCCAAGTATTAATCACACAGGACCTAAAATGGAAGCTAAAGTACATCAAATCCATCACTAACATACTAATTCTTTTTTTTTTTTAAAGAAGATGTTGGGGGGTAAGAGTTTATTAATTTATTTATTTTTGCTGTGTTGGGTCTTCGTTTCTGTGCGAGGGCTTTCTCTAGTTGTGGCAAGCGGGGGCCACTCTTCATCGCGGTGCGCGGGCCTCTCACTATCGCGGCCTCTCTTTTTGCGGAGCACAGGCTCCAGACGCATAGGCTCAGTAGTTGTGGCTCACGGGCCTAGTTGCTCTGCGGCATGTGGGATCCTCCCAGACCAGGGCTCGAACCCGTGTCCCCTGCATTAGCAGGCAGATTCTCAACCTCTGCTCCACCAGGGAAGCCCTAACATACCAATTCTTGATAATGAATTTATCTAAATTGTATTTGAAGCTATAAGTATTTAAATAATACCATTCAACAGAGTAATATTTGTGAAAGTTAATACATGATATATAAAGATGAGTTTTTAATTTTAATTTTTCTAAACTGTTAATCTCACATTTCAAAATTAAATTCCTGGGATTTATTAAAGAAAACAACATTAATTATGCCCTTTGTGGTTTTAAATACTGATCATCATCTCCTAAAGGAGTCTGAAAAAATTTTTCATTTACTTAGTCTTTTTTGTATTAGCAATCTCGTATCATGTTTGGATCAGTTTGGTATTTATTCACTTTATAAAACTTGCCATATCATTTTCTGATGTTACTTATATACAGCATTTCAAATTCATTTATATCATAACTTTGTACATACCTTCCTAAAATCTTTTCTATTTTACCTATAGCATCCTCCCTTACAATGTCCAAAACATTATCCTCAGTTTCATACTGAGTAGTTGCTTTTAAGAAAACATTATACAATGACATTCTTTTACTGAGTAACTGGTGGCATGAAATTCTTATTTCAAATTACATGGGTTTTTTATAGTATGTGTGGCTAAACTGTTAATTTTAGGCATTTTAATGAAATTTTATCACATTTTTAAGTTAACTTGGCTTTATTAAGAGAAAAGCTTTATTTCCTCTGTCAAATTAAGACTTTCCACTATCAGTCCCCTCTTATGAAATACTTACATACACACACATGTTTCATGTTTAAGCATTTATAAATATTTAACTGTACAGTATGACACTGGTTCTGGGTGGACTCATATCTATCTTGAGAACAGTCCCTTTTTTCATTTTTCCGCCAAAAGAATATGTATTAAACCCACACCATGCAAAGACATTCATTCTCCACAGATGACGTATGTTTGTGGATATATGTAAAGTTTCTGGGCTGGGCTCTCTGTTTTGTTCCGTAGGTCTGCTTGTCTCTTTCTGCAGTGACCAAGTGTCAGGTACGGTGGCAAAGCCTCTGCACCTTGTTCTTCTTCAAGGACACTTGAATTATCCTTGATTGCTTGCAATTCCATAAAATAATTTTCTAATATCTTGACAAATATCTATTTTGGGATTTTGATTCACATTGCTGAACTTATAGAAACAATTTGGAAGAGAATTGATATCTGAACTTTATATCAGTCAAGGTTTAATCAAAGTGGCAGACATGCTATGAGGGATACAAAATTAGGGATTTATTATACGGATTAATGCCATGAGGGATACAAAATAAGGGATTTATTATAGGCATTAAACAAGATGCAGTGGTGGGAGCCAGAGGAGGGGTCTATGTGGGGAGTTGCTTCTGTATCTAATAGTGAGCCTTAATTTGCATGGGGTCAGCCAGACTGGCAACAGAGGAGGAAACCTAAGGTGGAGGCCAAACTGAATCCCATAAGGACACGTGGAACCTGTTGATAAAACCTGGAACCTGTGTTGGTCTCTTGCTGTCTCCAACTCCAGGGTTATAAGGTGACCTGCGGGGAAAGCTGGCTTGCATTGCTATAGAGTTGCACACACCCTTGACCCCAAACTAGGAAATCCAAGGAGCTGAAGGGGCTGTGAGTCTGAGTGATGTTTCATGGCACAAATAAGCCACCGTAAGCAGGAACTACTACAGTGCCTGGAGTCTTGCATGGATCTTTAGTAGATGGATAGATAGGTAGGTAGATAGTTAGGCAGTTGACAGGCAGATAGATACATAGATATGTACAATGGCATCTTTAATTCTACCTCCTTGTGTCTCATGCAGCATATTTTCTGTCACCAATACTAACTGGAAACCACACACGGAAAGGAATTCTGAGGAGCAATGTGTCACCCAATACAACTTGATACATTACAGTGCAACCACAATCATACATATTTCACCATCTATGAGCTTGTATTTTCCTCTACTTATTTACTGAACCTTTAATTGTTCTTAGTAATGTGTTGTAATTTTCTGTGTAGAGATCTTGGGCATCATTTGTTGGATTTATTTCTGGCCACGTGGTAATTGTAATGCTCTTGTAAATGATATCTTTTTATTTCACGTTCTAAATTTTGTTGCTGATATATGGAAATACAACTGGTATTTGCATATGGATCTTGTACCTAACAATTTTGTAACTTTGTTTATTCTTATAATTTGCTATACATTTTTTAGATGTTCTAGGTATGAGATGTTATAATTTCAAAACAGTGAATAATCTTTATTCCCTTCCAATTCTCATAATGTTTATTTCTAAACATTTGTAAAGAATACAAATTTCTTTAGAAGTTTGTAGAAAAATAATTATTTGCCGAAAGATTTCTTCCTTTTTTGTTTGAAACAGTACTTCAAATTAATCTTAAAAAACTAGTCTTAAATAATTTAAATGTTATACCAGACCCAATGTACTACTTTCTTATATAGTCTATGTGCCACTAAAATATGTGAAAATGAGAGAAAAGCTTATTTTAAAATATTCATTTAATATATTTGTAATGTACAAAAATTAACATTAAAGGAAGAAGGTAGTCTAAATAATTTCTTTTTCCTCCACGCTAATTATTTCTCAATCCTAGCTTCTGAGACCTATCTGTAAGGATTCTGGTTTTTAACATTAAAAAATACACTTTTAAAAGATACATTAAGAAAAGTAAAAAAGTAATAATAGAAAAAAGTTTCTTTCATTTAGCAATTTCCTAAAATGAGCTCTTACTCATTTTCACACAGTGAGCAAGGGCTACCGTAATTTGCTAAGATGCACAGATAATGTGTTTTGATCTAAAATGGCATAAACTGAGTGGAATACTGAAAGGCTAAAGAAAAATAAAGAGCTTGAAAATTATGGTGGCGATAACTAAACTGATTAAGCAAGAAAGGACCACTGTAAGTATTTAATTGGACAGTTTTATCTGTAATCTACAGTTAGGATGGATTTGGAGATGGAGGAGAAGATTGAAGTTGGTTATCAATCTGTTTTTAAAGATTGAAATCTATTAGGTAATACAGATCTCTTTGTCAGGGAAATGAGATGTTTCTAATATAAGACAGGACAATCTCAGAAGTGATAGAAAACAGTGCTGTCAGACACATCAATGTAATGACTCATTTATGTCTGTCATTAGATGGTTAAAATAGTTGAAACTCAGAGCATTAATTGTTGTTAAATGTAACTGTACATTTCTTTGATTGTATTTCTTTAAATAAATGAAGGATAAAAGAAAATGTTATGCTGCCTGGGAGTGAAAAAAGAAAACTGCAGATATCTTACTGACAATATGACTGAAAGAGATGAAACATAAGTGAAGCTTGTTTAAGGTAACATTGTGTATTATAAACAATTCTGCTAAGAATATTGTTATTCGCAATCCTTACTATAAACTACTGTATTCAAACTGTTTGCGAAGGTATATTGTAAGGTTTCTTTAACCTTATTCTTTATTTCCCACTTCAAAATAGTAAAGGAAAAAAATATGTTGCCGATGCAAGTTTTCATAAATGGGATTTATTATTTAAAGTTTCACATATTCCTAGGGCTTCCCTGGTGGCGCAGTGGTTGAGAGTCCGCCTGCTGTTGCAGGGGATGCGGGTTCGTGCCCCGGTTCGGGAAGATCCCACATGCCGCGGAGCGGCTGGGCCCGTGAGCCATGGCCGCTGAGCCTGTGCGTCCGGAGCCTGTGCTCCGCAACAGGAGAGGCCACAACAGTGAAAGGCCCGCGTACTGCAAAAAAAAAAAAAAAAAAGGTTTCATATATTCTTGATGTGTTTCTAATCTTTCTTCCAAATAAACTGTAAATCAGAGAGGGAGAGTTTTCTTTTCAAAGTTGTCTTATCTGTGAATGACATTAATCTATGGTAGAACATATAAGGCATGTGAATTGCAATATTTCTGAATAAAATCACAAGTTAATCAAATAGCAAATATTTATGCTCCTACAAATCCGTGAAGGAGCTTAGTATCCATAGCAACTATCATAGCATAACAGTCTGTTTTCCCATACCACTTTTTTTTTTGTTTGCTTGTTTTGTTTTAGATTAAGAATACCCTAGGCTTTTTGTTAATATTTTGTGCTAGCAAATTACTGAACCAAATAAAGAATCTTGCTAGCAACTGTGTTTGAGATAAGCTTCTGAAAAATTAATTTGCTGAAGACAGAGTGAAAGGAAAATGATTACAATAAATACAAGACAATCAAATATATGAAATTTATAGAGTCATTAAAAAGGTCAAATTTAGAATCACCCACTGTGAATTTAATTGAAAAAAAGTATTGATCTCTTTATAGTTTTCTGAGCAATTGGATATGTAAAAACATACATTAGACAAGAAACCAATTGATGCTAATCCGTTACAGCTACTCAATATATTTACAAAAGTAATAGATGTGTATAGGAATCTTTGAACCCAATTAATGTCAAGACTTAATTATTTATTTTTTGAAGTTTAAATTTCCCAAAAGGGGGAAACACTATGGTTAAAAAGTAAACATTTTGAGCCCATACAGAGTAAATGTATATCTTAGGCCTTTATATTTCTGAGAAGTTGGAGTTGAGATAAAATTAATGATTTAAATGTGACAGTAATGATAATATTGGTCCCCCTCTTTATCTTGAAAAGCACATTAGGACCAGTTGACCAATGAAGTTGCAAGAACATCATATAATTTATCAGAGAGGAGAAATAAATGGCATTTATCTCCTTTGATCAGTATAGATCACATAAACACCTTAGACCCGTTGCTGTCAAACTAGCCATTGTCAGATTCACAGAAGGGATTATTAATTTCAGATGTCAGTCTCTTCTCTCATTCCCAGAAATTCTGCTTTAGTGGGTCTGAGGTAAGGACTGAGAACTTGCATTTCCAACAAGTTCTCAGGAATGCAGAAGCTGCTGGTTGGGGACCACTTTTTGACAACCACTGCCTTAGAATATAAAATACCTCCTGCCTTCTACAACTATTAAAATTGAATGCACGTCTACTTTTCTAATCATTTCTCTCTATATTTACCCCTGGCTTCTTTCCTTAGGTAGCTTAATCTCTAATTATTGATTCTTCACATTAACCTAAAATCTCTCTCTGAAATTTATTTTATTTTAGTCTTCTACTTTTGAAGTTTAAATTATTACTTTTTTGTGGATTACTCTCAACTATCTCTAGATGTTACTTTTTTTTTTTTTTTTTTTCGATACGCGGGGCCTCTCACTGTTGTGGCCTCTCCCGTTGCAGAGCACAGGCTCCGGACACGCAGGCTCATCGGCCATGGCTCACGGGCCCAGCTGCTCCGCGGCATGTGGGATCCTCCCGGACCGGGGCACGAACCCGTGTGCCCTGCATCGGCAGGCAGACTCTCAACCACTGCGCCACCAGGGAAGCCCCTAGATGTTACTTTTTGAGGCTCTCATCACACATTTCAAAGTTATGTGCTTGTTCGTATATTGACACTTTGTTATAATGACCCAATCTTTTTCCGGCCATTTCCTACAAGTCTAAATGATATAAACCACTTACTAGAGCAGCTGCTACACCAACACCCCTACCTTCTGTGGTTCCCATTAAGAAAAGCTGACATTTCTGATTTTAAGATATATGTTTTGTAAGTACATCTTGCCTTTGCTTTTTAAGATTTTCTTGTATATTCCAGATGTACTTAAAGTAAACTGAATTGAACATAGAGCAGAAAAAAAGTCCACTGGTTCTTTGGTTAATGTTTAAGGAATCCAAATCTCTACCGCAATATGTTAGTTTAAACTGTCTAGTACCTATTATTTAAAAATAGATATTTTTCTTCCAATATAACCAATGGATATTATACCCTGAGTAAGGATTACGCTTGTGTTAGGTAGGCTTGAGGCCAAGCTGCTGAAACACACAGACCACAGAAGACAAGCTTGTTTTTCTCCCTCATAAGGGTCTAGGGGGCACCCTTATGAGGTGTCCAGTCAGACAGGCACCCTCTCTGCAGGGAAGCTCTGGCAAGTGTCCGTCTCTGCATCTAAAGCAACTGCCCCAGGTGTCCTCAGAGGTCTCTCATCAATGTCTACATTCCAACCAGAGAGAGGTTAAAAGGACCATGGAAGGTGAGAACATTCAGATTCTTATGGACTTAAAGTGAGGTTCACACACATCTTTACAGCCTACTGGTCAACCTTTACTCACTTGTTAATACCTGGCAACAAAGAAAGTGTTGGGCAGTAGTGCTCGTGGGTCCTTACATTTGTGCATGTCTTGTGGATGAGGTGCTGTGTTCTCTTTGCCCTGGACTATTCTTTCAAAGATTTTTGAATGTTGAGCACCCTTGGGAGATAAAGAGAATGTCTCCCTCCAAAGCAGAAGTCAAGCATATACATCCTGCTCATCAGCTCTTGGCTTCCTGAGCTCAGGGTTCCTCTTCTGTGGGTGGAAGTGTCATTGGTGCTCTTCATGAAACCCTGTGGGGACTGAGGCAGAGGGAACTGTCACAAGGAAATGCTTGTACTCTGGACACTGTTACTGCAGAGAAAGTCCTTTCTCTCTTACCCAGCAAATCTCTTGTCTCCTGCCAGCATCTGCGAAGCTGTGGCAGGCTCACTTGTTAGCCTGAAAGTAGACTAGAATCCCAGTCCCTTCAGAGTTCTTGACAGTTTTGCAGATGATGACAGGATGGTGACAAAGATGTGGCTTTCTGGAAAAGAAAGAATGGGGGCATTGTAGGCTGATTAATGATGGCAGAGGTCTCGCCAAAATGAGGCCACCCTTAGATGCTCCGGGAGTGTCCCAGAGAGATAACTGGCTCCTCCTTCCTGTATCCAGTTTTACCTACAATGGCTGTCATCCAATTGGAATAGATGACATGGAATTTGTACCTAACTTTAGCTGAAGTGACACCACCTCAGTCTTGAAGAAGCTCGAGTCAGCCACAACTCACTGGCCATTGTGGTTCTGAGGATGGAATTGTGCTGGATTTGCTCCTTGCAGCCCAAGGCCAGGTTTGTGCAATCTCTAATGTTCCTGACTGATTAATAATATTATCTAATAATCTAACATTATCTGATTGATGTCTCAGGCCAAGTGCAATTCTTAACACAGAAATTTAAGGAGAAAGTTGCCTGGCTTTCTAAGGTAGAATTAGATTATGGGATTTTTCCAGTGGGTTCGGTCTGGAACCCTAGGGACAAGGTTGAGGTCAGCACTGCAAGGTGGCCTCATTGGGCTGCTTGGAGTGCTATTGATAGTTTAAAAATTTCAAAATGAGAGAAATTTAGGGGATTTGCTATCTGCTTCTGTCGGGTCAATGGAATTCACCCAGAGTTGAATATTGTTGTGGGATAATTCTCCTGGGCTCTCTCGTTTCCCATCTTGCACGTAGCATATATCACCAACTGCCTCTTTTCGGGACTGTCTCTTAAGGATGCTTGTTTAATAAACAGCTTCAGAAGATAGACGAAGAGTCTCCCTCCAGAATACAAGGCAAGCATGCTTCTTGCCTTTTATACAAGGTCTGCGCTCCCTAAGTTCAGGGCTCCTTCTCTGTAACACAGTCCATGTTGTGGACAGATGTCCTTTGACCCTCCTCATGGCTTCTTGTAGGAACTGGAGCAAGAAAATTCTTGTACTTTGGTGGTACAGGCTGAATTGTGTCCCTCCCAATTTCATATATTGAAGTATTAACCAGTGTCTCTACTGTATTTGGAAATAGATCCTTTATAGAGGTAAGGAAGTTAAAATGGGATCATATGGGTGGGCCTAATCCAATATGACTGGTGTCTTTATAAAAAGAGGAGATTAGAACACAGACATACACAGAGACACCATGTGAAGACACAGAGAGAATGAGGCCATCCACAAGCTAAGGAGAGATGCTTTAGAAGAAACCAGTCTTACTGACAAATTGATCTTGAATTCCTAGCCACGTTAACTATAAGAAAATAAATCTCTTTTGTTTAAGCTACCTAGTCTGTGATCCTTTGTTATGGCAACACTAAAAAAAAAAACAAACAATTTTGGACCCTGCTATTGGTGTGAGTAATAATGTCCTTTGACCCAGGAGACTCTTTTTTTTTTTTTCTTTTTTCCCCCTAGCATCAATCCAGGCTGACCTGTTAGCTTGCAAGTAAGATTGTACCTCAGACAGTTCTGGGCAAAGGGAAGCTGGAAATATAGTCTCTGTCTGGGTGGCCATGTGTCCAGACACAATTCAGGATGAGAGGAGGGCTACTGTTACTAAAATGAGAAAGTTGGAATACACCCTGGGGGGTGGGGGAGGGAAGTAGGCAGAATAATAATCATGGAAACAAAAGGGAATAGTAACAATGTCATAAGGATAAAGATGGACCATACATTTACTTATTTAATCATTGAAAATAGTACTATCTATTTTAAATGAGCAATTCAGTGTTTATTCTGAGAATCAAAATAGAAGTTTCTATTGTTAAGTTTCTGTGTTAAGCAATGTTAAATAGTTAAATAGAGCTTTCAGAGGTTTTAATATGCAAATGCTTTTTTGACTCTCTGAGATAGCTATAGTGATAGTTTTTCTGAACATTTTCATTGAAATTGACACATTAATATCCCATGGTCATACTTTGAAAAATTCTGTTCAATAGCATAAATTATAGTTAAAATGTAACTCAATTCTATTGATAGTTCAGTGTCTTCACTTTATGATTTAGTAAACTGATGTCTTTATAATTAAGTGACATACTTAGAACTATGTGCTGGCAGAGTGAAAAATAGGATTCATTTACTCGGATTTCCATATGAATGTTTTTTTTCAGGATAATACATCTTTTCAAAATAGGCACAAATTTGGTGTAATAAAGTTTCAACGTAATGTAAAAATATATATATATAAAATTCTTTAAATATTTTAAATATTTTATTTAACATATTTGTCTAAAACTAATTTGATACTACTAAACTGAATACTGATAATTTTATTATTACCAAAATATTAAAATTTTCCAGACTATTAATATTTTAATAAATATTTTATCAGTATCCAGAGAATTGTAGAAAAAACTTTTTGGGGGATCATTTAAATGAGACATATAAAGCAAAAACTAACCTTTGAAAATACACTAATTTCTTGTAGCAAATGTATATATTCAAAGTAATTCTCTAGATATATTTTTTTAACATCTTTATTGGAGTATAACTGCTTTACAATGTTGTGTTCATTTCTGCTATATAACAAAGTGAATCAGCTATATGCGTACATATATCCCCATATCCCCACCCTCTTCCGATTCCCTCTCACTCTTCCAATCCCACCCCTCTAGGTGGTCGCAAAGCACCGAGCTGATATCCCTGTGCTATGTATGCAGCTGTTTTCCACTAGCTATCTATTTTACATTTGGTAGTGTATATATGTCAATCCTACTCTCTCACTTCGTCCCAGCTTATCCTTCCCCCTCCCTTTGTCCTCAAGACCATTATCTACATCTGCGTCTTTATTCCTGTCCTGCCACTAGGTTCTTCAGAACCATTTGTTTTGTTTTAGATTCTATATATATGTGTTAGCATACGGTATTTGTTTTTCTCTTTCTGATTTATTTCAGTCTGTATGAAAGACTCTAGATCCATCCACCTCACTACAAATAGCTCAATTTCATTTCTTTTTATGGCTGACTAATATTCCATTGTATATATGTGCCACATCTTCTTTATCCATTCACCTGTTGATGGACACTTAGGTTGCTTCCATGTCCTGGCTATTGTAAATAAAGCTGCAGTGAACACTGTGGTACATGACTCTTTCTGAATTATGGATTTTTCAGGGTATATGCCCAGTAGTGGGATTGCTGGGTCATATGGTAGTTCTGTATTTAGTTTTTGAAGGCACTTCCATACTGTTCTCCATAGTGGCTGTATCAATTTACATTCCCACAAACAGTGCAAGAGGGTTCCCTTTTCTCCACACCCTCTCCACCATTGATTGTTTGTAGGTTTTTTGATGATGGACATTCTGACTGGTGTGAGGTGATACCTCATTGTAGTTTTGATTTGCATTTCTCTAATGATTAGTGATGTTGAGCATCCTTTCATGTGTTTGTTGGCAATCTGTATATCTTCTTTGGAGAAATGTCTATTTAGGTCTTCTGCCCATTTTTGGATTGGGTTGTTTGTTTTTTTGATATTGAACTGCATGACCTGCTTATAAATTTTGGAGATTAATCCTTTGTCAGTTGCTTCATTTGAAAATATTTTCTCCCATTCTGAGGGTTGTCTTTTCGTCTTGTTTATGGTTTTCTTTGCTGTGCAAAAGCTTTGAAGTTTGACTAGGTCCCATTTGTTTATTTTTGTTTTTATTTCCATTTCTCTAGGAGGTGGGTCAAAAAGGATCTTGCTGTGATTTATGTCATAGAGTGTTCTGCTTATGTTTTCCTCTAAGAGTTTTATACTGTCTGGCCTTACATTTAGATCTTTAATCCATTTTGAGTTTATTTTTGTGTATGGTATTAGGGAGTATTCTAATTTCATTCTTTTACATGTAGCTGTCCAGTCTCCCAGCATGACTTATTAAAGAGGTTGTCTTTTCTCCATTGTATATTCTTGCCTCCTTTATCAAAGATAAGGTGACCATATGTGTGTGGGTTTATCTCTGGGCTTTCTATCCTGTTCCATTGATCTATATTTCTGTTTTTGTGCCAGTACTGTACTGTCTTGATTACTGTAGCTTTGTAGTATAGTCTGAAGTCAGAGAGCCTGATTCCTCAAGCTCCAGTTTTTCTTTCTCAAGATTGCTTTTGCTATTTGGGGTCTTTTGTGTTTCCATATTAATTGTGAAGTTTTTTGTTCTAATTCTGTGAAAAATGTCATTGGTAGTTTGATAGGGATTGCATTGAATCTGTAGATTGCTTTGGGTAGTACAGTCATTTTCACAATGTTGATTCTTCCAGTCCAAGAATATGGTGTATCTCTCCCTCTGTTTGTATCATCTTTAATTTTTTTCAGTGGTGTCTTACAGATTTCTGCATACAGGTCTTTTGTCTCCTTAGGTAGGTTTATTCCTAGGTATTTTATTCTGTTTGTTGCAATGGTAAATGGGAGGGTTTCCTTAATTTCTCTTTTGGATTTTTCATCTTTAGTGTATAGGAATGCAAGAGATTTCTGTTCATTAATTTTGTATCCTGCTACTTTACCAAATTCATTGATTAGCTCTAGTAGTTTTCTGGTAGCATCTTTAGGATTCTCTATGTATAGTATCATGTCATCTGCAAACAGTGACAGCTTTACTTCTTCTTTTCCGATTTGAATTCCTTTTATTTCCTTTTCTTCTCTGATTGTTGTGGCTAAAACTTCCAAAACTTTGTTGAATAATAGTGGTAAGAGTGGACAGAGACTCTCTGTTTTTTCTTTTGTCCTACCCAGGTACATGGGGAGTTTCTTTCCTTTTTGGAAGTCTGAGGTTTTCTGCCAGCCTTCAGTAGGTGTTCTGTAGGAGTTGTTTCACATGTAGATATATTTCTGATGTATTTGTGGGGAGGAAGGTGATCTCCATGTCTTACTCCTCCGCCATCTTGAAGCTCTCCCTATCATATGGTTTTATCTTTCAGTTTGTTATTATGGTGTATCAGATTGATTGATTTTTTTTGTATATTGAAGAATCCTTGCATTCCTGGAATAAACCCCACTTGATCATGGTGTATGACCTTTTAATGTGCTGTTGGATTCTGTTTGCTAGTATTTTGTTGAGGATTTTTACATCTATGTTGATCAGTGATATTGGTCTGTAATTTTCTTTTTTTGTGACATCTTTGTCTGCGTTTGCTATCAGGGCGATGGTGGCCTCATAGAATGAGTTTGGGAGTGTTCCTCCCTCTGCTATATTTTGGAAGAGTTTGAGAAACATGGGGGTTAGCTCTTCTCTAAATGTTTGATACAATTCACCTGTGAATCCATTTGGTCCTGGGCTTTTGTTTGTTGGAAGATATTTAATCACAGTCTCAATTTCAGTGCTTGTGATTGGTCTGTTCATATTTTCTTTTTCTTCCTGGTTCAGTCTCGGAAGGTTGTGCATTTCTAAGAATTTGTCCATTTCTTTCAGGTTGTCCATTTCACTGGCATAGAGTTGCTTGTAGTAATCTCTCATGATCCTTTCTACTTCTGCAGTGTCAGTTGCTACTTCTCCTTTTTCATTTCTAATTCTATTGATTTGAGTCTTCTCCCTTTTTTTCTTGATGAGTCTGGCTAGTGGTTTATCGATTTTGTTTATCTTCTCAAAGAACCAGCCTTTTAGTTTTATTGATCTTTGCTATTGTTTGCATTTCTTTTTCATTTATTTCTGATCTGAGTTTTATGATTTCTTTCCTTCTGCTAACTTTGGTGGTATTTTATTATTTTTCTCCGATTGCTTAAGGAGTAACGTTAGGTTGTTTATTTGAGGTGTTTCTCGTTTCTTGAGGTAGGATTATATTGCTATAAACTTCCCTCTCAGAACTGCTTTTGATGCATCCCATAGGTTTTGGGTCATCATGTGTTCATTGTCATTAGTTTCTAGGTATGTTTTGATTTCCTCTTTGATTTCTTTAGTGATCTCTTGGTTATTTGGTAGTATATTGTTTAGACTCTATGTGTTTGTATTTTTTACACATTTTTTCCTGTGATTGATATCTAGTCTCATAGCATTGTGGTCCAAAAAGATACTTGATATGATTTCAATTTTCTTAAGTTTACCAAGGCTTTATTAGTGACCCAAGGTATGATCTATCCTGGAGAATGTTCCATGAGCACTTGAGAAGAAAGTGTACTCTGTTGTTTTTGGATGGAATGTCCTATAAATATCAATTATGTCCATCTTGTTTAATGTATCATTTAAAGCTTGTGTTTCCTTATTAATTTTCATTTTGGATGATCTGTCCATTGGTGAAAGTGGGGTGTTAAAGTCCCCTACTATGATTGTGTTAGTGTCGATTTCCCCTTTTATGGCTGTTAGCATTTGCCTCATGTATTGTGGTGCTCCTATATCGGGTGCATAAAAATGTACAATTGTTATATCTTCTTCTTGGATTGATCCCTTGATCATTATGTAGTGTCCTTCTTTGTCTCTTGTAAAAGTCTTTATTTTAAAGTCTATTTTGTCTTATATGAGAATTGATACTCTAGCTTTCTTTTGATTTCCATTTGCATGGAATATCTTTTTCCATCCCCTCACTTTCAGTCTGTATGTGTACCTAGGTCTGAAGTGGGTCTCTTGTAGACAGCATATATATGGGTCTTGTATTTGTATCCATTCAGCCAGCCTATGTCTTTTGGTTGGAGCATTTAATCCACTTACATTTAAGGTAATTATCGATATATATGTTCCTATTACCATTTTCTGAATTGTTTTGGGTTTGTTTTTGCAGGTCTTTTCCTCCTCCTGTGTGTCCTGCCTAGAGAAGTTGTTTAGCATGTGTTGTAAAGCTGGTTTGGTGGTGCTGAATTCTCTTAGCTTTTGCTTGCTTGTAAAGGTTTTAATTTCTTCTTGAATGTGAATGAGATACTTACTGGGTAGAGTAATGTTGTTTCTAGGTTTTTCCCTTTCATCACTTTAAATATGTCCTGCCACTCCCTTCTGGCTTGCAGAGTTCTAATGAAAGATCAGCTGTTAACCTTATGGGGATTCCCTTGTATGTTATTTGTTGTTTTTCCCTTGCTGCTTTTAATATTTTGTATTTAATTTTTGATAGTTTGATTAATATGTGTCTTGGTGTGTTTCTCCTTGGATTTATCCTGTATGGGACTCTCTGCACTTCCTGGACTTGATTGACTATTTCCTTTCCCATATTAGGGAAGTTTTCAACTATAATCTCTTCAAATATTTTCTCAGTCCCTTTCTTCTTCTCTTCTTCTTCTGGGACCCCTATAATTCGAATGTTGGCATGTTTAATGTTGTCCCAGAGGTCTCTGAGGCTGTCCTCAGTTCTTTTCATTCTTTTTTCTTTATTCTGCTCTGCAGTAGTTATTCCCACTATTTTATCTTCCGAGTCACTTATCTGTTTTTCTGTCTCAGTTATTCTGCTATTGATTCCTTCTAGAGGATTTTTAATTTCATTTATTGTGTTGTTCATCATTGTTTGTTTGCTCTTTAGTTCTTCTAGGTCCTTGTTAAATGTTTCTTGTATTTTCTCCATTCTATTTCCAAGATTTCGGATCAACCTTACTATCATTATTCTGAATTCTTTTTCAGGTAGACTGCCTATTTCCTCTTCGTTTGTTTGGTCTGGTGGGTTTTTACCTTGCTCCTTCATCTGCTGTGTGTTTCTCTGTCTTCCCACTTTGCTTAACTTACTGTGTTTGAGGCCTCCTTTCGCAGGCTTCAGGTTCGTAGTTCCCGTTGTTTCTGGTGTCTGCCCCCAGTGGGTAACGTTGGTTCTGTGGCTTGTGTAGGTTTCCTGATGGAGGGAACAGGTGTCTGTGTTCTGGTGGGTGAGACTGGATCTTGTGTTTCTGGTGGGCAGGGCTGTGTCCGATGGTGTGCTTTGGGGTGTCTGTGAACTTAGTATGATTTTAGGCAGCCTCTCTGCTAATGGGTGGGGTTGTGTTCCTGTCTTGCTAGTTGTTTGGCATGGGGTGTCCAGCACTGGAGCTTGCTGGCCGTTGGGTAGAGCTGGGTCTTAGCGTTGAGACAGAGATCTCTGGGGGAGCTCTTGCTGACTGATGTTACATGGGGCTGGGAGGTCTCTGGAGGTCCAATGTCCTGAACTCAGCTCTCCCACCTCAAAGGCTCAGGCCTGACACCAGGCTGGAGCACCAAGACCCTGTCAGCCATATAGCTCAGAAGAAAAGGGAGGAAAAAAAGAAAGAAAAATAAACAAATAAATAACAACTAAAATAAATTAAAAAGTAACAAAAGAAGAGAGAGCAACTGAACCAATAAACAAATCCACCAATGAAAACAAGCACTAAAAACTATACTAAGATAAACATAAAAATCAGAAAAAAGTCAGTTGCAGACAGGAAACCCCAAGGCTACAGTTGCTCCCAAAATCCACTGCCTCAATTTTGGGATGATTCGTTGTCTATTCAGGTATTCCACAGATGCAGGGTACAACACGTTGATTGTGGGGATTTAATCTACTGCTCCTGAGGCTGCTGGGAGAGATTTCCCTTCCTCTTCTTTGTTCTCACAGCTCCCGGGGCTCAGCTATGGATTTGGCCCTGCCTCTGCCTGTAGGTCGCCCTCAGGCCTCTGTTCCCGCCCAGAAAGGACGGGGTTAAAGCAGCATATGATTAGGGGGCTCTGGCTCACTCAGGGGGGAGAGAGGGGTACAGTAGTTATAATTGGAATGTGGGGTGAGCCTGCAGTGGCAGAGAGGCCGGTGTGACGTTGCACCAGCCTGAGGCGCCATGCGTTCTCCCGGGGAAGTTGTCCCTGTATCATGGGACCCTGGCAGTGGCGGCTGCACAGCCTCCTGGGAGGGAAGGTGTGGATAGTGAGCTGTGCTCGCACACAGGCTTCTTGTTGGCTGCAGCAGCCTTAGCGTTTCATGCCCGTCTCTGGTTTCCGCCCTGATAGCTGCGGCTCGCGCCGGTCTCTGGAGCTTGTTTAGGCGGTGCTCTGAACCCCCTCTCCTTGCGCACCAGGAAATAATTGTCTCTTGCCTCTTCAGCAGGTCCAGACTTTTCCCCGGGCTCCCTCCCGGCTAGCCGTGACGCACTAGCCCCTGCAGGCTGTGTTCACGCCGCCAACCCCAGTCCTCTCCCTGCACTCCGACCGAAGCCCGAGCCTCAGCTCCCAGCCCCGCCCGCCCCGGCGGGTGAGCAGACAAGCCTCTCGGGCTGGTGAGTGCCGGTCGGCACCGATCCTCTGTGTGGGAATCTCTCCGCTTTGCCCTCCGCACCCCTGTGGCTGTGCTCTCCTCCGCGGCTCCGAAGCTTCCCCCCTGCCCACCCCCGTCTCTGCCAGTGAAGGGGCTTCTAGTGTGTGGAAACCTTTCCTCCTTCACGGCTCCTTCCCACTGGTTCAGGTCCCATCCCTATTCTTTTGTCTCTGTTTTTTCTTTTGCCCTACCCAGGTACGTGGGGAGTTTCTTGCCTTTTGGGAGGTCTGAGGTCTTCTGCCAGTGTTCAGTAGGTGTTCTGTAGGAGTTGTTCCACGTGTAGATGTATTTCTGATGTATTTGTGGGGAGCAAGGCGATCTCCACGTCTTACTCCTCCGCCATCTTGAAGGTCTCCCCTAGATTTTTTTTTTTAAAGCCACCACCACATCTAAGTCGACAACATCATCATTAATATATGTCATAAGGTTTGGGGTATGATCCCCTCTTGAATCAGGGGTTCATTCTTTATTCATCATTTGTCTTTGAGATACATTTGCCACAATCAATATTAAGGGGAAATTTTAAATGTTATCTAGAAAATCGTACCTAGAGTAAAAGTGTCTGAAATTTGAAAATATAAATAGTTTGCTATGATGCTACTGGTGATGGTGACCATGTAGGGCAGGGGGAGGTCACAGAATAATGGGCTTCCAAAAAAGTCCATGTACTGATTCCCAGAACCTGTGATTTTGTTATTTAACATAGCAAAAGAGAATTAAGGTTGCAGATGGAATTAAGGTCGCTCCTCAGCTGGCCTTCAGGAGGTTATCCTGGTTTATCCAAGTGGGGCTAATAAATCCCAAGAGTTTTAAATTGTGGGGGGAGGAAGGCCTAAGACGCCTCCCCTTTAGAGTGTTGTAAGGTGACAAAGACTCATGGTCATGGCCATGAGAAAAGGCAGCCAACCTCTAAAGAAAACCCTTCCCTGGAAACTCTAAAAGGGAATGCTGCCCCACAACACCTTGATTTTGGCCCCCCAAGACCCATTTCAGAATTCTGACCTCCAGAACTATAAGTTAATCAATTTGTGTTGTTTTAAGCCAGTAAGTTTGTGGTGGTTTGTTATAGCGGCATTCAGAAAAATACAGCAGCAATACAGTATGTATATAAACAAAACAACATGACCTTCTCCACCTCCTGCTTTCCGTGTTTTTGTGTGAGTAGGGTTTTTTTTTTATAAAAGCATCAAGAATTACAGGTGTACATTAGATAGACGTGGATAAATGTAATGATAAAATAAGTGGTCTTGAAGACCAAGCAGTTCTATTGCTCAGAAAAGTAGTCTCCCTGTCCTCATTCCTCTCTGCCTGTTTCTTCCTTTTCCCTTGTGATAATCCCGTCTTGATTATCCCTCTACTAATTAAATTTGGGAAAACAGTCATGGCCCGTACTCAACTCTCATATAAAAGTAGGTGTTTTGGGGCTTCCCTGGTGGCGCAGTGGTTGAGAGTCCGCCTGCCGATGCAGGGGACACGGGTTCGTGCCCCGGTCCGGGAGGATCCCACATGCCGCGGAGCGGCTGGGCCCGTGAGCCATGGCCGCTGAGCCTGCGCTTCCGGAGCCTGTGCTCCGCAATGGGAGAGCCCACAACGGTGAGAGGCCCGCGTACCGTTAAAAAAAAAAAAAAAAAGTAGGTGTTTTGATTGGAGAAGCTTGGTCTTAAGTCACATCTTAATCATTATTAGCCAGTGGCTGGGAAACTTGAGCGGGTGTTTCATTGTATAGTGATCACACCTCTTTACAGTGAAAAGTCTGTTTTTCAAAATAACTAAGCTAGAGTCAATGATTGCTGGGTATTTTTTTCCCAACATTTTCTATAGCAACAGCAGCTATATTATTGGTTTTTTTTCTTTTTCTTTCTTTCTTTTTCTTTTTTTTTTTTTAGAGACTCTAAATGCAGTAGCACTTAAAAGCTGATAGCAAAGGATTCATCAAAGAAAACTTGATAAGGGTTTTTAGCCTAATCTGCAATTTACAACTCCTTTCAAATGTCTTCCTTGACCTTTGGCTTCACAGCAAGAAGAAAATGTAATTCTTTCTTCAGCTCTTGCAACTGTCTCATTAAGGTGCCCCACTGTGATAATCTTACTATAGTGAGAACTTTTTGCAGATATTTTTCTGTTCATTGGAGGTTTCTTAAACCAGATAAAGGACCCAGACTACTTAAATGACAATTTGGTCAAGCTCTCATTTTAGCATCAATAATTCAGCTTTTTTCCTGTTTCTGGGTTTTGCCCTTTTTTCGACTTCAGATGTGTAGGCATGAATTGTTTCATTTATTGCCTGGTAAGTCTCTTCTGAAATTGACCACTGTTTTCTATGCTTCAGGTGTTACATAACTGAATGGAATCAAAATAACCAAGAAACAGCTTGCAGATTCAGCTTCTTATACATTAAAAAAAAAAAATGTTTGTTTTAAAACAACATATGTTTAGAAGATTATCTGTACAATTTATTTCTTGCTTAATACCTATTGAACACGGACTCTGTTAAGCACTGTTCTAAGTTCTTTAAATACCTCTTTTTAATCAAAATACATCTGTGAAAGTTCTCTTGTAAACATATAATGTTACATGCTATACTCTATACTGAATACAAAGTACATATATGATTGAATTGCTCATCTGTTACAGAGTGCTTCAATTAAGATTTTGCTCATTTTATATAATATAAAAAGTTGAGTAAATGCGTTTTAAAGTAAGGTAGAGAGGACTGTGTTCATCCACACTTTAAAATATTTCTCTAATTTATTTTTTCAAGCAGACATCAGTATGCTCTCCTTGATGAATCTTAATGCCTTAATTGTAGTACACCTCCCCAAGTCATTGTAGGTGTTTATTCATCTAAGAGTCAGTGCAATTGGGAAGTATTACTGTCTAAGAGCTAGAACTATCAGATCCGTCAGATCGGAAATACTTAGAATAAATGTACAACCAGCATGTGTTAGGCTAGTTTAGAAGTTTCTAGCATAGCAACCAGGAAGCCACAGAAATAACAGCCGGGGACACACAAACACACACCAGTCACATTTTCTTATGTGACATAATGTAACCTAAACTCAAGGTGTGTGGTTAGGTGGTGTCCCCAACCTTTATGTTTGGTATCACTCTGCATACACAAATCAATGTTATAGGATTTATTAAAAGTCTATAGTGTGCCAACACTATGCTAATGGTTTAAAAACGTTTTAAACATTTAGACACTTTTGTGTGTCGGGACACATTCCTCTGGTGAATTCCTACATGATTTTTGCCATCATTTTTTATTTCAATATCTACACAGCTCGTCTCTCTAATCATCTGGCCTTCCGGGTGGTGACTTGTTCTCCCCCAAGGACTGTTTCTTTTCTCTCCATCACTCAGCTCCACAGTCACACCCTGAGTCTTGTCAGTACCAATACCCTTAATCCCTCCTTAATCTCAGCTCGGAGCACCTCACCTCCTCGTATCTTTCCTGCTCATTCCCCGTGACTCTAATCCCAATAACCTTTGACCCCCTCGTTTTACCGTTTATCAAGCCCAGTGAACGGGATACACCCGGGTTCTATTTGGAAGGTGGAAGAGGCACAAATGCCATAATATTCTCCCCCACAAGAGAGAGAAGCAAACTTCTCACCGCCTCATTCAAGGCTTTGACATCAGTGTGGTTTCCTGTAGGTCCTGACAGGAAGGCATTAATTAGCAACTTCCTGATTCTCAGAACAAAAACTTCACTGGTAGCAACAGCATCCTCCTGACTTTCAGGCTTCTCAAATGGTTTCGTCAAGTACATAATTGCCTGCAGTATATCTTTTTCTCTCTGAAATTCCTGACTAACCACTGACTGATACAGTCAGAAAATCATTGTTGAGTCGACTTCCAAGTACATTCATATTCCAATCACTTTTTGCCATCTTCACTGCTGGTCTTTTTTTGCATCTCCTGCTCCAAGCTGGTGACAGATTTCCTCTGGGTTACAGCAGTGGTATCTGCATTGTTTTCCTGCTCCCATGATGGTACTGTTGAGTCTCTTGTCAACAGAACAGAGCATCTTTTGAAAATCTAAGTCAGATCATGAGGTTTCTCTGCTCAGTGCCTTTTAATGGCTTCCAATCTGCCTCCAAGGACAAGTCAGTTTTCCTGACTTACAAGGTCCTGTGACCTTGTAGCGCACAGTATCCTCCTGAGAGACTGTGTCCCCAGCTACACGAATCCTCCTGCAATTTCTCCTACGTCCTAAACCTATTGCCACCTCAAGGCCCTAGAACTTGCCATCTAGTCTGCCTGGAATTCTCATCCAGATATCCTATTGCTAGCTTCCTCACCACTCTCTGGTCTTGATTCACGTGTCACGTTACCAGTGAGGCATTTTCTCATCTTTTTATCTAAAATTATAACTATCTCCCCCCTACCCTGACTCCAACGCAATCTCTTCCAGGATATGTCCAAGATCTTATCTATTTATCTTGCTTATTATTGGTCTCCTCCACTGTTCAGGCAGGGATTTTTCTTGGGTTTGTTCACCACTCTAACACCAAGAACAGTGCTTACGATACCCTAGACTCAAGTAGTTTTGGAAAAAAAAGAATGGAAAATAGGACCAAGTCATTCAACTTATTTCAATCAACATTTACTCAGCACCACACTTCATTTCTGCACATGAAAGGACTCAGTGCATCCTGACTTAGGACCAGTCGGATATGTGTAAAGATTTGCAAAGAAAGACAAAGCAAGAAGGAAGGACATGTTGAATCTGATTTGGACAAAAGATATTGCTTCTAGCGTCCATACACAGAGTAGAAAAGAGAATGTAGCCTTTTCAGAGGAAGAATGTGGGTGAAAGGTATGATGTTGTTCCCCCCCTTTTGTGCTTTCTCTGACAGCTGGTGTCCAAGGTAACTGTGTCCTTTTTAATTCAGGCTTTTTTGGATACATTTTCAAGCTATATAAAAATAACTGGATATTCCATGGATTCTATTTCCATTTTCAGCTGACAGACTCTTCATCCATCCATTACAAAAATATTAAGGAACATCTACATTGAACCCAGGCATTATGGCAGAGTAGAATATAATTATAGAAAATTAAAGTGAAAAAATACACTGAATTTTAGTGTATATTGTGCGTCCCCAAAGAAAGCTTACTACTTAATAGTACAATTTTACAGCCTAAATAAGGTCTTTCCCCTCATTCTATAATCTTAGTAAAGCATAGACTCATACATTCTGCTATTGACATGACGCCAGCATGGGACCTAATGCCTATCTTGAATAACAAGAGCCTCGAGAAGATTTAGAATGCATTTACATATTGCCTGAGTAAGTGATGTATGAAGCCACCTTACCGCACCCTGTTGTGTATCGCCTCCCTTGTCATGAGTGCTGTGCTGCTGGTTTGGAGCATATGGATGGCTTTCAGCTCTGAATAGGGCAGCTATTCTATTTTTATGCTGGAACCCACCTAAACAACACATATTTCATACTTAGAGTTAATACCGAGCTCAGCTGAATCAAACTACTGACCTGGAAGTGAATAATCCCATTTCTCTTTAGAGAAGATTCTGAAGTTATCAATGCCTTGATCCATTTAGAAAAAGAGTTTAGCAAATCTGTGCTTTCTTCACTGTCTCTGTCTCTCTCTCACACACACATCACTCTTTGTCTTTCTCTCTCCTTCTCTCATACGCATGTATCACACCGGAGTTAGGTTTCTAAATGTAAGGAAAATTAAATGGGGAATATTAAAATATGAGGTCTTTAAGAAACATTTTTTTAGGATGCTGGACAGCTAGCCTCCAGGAAATTCCCAGTGACTCCATGTCTGTCCTGGATTAACTGGGCCAAGTGCAATGCTCTTGATGAGTTTCATCAACCAGGGACAATTTTATCGCTGAGAGGAGATTAGAAGTGGACACCACACCCAAACAAATTCACAAATTATCATCCCTCCATCTATTCTAATAGATGGAGGTATGATAGGCCCATTCATCTTTCCTAAAAATAATTTACCCTCCCCTAAGAGACCTACATCCCTATTAAGATGGTATTTAATCCTGAATGCTAAACCACCTGGGGGAAGTACTCATTCTGCCTTGGGTATCTCCCATGTATACACGAGGCAGACAGGTTAATAAACTTGTTTGTTTTCCTCTTGTTAATCTGGCTTTTATTACAGGGGTTTCAGCTAAGAATTCAGAAGGGTAGCGGAAAATTTCCTCCATTACAATAAAATAATTGAGAAATTGTGGAATGTGAAAACACTTTAATTGTTCCAATGGAATCCTGTATTTATATATACTTTCATATAATGTACGCAGGAATAAGTTTTAAACACTTAGACATGTTAAACATATATATACATATATATTTATAGATATAAAGGAAATAAATTTAAGCATTTAAATTACTCACCAAGTTGGGGGCTGAATTTTTATTTTAGTCCTGATTTCTTAGCTGCAACAATCCAGTTAATCATGCTGAAAGTTGAAAAGTGTGGAAATCCAACAGTAAAAGAAAATAATAATCAAAGTTTATATTTTGGGCAGGTAAAAAATCTTAATATATGTAAAAACTGGAAAAAAAGAATTCATCTATTAATTGCACTCTCTTAAGTTATAACATTAGAAAACAAGAATTTGCACTAATCCATAAAATTCCAATTCAAACCACCAGGTTTATTCTAGTCTTCTCTTTCCATATTTGTAACTTATTTCTAAAAGAGTAAAAAATTCTGATCTCCAAATATCCTCCACACATTGCTCATTTGTTTAATCCTAGAATGCACAGAAAGTAGTTCTTGAATTCTGACCTCATACTACTGTGGAAAAATAATGTACTAAGGTTCAGTGTTTTGAAAACGAAGGTTATTTTTGTATTTACCTTGAGGGCACAGAGTTAAAATACTACATTCAAATGTTATTTGAGTTAGTTTCTTTTATTTTTCATTTTTTTGTTTTTGTTAGTGCTTTGCTTTCCCCTTAGGTTTAGTTTTGCTATTTATTAGAAAATCAG
The DNA here is from genome assembly GCF_964374135.1 of Grampus griseus. Lineage (NCBI taxonomy): Eukaryota > Metazoa > Chordata > Mammalia > Artiodactyla > Delphinidae > Grampus > Grampus griseus. Next base: position 83,908,880 of record NC_139006.1, on the reverse strand, counting down.
CTAGGCTTATGTGTTTCTGCTTGAATTCTATTTTAGATTTTATCTCCATCCTCCTTGATTTTACTATTTTATGATTTTTGTGTATGTACAATATTAACAATGTTCCAAATGTCAAAACTTTAGAAAAACGTGTGTTCAGGAAAATATCACCCACTTACCCCCTCCCTTCCCCAGTCATCAGCCATTGCAGCCACCTCCGATGGTGAGCTGGTGAGCCCTGAGGGCACTCAGGAAGGAAACGGAGAATACCTGCCATCTAGCAGCCGTCAGACTGCAGCCACGCCCCAAGGTGAGCTCTGAGGAAACTCAGGTTGAGAAAACACAGGATACTGGCCCCAGATAGCAGAGGTGCATATCAAAGGAATGATTTCAGTGAGCCCAGACTCTTGCATCTTCCCGTACATAGAAAAGTGCTAAATTCCTTAACTTGAGATATCTTGTTTTCTTAATTAACAATAATTCTTTGACGTTCAGACTACCAGCCCTTTGTTGCAAAACTCCTGTATATCCTGGCTGCCTCCTCTCGCCTCCTTGGAGCAGTTCTCTCAGGTTACTTGAGATGCTGCCCTCCTGGGTTTGAAGTCCTCATATGTCCACCGAATAAAAGATAACTCTCAACTTTTAGGCTGTGAATACATTATTTTAGTCGACATCATGAATAAAATTCAACTTATTTCTATATGTTTAAGGGCCATTTTTATTAATCACACATTTTTCTATTGGATTTCTGTTTGTTGTCCTTTCAGTTTTTAAGAGTTCTTTGGATACTAGGGATAAGCATGTCATCTGTAATATATGGTGAAAATATTTCTCCCAATTTGTCTTTTGACTTTGTTTATAATGTAATTTACCATGCATTTAAAAATAATTACGTAGTCAAATTTATCAATTATTTATTTTATCGCACCTAGATTTTCAGTCTTAGTTACTGTCGATTGAAAAACAAATGCACACCCTGTGAGGTAAATTTTATTTGGAGCAAAATTAGGACTATAGCCTGGGAGACAGCATTTCAGATAGCTGAGAAACTGCTCCGAAGAGGTAGGGGGAAATGTCAGCATCTATGTGATTTTGGTGAAGGGGGAGTACATGTAATCAGGCACATATTTTTTGCAGAGGTTTCTGCTAGTCTCGTGAAGGTTACTGCTAGTCACGTGGAGCAGATGTCACCATGAAGGATTTTAGTGCTTTTCTATATACGAGGAGATGCAAGAATCGGGCTCATAAAATCTTCTCCTGAAAGTATCTATCTGAAGACCTGTTCTGCCAGTTTTTCCCAGAGCACAGAGTGCCTCATTCCTGATCTCCACACTGAACTCCTTTCAGGGGGTGTTGAAGGTCAGCAGCTGCAGTGACTCTTAATTTAAACCTTGTAGAGGCGGATGGCAAGTGCCAATTTGTAGGTGACAGTGGAAAGAGATTTTCTCAACAGGTTATTGGGGGAAATCATCTATTTTATCCTAGTAATTGTGTGACTTCAGGTGTTTTTTTTTCCTACATTTCATTATCTGATACATTTGCAGATTATTTTTATGTATAGTCTCTCTTTCCCTGAATGGTTTGAGATGCCAACTTTTTTCTATTCTTAGTTTCATATGTACTATTTCTTGACTTTCTGTTCTATTTTACTGGTTTTCTGTCTATAAGCACCATACTTTTAATTCTCGAGTAAAACACCTCAAAGCCTTCCTTCCTATTGTTGCCAAAAACCTAGCCTCTGTTCACTGGTGCCAAATAGAAACACGGAGGCAGAGCTTTGGAGGAGTAGAAAAGAGTAACCTTTTTACTTTGCCAGGCAAAGGGGGCCACAGTGGGCTAATGCCCTCAAGGCTGTGCCTTTCCTGGGAAATAGGAAGGGGTCTTATAGTTTCAGGGTGGAAAACAGGGCTGTAGATAAGGACGGGGGCTGATGTTGTCTTGCATTCTTCTCTCCTCCTGGAAACACTGAGATCATTAGGGCTGGCGTCCGATGGTTCCAGAACAGGTTCTGGTGGTCCTTGAGGTTATCATTCCATGACCTTCTTTATGTAATGAAGAATGCTCACAAAAGAAAGTGTTAAGGAGTGTTGTCTTGGAGAAGTAAACTTCAGGTGCATAGTACAACTTTAGCTACAGGGCAGTCATTTTCAGAGTGCAATTAAGCAAGAAAGAGAAGAGGAAAAAAAAGAAAACCATCTAAGGAGACTGGTTGAATGGGTGGAAAGAATAAGGGCTGAATAAGGGCCAATTTAAAAGGGGTGCCTCTGTTAGTTTCTGCTACAGCACTATCCTATTTTCAAGATGTCTTTTTTTCTTGAGTCAACGTTTGGTTGGTGATGTAAATCTTTGACTGTTTTTCAGAGTTCTGACAAAGTTGGTTCTGACGGTCCCTGCTTGTTTTTTTGATGCTTTTTTGGGGAAATGAGAGCTTGGAGCTGCTTACTCTGCCATTTTGCTGACGTCACCCTTTCTCTTTCTTTTCTTCCTCCTATGCATCCAAGAATCCAAAGGATGCCTCTCCTCTCCTTTTAACCTCATTCTTCCTCATAATGTTCACTTTCCAGGGCAATTACTTTGCGTATGCCTCCAGCCGATTCCCTGTAGTTGGTGATCTTATCTATACAAAATTTTTCACATTTTCTGGTGGGTCATTTCAACACACACTTAGGCTCCTTAATTCTGTCTTCCATGCAAATTTTCTGGGCCCTCACCCATTCTTTGCAAAGACTGTTGTGAAAGATTGAGAGAGAATGCCAGTGAAAATCAAAGTGTATTTTTCTGCTGACGATTTTTTATAGTGTTCTCTGTGTTCCAGTCAATCTGAAGACGTGATTTGTTTGTCATTGTGTTTGTTCTCTATCATGTTTTGGAGGCTATATAGAGGAATTCAGATTTAGGCAGCTGCGTTACCTATCCAGATGTGCTCCAAATAATTTAAAAATTCATGTGTACTAGGATAATCTGATAAATTCAGAGTTTGGAGTTTTATATCTTATTTTTCATAAGAAATGTACTGTACTCAGTAATCTTCTGGAGGATTATTACATGTTCCTATTTAAGCACTAGGTACTTGGGAGCAGCAAAATTTTAGTTTTCTGAGTAGCTCTGCTACTACTAGTACCAGAAATACTACTATTTCTTAAGTAGAAAGTAGCACTGGCAAATTGCTTAACTGCTATTTTTGTTTTGTTTTGTTTTTGTTTTTTTGCGGTACGCGGGCCTCTCACTGTTGTGGCCTCTCCCGTTGCAGAGCACAGGTTCTGGACTGGACGCGCAGGCTCAGCGGCCATGGCTCATGGGCCCAGCCGCTCCGCGGCATGTGGGATCTTCCCGGACCGGGGCACGAACCCGTGTCCCCTGCATCGGCAGGCGGACTCTCAACCACTGCGCCACCAGGGAAGCCCTTAGCTGTTATTATAGTCACACCTGTATCATAATCAACAAATCGTTCAAAGTTCTTCAGTATGTATATAAAAGGTATTATGGGTTGTAGGAGTATAAGAATATTTCAAATACATTATATGACTTTTAAGAGTTTGGAGTCCAATTGAGGAGACCAAAAAGTAGCCCGTCACAGAATTAAAGCATACTCTGAAGAAAGTGTAATTCAGAATCAACATCAATAATGAAGCCAGTAATTCCTCTGATGTGCAGACGAAGAAGATATTACTGAAAACCTAATACTGGGGAAAGCATTGTAAAGGAAACGGGGTCAGAAAACTAATGGAGGATACTGAGGGTTTTAATTGCTAGAGGAAATGAGAATGGGCATTACTGCCATGAATAATTAGGAGTCTATTATTGAAAATAAATGTGTGTAGAATAAATGAATCAATTTCAGTTAAATGAATAAGAAAATAAATTACTTATTTTTATTATACTTATGGAAAGTAGCGATGTCTCATCAAATCCAAGCACCCTAGGGATTTTCTGAATTGGGGAGCTAGAGAGCATCCCAGGACCCAGGTTGTATCTTGCACCACCTGTTGCATTTCCCCTTCAGTCTCTGCAGATAAGCCTTATTTTCTTTCTCTGCAGACTTGCGTTCTCTGTTTCTTGGTCACATAGTACCCGTGCTACAGGTTGTAGTTGTATAAACATCCTCAGATTCATACCAATCAGGTCATCATACAAACACTCGTTGACCTAAGATTAGGTCTCGGGCATTTGGGGAAATCTTATCACACTACGATGAAGATTTCAGCATTTAGTTATAGAGTAAACGCAATCATAGTATCATAACCTCATGTGGGATGTTATAATCTATTAAATGTGGTTTTGCCCTTGGTAAAATAACCTCAAAGCTAATTCTCCAAGAAGAGCCATCTTTCTCTCCATCTCTCTTTCCTTCTTTTTTATTTAGTTTTTAATGAACTTTTATTGGAGTATAGTTGCTTTACCATGTTGTGTTACTCCCTTTCCTTCTTCTAAAGTGCTTTCTGAATTAATTGTCTCATATATGAAACATCAGAATTTCAAAGTTTTGTGAAAGAAATAAGAGTGAGTGATATATAAGTAGCATTAAGTTACATTGTTAAAAACTCATAGATACAAAGATCAAATTAGTGGTTACCAGAGGGGAAGGGTGTTGGGAGGCGTACAAAAACGGGTGAAGGGGATCCAACTCTATAGGGATGGGTGGTAACTAGACTGGTTGTGGTGGTCACTTTGTAGTGCAGACAGGTACTAAATTGCAATGCTGTACTCTTGCTATATCTAGAACTGTTGGACATGCTTGTTTGTTCTTGCTTAGTACCTGTGTTTAGGATTTGAAAATTGCTGCCATATAAACATTTGAGGTGGATCAATAATTACAATCAGACATCAGGCCAAGTTGGATTAAGAGAGAACTGGATTTACTCTCCTGCCTAAAATAAGTAAAAACTGGGACAAGATATAAGAAACAATGGTTTTCAAGCCATTTTGACATCAGGCAACTGGGGATGACAGTACATGAGCAAAGGAAAACCAAAAACGAAGGGAACCCTATAATTATTTGCCCTAACTTACTGACCTAGAATTTCAATGTCATGGTGTCAGACTCACCATGTTGTGTACTCTAAACCTGTGCCGTTTATTTATGCCAGTTATTTCTCAACGAAGCTCTTGAAAGCAACTTTCTGAGAATCCTGAATTCTAAATAAACACAAAGTGTCTACCAGAAGTTCATTGGTTTATCCTAGTAAAATGTAGCTAAAAACCCTATTGGCTTAGTCAACCTCAGCTTGGGCCTTTATAAGACTTGAAGGGAGGTGAGGAGACTTACACTCTAAGAATCCTCTTATATGAGAAGATATAGTCAGTACTATCAGAGCACATCAGTAGTAGTTAATCAAATGTCTACTCATGAAATAGGATTTAAAAGTCTCAATTAAAATTGCTAAGGAATCTGTTTCTCTCTTCCCACCCCCCCCCCCACTTGTTCTCATTCTCACCCTCACTCTGTCACTGTCTCTCCAAGGGGGTGATATCATTTAATGCTATTTTAAGAAAATTCAAAAATGATATGTTGAAGGTCATTTCTGAGTTCTCAACTCCTCCAACTATATGCTAATTTATTAAGAATATCTACTGACTACTGATTACATATGATAAAGAAATGAATTTAGATCATGTCACTAATTCATTATGGAAAGATCGAATATAGTATTACATGAATAAGGAGAACTGTTCAAATTGTTCAAATGGTAAGTTATTTCAGAATATCATCATGTAATTCAAATATGCGTGTCATACAAAGCTTGATGTATAATAGACACAATAAAATTTGAATGAATAGTAAAAAAAATATGAACATTGTAAGTTCTTGATCTGCACTTCTATCTTTCTTTTGTACTTAGTTATTTAAATTATCAGTCATCCAAAAGTTTCTGAAACATTTCTGTGAGTTCACTTCTTACTAATCCCAACAATGAGATTTAACTGAAAAATGATACCATTTCTAGAATTCAGAAGAATATGATCTTCATGAATCATTGGAAATTTTCTGTGGCAATAGAAATTCTGAACTGAAGACACAGGACTTAGAACATGTGTCAGTGAGTGATGACCGCTCAAGCACCCAGGCAGCATCATCCGTGATCAACTGTGCATGAGCTGAGTCAAGGTCAAACTCTGCCAGGACCTTCACCCCACAAGAGTAGTGAGGGTGGGACTGATGGCTGCTCCTGGGCTGAGACACAGCCATAGTGTGTGAATCACAGTGAGACTGCAGTCGCCATAGTCACCATTAGTCAGCAGTGCAGTGGTGCAGCCTCCTAGAAGGATGCAGTAGCTTGAAAGCACCTAGTGCAAGAAGATTCTTAAACTCTTCATCCATTTTGCTTCTTAAGAAAGAAGGTACATTTATAAAATATAAAGGGGCATCAAAATGTAATAGAAACTGACTTTAGAGTCATCTGACCTGGGATTACATGAAAGGTCTGCATCTTACTGAGGAGTTAGCTAACCTCTTTGAACCTCAGTTTACTCTGTTGCCACCTAGTTTAGTTGCTGTGAAGAATAGATATTATGGTTTACTTATGTAAAAGCCATCAATAACTGTGTGTATTGAGGAAAAGCAAAGTAGAGATGGAATAATATTAGATTCTTTTGTCATCAATCTCATTGTTCATCTGACAATATTTTCTTGATAATTGCTCTGTTGGAACTCTCCTGGTCTTTGCTGTGTCTTCACAAAGGCTCTGTAGGGAATATTTCTCTATTTAGTCATTTAAATCTTGCATACAGTATAATCAACCAGTTTGGCAAAAGGTCTTCGAAGTCATGTGACATCTACCTTATTGAGCTATCAGAACAGAACTGATGTCCACTGAGTGATTTTGTTTATCTTTCAAATAATGCAGGGCACTGGGTCATCTTGCTATATGGAAAGCGTTGACTCAGTATCTTGACTCTAGACTTAAAAGTCCTATAAGCCAGTTATATCAAGTGAAAATAGCAGAGTGAACTTCCCAGGGTCCACGCTGGCACAGAGCACCAAAATACTGGGGAAAAAGTTGTGAGAATCAATGTTTTCAGAACTCTGGAAAATAATCAAAGGTTTATAGGAACAAAGCAAACACTGAATAATAAAAAAAGTAACTTACAGGGCTTTCCTGGTGGCGCAGTGGTTGAGAGTCCGCCTGCCGATGCAGGGGACACGGGTTCATGCCCTGGTCCGGGAAGATCCCACATGCCGTGGAACGGCTGGGCCCGTGAGCCATGGCCGCTGGGCCTGTGCGTCTGGAGCCTGTGCTCCGCAATGGGAGAGGGCACAACAGTGAGAGGCCCGTGTATCGCAAAAAGAAAAAAAGTAAGTTATGTTGGCTCTTGACTCAACCCCTCCCTGGTGTGGTGTCAGTCTTGAAGATGGCAGCTCTCGTTCCCAATGTGGAACCCTGATTCTGGGTTCAGAGGGAACAGAACAGACCTCACTCTCAAAGAGGTGTGTTTGTCTGTTCAGATCTGTCCAGGGCTACCTGAAGAAAGGATGCAAGGTACTTGCCTTTGTTTCATCTAACTAGGAACTTACTTAGGACGCAAAAGTAGTAGGCATTCTTTGAGAACATTATAGAATGAATGAAAAACACACAGATTCTTGGAGCAAAAGATTACAGTTGAGACGAACAATAGATTAACTGAAAATTTGTGAGGAAAATCTGGGGAAAGCATTCTTTGGTGAAATTAAGGCACTGAAAAGTGTACATGTACACTGAGGAATTTGGAGAGTATGCTCATGCCTGTGCATAGGACGCATGCTCAGATAAGACCTTAAACGACTCTAAGCTTCCACCTGCAGTTTACACTAGGCATGATGCAAACAGAAAGTAAAGACAGAAGTAGAATTATAAAAAGCCTGACCAAGTGCTGATGGAGTGCCCAAAACTAAGCCAAATCACAAAGACTGGGAGATTTTTTTCTTTTCCTCTTTTACTCTTTTTTCCTTTCTTTCCTTCCTTTCTTTTCTTTTTCCCTCCTCTCTTCCTTCTTCCTTCCTTCCTTCCTTCTTTCCTTCCTTCCTTCCTTCCTTCCTTCTCCTGACACTCAATGAAATCTCTGTCAAAACATTAGCTAAACATACATAAAGGAGCAGAGACTTCAGAGATGTCACATGACAAAGAATACAGACTTTACAAAAATAGTTTAGAAAATTCAGTAAACAAATATACAGCCCACAGAAACCAAAACAAAGCAAAGCAAAACAAAACAAAACAATGACAACAAAAAACCCCCAAACCCTTAGGAAGAGGACGAATGTGATTTTCATGGTTACCATATTATAGTATTCAAAATGTCCAGTTTTCCACCAAAATTAGGTAGCAGGCAAAAGAACAAGAAGATATGACCCAAGGAGGGAGGGAGACACAAGAGGGAGGGGATATGGGGATATTTGTATATGTATAGCTGATTCACTTTGTTATACAGCAGAAACAACACAACATTGTAAAGCAATTATACTCCAATAAATATGTTAAAAAAAAAAGAAGATATGACCCAATTGCATAAAAATAATAGAAACTGTTCGTGAGGAAGCACAGACATTGGACTTACTAGGCAAAAACTTTAAATCAACTTCTTAAGTATCCTCAGAGAGAAAGGAAGCTATGGACAAAGAGCTAAAGAAAACAAGGAGAATTATAAATGATCAGATAGAGAATATCAGTAGAGATAGATATTACAAAAAAAGAAGGAAATAGAAATTCTGGAGCTGAAAATTACAATAACTGAAATGGAAAATACACTACAGATATTTGACAGAATATTTGAGCAGGCAGAAGAAAGAATCAGTGAACTTGAGATAGATCAATTGAAATGATCCAGTCTGAGGAACTGAAAGAAAAAGAATGAGGAAAATTTAACAGAGCCTATGAGATCTATGGGACACCAACAAGAATACCAACATATTCATAATTGGAGTCCCAGAAGGAGAGGAAAGAGAGAATGGGGCAGGAAGAATATTTGAAGAAATAAAGGCTGAAACCTCCCAAGTTTTATAAATACATGAATCTACATGTCAAAAAATCTCAGTGAATTCCAAGAAGGATAAACACAAAGAGACACATACTGAGACATATGATCAACTTGTCAAAAGACAAAGAGAGACTTTTGAAACTAGCAAGAGAGCAGTGACTTCATATACAAAGGATCCCCAATAGTATCAACAGGAAATTTCTCATCAGAAACCACCGAGGCTTGAAGGAAGTGGCATGACATTTTTGAAGTGCTGAAAAGAAAAAGCCTGCCAACCAAAGATTTTGTATCCATCAAAATTCTTCAGAAATGAAGAAAAAAATGGAGAGGTTCTCAGATAAATAAAAGCTGAGGGAGTTCGTCATTAGTAGACTTACCCCATGAGTAATGCTAAAAGGAGTCAGTCCATCAGCCTGAAATGAAATATGACACTAGACAGTAACTCAAAACTATATGAAGAAATAAAGAACTCTGGTACAGATAACTATCAAATTAAATATAAAACCAGCATTATTGAATTTTTTGGTTTCTAACTCCTTGTTCTGTTACCCATATGATTTAAAAGACAAACGCATAAAACAATAATTGTGTATTTATGTTAATGGCTGTGCAATGTATTAAGATATAATTTGTGATGATAACAACATAATGGGGCACCATATCTGTATAGGAGCAGATTTTTATATGCCGTTGAATCTAAGTTGGTGTCAATTCAAACTAGCTTGTTACAAATTTAGGATATTAATAGTAAACCCCATGGGAAACTCTAGGAAAATATTTAAAAAATATTCAGAAAAGGATATGAAAAGGGAATCAAAATGGTGCACTACAAAAAAATCAAACACAAAAGAAGAAAGTACTGGAGGAAATGAAAAACATGAGAGAGAAAAGATATATAGAAAACAAACAGCAAAATGGCAGAAATAAGTTCTTCCTTATCAGTAATTCATTTACATGGAAGTGGAATAGGCAGCTCTCTAAAAAAATATACAGTCATTCAATGCATGAAAAGACGCTCATCTTCATTAGTTATTAGAAAAATGAAAATCAAAACCACAATGTGATATCACTTTGTTACCAAAAGTGGGGTCTGGCTGCTCGCCACCCAGAAACCAATAAAGAGGCAAGTTGGTGGAAAGGAAAGTTTGCTTTATTTTGGAGGCTGGCAACCGGGCTGGGTGGGGTTCACTGACTCCTGTCCAAAGACGGATTTCCCTAACCCAGACACTGACAATCGGGGGCAAGAGCTTTTAGAAACGGAGGGAGGGGCTACACACAGAAACAGCACAGTCAGCTCTGCCAGTCATCTTGAAATTGGTCATGCAGTGGTCTGATCAGTGCTGTCTCGATTGTTTTAAGTACAGTTAATGTTCAGTTCCAGGGTCGGCTTGTTCCCTTTTCCTTGAGGCCAGTTCTCGGAATTGTGGCAGTTTATGTCATGGCTACAGTCTGGACATCAGGTAGTTCACTTCTTCCACCTGGTGGGGCTTTCAGTATCTACAAGACAGCTCACAGGATACAGTTCAGAATATTATCTATAGCCCTAAAAAAGGAACTGAATGTCCTTGACTATGCTTACTGACTAAACAATTATTATTTAGTTTTGTTAGACTGTTTTCTTTTGTTTATGCATTTTCACACTTCTCTGATTAAACTTATTTTTTGGCTAAAGTTTCTCCACAGACAAAAGTCAGGCTGAGGACGTGAGGGGCAAGGATCGTAGGTCCTGCTCTATTTCAACTTCACACCCACTTGGATGGCTATTATTTAAAAAAAAACAAATAAAATAACAAATTTTGTGAGGATGTGGACAAAATGAAACCCTCATAAATTCTTGGATTGTAAAATGATATAGCTACTATGGAAAATACTTCGGTGGTTCCTGAAAAAGTTAAACAGAGAATTAGCACATGTCCCAGCAACGCTACTTTTAGGTGTATATCCCGAAGGATTGGAAACAGGCTCTCAAACAAATATTTATGCACATTTGTTCATAGCAGTACTATTTCCAGCAGCCAAAAATGTGGAAATATTCCAATATTCATCAATGGATTAATGGATAAATGAAATGTACATGCAATAGAATATTAGCCATAAAGGTGGTGGGAGGACCGATACATTCTACAATGAGGATGAACCTTTAAAATATTATGCTAAATGATGGAGATCTGATACAAAAGGTCAGGTGTTATATTATCCCATTTTTATGAAATTATCTCAAACAGGTAAATTAAGAGGAGAAAGATTGGTGGCCGCCAGGGGCTGAAAGAGGGGGGAATGGAATATTTGCTTAGCTGGTCTGTGGTTTTCTTTGGGGGTGATAAAAACATTTTGAAAGTAAATAGAGTAGTGTTTACACAACATTGTGAATGTAATAAATGTCACCGAACTGTTTTATCAAAAGTTATATGAGTAATAAATATTGTACTTGTCATCTGGTCCATGGAAATTTTGTAAGGCTGAATACTGATTCTAGTTTGAGTTAGCCTTTTCTAATGCAGGGTCCTTTTCCCTTTGTGAAACCTTTGAGCTGTGTTCCAGCAAACCTTGAGCTGCCCGAGTGGAAACTGGTTAATCTTGCCTGATCCAAAGATACTATGGACCATGAACTTTCTGATTTTGCTGACCTTCTGAGCACAAGGTTTCTGTTTACTATTTAAAGAGAAGATTTATGTTACATATTGTTCCTACAGTTTTCTATAATGTGTCATGGGCCTCTTTTGGGGCGGTTAAACGTGTCAAAAATTGGTTGTCAAAAAACACCACCACAGAGGACTTTATTGTTAATGATGGCATTTTATTTTTTCATGACATATAATCATCTACTTCTAAACAGACTGGAAGTGGCTTTCAATACAAATATCAATCAGTCACGGTTGTTGCAATTAATTCAACAAAATGACTATTCTGTTTTGCTCTAGAGAAGCTAATCTATCATATACTTTACATGGGTTTGGTCCATTTGCCCATACTTCTCCCTTTCTTCCATTCCCCATATACCAGTTTTGTTTCTGTCGTTAACTTACATTTGCTTCGACATTGTATTTAATTCTTCCTTTCATCTTGTTTTCACGTATCTATATGTGCTTTGTTTCGGAACTGCCCATGTAATCTCATGGTTACCCTGCATCCCCCGCAAGCCTTGATTCTCTGCTCCCTGTCAGCCTGACATCAGGAAAAGTGCTGGGTATAAACGTGACTCCATTTCTTCATTTCTGGTCGAGGGCTGTCACTCAGATTACAAACCAGGTCTCAGATTGGTTATCTGCCAGATTTGGGGTAACTTTTGGTTTTGCCTAATGAAAAAGACACATCTATACAGTCAGGAAGAATATACAAACTGCCTTTATGCCACCTCCACACCCCTTGGTTCATAAACAGAGGATTTGGTGGATGGTACATGCCCTGGTCTTACCTCTCCAGTGATTGTCTGTTCGTGCTGACCAAGGGGCAGGCAGCAGAGGGAGTTGTAGCTGGTTTTAGAGGCTTGTGGTTCCAGGCAATGCCGTTTGCAAAGCTATATAAAAATCACCAAGAGATAAAGACTAGAAGTAAGAATTTAAAATTTATTTAATTATATGGTGTGCCATATGAAAACAATGGAAAAATCCAAAATAATTGACTGACTCTTAGAACAGTAAGAGAGTTTAATAAATTTGGTGAGTAGAAAATAAAGCAAATAACTAGTATTTCCAACCATAGCAGTGGCCAAATAGGAAATGCAAGATGAATAATGTTTATATCCATAGGAGAAACCAAAACTGTAAGGTTCCTATGTATGAATAACTCAGTAAAAATATGTGCAAGTTATTTATGGCTGAAAAAGAGAAAATAAAATCTGAACGAAAAGAGATAAAAGTGTTCGTGATGGTAGAAGTAGATATTGTAAATATGGGACTTCTCCACAAATTAATATCTGAATTAAGTGCTGGTCTAATAAGTTTACAACAGGACTTTTCAAAAAGCTTTAAAAAAGGCATCTGGAGTTCATAGGAGAGCAGAGGTTGAAGAATGTTCAAGAAAACACGGGTAAATGGCAACATGGAAGATAATGTTCTCTGGAAGAGAGCCAGGAGTATTATAAAAAATGTAGTAATATGTTCTCCAAGAGGAACTTCCCTGGGATCTTCCAAAGCTTCAAGCTTCTACTTACTTGCCTTCTCACTGAAATCCTCATCTCCCCTTCACCACCATCCAAATATGATTTCTAACAGTAGCACTAACCTGCACGTATCTGGTCTAGCCTGAAACGTGAGACTTATCTTTGTCTTATTTCTTCCTCCCTACCTAAATTTCATCTGTGAGCAAATAATAGAATTTACTCCTCAAAATTTTTAAGCTCCTTCTACCTTTTCACTTCTACCACTCTAAATAGAAATGTCACCAGCTCTCTGCTAGTCAACTATAAAGAACCACGTTGCAAAGAACCTCATTAGTGGTTTCAGAGTTTCACATGTGTTCTGTTCTAATCTATTCTTCATGCAGCAGCCAGAAAAATTACCCTAAACTTAAATGAATCATGTTAAACCCCTAATTAGAAACCTTCCCAGGCAGATTAAAATGGTCTTTATCATTGCCTACAAATCATTACATAACCAGGACCATGCTACTTCCCCAGACTTACCCAATGATGTTAAAATTTTATCTGCTTTATTATTGCTTTTATATATGTGGATAGTGTTAATTCAGATGAAAAATCCACTTGAAAGCAAGGTTTGGGGTCATGGAAGGTTCCCTCCACCCATACACACTTAGACGCAATTTTGAGATAGTAGTTTTCATGCTGTCTGTCTTTGAGGTGTTTTGGGCTTGTTTGCTTGTTTGTTGTTTTTACAGTTTTTTACAGTCTTCACAACTTCACACAGATGTTTGTGTTGGAAACTCCAACCAGACTTTGCTCCTATCTCCATTAAAATGAGAGCTTTAAGCCACAGAGGATCATCAGAGGCATTTAGAACAGACAGAAGCTTCGTTGCTTCGTGTATATGGCTCTGGAGTCATGCTTCAGAATCTTTTTCAGGCAAATGGAGTCTTAGGACTTCCTTACTTTTCTCCCAGACAGACACATAGCTTTGCATGTGCACACACACACACACTTCAGGATTTTAGTTGTTTGTTGCCGGAAAGGTTTTCAGGTAATCTTGTCTTCCATAATGATGGACATAAAACTCCTCGCAAATAATAATTTTATCTATAGATTAAAAAATAGTTTAGGGCTTCCCTGGTGGCGCAGTGGTTGAGAGTCCGCCTGCCAATGCAGGGGACACGGGTTCGTGCCCCGGTCCGGGAAGACCCCACATGCCGCGGAGCGGCTGGGCCCGTGAGCCATGGCCGCTGAGCCTGCGCGTCTGGAGCCTGTGCTCCGCAACGGGAGAGGCCACAGCAGTGAGAGGACAGCATGCCGCAAAAAAAAAAAAAAAAAAAAAAAAAAACTTTAAAGAATGTCAGTTAACTTTAAACAATTGTATGTAGATAATTTCATCTGTAAATAAAAATGTAACATTACATACATTTAGACACTACACACACACACACACACACACACACACACACACACTAATAATAACAACAGATGTGTGTTTGCACACCATATCAGTGAAAATATTTATTGCATTTTTGGCTGAAATTGTGGAAAAATTTAAGAAGGCTTGCTTCATTACCTCATGTCTCTATGAGAGAAAAAAATGAAAACAGCAATGTGAAAAATGGAACTTCAAGTTACTTAAGCAAGTTCAGCATTGCTGGCATTTTTACCACTTAAGAAAGTATGGTGATCACCTAATACATGTTCAACAAAAATAGCAATAAAATCTGTAGCTCTTTAAAATGTTTGGTATATAAGATTTCTTCAAAGATACGTCTGAATAGTTGAACAAGGTCTTCAAAGGTAGTGTCCTTCAAAGAAACAACAGTAAAATCTGGAAAGGAAAGCCTCATTGGGAAGTTAGAATAGGTTGAAAGAAGGCTTTTGCTAAGGAAGGAATTTCATAAGGCTCTGAAACAAAGCTGAGTGACTAAAGAAAATTGGCGTGAAAAAGAAAATGATTGCAGGACTAAAATTAGAAAAGACAGATCAATAAAATCTACCCTGGACGCTAAAATCTTAAGGTGATAGAAGCATGTCGGGTAAGTGCAAGAGGCAGTGTGGTGTGAAGCTAATCAAGGAAACGTTATTTACAAGATTTGTGGCCTAATCCTCCTGCCACACCTGGTCCCTGAAAATGCATTCCCTTTCCTTTAGTTTGACAGTATGCAAAACGAGGTTAGTGGGGCTTGTGGTATCCTATGCACAAAACTGTTTCAAAGGTTAAGGAAATATTTTACAGGTTATTGAAGGCTAGTAAATTAGTTTTAATGATTTTAAAAATATTGTTTGAAATAAATTTGCCTTCACAAATTGATTTAATAGGATATTCAAATCATAGATTTGAAACCACTCTAGGGGGTGATTGTGAGGCTGGATTAAGCCATGTGTTGATAAGTGATGATTTCAAAGAAAGTAGGAACATTTATTTATTTGGGTATCACAGTGATGAAGGATATGGGTGATAGAGCCCGGTGGCCTGGGTTCAAATCCCAACTCAGTACTTGTTACCTATGTGGACAATTTGAATTTGGTAATTCATTTTCCTTATCCATAAAATGAAGTTAATATTAAGACTTTCTGCCTAGAGTTATTATAAGCACTAAATCACATGAAGTACTTAAAACTATGACAGATGCATAGTAAATATTGTTATTATCAATACCTTATAAATAACAATATTAAATACAGGATTAGAGTTGGATTGGGAAGCACAAATGTTAAAGAAATACTCCTGTGATGGTTATAAAAGGGAAGACAGAAACGACGGCGTAGTAAATTAAGATGTAGGATAAAAACTTTAAACCGTACTTGTACTCTAAGACTCTGCATGACAAAGGTGGACTTTGATTGCATGCCTTCCTCGCTGAAAGTTTTTAAAGCAACTTTGATGTCCTACCTTCCCCCGCCCCATCAAAATTCAACTCATCTTTTCAATCCACTTTGAGGTTCTCTGTAGCTGTACAGAGGACCTTCCCCTCTGTACCCACACGCCTCTTCCTGCAGCACTTAGGAATTTCTCTCTGGAATGTTTTAATAGTTTGTTTCTTCCTTATTTCACATGATAGACTAGAGGTTCACAGTTGTAGGCTGTAATGCCTCCCCAGGGAACGTAGACAAGGTCTGGAGATATTTTTGGTTATCACAGCTGGAGATGAGGGATTCTGCTGGCATCTGGTGGGTACAGGCCACGGATGCTTCCAAACATCCTACAACAATTAGGGTAGACCTCTATGATGAAGAATGTCAGTAGTGCTGCGTTGAGAAAACCTGTACTAGATTATAAAGTCCTTGTTGATAGCAGAGAAAATGTCTTATATGCCTTGTATTATCTGTGTCTAGCACACAGATTTTTCAATAAAGATTTATTGATTTTTGAACATATAGTCAATTGTGTAAATAAAGTCTTGGGGGGAAAATGTTTTCACGTGAGTCATTTCACGTTTCCAAAATGTCTTATGGAAGATAATTATCTCAAAATGCTAATACACAAGGGTAATAATCAAAATGTTTCACAGTATGGGCAGCCAGAAAAGAGCAGATAGGCGGCCTGGACAACCATTACTGTACACTGGTAGCTGCAGGCTGAGTGCTGCTTGTGTGTCTACATGGAACACAACCACTTAACTGTTTGCACAGAAGCACAACTCTAGGAAACATTCGTTCTTTTAATAAGACTCTATTAGAAAAGGGGTATTTTATGATACAGGTACTCTAATGTAAATGAACTAGATCCTCTCTTTAAAAATACAGCAAGTCCCCTACATATTCACGAGTTCCGTTCTGAGAGTGCATTCGTAAGTCCAATTAGTTTGTAAGTCCGACAAAGTTAGCCTAGGTGCCCAACTAACACGATCGGCTATACAGTACTGTACTGTAATAGGTTTATAATACTTTCCACACAAATAATACATAAAAAACAAACAAAAAATAAACACTTTTAAACTTACAAAACAGTACCTTGAAAAGTACAGTAGTGTAGTACAACAGCTGGTATCCAGGGCCTGACATGGAGCCAGTGGACACACGTTCACATCTTGGAAAGTTTGCAGCTTGAATGTTCGTATGTAGGGGACTTGCTGTAAGGGCAAAAATCATTAGAAACGTGAGTTCTGAATTAGCTTCTATCATCCTCTTGCCAGAAGTTTTTTTTTTTTTTTTTGGTTACAGGCTTTAATTACACCAGTCCAAAAGGGAATAGCAATTTCAAGGTTTAAGGCATACTTTTACTCTTTATAAATAATTTTTTCATTTATCACACCTCCACACAAGATACTATTTAATCATTTGATAAAGTGACTTAATAATGTTGTTTACACAGCTAGAGGTTAAATGAATGGGTAATTTTATTCCATCTGAAAGATAAAGCTCTTCTCTAAATTATCTCAGAATGTATCATAACTGTGTACTTTATGATAAAATAATGAACTATTCAACATGGCTCATTGAACCTTTTTTGAATAACCCATTTAGGGAATTAAAAATTGGTTTTGAATGATTTCTTCTCCTTAGAAAATTATTGTATTTTCTGTTAATCACAAATTTAGGAACCATTGCCTCGTTCTTAGGGCTGTGAATGTTGGGCACCACTTCTTTTTTCTTTTATTTTTTTTTATTTTGTTTATTTGCGGTACGCGGGCCTCTCACTGTTGTGGCCTCTCCTGTTGCGGAGCACAGGCTCCGGAAGTGCAGGCTCAGCGGCCATGGCTCACGGTCCCAGCCGCTCCGCGGCATGTGGGATCCTCCCGGACCGGGGCACGAACCCGTGTCCCCTGCATCGGCAGGCAGACTCTCAACCACTGCGCCACCAGGGTAGCCCTGTGCACCACTTCTTAATTCAGGCTGACTCAGATGCCTCTCCAAAGAACTAGGCATTTAAATGTAAAGTTTTCAGTAGGAATTTCTTAATTTGCTTTTAATAAGAGAAAAAAGTATCAGCATCTGCATGTCATTCTTTTTATTCAGAAAAAGAAGTTCCAGTGTTAAACAACACCATTGTTCTATATACTTTTGGAGTCCTCAAGAATATTCCATTGAATTGATAATGCAGGACATAGGAATTTGTAAATAATAAGATTACTACTCCAAATTCGTGCATGCTTTGAAATGACAGTTCATGGGAAATTTATGAAACCTAATCAATATAAGCATTCTTTCTTGTACAGTGAAAAAGAAAATATTAACAGACAGTAATGACAGAATATATGTTTTAATATTACTGGAAGTGGATGGTCCTAACTAAATGTAGCTTTAATACAAAGGAATGTGCTAATGTTTCCTTCAGTTATTGAACCAGTCATTGAACTCATAAGGTACATTAAACTGTGTGAATAGAGAAGGAACAATGAAGTGTGACTATGCAACCTTCCCGAAGTAGTTTATCTATGTAATGTATTATTCAAATTTCCATATATTCATGCTTTATAGATTTGCTACTTCCAGCAATGTAGTTCAAAGTATTCTTTCCTATCATCTTTCAAAGCTCCATCTCTCTCCCACCCTAAAGATCACGATAAGTTTTGCCTTATATTTGGAAGGTCACACATCTAAACCCACTTCTCTTCTCATTCCTTGGTGACTCCTGACTCCAAGTCTCATGTTCTTTGAAATAAACAAGTTATAGCACACTTAAAATACAGAGGCAATAGGACAGTTAGCATTAAAATCAGAAAGTGAATGCAGAGTTCCTTAGAGGTAAGGAGAATTGACATGGATCATTTTACGAGAAAGTATACTGAAAATGTCTCATCTATTGGGTGACGTCATTTATTCCTACTTTTCGATAGCTCTGACAAATGCAGAAATGTAACTTCGTCATGGATCACAGTGCCTGTCAGATAAAATTTATCACTGCTTTTTTGGAAGAAACTAACTTTTCCCTTTGTTACTGAATTCTAAAAGAGTCCTTATTAGAATACAAAGGATAACCCAAACTTAAATTATATATGCATTTTTTTAAGTTAGTTTTTATTTTATTTTTACTTATTTACTTAATTTTTTGGTTGTTCTTCATGGCTTGCCGGATCTTAGGTCTCTGACCAGGAATCAAACCTGGGCCTTGGCAGTGAAAGTGCTGAGTCCTAACCACTGGACCGCCAGGGAATTCTCCAAAACATAAGTTATATTTTGATGGAAAAAATTTTTGAAAGTTTATGTAGTTATTTCTTTTAGCAACCCTTGATAAAATTTGAGGACGTATCTTTAAATTCTACTTCAAAGACAACAGTATCAATGGCACAATGAATAACTAAAATGAAGATCTAATAGCATTCTCTTAGAATTCTGTGAGGATTAATTATTTAGTCATTTTGTAAAACTTGTTAGTATGAACTACCTTTCTTTTGCATTTCAAGATGAGTGTAATAATGTAACAAAGGTGATGTCCCATTAACAGTCGTTAATTTTTTGATAGAAATAAACCAGTACATGAAAAAATAAGCAGGACATTCATTTGTTTGAATATATTTATTATTTCTTTATAGGAGAAGAAATATAACTTTCAGAAACATTAAAAATCAAATATGGGATCAGACTTCCCATGGTTTGCTCCCTAAGTTTCTATCAATAAAATTAACTCAAAGAGAAATTTACCATTAATTAAGTTTTGGCAATCTTGTTCTCTTATCATTACCATAAAAAAAATCCCCAAGAACTGGTTTACACAAGTTGTGCAGTTCATAATTATTTTTTCTTGATATTGGAACGTTCTTAAATATGACTGCACTTCTGTAATAGTTTCCTAGCCAATCCCTTTTCTCATTTTTTTCTTCTTTATTCTATGACCAAACCAGACTAAACTCCTCAAAGCACAACCCTAATCATATTATTTTCCCAAGAAAAAGCCTTCATTGATGCCTTAGCATGAAGTTAAGTCTTCTCTACCTTGGAATTGATCTAGAAATCAAGACCCTTTAGAGTTTAGAACCAACCTTGATAGATGGAAAGTTTACTTCCTCAGCAAACTGTAATGCAATTATGGCTCTCCTTCCAGCTTTGCTGGTCCCCAGCGTTGTTTGCTATAGATTTCTGTCTGTTGAGACACTACTCATACATACACAACGCTAGATTTCAACTGCACATTTCCTTGTTGGAGATGCTATTGGAGTTAACAGATCACTCAATCCCTTTTAAGCAAATAAGGGGCCCAGGTCATTGATCTGACAAAAATGAATAACCTCATTAATTATGTAACCAGACATTTGAAATTGAACTGTATGAAAGCTTGTGTTCTTTGAGAAGGCCATTAAAAGCATATGGTAAACATTAATGTCGTCTAATTACTTGCGATAATTGGCTACTCCTAACGGTTATTGAGTGGGGGAAATGTCTTGGTTAGTGAAGATTTTCTTAACTTCCCCATACACGATAGGTCACATATCTTTGTTGTTAATTATTCTATGTGCATCTTCTGTTTGCTGGTGTTCAGGATCATGGCAAATCCAGACAGCAGGATGTGATCTCTGCATCAGGAAGCAGGCAAAACAAGCGGCCATACAGATCCAAATCTCCTCGTACCACAAAGTGATTCTCTTGGAGTGAATTAGGCACTCCTAACAGTGGAAATTACAGAATGACTAGACAATTTACTACCTTGGTGCTCTCTGACAACAGAGGCCCTAGATCCCCAGACACTTTTTCTTACTTTTCTGCATATTTCTCTGATACCAATTATAGTTCACTAATGGGTCCTGGATTTTTAAATAAAATATTATATAAATAAAAATGAGTCATTACATAAAAAGTAAAAATGTGAAGGAAATGAAAATTTCCCATAATTCCATCACCCAGAGAAAAAACACGTTACCATTATGATGTATTTTCTAAGACTTTTTCATTTGTTATGCATATATACAAATTAGGCTATTTTTCTTTCTTTCTTTGTTTCAGAATGGGCCCCTACCATGCATACTGTTCCCTAGCATTTTGTTTTTTGCATAGCATTTTATATTGTAGATTATTTTTTAAAGTTAATTAATTAATTTTTGGCTGTGTTGGATCTTTGTTGCTGCACGTGGGCTTTCTCTACTTGTGGCGAGCGGGGGCTTCTCTTGTTGCAGAGCACGGGCTCTAGGTGTGCGGGCTTCAGTAGTTATGGCATGTGGGCTCAGTAGTTGCAGCTTGTGGGCTCAGTAGTTGCGGCACACGGGCTTAGTTGCTCCACGGCATGTGGAATCTTCCGGGACCAGGGCTCGAACCCGTGTCCCCTGCATTGGCAGGCGGATTCTTAACCACTGCGCCACCAGGGAAGCCTTGTAGATAATTTTTACATCAGTACATTTGAATCAACTTTGTCATATGATGACCACGTCATATTTGGTTGTAGGTCTGAACCACGTGGGCGTAATGAATCCCCTTTACATTGAGGTAATTTTCATTTTTCCCCTATTTCAAACCACATTGTGATAAGTAGATTTGGTTGCTTTTTAAATTAGATTGCCTCAGTTTTCCATTAGATATTAGATAGTATTGTATCTAACATATTATTTCTCTAGTTAGTATGTCAAATGGTTGCCTCAAAGCCTAGTTTCAAGTGTTGTGTCAAAGGTAGTTAGGCATTTTTCCTTAAACAGATTGCCCATCCCCACTCCTGGGGAATCAGAGCCAGCAGTTCTGGTGTGAGGCTCAGTCATGTATTTGTTAAAATCTCTCAAGAGGATTGTAACGTGCAATCAAAGAAAGGGTATCAAAACTGAGAAAATCGGCCTCTGTCTGGCTTGCAGAAATATTTCAGTAAATTGGGGCAATTGTATATCCTCCAGGTCACAACTCACAGTTAGCTGCCTTCTTTTGAGCAGCTCTTTTTCCATTCACTCCTTCTGGGGTCTTTGGACTGGGTCATTAGACCCCTTCTGGAGGTGGGTGTGAACGGAAGCCGAGAAGCCTTAATACACACAGAGAATGGCCAGTGGGGATTTTGAAGTATCTGAAGCTGATGTTTGGAAGCATTTGTATTGACAAGCTCTAGTGTCACCCCATTTTTTCAGTCCCTATCAGGGCCCTTTCACTTTTCAATTTCCATAGTCCTTGTTCTTGGTGACTTTTCTGACATTTTGCTAATCTGAATTCATTGCCCATGATCTCTCCAGTGTAATTGCAGCTTTGCTCACTCTTGGGCTTATGCCCTTGACTGATGTTTATCCCCCCACTGCCGAGTGAGGTGGGCAGACATCCTCAGCTGCCTCACAAATGATGCCCGACTGGGTTTGGATTTTCCTGGTAAATATATCTCGGACAGGACTGGCACAGAGAACAATCTCAATTAATATATATTTTTAAAGAAGATGTTGGGGGTAGGAGTTTATTAATTAATTTATTTATTTTTGCTGTGTTGGGTCTTCATTTCTGTGTGAGGGCTTTCTCTAGTTGTGGCAAGCGGGGGCCACTCTTCATTGCAGTGCGTGCGCCTCTCACTATCGCGGCCTCTCTTGTTGCGGAGCACAGGCTCCAGACGCGCAGGCTCAGTAGTTGTGGCTCACGGGCCTAGTTGCTCCTCTGCATGTGGGATCCTCCCAGACCAGGGCTCAAACCTGTGTCCCCTGCATTAGCAGGCAGATTCTCAACCACTGCACCACCAGGGAAGCCCTCAATTAATATTTTTTAAATCAATGTTAAGGAAGTAAATTGTTAAAAAAAAAACACACAAAAGATAAAGGAGAAAAATGTTTTCCCCCACATTTTTAGACAACAACAGAAAATCCAAAACTATGGAGAACATGAAAAAAGAGGAGTAAAATTGTGTTCAAACAGCTTAAAACTCATATCCTACCTTCCTTTATCATTCTCTTGAGAATCTGAATTACTCTGGATAGTGATAGTGCCCTGGAGTCAGGAGAATTTTTTGGGTGAAGCTGCCGCCTTTCATTATTAATCTAATCAACAAGCTTGAAAATTTTTGGATAAGGAATGTAGTCACAGATGTATTGATGTTTTGCTTGACAATCCCTTCAATAAATGGACATGCACACTGTTTGCAGACGACATGGTACTACACATAGAGAATTCTAAAGATGCTACCAGAAAACCACTAGAGCTAATCAATGAATTTGGTAAAGTAGCTAATCAATGAATTTGGTAAAATGCACAGAAATCTCTTGCATTCCTATACACATAAGATGAAAAATCTAAAAGAAAAATTAAGGAAACCATCCCATTTACCACTGCAACAAAAATAATAAAATATCTAGGAATAAACCTACCTAAGGAGACAAAAGACCTGTATGTAGAAAACGATAAGAAGCTGATGAAAGAAATTAAAGATGATACAAACAGATGGAGAGATATACCATGTTCTTGGATTGGAAGAATCAACATTGTGAAAATGACTATACTACCCAAAGCAATCTACAGATTCAATGCAATCCCTATCAAACTACCAATGGTAGTTTTCACAGGACTAGAACAAAGTATTTCACAATTTGTACAGAAACACAAAAGACCCCGAATAGCCAAAACAATCTTGAGAAAGAAAAACAGAGCTGGAGGAATCAGGCTCCCAGACTTCAGACTATACTACAAAGCTACAATAATCAAGACAGTATGGTACTGGCACAAAAACAGAAATATAGATCAATGGACCAGGATAGAAAGCCCAGAGATAAACCCATGCACATATCACCTTATTTTTGATAAAGAAGGCAAGAATATACAATGGAGAAAAGACAGCCTCTTCAATAAGTCGTGCTCGGAAAACTGGACAGCTACAAGAAGAAGAATGAAATTAGGACACTCCCTAACACCATACACAAAAATAAACTCAAAATGGATTAAAGGCCTAAATGTAAGGCCAGACACTATCAAACTCTTAGAGGAAAACATGGGCAGAACACTCTATGGCATAAATCACAGCAAGATCCGTTTTGATCCACCTCCTAGAGAAATGAAAATAAAAACAAAAATAAACAAATGGGACCTAATGAAACTTCAAAGCTTTTGCACAGCAAAGGAAACCATAAACAAGACCAAAAGACAACCCTCAGAATGGGAGAAAATATTTGCAAATGAAGCAACTGACAAAGGATTAATCTCCAAAATTTACAAGCAGCTCATGCAGCTCAATAACAAAAAAACAAACAACCCAATCCAAAAATGGGCAGAAGATCTAAATAGACATTTCTCCAAAGAAGATAAACAGATTGCCAACAAACACATGAAAGGATGCTCAACATCACTAATCATTAGATAAATGTAAATCAAAACTACAATGAAGTATCACCTCACACCAGTCAGAATGTCCATCATCAAAAAATCTACAAACAATAAATGGCGGAGAGGGTGTGGAGAAAAGGGAAACTTGTTGCACTATTGGTGAGAATGTAAATTGATACAGCCACTATGGAGAACAGTATGGAAGTTCCTTAGAAAACTAAAAATAGAACTTCCATATGACCCAGCAATCCCACTATTGGGCATATACCCTGAGAAAACCATAATTCAAAAAGAGTCATGTACCACAATGTTCATTGCAGCACTATTTACAATAGCCAGGACATGGAAGCAACCTAAGTGTCCATCAACAGATGAATGGATAAAGTATATGTGACATATATATGTATATATGTATATATATAATGGAATATTACTCAGCCATAAAAAGAAGTGAAATTGAGTTATTTGTAGTGAGGTGGATGGACATAGAGTCTGTCATACAGAGTGAAATTAAGTCAGAAAGAGAAAAACAAATACCATATGCTAACACATATATATAGAATCTAAAAAAAAAAAAATGTTCTGAAAAACCTAGGGGCATGACAGGAATAAAGATGCAGACGTAGAGAATGGACTTGAGGACATGGGGTGGGGGAAGGGTAAGCTGGGACGAAGTGAGAGAGTGGCATGGACATATATACACTACCAAATGTAAAATAGATAGCTAGTGGGAAGGAGCCGCATAGCACAGGGAGATCAGCTTGGTGCTTTGTGATCACCTAGATGGGTGAGATAGGGAGGGTGGGAGGGAGATGTAAGTGGGAGGAGATATGGGGGTATATGCATATGTATAGCTGATTCTCTTTGTTATAAAGCAGAAACTAACACACCATTGTAAAGCAATTATACTCGAATAAAGATGTTAAAAAAATTAAAAAATAATAAAATAAATGGACATGCAGTGTAATTACTCTTGTCACTGAGGCCTACCTGGGCATCAATAAACTTACAATAAAGCATGTGCATTCAAAGTAGGTAAAACATCAAGGACGATTTCGGAAGGAACACTAGCTCCAAGGCACTGGGAACAGTTTGTAAAAAGTCTTATCTGTATGCTTTGAAATGCTATTATATGCATTTCCCCATAATTTATTATCAGTTCGATGTATTTTGTTTCTGTCAATGGGACGTAGAAAATTGTTGTCATCACTGGTTTCCTTCCCTTTTTCCAGCTGTAGGTACCGGGTACCTTGATTGAACATTCAGCTTCTCCCAGTTCCCTAGCTTTTGCAACTAGAGATTATCATACTAGGTGAAGTAAGTCAGAGAAAGACAAATACTGTATGATATCACTTATGTGTGGAATCTAAAATATGACACAAATGAACCTATCTATGAAACAGAAACAGAATCAGGGACAGAGAACAGACTCGTGGTTGCCAAGGGAGAGGGGGCTGGGGGAAGGATGGAGTGAGAGGTTAGGGTTAGCAAATGTACGTTTTTATAGAGAGAATGAATAAACAACAAGGTCCTATGATAAACCTTAATGAAAAGGAATATTGTAAAAAATGTACGCATGTATAACTGAATCACTTTGCTATACAGCAGAAATTAACACAACATTGTAAGTCAACTCTACTTCAATAAAAAGAAATAATAACCAAGCTTTGTTACACTCAAGGATTCTCCCCTGGAATTAAGTGTATTGTTCTGAGAGCACCACTGAATGTGGCCTCCAGTATCTACACAGCAACTTCACTGTGAGCGTCGTGTGTCCTCACCTCTTTGATGTCAGTCTCATTGCTAATTGACAGTTGTGTTCCCATGTCCCCTACTAGCTGAAATCTCCTGGATGCCATAGCTATTTGGATTAAGCCAGAGTTTCCTAGGTCCCTTGAACTGTTCTAATGCACACTGTTAATCAAGCAATGGCTATGTCAACCCCCATATCTCTGATTCTACACAGTCCTCAGGTTTCACTTTACCATTGATATGCCATTGATGTTCCAATATATCATGTAAGTTTTCCCAAGAGATATTTTATTTTTGGAGATTCCGTTGGACAGTCTGGGGTTTATTTAACCAGCATCTAAGCACTGTCATCTCCCACCCATGCCCACTTCACCTCACCGACACCCCACCAATCTGGGCTCTATCCAAAGTTGTGATGTTTTCAAGTGTTCACTGCCCCCCACCCCCCTTCCCTGGGAATCACAATTCATGGTTCAGGGGACAGCCATGCAAACCACATCTGCTGATAAGGCCCTGCCCCTCTGGACATAGGTCTGGAGCTCAGTATCTAAGTCCTTAACTGAGACAGGAGGGAGGAAAGGAGAAAGGGAGAGGAGAGGTGAGGAGGGAGGTAGAGAAAAAGTGAAACTAGAGAGATGTGAGAGAGAGGGATAAGAGGGAAATAGGAATGAATGACAAAGAGAAGAGATAAAGAGAAAATATGGAGTAGAATGTTGGAAAGAGCTCAGAGGAGACACGATAGAGAAAAATAAGAAACAGATTAAGGGGAGAGGGAAAAATGAGAAAGAAATGGATATATATATATATATATAATATATATTATGTATATATTATAATATATAATATTATTATAGTATAATATATTATGTATCATATAATATGTATATGTAATATATTACATTATGTATATATATAATATATTATGTATATATGTATATGTATATAGATACATATAATAGTTATATTTATATGTCATGGATGAGAACGAGTTTTGAGAAATATATATGAGAAAGAGATGAGATAATGAAGAGAGAAAAAGATCAAATATATAAGGAGGATGGTAGAGAGGGATGATATGATATATATAGAGATAACAGAATTGATAGATAATTAAAATGAAGGTGATAGATTGTCAAGCAACATAAGAGAGAGCAAACAAAAACAAAAATCTGGTAATATTTGATCCCCTGATTCCAACTGCAGCTTAACTGCCTTGATAGTTTAAACCTATCTTTAATTATATTCTTCTAATAATTTCTCCTTTTGGCCAAAATGTGTTGGATAGCTGTCATTTGCAACAAAAACTTCCTGATAATACAAGATAGGACTTTCCCCCTTTACTTTATCTTGAAAAGATTAATTGTTCACAACAGATGAATGGGTATAAAAACATCTCTATTGTCTCCATGTTTCACTTAATTATACATCATAGTGGATCATGCTTCAAAAATGACTATTTTTTAAATTTTTATTTACTTATTTTTAGTTCAAAAGAAAAAAGTTAATGGTGTCGGAAGGATTATATTGAAATCTCTAAAAATGTGGTCTGTTCCATTTCATCCTCTTCCTTCCACGTCTCTGACTAGTACCCAGATCTCTATCCCCAAAGCCCTGGGAATCTGACAGGTGAATGTGGACCAGACGTTGGCAGGCTGAGAGAGAGGGCAGGAGGGACAATTTGCTCCCATTTGTGTCACCACAATGCAACAGGACAAGTGTGGTGATGGCGGTCTTCTCTCTTACTGCTCTTTCCTCTGTCCATTCCAGGCATTATTGCTCCCCCCGGGTCTGTACCAGGTCTTCTCACTTTGAATCAACTTACAGCTCTTCCTGGACAACCTCAAATGCTCCCCTGGGCCCCCCCCACTCTTCATGGGGACACGCTGATGACTCCCAGATCTCTGTTTCCCCAGGAATTCAGCCTCCTAAATGCCCAGGTTCTTCCAATATGTAAACTACTCCTTAGGGGAACCAAGAGCTTGAGATGTACCTGTAGTCGCCTACAAAGCTCCCTTTGGGGCAGCAAAACCATGACTTTTATAAGTCGGTTATTGATGATATAACTTGGAAATTATCCTGTGTCTTATTTGTTCATTTTTGGCCTTTCCTCCCTCCCCAGAAAGTTCTGGCCTGGGATGGAGGTGGGGTGGACAGTGAATAGCCTTTCTGTGTTTCAGACCAGATTGGGCATCTCCAAAGCATTTCTTTGTGAGGTTTCCAGGCCCATCAAAGGATTGGTTGGATTCCCTAAGAGACAGCTCCTTGGATTAACTGAACCATGCTCCGACCCTGCCCCTGTGGCTAGGGAGTGACACAACCTAATTGGTCTAGACCTAGGATTACTGCCCATCCCTGAATCAATCATGGTGACAACTGACTGGAATTACGGTAAAAAATTACTTTTCTAATTAAAATTTTAAATAAAATTTAAAAGTTTGATATACTTGCTAAATACGATATTTAGAATTTTAAGTTTAGTCATCTGAGGAACTGTAAAGTCAGATTCTTACAGGTATTTAATATATTCTGGAGGCAAAATGTTATTTCAGGAGGTACTTTCTTGGCACTAATTTGCAACTTTTGTGGCTCTGCTTGAGAATGAATTAATTAGGAAAAAAGATCAGATGCTCAGTGTGTTATCTACATATATTTTGCGGTTCCAGAAATGGCAAGACCGTAACCATCATGAATATAGAATCACGAAAGATGATGTAATTTACTGAGTCTTAAAATTCTAACCTGAGGCTCTTCCATGCAAAATTCAGTGTGTAATTCAATTGATAAGGTCATTGAAGCTGCATGAAGCCTATTTCCTATAATCAAGAAATGGGGGACACGGAAAGGCTTTTGTGCCCAGGAGTCCCACGGGGTCCTGCTTGGTATCACTTTGACCCTCAATGCTAACTTCCTGAGGAGTCATGAATTCTAATTTTTGTCTTTCTAACACTATGTCACTGCCTAAATCTCTAACCAGCTTTTCTCCTTTTAGCTGCTATTTGTAAAAATGTATTTCTCAGTTTCACAAAGAAAATTAACATGAGTATTTTGAATTAGAGCTCCTTGTATCAAACAGTATTTGAAATTTTCAGTTCATAAAAAGAATTACCATAATTTCTCCCCTAAAAACAATTCTTTATTTACATATATTCCTCAGGACACATACAGGAGACATGTATATGTCTAGAAGTTTGCTAATTTCTCCACTTTATAAAAAACCATCTGTCAACTTGAAAAATATTGATTCCTGGAGAGTCTTCAAAATTTGTCAAGTTCATTGATTTTTTGGAGTGTTCCATTTATCTTGGAATCTTATGTTATTTTAGGTACAATAGATTATATTCTATGGTTGAAAAATATTTATTACTCTATATAGTATTCTGCCTGCCATAGAAGATTTATTCCTTTATAACTAGTTTCTTTAGATCCCTCACCGTATTCTTACAGTAAATATCTAGTGGAGGAAATCTTTCCACTTGTCAGAAAGGTTTTAATCAGTTGTTATTTTCAATAGAAAAAAACCATCCCTTTTACTAAGATTAATTGATAGAAACAGCACAGATCACTGACATAGACATTTTTACATAACAATGAATAATTAACACCTGCCATATATTGGACCTTATATTTGTTAGGTCTAGTTCTCAGTAACACTGTCCCCTTGAGATCAGGGATCTAGCTCTTTCTGGAGTAGCGTTTCTCAGTATGTGGCTCAAAGATCACCTGCATGAAAATTCTTGCTAATTTTTCCACAGCAGATTTTTCATAATTAACAATTGGAATGAAAACTAACAGCATGCATCACTTCATTTTAAAAATCTTGCCTTTACAGAAAGGTTTTGGTCCAGTTACCTGTTACCACTTATCAGACTATCCTGAGTTTAGAGGTTAAACATAGTGACCAACGTATTAAATCCCATGATAGCGCAGGTCTGAAATTCAGGCAGGTCTTGGCAATTCCCTTGTTCATCTGCTGTTAAGTGGTATTCAGCTGACAGCTGTGGGGCTGGGCCAGGTTGTCTAAGATGACTGGTACCTTGGTGGGGATGTGGAAGGCAGGGCTCAGATGGGAACCGTGTTCCTTCCATGTGGTCTCTGGACTACTTCATGAGGGTTTCCTAATAGAGCAGCCATACTTCTTACACAGGACCTCTGGGCTCAAGAGGCCAAGGTGGGAGCTGGCACTCCTCTTAAAGGCTATTTCCAGAAATGCTGTAGCACCCCTTCCACTGTACTTTTATGTCAAAGAAGTCACAGCCTAGCCCAGATTAAAGGAGAGTGGAAATAGATTCCACTTTTCAATAAGAGGAGTGTCAAATAAATTGTAACCGTCTTTACCAGTCACGAGTCTGAACTGTCTTTATATATTATCCTCTCTTCATCTATACTTATGATTTTAAAAATTAAAGCTTTGAGTTAAAATTTAAAGTTTGAGTGGTTGTACGTCCCAAATTAACGTTATTTCTAAAACTACTAATGAAAACAAATGTACACTTTTGCATTTTCTCATGATTTGAAAACACTTTCTCTAAATGCATACCAACAGGAGTGCCATTGAGTTATTACTATAATCAGCTCAAAGCCATTATTGTAGAAAGTATAATAACTCCTTCCTGATTGTTTTGAACAGTAATTTAAATGTGATCTACTTATTTTCTGAGTGATCTGTGAGCGGTCTCTGTGTTTTGATTCTTTGAAATATAATTTATCTCCTGGGTTTATTTGTCATGTTTTATACAAAAATAGATGTTTCAAAAAATACCATTTCTTGCATCATTCTCATTGAGATCTCATTTTGTTTCTATAGACTTATATAGAAACTGATAATACAGGATTATGTGAAATGTGGATAGTAATATTAATTCAAAGCACATGGTAAGTGGCCAGAATGAGTTAGAGAGTTGCCCAGTGAACTTAAATACTAGAGGGTAATTAATAGAATATAATAATTCAGA
Source organism: Grampus griseus (assembly GCF_964374135.1). NCBI lineage: Eukaryota > Metazoa > Chordata > Mammalia > Artiodactyla > Delphinidae > Grampus > Grampus griseus. The sequence goes on along the minus strand of NC_139006.1, from coordinate 83,878,016 downwards.
ATGCCTATAAAATTAATGGGGAGAATTAAATACATATGTAGAATGGATTAAGGCTGAATTTATAATCAATGTTCCACAGTAAAACCAGATACACATTGAAGTTAGATATATCTTTAAAAGTGAAAATATTTCATGGTAGTTTCATGTGAAAAAAAATCAGAACTTTAATTTGAATCCTTTCGTTGGATAATGATCTGTAAGACTAAAGAAAATCACTATAAGAACTGAAAATATATTATCTTAGAGGAATATCTTTCCATCGATGTTTTCAAATATCCATTGTGTGTAATTTATAAAGAAACTTTAGGCCTTATAAACTTTATAAGTTGGAGATAAAAATGATTTCTATTTTTTTATTTAAGAAGATATTTCACAGCTGCATTACTGTAATACTAATGCAGAACAGAATTTTAAAAGTAAAAAAGACTTCAGATATTTGTGTCCTCATTACATCATCACTTTGATCATTGAGTCATTGTCAACTAATATGTCTAGTTAATGCTAGAACTTCTGTGGAGCGACTCCAATTTAGAAATTTTCTGAGAAAGAGGAAAGGAGATTCTAAATACTTAATAAGATTAATCCAGGGCTTCCCTGGTGGCGCAGTGGTTAAGAGTCTGTCTGCAAATGCAGGGGACATGGGTTCGTGCCCTGGTCCGGGAAGATCCCACATGCCATGGAGCGGCTGGGCCCGTGAGCCATGGCTGCTGAGCCTGCGCGTCCGGAGCCTGTGCTCTGCAACAGGAGAGGCCACAGCAGTGAGAGGCCCACTTACCGCAAAAAAAAAAAAAAAAAAAGATTAATCCAATTATTAACTAAAAAACAAACACGTTCATTCAGCCTACTTAGGAAGTATATTCTAGCATCATAAAAGTTGCATACATATGTATATACATATATATGAACTACAGACACATTAATAATGAACTTTTAATAAAATAACGAAATAACCATAATGCTAATTTAATGGGAAAAACAAAACGAAGGATGTAACATTGTGAACCCTTAACAGTTGTTCTAATTAGATATCATTAAGGAAACTATTAGGTGAATTAAAATTGAGGCTTTCATTTGCTACCAAAAATATATCCTTTAATTTATAGTGAAGCAGTTATAGGCTGAAATACTCACCTGTGCAATAGATAGAAAGTAGGTCTGAGTTTTCTGGATCCTTGTTATCCTTCTAACTCCCTAAGATGAGACTGGATACTCCTAATACTGTTTGCTGAAAACTGTCAAATGGAAAATAAGACAAACGAATTTTCTTAAGCTAAGCTTCATGGAATTTATAAATGGTTCATGAAGTCTTTGAGAATATTTTAAAAGTTGGTTTCAATAAAAAATAAGTTATTTTATGTTTTAAAGTTATTTTTAATGATAATTTCCTGTAGAAAGATATTTTTTAAAATAATAATTTAGTTTCTTAGGTCAGCATTTCTCAAACTAGGGAATGAAGCATGAACCTGATGAGCCCCCTAGGATATTTTTTTTTTTTTTTTTTTTTGCGGTACGCGGGCCTCTCACTGCTGTGGCCTCTCCCGTTGCGGAGCACAGGCTCCAGACGCGCAGGCTCAGCGGCCATGGCTCACAGGCCCAGCCGCTCCGCGGCATGTGGGATCTTCCCGGACCGGGGCACGAACCCGCGTCCCCTGCATCGGCAGGCGGACTCTCAACCACTGTGCCACCAGGGAAGCCCCCCCTAGGATATTTGAGGTACATATTTTCTTCTTTAACGGAGGTCTGTATGATATTCAAGCGTGAAATGCCAAGCAATGTTTAATGCCTTTTTTCCTGGTCTTCTGGTATATAAAACAGACTCACTGAAATCTAAGTGTTAGTGCTAGTAAAGAGAAATATGTGACAAACACCTGAGCTATATTAGTGTTCCTAGTAACAGTAGGTTATATTTACCAATTAATTCCTTATAATTAAATATAAAAATATACAGAACAACAAAGTTTGCACCCCTGTAAATGTGTTTACAGAATTCTCTTTTGTATTTAACACCTGCACTTGTTCTTTTGGCCAATGCTCGGTTGACGTTTGCTGAATTCTCTGAAGGAACATTCCCCCTCAACAAACCGGAATTCGGATGAAGTCTAAAGCCTGCTTCCGTCGCGTATCTCGGCTCTGCGATCTGGTGTCTCACCCCGGACCTGGTGATGCTTCTGGGGGATCACGCCAGAGGAATTAAACTGTTGAGTTAGTCAGGTGTTAGGTTATGGTCCCAGTGCCGTAAACCAGCAACAAACTCAGCAATAATAAAAACATAAAAAACAAGATAGGTGTTTGAAAGAACGAACCCCCATAGGCCAGTATTTATGTTTTAATTTTATACGTCTTAAATCTCAACCTCAGTATGTACTTTTAGAAGACAAGATTTTTGTGCTGATTAATTAATGTATCTGTGGTTGACTTATGGACCACTGAGCATAGGAACCTGTTTTACTTCATTTGGGATTATAGCGCCCCCTCTCCTTACTCACAGGAACTTCTGTCTCTGGAAATGAATTTGCCAATATATGTAACTAATTATTTGATGGGGCGGAGTATCAAGGACCAGCAGGGCACGTCTCTTCATTTTTCTATAATCACTTCCTTAAATTTGCTCTTTCTGAGTGTCCTTTATATCCACTTCACTGTAGTTTGGGCAGAACCAAAGCTTTCTTCTCCATGTCAAGATCTAGAAAATCCAGTTCAGTGCATTTCAGAACTTCTCTCTTCCATCTACTCCAAAAGATGTCTCTCCTTCACCCAGCTCAGGTCTGCGAGGCACCTGGAAGCCCTGAAGTGGTCGGAGGGCTTCACTGTCCTGCTGGCACTACCATCTCATCCTCACCACCGGCTGTTCCCAGTCTCCTTCCTGAGCAACTGGTCTTCACGGACTGGGCAAGGAGAAGGACCGGACTTCAAAATAAAAAGACAAAACATTGCTTATTTGTCAGGTACAGTATATATTTTCTTGGTTAACAGTGACAATGGCTGTATCAAAAGATGTTATTTCTGGGTTCTTCAGAAGCCAAAGCTCTTAATTTTAATATAGTTGAATTTATGTCAGCATCTTTTCACATGGATCACATTTATTGTCTTTTAATTAAGAAGTCCTTTCCTATCATAAGTCATAAAGATCTGGTTCTGTATTGCCTTTGAAAATGTTCTTTTTATAATGGAATTTTCATATGCCAGGCAATAATTTGGGCATAGGTTTAAGTTCCATTTTAGTTTGTCCATGTGGATTCTGAATTGACCCAGTATCATTCATTTACAGACTACATATCCCTACTCACTCGCTACCCCAGCTTTGCCATTAGTCAGATTTCTATTTGGGGTTTGTCTCTTTGGAGGTTCTTTATTTTTTCATCAGTTTGCCTATCCCTGTTTTAATATCACATTATCCTAATTCATAAAAAATGACACAGTAATTCTTTATTTTTTTAAATAGATCTTTATTGGAGTATAATTGCTTCACAATACTGTGTTAGTTTCTGTTGTACAGCAAAGTGAATCAGCTATATATATACATATATCCCCGTATCCCCTCCCTCTTGTGTCTCCCTCCCACCCTCCCTATCCCACCCCTCTAGGTCGTCGCAAAGCACAGAGCTGATCTCCCTGTGCAATGCTGCTGCTTCCCACTAGCTATTTTATATTTGATAGTGTGTATATGTTGCTGCTACTCTCACTTCACCCCAGCTTCCCCTCCCCCTCCCCCCCGTCCTCAAGTCCATTCTCTATGTCTACGTTTGTATGCCTGCCCTGCCACCAGGTTCATCAGTACGACTTTTTTTTTTTTTAGATTCCATATATATGCGTTAGCATACGGTATTTGTTTTTCTTTTTCTGACTTACTTCACTCTCTGTGATAGACTCTAGGTCCATCCACCTCACTACAAGTAACTCAATTTCATTTGTTTTTATGGCTGAGTAATATTCCATTGTATATATGTGCCACATCTTCTTTATCCATTCATCTGTCGATAGACATTTAGGTTGCTTCCATGTCCTGGCTATTGTAAATAGTGCTGCAATGAACATTGTGGCACATGTCTCTTTTTGAATTATGGTTTTCTCAGGGTATATGCCAGTAGTGGGATTGCTGGGTCATATGGTGGTTCTATTTTTAGTTTTTCAAGGAACCTCCATACAGTTCTCCATAGCGATTGTATCAATTTACATTCCCACCAACAGTGCAGGAGGGTTCCACACACTAATTCTTGATACAGATTAAGAGAAATCCCCTAACCTTGTCCTCTTTTTCCAAGTCCTTTGAACTTCCCCATAAATTTTAAAATAGGCTTATTACTTTATATAAAATTATGCACACACAAACATATACACACACATGCATCTTAAGAATTTTATTGGAATCACATTGAATCTATAAATTGACTAGATTAGAAGTCATATATTGAGAGAGAGATTTATACTATAGTATAATGTATATATATATATATATATATATATATATATATATATATATATATATTAGTAGTAGTTAGGGTTTTTCAGAGAAATAAAACCAGTAAGATGTATGTGTGGAGAAAGAGAGAGAGAGAGAGATTTAAGTAATTGGTCATGCAGTTGTGGTGGCTGGCAGAGAGACCCAGGGAAGAGTTGATGCTGCAGCTGGAGTCTGAAGGTGATCTGCTGGCAGAATCCCACCTTCCTCAGGGGCCTCTCTTTTCCTTAAGGCCTTCAACTGATTAGGTGAGGCCCACACACATTATGGAAGGTAATCTGTCTTACTGATTTAAATCATAATCTCATCTAAAAAAGTATTTTCACAGCAACATCCAGACATGTTCGACCAAATAGCATATGTTACATATTACTCCAAGAAGGAGTGTTTTGTTTTTTTAATTTTTTTTGAGTTTTCTGTGCACCAAAGCAGAATTTTTGAAACAAGTTTAAGTGTTCCTTTTCATATTGATTTTACTGATTGTTTTACTGTATCAATTTCTCCGTTTGGCAATTCAAACTGCCTTAGAAAGACAGATCTAACAGAGAAGGAGAGGACCTGTTTTTATCCCAAACTTTACTTCAAAGTCTGTGACATAGTTAGAGTGGGCTGTTATACTCCTTTCCCAGAATCTACAGTTTAAAAATGTGACACTGTGTTAGATAAAATGCAGTTACTATAAAACTGGTATTTAGATATCTACCAGGTTGTACCCTAATTCCATTCCATTTAGGATTCCTGACCCCTGTGTGTCCCAAAGTGTCCTTCTGGCTCCAACAAAAGAGATTTTCTTTTTCATGAGGGGGCGTGTGCAATAATTAAGTGACCTATTTTCTTTCACCATTCATGCAGCTTCTGATAGAGGTCTCTGCCTTAATTCTGTCCCGTTGAAGTGCTGGACTTGCGAGCTATTGCCATCTTTTCCTCCTTTCTCCTCTGCCCCCATCTGCCAAGACCAGCTCATTGCAGATGTTGGGAACTCTCCTGCGCTCTCTTACAGTTATTTCAGCGGCAATGTATGTGTCCAGGCATACGTCAACCATAACGCTCTTTCAGCTAGGATTAACTAAGTATCCTCTTGTTGATTCCATTTCTGGATGGGCTTGACCTGACAGATGAGGTCATTCTTATTTCATAGGACGTTGATGCTGTTGTGTGTGTCAAGCCAGCCAGGCAGTAAGAACAAAAGAGACAGTTTGATGAACAGGTAGGCAACCTGGCATGTCGTGCCCGTGGCAAGTTTTCCTTTCATGGAACCTGGCCAGTTGGTTTTTCCTCTTATTTCTCTCAGGATGTTTTGTTTTAATTTCATTGGGCATGCAAGAGACTTTGGAATATTTATCTCTTTTTCCTGATTTTATGCCATTTACCTATTGACCGCCAGAGAATCCATCAACAAATAAATAAACATTGGCAGAGATGAACCCGGATTGGCCACATTTACCTCCCTCAATCTAGAGGGGATGGCTACGACGTTATCTAACTCACAAATACGTAATTATATTCATACTATTTTGATCTATTTGCTTGGCAAACTGGATGTGATGATTAACATTTATGTGTTCCTTGCCAAAAAGTACAATGGCATGTTTGGATACATGATCTCAACTGCAGAGCCGTTTACAGTTTATTTCTGTATGCCATATCATAGAGCTAATCACTTCTAGGAACTTAGTGCCAGGAATAGAAAAGACGTAATGGAGCTTTACCCACAGCCATTTAGGAATAAAGGATAATGTCTCCGCAAAGGATGTTTTTAGAAAGGGAAATACGGTTCCTTTTTCACGACTCTTTCCTTATTTCAAATTTAACGCGTGTTTATTTTAAAATCATAACTTAAAAAAAAAGAAAATTGAGTAAATAAAATTAAAATGTTATCTATTTTAACGTTCTGCCAGAAATTTTGCCCTCTTAACCCATTACCTTTCTTCCCATCCCAGCTCTGTTGCCTCAAACAGATTCATATGCATGTGGGAATTCATATGCGTGGGCTTTATGAAAAATGATCTTCTCCAATTTAGTAATTTAATGGGCCAGAAATCACAAAACCATCTTGAAGAATAAAGATGAAAAATTTACTCTACTAGATATTAAAAAATACTATAGAGTGAAATAAGTAAGACCATGAACTATTGGCATTTGAAAAGACAAATGGACCAATTGAGAATCCAGAGATCGACCCATGCATACATACATGGTTACCTGATTTACAAAAACTGGTGCTGTGTAATTCAGGGGGGAGAAATATATCCTGTTCAGTAAATGGTGCTGAAACTATCGTATATCCACATTAGATATCTCAAAGCCCACACAAAGTCATTTGAGGTAGATCATAATCATAAATGTGAAAGCTCAAATTATCATCTCCAATAAGGAGACATGAATTAATATCTCCGTGAATTTGAGTAGACAATAGACTCTTAAACAGAACACAAAAATAACTAAGAGAAAAAAATATACATTTAAGTTCCTTAAAATTTAAAATTAAAAAATTTAAGTAAAAAAAATCCTTATCAAGCAAAAGATACTTCCAGGTAACTGAGAAGGAACTTTGCATGGTGAGACATCATTTTTCATACTAGGTGTCCCCAAGGTGTGGTCTGTTGATCCCTTGCGGTTCTTGAGACACTTTCAGGATGTCTTCAAGGTCGAAACTATTTTCAGAGTAATTGTAAGATAATATTTGCCTTTTTACCTGTGTTGACACTTACACTGATATTGCAAAAGCAATGATGAATGAATTACTGGAGCGCTAGCACAAACAGGAGAGTGATAGCGGACCGCACCTCTGTCATTTTATTCCTCCGTAGGACACACTCATGGCGGGGGGCGGGGGAGGGAAGGCCAATTTTTACAGAAGAACACACTTGGTGAGGCAGTGTGTGCCGTGTGTGTGTGTGTGTGTGTGTGTGTGTGTGTGTGTGTGTGTGAAAAAATCTTGACCCTGTTTACGTGTCCTCATAACACAGGAAATGGGAAGCACCCAAAAGCACTTCTTTCCTTTTCTTAAGGAAAGATGACAATTGCCTTTGGGAAGAGCATCTGTGTTTTTCTTCGAGTTTTGAGCATCCACTTGTCTCCTGGACACTATTTTTATTTGAGGGAATGACTGACAGATTGTGTTTTTTCAGACTCGGGTGGTCTGCAAACATTTTCTCAAAAATGATCCAAGTGAACCTGCTACTTCAAGGAGTATTTCTTACAAATGATAAAATTCCAGCTTTCACAAGAAAATTAAAATTATATAAAACTTATATTTGCCACGGTGTGCTGGACAGTCTAGAACATAAAGTTTTTTCCGTCATACAATGCAAGTTTTACCTATCACAACTGCTTCGTGCAATGGTTTGCTAATTATCTCAGACAATGTTGAACATGCTGTACATACACACCGATTAGTGACGTGTGAATTATAAGATGTGGGGACCATCCTTTCCCCCTTATTCCTCTATTCAGTAACTAAAGTATGATCTTAATAATTATTCCTTCATGCTAATTATTATCTTCTCTTTATAATTGGCCTTTTAAAATAGCCCTGCTTCAAAGGGGGTCTATGGAACGGTTTATCCTCTCTATAACAGAACAGGTTAAAATAAGCAGATGAGCAAACTTAGGAAAGAAAATATTAAGGGGTGAGAAAATAGGATGATATCGTTTGTAAGCTGAGCATTCAAATGGCTTGTAGAAATTTACATTTAGCTTCTTAGAAGCCAGTGAAGGCGTTAAACAATCCAGTTACCTAATTCATTGCAAGTTCATGAGCTACCTTAAGAGAAGGTTTGGTCGGGAACAGCACAGCTATTTCTGTCACTGAAATCCTAAAGAAAATGCTCCACGAGTTCACATCAAGAAGACTCTTAGTGACCTGTAAATAACATTATCAATAAGAAGTTTTGTCCTTACTTGAAGAAAAGTAATGAATGTTCTAGAAGTTTTTCTTAGAATTTTCCTCCTTGCGAACTGATGGAAAAACGCCAAAGCGTAGCTTGGTAAGTGTCAAAATCATATGATCCTGGTGCAAAATTCTCAGAGTAAAATGTCTTGATAGAATGTATACTGTTGGTTGTATGTATCCTATTGTTTCTGTTTTTCTGGAGAACTTTTTTTTTTTAGATTTTTATTTATTTATTTTGGCTGCGCCGGGTCTCAGCTGCGACGCACGGGATCTTCGTTGCGGCATGCGGACTCAGTTGCGGCATGCATATGGGATCTATTTCCCCTGCCAGGGATCGAACCCAGGCCCCCCGCATTGGGAGCGTGGAGTCTTACCCACTGGACCACCAGGGAAGTCCCTTTCTGGAGAACTTTGATTAATATACCTTCCCACTGGCATCCTTAATTCCTGATATATCTGTATCTATATCTATATATCTAACATATATAATGGATATGTAGATATAGATATTATATAGAGATATATGAAGAGATTTATTATAAGAAGTTGGTTCACATGATTATGGAGACTGGCAAGTCTGAATCTGCAGAGTGGGCCAGCAGACTGGAGACCCCGGAAAACTGACGGTGCAGAGGAAGTCTGAAGGCAGTTCTCTGACTTGGAGGAGGGGGCATCCTTTTGTTCTTTACATGTCTTCAAGTGATCGGATGAGGCCTACCTTCATTGAAGACGATCTGCTGTACTCTACTGATTAAAATGCTAATCTCCTCCCCAAAACACCTTCACAGAAACATCCAGAATAAAGTAATATAACACCTGGGCACCTTATGGCCTAGATAAGTTGACGCATAAAATTAACCAACATAGAAAGGAAAAAGGCAAAGTTGCCTGCCGGTTCTTGAACATTCCTAGCGGCCCTGTGAGGAAGGAGCCTGCTCTTTAATCTCATTGGCCAGAACTCTGTCACGAGGCTCCACTAGCTGTGTTGGCGCCTAGGAGACTGAGTATTTTAGCTGGACTTATTGCAGTCTCAAATACAGCCAGGTATCTTTTAACAAGGAAAAAAGAGAGAATAGGTAGTGGGTGGGCAATTAGCAGGATCTGACCCTCAAGGGTCACAATTTAAGGGGATTTGATTAAAATTTCAACATTAGGAAAAGGTCAGGTAGGATGAAAATGTAATGAGGTAGGTGGACTTTTGTTTCCATATAAATCAGCTTCATTCTGGGATGAACAGCAGCAAGTATTCAGGACAGAGGGGACTTGAAAGGGTAATTGCAATGTTGCAATTATCATGTCTGACAAATATATGACTTGTGCAATTAATTAAATTTTTACTTGCTATTCTTCATACAATTCAGAATAGCTTATACAATTAATTCCCTTTCTTATATATATGCACACAGATAATTTTCAAAAATTATGTACCATATAAATTTAGAAATGTATCTTTCCTATTAATTAAAGGTTGACTATTAAGAATGACTTTCCAGTAATTGTATGATATTTTTCATTGTTCATTTAAAATATTCTGAAATATCTAATACAGAATAATTATTTTACAATTTCATCAATTCAACCCTAGCTGTTAAAATTTATTTTTCTTTTACACTAGTTTTGAGCCCTTTACTGAAATGTCACTGAACAGTAAGCAACATTTATTTTATGGACTATGACAAATGGGGCAAAGAATTTGGGGAGTGAGGTTTAAAGTAGGCATGTGTTTACTGAAATTTACTGAAATACTCACGTGCTCTCATATCAGAGGCAAATAGTACAGATTGTGTTTCAAAGTTAGATTATTCATTGATATCAACTATACAAATATTTAAATTCATGATATATTTTGAAAAACATTGACACTTTTAAATCTTCGCTATGCAACAAAACGTTCATAGTGCCAAGTACACTACTGTTTTTCTTTTGGTTGGTTTGTTTTGCCTCTATATGTTATCTAAATATCCATATTCACAAATTTTTCTTCTTTTTTAAATTTCAGCTGCATAATTGAGATACATCATGGTATGCCTGACAAGAAGTGTAAAAGTGACACTTACCCAGTGAGCTACAGAATGTTAAATACACGATTTGGATACATTGGGTTTTCATCTAAATCTAAATGTTCCATTTAAATGTTTATCAATATCTGTGTATTTCACAGTTGAAGACATATTAATTACATATCGAAATATTTTAATAGTAATGTTTTATGCCATATTTTGTTTTAAAAAAAATATTTATTTATTTGGCTCTGCCGGGTCTTAGTTGTGGCACGTGGGATCTCATTGTGGCATGCAGGGTCGTTAGTTGCGGCATGTGGGCTCTTAGTTGCTGCATGCAAGATCTAGTTCCCTGACCAGGGATTGAACCCAGGTCCCCTGCATAGGGAATGCAGCGCCTTAACCACTGGACCACCAGGGAAGTCCCTATGCCATATATTATTCAAATAATTAAATATTTTAATGAAATTTCAGAGAAAAATAAGTTTTGTAGTGTGAGATAATGTAGACCAGTAATTTTCCTCTAATGAGGCTTTCCTTAAAATGCTATAAAGAAGGAGGTGGTATATTTTGGTTTTCATTTTATTTGACAGGAACCTCATCATAATACCATTTTTAGAATTGTACGTTTAGAGTTTAAATCAAGTAGTTCATGAACTTTTATTAATCAAGCGATTAAATAAAGTCATGTTGATTAGAATAATTATTAAAACCATAATAATATGAGTGAATGCTACTTACTACCTCTCTGTAGTTTTAAAATGGAGCTACTGTAGAATTTTCTAATTCAGTGATTAGAGGGAAGCCAAATATAAAGTGATTTTGAAAGTAAGGTGTCAGCTGCAGAATTCTCTTTCTGCTCTGGTGTGTCTGATCTTTGACTGCTCTCCAAGTTCATCTCTACCACTCTCTTCCTTAGTCTTGACCCTCCAGGTACTTTGGACTACCCTTCCTTCTCCAGGTGTACCAAGCTCTTCCCATCCTCAGAGCCTTTTGATTGCTGTTCCTTCTCATGAGAATTACCTTCCCTGTTCTTGGCAGAACTGGCTCCTACTTGGTTTTCAGATTGGCTTATATGTATGTCCTGCCCCTAATCAGGGCCTCCTATGAATTTATCTAGAATTGTACATTCCCACTTAATTATTCTCTTTAGCATCACATACCATAGAATGTATCAAAATTATAATTTTCCAGTGTTATCATTTTCATTCTCTCTCCCATCCCTACAGACTATAGACACTGTGCCCAGAATCGTATTTACCTCTAAGAGCTGTGTTCTCGGAGCTGGGTTCTTGGAACTGTGTTCTTGGGGTTCTTTGCATAGTAGGCACTCAGAGGTCTACAGACTAATTGAATAAAATCTAAATGCAAACATCTATGAGAGATAAGATCCATTTGCAGTTAACCACAAATATTATCTCATAAAAACGGAGCATTTGGGGGCTTCCCTGGTGGTGCAGTGGTTGAGAGTCTGCCTGCCGATGCAGGGGACATGGGTTCGTGCCCCAGTCCGGGAAGATCCCACATGCCGTGGAGCGGCTGGGCCCGTGAGCCATGGCCACTGAGCCTGTGTGTCTGGAGCCTGTGCTCCGCAACGGGAGAGGCCACAACAGTGAGAGGCCCGCATACAGCAAAAAACAAAAACAAAAACAAAAACAAAAAAACGGAACCTTTAAGATGTAGCTATCCCAGTGGTAAGGGCATTATTTTGTAATTTGGTAGAGAAATATAGTTTATACTTTAAGCCATTCCTTCAGCTGTGATACTAAAATTCATTCAGTGTAGGTGAAACAATCATAAAGTCTGAGATAGAAGTCTGAATGATTAATATTCAGTTTTCCTGAATTTTGAATAAATATGAATATGGAGATTATCTAGACATAAGTAAGATGTGTAATTCAGAAATGAGTACCTAGTTTTTTCACTTCCTCATTTACAAAGAGCATATGAATATAAAACATTCTGCAGAGCAATGCCTTCCACTGATTAATTTTCTAACAGATGGAAGAAAAGAACAGTGCTTCTGTTAACATTTTGAAATACCATGAACATATATACTCAAGTAAAATTTTATTCAGATAACAGTAGGAAAGGATTTTATTGTATTTTATTAAACAAATTACATTTTAATGAATTCCAACTGTAAAAGAAGACAATACAATGAGTAGAAATCACTCTTACCTACTCTTCACACGCTCAGGCCCTCGGTCCTCCCTCCTGGCTTACCACTGTCAAGAGTAAAGTGACCCAAATTCAAAATCCTTTAGTGTTTTTACATCCATATATGCATATACACACATACCATTTTTATATTGTCTTTTATGAATGGGATTAAATATATTGTGTCTTCTTTTAGCAATGCGACAGATAGTTTTTCATATATATATATATATATATCCATTAATGTATTTTAACTTATTCATTTTATAACCACTTTGTATTTATAACATGATATATTACAATATATGTAGCCTTTGCTCAGTGACAAATATTCACTTTTTAAATTATTAGCTAACATAATGCTTTTCAAAAAATTTTTATTGGAGTATAGTTGATTTACAATGTTGTATTAGTTTCAGGTGTACAGCAAAGTGATTCAGTTATACATATACATATATTCACTCTTTCTTTTTAGATTCTTTTCCCATGTAGGCCATTACAGAGTATTGAGTAAAGTTCCCTGTGCTATACAGCAGGTTCTTATTAGTTATCTATTTTATATATAGTAGTGTGTATATGTCAATCCCAATCTCCCAATTTATCCCTCCCCTCCATAATGCTTTAAAGAACTATCTTAAAGAAATATGTAGAGTGCCCCTTTTTCCACATTTTTTTCATAATTTGATATTATTAATCTTATACATTTTGATTTCTTTTTCATTTTATCGTTTAGTACTGAGGATGAACCTATTTTAATTTTTTTTTTTTTTTTTTTTTTTTTTTTTTTTTTTTTGTGCTGTACGCGGGCCTCTCAGTGCTGTGGCCTCTCCCGTTGTGGAGCACAGGCTCCGGACGCGCAGGCTCAGCGGCCATGGCTCACGGGCTTAGCCGCTCCGCGGCATGTGGGATCTTCCCGGACCGGGGCACAAACCCGCGTCCCCTGCATCGGCAGGCGGACGCTCAACCACTGCGCCACCAGGGAAGCCCCTATTTTAATATTTTTACTAGCCATTTATATTTCTTCTGAGATAGCCTATGCATAAGCTTTACTTATTTGTACTTTTTCTTATGCATTATATATATATATAATATATAATGAATATATGTACATATATATACACTGACAATGTTGCTGAGAGCATTTAATGGGTAAAAGATAGTCACTAATCATTGGGAAATGCAAATCAAAACCACAAGGAGATGCCACCTCATACCTATTAGGATAACTACTATTTAAAAAAAAATGGAAGTCACAAGTGTTGGTGGGCAGGTGGAGAAATTGGAACACTTGTGCACTGTTGGTGGCAATGTAAAATGGTGCAGCTGATATGGAAAATAGTATGACAGTTCCTAAAAAAACCCAGAATTACTATATGATCCAGGAATTCAGTTTCTGAGTGTATACCCAAAAGAATCAATGCCAACCAACCTGAGAACTGTGCATGTGTTGATCATGCACCTCGCAGTCCCCTCCTTCACACTGGCTTTTTAAAACCCCTTGCCTGAAAGCCATCGGGGAGTTTGGGTCTTTTGAGCATGAGCTGCCCATTCTCCTTGCTTGGTGCCCTGCAATAAGCGCTGTACTTTCTTTCACCATAACCTGGAGTCAGTAGATTGGCTTTACTGCACACGGGCGAGTGGACCTAAGTTTGGTTCTGTAACAAATAAAGTGGTTCATTGGTGGTTCTGCTGAGACAGATGTAGCTTTCACTACTCGAAAAATTCAACTGGCTAAAAGTGACTAATGTGCTCTGAGAGATTTGGCTCATTCCTTCTTTGCTATTGTAAATATGGAAGGAAGATAGGCACAAGTTGTTTTTCATAGGCAAGACTACAGAAAAGATTCATTATCTTTCTTGAGAATATTTAAATTCTCCAGTGTACCACAGTCACCCGGTGAGATAAGATTTAGTTATGACTCATCATCAAAACAATTTAATTTATTACATGGGTAATATCACAGCAAAAGCCAAAGGGTTTGTGAGAACTGCTATAGCACATATTACTAGGTGAGGTTGGTTTATTTGGTCAGATAATATATAGGGCCAGACTAATCTGTTAAATTCTTAGATACAACTTGAGTTAAAAGCCAAGAGACATTCCACAGACAGCACAGGACAAATGACTGTCTTTGCTAAACCCTACCAATAAGAAAGATGTGCAATGCCTTATGAGATTGTCTGGGTTTTGAAGGACATATATGCCTCACCTGGGTTTTTTGTTAGCTATTATAGATCAAGTGACCAGAAATAAATATGAATTTAAATGAGAGCCAGGATAAAAATTCTTGCTGAAGGCTGTAGCTCAAGTGGAACTATTAAGAATATATAGTTTCCATAATAACAAATAATGTGAAGCATGTTTTCCTATGCTCATTTGCCATTCACATATCTTCTTTGATGAAAGGTTTGTTCATATCTTTGGCTATTTATTAATTTGGCTTTTTCTTTCATGTTGTTGAGTTTTGAGACTTCTTTATGCACTCTGGATTCAAGTCTTTTATCAGATATGAGGTTTTCAAAGATTTTTCTCCCAGTAGAAGGCTTTTATTTCTAAACTCTTACCAGTGTTTTTGTTTGTTTTTTAAGAGCAAAGTTTTGCATTTTGGGGTAGCCCAATTTATCAATTTGCTTTTTTATGGTTCTTAATTTTGGTCTTATATCGCATATAAAAATTTATCACCAAACCCAAGGTCACACAGATTTTCTTCTATATTACCGGAAGTTTTATGTTTTACATTCAAGTTTATAACCCATTTAAATTTAGATTTTGTAGCAGCAGGTCTGAGGTATGTGTCTATGTTATTTTTGTTTTTGCAAATGGACGTCCAATTTTTCCAGTATCATTTGTTGAAGAGACTGTCCTTTTTGTAATAAATTTCCTTTGCACATTTGTCGATGTTAGTTGAAAATGCTTTAGTAGGTCTATTTCTGGGATTTACCTTCTTTTCCATTTATCTACACATTCCATTGTCTACATATTTCCTATTCTCGGTACCATTCTGTCTTTTTCAGAATAAGTCTTGAAACTGTGCACTGTGGACCTGCCAGATTTGCTCTTTTTCAGAATTATTTTGGTTATTCATTTGCCTTCTGAATATATTTTAAAAGCAGCTCACTAATGTCTGCCAAAAAAAAAACTTTTTGAGATTTTTACTGGGATAGTGATAAGTCAATAGATTAAGTTGGGTAGGGCAAATCTCCTCACAAATATTGAGTCTCCCTTTCGATGGACATGGCCTAGCTGTCCAGTTATTTAGGGGTTTGTTTATTTTTTCCATCACTAGCAGAAAAGCAGTTTGTTGACAATCTGATCCACTCACCTGAGTCCAGGTGATATGCTTTGCCTTTCCTATCTGAATTTTAGGAAGGGCGGGCTAAGAGTTTTTATTTATTTGGGCTGGTGAGTGAGATAGTGGTGATGATAGAGTTATTTTATTCCCTCTGTTAGTCATAAAATACCTGTTACTGAGAATTCAGCAGGTCTCCTGAGGGCAGAGCTTCTTACTAAATCATACTTGCAACATTTTTCTCATCTGTCGACGCCTCTTCTTTTCCCACTTTCTCCATCCCGTTCTTGTTTTCTTAGCTATATAACATCCTGCCCAAAATGACTTAAAAATGGAGCATCTGAAAGTTTATGGGGGAAAAATTCTCAAATGTATTGGAGAAGCAGCAGACGGGTCCATATGACTTCTCAGAATGACTACTGATTCTTACAGCATAAATATACTCTATTCCTTCCTGTTTTCACAAGCATACAGCCAGATTCTGATAAACAAATCCTTCCATGCTTGTCTGCAAACTACCTATAGTAATTTAAACTTGGAAAAGTCCACTTCCTTTCTAACCCCGACTAAGTCTTCTTAGGTAGTGCAGTCAAGGAGAGTGGACAAGGCATACTTCAGCACTGATCATCCTAGGGTGTTTCCAGTGATAGGATGGTATTAGTTTGTTCTCAAAAGGGCTTCTGCATTCCACAAGCATAATATAAAGTTGATTTAGGTGATAAAGTGCTGCAGGGCTTTCAGGGATTAATGGAACAATTATATGCTCATTTCAATCACTTATGGTTACCCAGCAAACCTAAGGCAATTAGATTGATTTTGTTTACTCTCTAAAAATATAGGTATAGATATGTACATACATATACACACATACATATGTAACATCATTTATAAATTGTACTGTGTGCATGCGTGTGTACTGTTAAAACTGTTACATAATAACTCTGTTTAAAATCATATGCTGGTATTATCTTTGTCTCCTGTTTTCTTCTTAATTCTTTTTCTTAGAGGTCCCCTGATCCTAATCCTAGAGAAATCCCAAACACAGTACCAAAAATCTAGAAAACAGTTCTCCCAGAAAGCACACATTCTTCAAGGTTTTGCATGGACTATTGACTGGGTTCATTTGAGTATCAATTCAAATGCATTCAATAAATATACAGTGAACATGTTACATAAGGTGACCTACATTGGATGCATTAAGGCATCTTTTAAAATGTGTAAGCCAAAGTCTCAGATTTTAGAGTTCACACATAAATGAGTACAACATAAATGAGTAAAAATGAAGTAAGATATGATAGAGTCCTAAAATGTATAGTCAGTTTATTCATGTGAGCTTAGACAAGAACATTGTGACACCTTTAGGTGGGGTGGGGGGGTAGTTAAGAAAGGGGTCATGAAGGAAGGGTTTCACAGATGAATTTTAGGTATGATTTAACGTTAGTTCTTATTATTAAGTTATTACTATGATGATGATGAACGAGACCAGCAAAGGTACAGAATTTGTTGTGAGAGGGGAGAACAGCCTTAGCAGGACTGTCTTAGGATGTGGAAGCAAGGACAGCATCTCTGGCCATTTGGACTGTAGGTAACACATGCATAAATCACGTAGGGGGAAGTGAAAGGAAAAGCTAGGACCTAGAAAACACAATATTTTGTGGTTTTAATTGAGCATTATGAGCTCTTAAAGATTTACAAACGGAGGAGCTGAGTTATCAAAGCTGTGCATTGGGAAGTTTATATTAGCAGGTGTGCGTGTAAGTGGATTGCAGAGGGAACCCTGAAAATAGAGGGACCCATGAAGTCACTCTGATTTTCTGGGATGATGATCTCCACACTGAGATGACAAAAGACCCTTTACAAACTGTCTCCAGGGGACCTCTCCAGCCTCATCCATTTCTCCTCGCCCTCCCTTCCCGATAACGAATGCAGACAGACTTACAGTCACCAGGTTTTATGTGCTCGCTCAGGTATCTATGCCTTTGCATGAATCCACACACTGGCACCTAGCACACCTGTACTTACCTATCCAATCTCTAGGTCTCCTCGAAGGCTTTGCTAACTCCTGCAAGCAAAGAGCTCCTTCTACTAGCCCAGACACATCTGCATGTAGTCGTGAAGGGAGAAAGTAGTATTTTTTTTGTTTTGTTTTGTTTTGTTTTTTTGCGGTACGCAGGCCTCTCACTGCTGCGGCCTCTCCCGTTGCGGAGCACAGGCTCCGGACGCGCAGGCTCAGCGGTCATGGCTCACGGGCCCAGCCGCTCCGCGGCATGTGGGACCTTCCCGGACCGGGGCACGAACCCGTGTCCCCTGCATCGGCAGGCGGACTCTCAACCACTGCGCCACCAGGGAAGCCCGAGGAAGTAGTATTTTAATCTCAATAGTTTGGGCACTCAGCAGAGAGCCTACCTATTACCACTGATTACAAATTCAGTATTTTAACTTCAATGAATAAAGGACCCTAAATGAGTGGAGTCAATATTTCTTGTTTTTTGAGATGAGAGATGAGGGACATGCTGACCGTGAGATTTCAGTGGAACATGAGATACATCCACTAAGCACGTAGAAATGTAACACTAGATTTCCAAAGTCAGCTTGCGTTAGTAGATAAAAATTAGGGCAATGTCCTCAGAGAGAAGAGATTTAAAGCTGTGGGAGGGTAGAATATCCAAGTGAAAGAATGTAAAAGTTGAAGACATGAACTATGCATTAATGATTTTTTATCCTAGATTTTCATTCATCAAGTTCATATCTATAATTGATTCAACATTTGTGGTTAAGCTTGTTTTAATACTAAATTATACATTCCTCAAGGTTTTGTATTTAAGCGGATAATACGGAACTAAAACATAAGAGCTCTTGTCCTGAGGAGAATCTTGTTCTGCTATCACTGAAAGGCTGTTTAATCAGCCCCAAAATGCTCACATTTGTGGTCAGTTATGAGATAGAAATCAGCACATTTGCCACAGTTAATCCATCTTTTACTTTTTTTTCATTCCTCAGCATTAGAAAAATTACTTCTGGTTGTTACAACCCTCAGAATTGGTATCTTGATCCAATTTATCCCAGCAACATAATCCTCAGAGTTATTAGTCATTGCTATTTCTGCAACAATGTGTCTATTGGGAAATGTTATAAACAGGATTTAAAAGATTATGCTCAAAAGTATTATCCCTATGCTCTAGAGAAGCAGAATCCCTGCCAGTTTAAATTAGGAAAGATTATGAGAAATAAAAAATGAAAATAAAGACAGTATAAAAGGTTTGTTGCAGGCATCTTGATCATTTAATTACAATTTTGTATGAAACATAAGTGCCATTTTGTAAGACATTTAAAGACAACCTTCGGGATTAACTTGAGTTTTCACAAAGAAGTGAATAAAAGTTTGCAGTAGCCTCCGCAATATTAGAATCACTTGTACATTTTCTGAAAAGTTTCAGAAGTCATATTTGAAGGCTGGAAGCAATTAAATACAAAATGCCTAAGAATTATTAAATCTTGAATACCTCCATTAAAGAGATTTCAGTGTAATTACAAAATCTTGACTAAAGTGCTTTCATTGTGTAGGCATATATTTTGAAGCTGTATGTTAAACCGGCTTTATTGTACTAAAATCTGTTACTGTTAGTCTCACGGGTGTAGCAAGTTAAGATAACTTTCCTGGACTTCACACTGTAACAGATTTGACCCCTGCAGCGCCTGTTATCAGGGCAATGAGTTCAGGAGGCAGCTGGTCGGAGGAAAGAAGTAGCTTTACCATTTGGCGCTAAACAAAGCCATGTGGTTTATAAATTCGTCACAATCAGTTTAGAAAGTAACAATGTAAGATAGTTACCCTCTTGATTGAAAAATAAGGTAGAATATAGCTACACAGGCACAAAAATCCTATACTCTTTCATTCATTCTTTCAACAAATATTTCTTGAACGCTAGCGTTCCAAGCTAGTACTAATATCAACAGCTAAAAAGGGACATAAATAACATTGAGAGGAAGGTGAGCAGAAGAGTAGTAAAATTCAGTGTAAAAGATGGAAAGCTTTTTTTCTTTTTTAATGGGGTGTTTGAGGGAGGTTATGAACAAAGAAAACATAAATTGGCTGAAAAGAAAAGGCATTCAAGGCATTCATTTGGGAATAATTGTATATGCAAAATCGTGAAGGAAGAAATTACCCAGTTTTATATAAAATCAGTGTTTGTTTTGAGTGGAGATTTTGTATTTAGAAAAACACTTTTTTATTTTATTCAAATGGGTTATACTCTAAAATTCCTTAGTGATTATTCACGTTGGAATTTCTCTTCTTGGCAAAGAAAGGAAAAGCTTACTTAAGGGTATATAACTTTACACTTTTTCTCATAAGTTTTCTATTTAAAAAATGCTCATGTTGGGGCTTCCCTGGTGGTGCAGTGGTTGAGAGTCCGCCTGCCCGATGCAGGGGACACGGGTTCGTGCCCCGGTCCGGGAAGATCCCACATGCCGCGGAGTGGCTAGGCCCGTGAGCCATGGCCGCTGAGCCTGCGCGTCTGGAGCCTGTGCTCCGCAACGGGAGAGGCCACAATAGTGAGAGGCCCGCGTACCGCAAAAAAAAAAAAAGCTCATGTTAACATTGTGACTGTTTCAGGAAAACCTAAATTAGCTGCTAATGATCCTCCATGAATATTATGTGAGCGCCTCCAACATAGATCATCACTTGGGGGCTTTCCTAATAGAAATGAAAAGTGAGAGTACTGTGAGAGAAAGAAACTGAGGAGGAAGAAAAATTACTAGTCAAAAGAAAGCAGATGACTACTTTGTATTTCTGCATCAGAGCTGATTAATTCTTGATTTCTCATTAATTAAAAGTCGGGGTCCCAACCTATTCGATTCCTGTGCCGTAAATGTGGACAAATGACTACCTACATAATATTGGTATACCTATTATTAGCATTTATTTTAAACAGTTTAGTTATTTGCAACATGATTTATTATGTAAGTGAAATAATTAAATATAAAATCAAATTAATCTTGGCTTAGTATCTTACCTCAAACTACAAAATGCTGTAGATTAATGATAATTATAATGAAAATTTCAAAGAAAGAAAAATTATTTAACCTGCTTCAAAATCTCGATAGAGGCCACTGTGGTAAAACAAGATCTATTTTAGTGATAGGTACATACACAAACATACACACATATGACATAAAGATGTCAAGGTAGAAATGGGTGTATCGTTATATATATCCTACTTAATAGATGCTTAGTCTGAAAAGCTTTTCTATAACAGGAGTATACAGACTTTGGTGCTAACCTAGCAAAGCTAGAATTAAAAAAAAAATAAATTTGTATTTATATTTGTAAAGCTAGGCATTGCATAGGCTCTCGCTTTATGATTTTGTAAAGAAGGTCACATTTTTCTATTTGCTTTTCTAGGCTATCTTTTGTCTTGTTCCTACAGTTTTATTTAAGCATGAGGCTTCTTTGTTTAAGTTATGACCACTTTAGAAATAAAAATACCCTGCAATGGGCCTGCCCAAGCCCTCTGTCATTTTTCTCTTTTCTCTCCTTAGTAGGGAGAACTGTCTTCTGTTTCTCAAAATTCAAACAAAAACAGAACTTTTCCCATAAGAAATGTCCTAGACAATCCTGTTCCCCAAATGAAAAACAAACAAACAAATCTGGGCCAGTATTTCTTGCATTCTAAAACTAAGTGTGAGAAAGGTAGTGTGAGTGTAAGGTTTACAGTTTGGAAAATTGAAGCATTAGAAAGAAATGATAGACTGCTTCCACTGCTTGACTAATCAGAGCCACTCAATCAGAGCCCAGCTTACACAGGCCACTTGTTATCAATTGTAGATGTCTATTTCTGAATCTTCTATGTTTTGCATTATCTTGGGAACAAACTAGAAGAGATGACAGCTACCAAGTCACTTGCAGGGGTGGGGGACTCCCAAAGAAGGACTTCCTCCTCTGTGAGTGGGTCTTCAAAACAGTTGTGGTGGTGAAGGTGATGGACTGAGGGGGAAGGAGGGGAAGAAGGAGGAGGAGGGGAGGGGAGGGGGAGGAGGAGGGGAGGGGAGGGAGAGGAGGAGGGGAGTGGGAGGAGGAGGGGGAGGAGGAGGGGAGGGGAGGGGGAGGAGGAGCAGGGGAGGGGGAAGAGGGGGAGGAGGAGGGGAAGGGAGGGGAGGAGGGGAGGGGATGGGGAGGGAAGGGGGAGGGAGAGGAGGAGGGGAGGAGGAGGGGGAGGGATGGGGAAGGAAGGGGAGGAGGAGGGGGGAGGGGAGGGGAGGCGATGGGCAGGGGAGGGGGAGGAGGGGAGGGGATGGGGAGGGAAGGGGGAGGAGGAGGAGGAAGGGAAGGGAGGGGAGGAGGGGAGGGGAGGAGGAGGGGGGAGGGGAGGGGAGGCGATAGGCAGGGGAGGGGGAGGAGGTGCATTCATTTAGTTGCTCAATGCCAGGGTTTACCTACATTCACTTCATTAGTCCTCACTACAGTCTCACGTAGTAGTAACTCATTTTATAGATGACAATAAAAATTTTTAAATAATGTGACCAATGTTGTATTACTAAGTGGTGAAGCTAGGGTTCACCAGAGCTCATGCTGATACCAAATTCATACTCCCAAACACAGTCTTCCCCAGTCTCTCAGTAGACCTCCCAGAAGCTCAAGTAGCCTCAGGTAGCCACTGAGACAGAGAACAATTGGTCCTGTCTAATAGCATAATGGTTCAACTGCTCCCCTCTGACCTAACTGTGCATTAACGTAGGGTCAATTGGAAGTATTTTACTCAACTTGGTTTTAATGCGGTAGCAAGTTGTATTTGAAATGGGAAGTGGTTATTGTAAAAATCTCAGATAAACTAGGTATATTCTGGGATTTCATAATCATTCTGATGAGACATAAAACCAGACTAAATAATTCTGAAAACTTCCCTCTGCCTGTTTACTACATAATATTCAAATCTACTAAGTGTAAAGAATTCAAAATAGATTGCTGGTAGCCTTGTGTTTTCTCTCTGCCTCTAGATAATTTATTTAATAGTTTAACAAACATCCTGGTTGATATTCATGTTTTCAAACATAGTGAGCCAGGCATCATTGGCACCCCTTGGTGGTTGGATTTCATATAGGTTATATTATATGAGCTTTTTAAAATGTCTGTTAAGTGTATCTTTGGTTGTATTGCCCCCATCTGATTTAGACATTGAATTTATACTGTCTTCCTAAAATTAATTGGACAACTTTCTCTGATTTTACATCAAATTATCAAAGAAATAGATATTATCTGTTTCTTGAAAGTTTGATGAGACAACTTGTAAAACAATCTGGACTTGGATTATTTTGAGGCTAGATCTCCTATTACCACTTTTTTATGGTTAGTCTCCTCAAACTTTTATTTATAAAAATCATATTTTATTATATAGACTAGAATTTGTTAGTATGTATCGGTGCCCAAATTATTTTACGATAAATTGCCATTATGTTTGGCTTCACTTCCCCTAATCCATTGTGTGTTTTGCTTATTTGTTATTTTTTGTCTTTTACAAATCTAGTCTTGGCATAGGTTATTCTGTTTTGTTACCTATTTCACAAAAACCACTTTTATTTTTGTCAATTGTCTCTATTGTACCAATATTTGTTGTTTTTTTCCCTAAATCAGTTATTGCCCTTATATTTATTATTTAGCCTGGACTCTTGGAACAGTGTCTGGCCCATGGTAAGCACTTAATGCCCGTTAGTTGCTGTTATTGGCTAATCTCCTTTCCTCCAACCTGACTTTCAAAGTAATCAGTGTTAACAGTTTGGTGTCTATTGACACGCACACACCCACAGTCATGTGCAGCACAAGCACAAGTGTACGTGCACACACAAATTGTATTTTATTTTCTATAAAAAATTTGGCATTAAATTGACACTTTGCAGCATCTTGTTTACTTTTATGTTTGCTGAAACGTATAATTAATAATCTCTTGGAAACACATTTCTGTCAAACTGCTTTATTTTAGTATCTATTAGTTGTCTGAAATGAATATTCTATCATATTAGTTGTCTGAAATGAACATGCTATCATTCATCCAAACTTTACCTGTTCTTAATCATTCTGTTTACTTTTGAGATGCGATGTGTTTTTTGTTTAGTTTGTTTTATTTTTATTTTTTATTTTTTGCCACTACACTCAATGTTGCATAAATATCCTTGTATATGGTCTATAATTTCTGTTGAAATAAACTCCTGTATATAATAATATTTTTGGACCAAAAGATGTGTGCATTTTGAATGTTAATATACAAGGTGAGATTCCTTTATAAAGTGTGGCATTTTATTCTCCTAACAGCAAGTATCAGTCTAGTTTTCCTCCTAGCACAGGGTGGAGCCTAAAACATGCTGGAATTAAACTATCTGGGTCAAATCTCAGCTCCACCATTTACTAGATGGGTGCTTTGGTTAAGTTTTCTAAGCTCTGTGTCTAAATTATTTCATCTGTAATGTGGGGATGATAATAGTAGCCCATCCTCAGAATGTTACAAGGATTAATGTAATAGTAATATTGGTAAAGTGTTTAGTTGTGCCTGGCATCATATGAGAGATCTGTGTTTGTTAAAGAAATTTTAAAACTATAAATGTATAAATTTTGCCATCTAATTGCTTTTTTTTGACATTAATAATTCTCACTTTATTAATGAACTTAACTGCCAATATAAGTAGTCTTCTCTATACCAGAAACATTTAGTTGAGAGAAATGCGAGGCAGAAAGGTCATCAAACATAAAGGATTTGTATTCTGGTTTACGCTCTTAACTGCTGTATTACATTATGTCTCATCTGGACTGAGGGATTAAGTTTTTTTAATATCTTTATTGGAGTATAATTGCTTTACAATGTTGTGTCAGTTTCTGTTGTACAACAAAGCGAATCAGCTACACGTATACATATATCCCCGTATCCCCTCCCTCTTGCATCTCCCTCCCACCCTCTCTATCCCACCTCCTAGGTGGTTGCAAAGCACCGAGTTGATCTCCCTGTGATATGCAGCTGCTTCCCACTAGCTATCTATTTTACATTTGATAGTGTGTATATGTCCATGCCACTCTCTCACTTCGTCCCAGCTTCTCCTTCCTACCCGTGTCCTCAAGTCTGTTCTCTACGTCTGTGTCTTTATTCCTGCCCTGCCACTAGGTTCATCAGTACCATTTTATTAGATTCCATATATGTGCGTTAGCATACGGTATTTGTTTTTCTCTTTCTGACTTACTTCACTCTGTGTGACAGACTCTAAGTCTATTCACTTCATTACAAATAACTCAATTTCGTTTCTTTTTATAGCTGAGTAATATTCCATTGTATATATGTGCCACATCTTCTTTATCCATTCATCTGTCGATGGACATTTAGGTTGCTTCCATATCCTGACAATTGTAAATAGTGCTGCAGTGAACACTGTGGTACATGACTCTTTTTGAATTATGGTTTTCTCAGGCTATATCCTCAGTAGTGGGATTGCTGGGTCATATGGTAGTTCTTAACTGCTTTTTAAATATATATTTTTAAATATGTATTTCCTTAATACCTAGGATATGGAGCCATTTCCTATATTGATAGAACACCTGTATTTTCTTTTCCTATTCTGTTCTTACCTTAGTTCATAGTAAGTGGCTGTTCTGACTCATATTAACATCAGGTCATGGTTCCATTCCTAAGCTTTTGAGAATTTTATGCTACCTTTACACTCTGGTTTTATCAATTGTGGTTTATGCTTTTTAAGTAGCGTTAATTCTTTGTTCCATATTATGTCTGCATAGTTCAGTATCATGAATGCCTATCTGTGATAATCCAATAAAGACACAACAATCTGACTGTGACAATTGGACTCTGTATTCAAGTAATCTAAGAAGGGACTTCGTTCTTTCAGATTCATTGCAAAGGCAGGATCTTTACCTGCTGTGTTCACTGAGGTTTTCCCAGTTCATAAAAGAATGCCTGGCACATAGTCATCTTAAATGAATGGTTGCTGAATGCATCTTTGGATCGTTCCCTTTTTCCAAAGTAACTTTCAACGTAATATAAAAAATCGACAAAGCAAAACAGGTTCTAAACCAAAGCATGCTTCTAGGCTGATTGGCTCAGACTATTTTTTCTGATTATTCATATGTGTGCAAACCTTCCAGTCTTTGAGGTCTGAGTGCTGGAACTAGACCCACTCCAGCCTTGGCATAAAAATCCTTCCAACCCCCGTGGGCACCGTAGCCTCAGCTGCTGCTTATGTTTGTTTCTCCTTTTCTGTTTATTTTAATTACCTTGGCTTCTTCTGTATTTTGTTGGTAGAAGGATAGAAAAAAGACAATGCAAAGGACATTACGCAATGCAATGAGGTCAAAGATTACTTGGATTCATGAAGATCATTGAACAAAGAACATCAGTCTAAAAAGCTGGACTTGTGTTCTGACTCAAAGAGTTTAAAATTCTTTAAAAAATGTAAACTGCTTATTCTCTTTGTGAAATGTTTATCTTTCAAAGTTGGAAAGCAATAGATATTGCCAGATCAAAGTAATGGAGAAAAATGTGTAGAGAACAATACGCTTTGCTTTTTATAGGAAGCCAATGTCTTTAATTTTATCAAAGTAATATATGCATTGGAAAAAGTATAGAATTTATTATCAAAATACCCAAATGAAAGACTGGCCTAGCCCTCTGCTTATTAGCAGGTTAACTTTGGATAAAATTATATAATATAAAATCTTAGAAAGTCAGTTTTATCACTTCTAAAGTGGTGGTAACAATATTTTCTTCAAAAGATCATTGTATGGATTAAATAAGAAAATGTGAACTTGCTTTTTAAAAACTCACACTCTATATAATGTTTATAAAAAACACATTTGTTTTCACAAAAAATCTTCAATAAAAGATATGTCTTGGGCTTCCCTGGTGGTGCAGTGTTTGAGAGTCCGCCTGCCCATGCAGGGGACACGGGTTCGTGCCCCGGTCTGGGAAGATCCCACGTGCCGCGGAGCGGCTGGGCCTGTGAGCCATGGCCACTGGGCCTGTGCGTCCGGAGCCTGTGCTCCGCAACGGGAGAGGCCACAGCAGTGAGAGGCCCGCGTACCGCAAAAAAAAAAAAGAGATATGTCTTGAGCTAATTATTCCCCTTATACCAATATAGAAATGGAAGTTAATAATGTTTTAATCTTGGTCCAAAATTATTTTGTATAGATATAGAGAATTCTAAGAACTGGGCTATAAAGCAAAAAGGATCAAACGCTCAAAAGTTAATCACACAGTGAAATGCATGACAAAAAGCTGGTGGCAACTATCTAACATATATATATATATATATATACACACACACACACACATACATACATACACCTCAGTTTTCTAATCTGTAAAATAGGAATAATGATAATATCTACTTCATATGGTTATTGAGGGGATTAAAAAATAATACATGTAAAGTACCTAAATTAAGGCCAGGTATACAGTAAATACTGAAGACTTGTCGGCTATTCTTCTCTTAGTTTTTATTTGTTTGTGCAGAGCAGTGTTTAGTTAGCACAAAGTAAATATTCAGTGGTGGTGAATTATGAGTGATGGAGTGTATGAATATGAGCATTAGGGTTTTTTCCCAAAGGGTCTCCTAATTACCTTCACGAATATTTTATTATCGTATGCATTTCTCCTCTAAGCTGCTTGTTGGAAATGAACTGGATTTACAGCTAGGCATTTTGCTTTAAATAAACTGAAAATTATTCAATTATCACGAATATAGGCATATTCAAATACTCTAAAGTTAATTTTTTGGAATGATAGACTATATTTGTCTAACAGAGTTCAGTTACTTAAGATGCCCTAGGAAGTCAAAGTACTTGTATTATGATGATAAACAATTTTCTACTTTATATCATTAAGCATTCATTAATAAACTGCATGTCTGGCCTGAAGCTTTCCTCTCTGGGGACTCATTTATTTATGGTTTCAATTGACAATAGTGTCTGTAGACTCTTGAGTGCTTTAGCATTTGTGTCTCTGCTGGCTGGCTCCAGATTGTGTTTCTTCCTTCAGAACAATTCTAGGGGAATAAATAGAGCCATTCTCCTGATCATGGACAGCTTCACGGGAGGTAGAAAATAAGGTTTCTTTTATCTGGCTTTTGAAAATTCTGTCCTTAAAAATGTAAATAACTGAAAATTCTTGCATTATCTTTTGGGCACTCTCTGAGTTGCGACCATATATGTGTTTAAATATTTGGCCAGCCTTGTCAATTTCATGCATGATTCTATTATGGCTAGTTCTTTTTT
Source organism: Grampus griseus (assembly GCF_964374135.1). Classification (NCBI taxonomy): domain Eukaryota; kingdom Metazoa; phylum Chordata; class Mammalia; order Artiodactyla; family Delphinidae; genus Grampus; species Grampus griseus. Next base: position 83,849,951 of record NC_139006.1, on the reverse strand, counting down.
TTTTTTGCAGAGCACAGGCTCCGGACGCGCAGGCTCAGTGGCCATGGCTCACGGGCGCAGCCGCTCCGCGGCATGGGGGATCTTCCCAGACCAGGGCACAAACCCCCGTACCCTGCGTCGGCAGGCGGACTCTCAACCACTGTGCCACCAGGGAAACCCATGGCTAGTTCTTATACTGGGTGAATGACACGTGTCTTATTAGGAGGACTTTGTGTTAAAATTGAAAGGTGAGGATGGAAACCATTCTGTAACCAATCATTACATATTCCCTATTGAAATGATTTCCAATGTTCATAACACACTCAATAATCAAACTTAAACACATATAGCCTTATGGACCTCTATCATGATTACTACTCAGATGAATTAAAAATCATTATCCATTCACTTATTTAATAACTAAAGTATGTAATAAGTGCCTCTACATAGTCTCTGGAAATTTAAAGATAATTAGCAATATCACCAATCTTAAGGAAGTCATGAAAGAGAGAAATAGAATTTAACATTTTATAATGCAAATTGGTTTAGCGAAGGTTGTTATTAGAGAAAAAGATAATAAACATTCTATTTTTCCATCAATTCAGTATTGCTACATTATTTTATCAGAATCATAGTGATATGCTGGACCTGTTTTTAAGCAGGAATGCTCTTTATTTTTGTTATTATAATTTTAAGTTTTCCTTTCTTGATCTCCATACTACACTGGCTCTATTCACTACAGTAGAGGTGGAATATTATAATTTAGCATTAAGGCATGTCCAATACCAGTTCCCTAACCATACGTATGCCCCTGTTTTTCTGAACTTTTAAAATTCTTTGAATAAGACTTGCCCTCTCGTGATTCTAAACATGTGGTTCTCTTCTCCAGGAGCACACATTCTTTTCACGTTCAGGAAATTTTTACTTCTCCTCTGGTCCTTCAGATACCCTTGTTAACTTCACCTGATACTTTTTTGACACATTTAGGTTAAGTTGGATGTCCCTGCTGTAAAATTTCATATCACCATATACTACTGGGTTATGGTACTCATCACTCTGAATTATAACTTCTGCTTGGCTGTCTGTCTTCCCAACCCCACTGTAAACACCCTGATGAAAGGGGTTTGCAATCTGGCCCACCTCTGTGGTCCTCATGCTTACACGGTGCTGGGAATATAGCAAGCCTTACATCAGTCATGAAATCAGATATTCTGTTAAGCATGTAAACAACACTATAATATTAAGTGAGTGCTTACTGCGTGCAGCTTAGTGCTGAGTAATTTATATGCCTCGGTCTTATTTAATCTTCTGGAAGTGCCATTACTGCTCCCAGCATGGGAATTATACTACAATCCTTTTACAGGTTTGGCAACTTGTTCAAGGTCACAAAACTCGTAAGTGGCACAGCCAGAACCGAAACCCTGTCGTCTGACAACTAAATCAACACACTTGTATGCAATGGATATGTTAATCTCTGAAATTTAGCAGAATCATTAGTACTAGGTTCACATTTGCGTATGACCCTTGTGGTTACCTATTGTCAATAATCAATCATGCCTCTTTACCAGTTTCCATAATGTTTTTGGGCTACAGTTTATTCTATGTGAATAAATATATGTGGCAATTTCCAAAGTACAGGAAGCTTTAAGAGAATGACACAAGTACAACTAAAAATAGACATCGGGGAAAATATTTCTATGTGAGTATCACTTTATAGTTATGAAGATAGATATATGACCATCAGCTATGCAGTTTTTTTCTAATAAAGGATGAAACAGCATTGTCTTTTGAACTATTCTATTTGAAGCATATCGCCCACATAACAGTAAAGTGTAAGATTGATAGATACAGAGATGGTTGGATTTTATTATAAGTGCTCATGAATCTTAGTATGATTGAAGCAACTGGGGGTGATCAAGACACATTATCACTGAATAATAGAAACCGTTCTAAATTTAGATTTGTTTTTTATTTACGTTACTCCCCGTGGTGGCTATAGATTTTTAAAAGAGAATTTGAAAATAGCAAAACTTTTTGTTAAGTATATTAAAAACCATGAAGAATAGAACTGTTCTTATGTTTTCTTCCGGTGCTTTTAACTGTTATCCCTTTTGTCTTCCAAAGCACATGTTAACGGCTGCAAATGTTATAGAGATAACAAATGAAGGGCACATGAATCTCCACTTTGTTATTATCTTTATACGAATTATATACTTTTATACTGATCTTTATGACTATTGTTGGGACTACATGTCCAAAATCAGGGTGTTACAGGACCACACTTCCTCTAACATGGACAGGAGAATCCTTCCTTGCCTCTTCTAGCTTCTAGAGGGGGCCGGCAGTCCTTGGCCTTCTTTAGCTTGTGGAGGCATCACTCCTATCTCTGCCTCTGTTGTCACATGGCCATCTTCTCCTGAGTGTCTCTGCGTCTTCATTCGGTGCTCTAGTCTTACAAGGACACCAATCATAATGGATTCCTACCCATTATGGATTACTAATAGCATACGATCTCATTGTAACTTCATTACATTAGCAAAGATCCTACTTCCAAATAGGGTCACATTCTTAGGTACCCAGGGTTAGGACGTCAACACCATATCCTTTGGGGGCCACAATTCAACCCACAGCAATGCTTAACCAGATATGTACTCAAATTCAATCAGGAGAAGTAAGTACACGCTCCTCCGTGTTCTGGGATTCCAATCTGCAATATGACACTTTTCAATGAAAGGACGCAAAGCTATTGCAGTGTTCAGATCACAGAGTGAGTAGAAATTAACAATGAGATGAGGACAAAGCAGTTTCTTTCTATTATGGGCTTCATATTATTTAAGGCTTTTTATGTATCTCTAACAATTTTTGAGTGAATGACATATTCACATATTTTCCCATTTCTGTCCATCTGCTATGTTGTTGTTGAACGAATTAAAAGTAATTTGCAAACATTTTGGCATTGAGCACCTAATAATTTGGCGAGTGTTGCCTAAGAATAAGAACCTTCCCTTACATGACCACAAGACCTTGATCACATGAAGGACACAGAATATTAGTTCAATATATTATCTAATATATTGTTCATAAATAAATTTACCCATTTTTCCACAAAATTATATTCATAGCTGCTAATTTTCAAACCAGATTCAAAATCTTCATGGATTGTGTTTGATCATCATGTCTCTTCATTTTCTTTTAATCTGGAAGCGTCTCCACATCTTGTTTTGGTCTTTCGTGACACTGACATTTTTGAACAGTCTAAGGCAGTTTTTTGGTAGCATGATTTTTCTAATTGTTTCCACGTGGTTATTAGATTTAGTTAACATTTTTCTTTTTGCAAATATGTTTCACAGATAATAATTTTTATTCCCATTACAAAGTAAATAATATCACTTGTCCTGCTAATTAATGCTTATGCTAAGCTTGGTCACCTGGTTACTTTAATGATAAAGCTAAATTTTTCCCTTCATAATTATAAGTACTAATGTGATTGAGGCTTTGAGATGATATGGGTATGTTGTATATATGTCTTTGGCACTCAGGGTGATGCTTAGTGGACTAAACTATTAATTTTGGTGTTGGTGTTATGATTTTTGATTTTAATGATTCTTTCTATGTTCTTGAATGCATTTTTCTATAAATAAGACTTTTTCATTTTCTCCTTTCTATCTTTTATTTTCTTGGTCCCTTGGTCTCTTGCTCTTTTTACCATATTATTGTAGACTCCCAGAATCTTATATTTTCTCTAGTTTTTCTAAATCCTGGGGTGAACAAACTACAATGCAGAAGCTGAATGCAGTCCACCAACTGCTTTCATACAAACTGAGCTAAAAATGTTGTCAGCAATGTTTAATAGCTATAAATATACAGAAAAACACTTCATGACACATGGAAATATAAATTTCATATGAAATTCAAAGAGGACAGGAGAAGTTGTGTGATGAAGCCAGTTAGAGCTGGACCAGAGGAGGAGAGAAAAACCCTTGTCAGAGATCCAGCTCCTGCAGCAGAAGTGTGAGTGAAGCTAGCAAGAGCCCGAAGAGATACCCCTTGTCCTCTTTCTTCCCTCGTGCTCAGATGCTCTACCTTTGCATCCCACTGGCCAAATTCAGCTAGAAGACAGGTATCAAAGGGGTCCTCAGGTCAGTCTCCGGGACCCAAAGTGAGAGTGTACAGAAGGAATGGGCTGGGGGCTGGTACAGATGAAGAATAGCCAGCATATTGAAAGAGAGTGATTTCTACAGGAAAAAAAAAAAAAGCATAAATGGCGGTCTAAGTCAGGTGCAATTTTTATAATGAAATCAATAGTACTTGACTGTATACTTAAAAATCCCAACTTCTAAAGTGAAATAAAAAAGAGCACAAATACAGTGAAAAGTATTTCGTTTATTTATTTATTTATTTATTTATTTCAACAAATACTTGCAAGCTCGAGAAAGTCAAGCTTGAGAGAGTCAAAGTGTTACCAGACATCTCAAGGTATTTGTGATGTGTACTCCGAAAGTTTGAAAAATTTCTACCCCAAATAGTTAATATTCTTTTTTTGAGTATCTGTAATATGTCACAAGTGATTTATATACTTTATCCAAAGCACTGAGATATTGTTAGTATTATTCTCATTTTGTGGAAACAGAAGCTAAGAAAGATGGTTAATTTAGATCTCATAGCTAATATCAGAGCTTGATTGAAATCCAGGTCTGCCTACTTCCCTCGAGCAGTTCTGTGTAAGTCCCTTTTCCCTTTACATGTACATCCAAGTGATTCAGGCTCGTACAATAATAAGTGCACGGAGGGCTGGGAAATACAATATAACAAAATAACTTCATGTTCACTAAATTTGAGCTTCAACCACCATATTTAACTTTTTTTTTTTTTTTTTTTTTTTTTTTTTGCGGTACGCGGTACTCTCACCGCTGTGGCATCTCCCGTTGCGGGGCACAGGCTCTGGACGCGCAGGCTCAGCGGCCATGGCTCACAGGCCCAGCTGCTCCGCGGCACGCAGGATCTTCCCGGACCGGGGCACGAACCTGTGTCCCCTGCATCGGCAGGCGGACTCTCAACCACTGCGCCACCAGGGAAGCCCATAACATTTATTTAATATCTATCCTTTTCTTACTTGAAGAGATTGTTAAAAATCATGTTGCACTGTAGGACATATTTCTCCCAGGGATTTCATAAGTGAACTTGGCTGGCTAATTTTTTACTCTTTAAAAATATGAAAGGAAGTGTTGAAAGAAATAAATAATAGAAGAGAATGCATGTCAGAGAGTCATTCCACTTGGCTTCCACTACCACATGTAGCGGTTACTTTAATTGTTGTCGCAAGCAACATTTTCAGTAATTATAAAACTTGAATATGCAATTACTAGGTGTCACAGGCTTTGTGGCTGTTCACGGCCCTTTTCAAATGTAAATAGAGCACAAATACGTCTACACACACAAAGAGTCTAGTCCCCTGCCATTTGACATGACTAACATAATATGCCCTGCTATGTATTTAGGGATAAAAGCTCTGCTTCTCCTTACAATATGTCGTCAGGAGAATGTCTCAGTAACAGTTGTGTAACATGATTCCTCTAAAATCTCTTGTGTTCGGTTTCTACTCCTGTGCTCTCTTAAAATGCCAACCAATACTGCAAACAGCGTTTGCAGTCCCAGACACCACCTGCTGTCTCCTCGGTGCACCGATGGCTTGTCTGATGAAAGGGTCAATTTCATCATATGTTTGGACTAAAAAATGGAAATCTTCAGGAGTCATTGTCAACGCAAGTTTCCAGTTCTGCATAAATAACTAAGGTACCCTGGGGAACAAGGTTGGATGTTGTGATCATTGGGTATATTTTTCTATAATTTAGTGCAAAATCACATTAGCTTTGAGCTTTCTTTCTGGATGTTTTTCACGGCTAGATTCTGTAACCAGTGAAGAAGGCAGGAAGAAATTTGGATTCCTCCAAATGTCTTTAATCCACCTGCCGAAAGCAGGTACCAGTTCTTTTGAAACAGATTATTTCTGCTTGTTGATATGGAATCATTAATCTTCTTTCGTCGACATGTGACCTGGAATTGTTGCTCCCCACAGCTCCCAAGAAACCTCGGTGGTGGCTTTTCCTCCAAGTGTGTTAGTGTCTCCCTCACTGAGAGGTGGAGTCTACTCCTCCAGGCCTGGATTCTAAGCTGGCTTGTGGACCAATAGAATATGGCAGAAATTGTACTGGGCTAGTTCTGGGCTTAGTCTTTGAGATGACTGGCAACTTCTGCTTTGTTTTCATGGAAAACCCGCTAAAGATAGATGCCATGTAAGCAGCCCAACTAATACAGTCGTGGTGTAGGACATCCAAACCAGCCACATAGAAAGGACGTGGGGAGAGAGAGAGAGAGAGGCTGTAAGAGGATACTAAGCCCACAGGTGTTCCAGCCATCTCTTCCAAGATGCCAAACATGTGAATGACAAACCGTCTAGTGAAAATTACATGTATGAAATTCATCATAAACATATATGGTGAATTTTATGTATCAACTTGGCTAGCCCATGGTACCCAGGTATTTGATCAAATGTTATTCTCGATGTTTCTTTGAATATATATTTTAGATGAGGATAACATTGAAACCAGTAGATTTTGAGTGATGTAGGTTGTTCTCTGTAATGTGGGTGGGCCTCATTCAATCAGCTGAAGACCTTACTTGATTAAAAATAAAAACCACAGAAAAGCCCCATCAGAAAACCACAACAAAAACCTCACTTTCCTGGAGGAAGAGGGAATTCTTCAAGCAGATGTCCTTCAGACCCTAACGGCAACCCTTCTCTCAATCTCTAACCTGTTGGCCTATCCTGCAGAATTGGGAATTGCCAGCCTCTACAATTATATGAGCCGGCTCCTTTAAGTCAATCAATTAATCTCGATACAGATAGATAGATAGATAGGAGAGACACATCCCATTGGTTCTGTATCTCTGGGTAACCCCGACTAATATAGATTTATATAACCATTTAAAGTCTCTGGAAATTATCCAAAAGGCATACACCAAATGAAGAAACATTTATTCAAGGACATCTACTAAAAATCTGTGATAACAATACGATCACCTCGTCTTCTCTCTCCCCATCCCCAGCTCATCAACAAGAAGCTAGTCACATGCAGCCCAATGAGCCCACTCACCACCCGCCCTCAGTCTAGGGCCACAATGTTCTCCCAAGAGCAGCATACTAGCCAAAAAGCAGACACACTCCAAACATCCTTCAACAATGAATAAGCAAAACGTGGCAGGCATATCCACAAAACCGAATATTATTTGGTAATAAAATTAAATAGCATATTGGTATACGATACAGCATGGCTGAACCTCGAAAACATTATGCTGAGTGAAAGAGGTTAGTCACAAAAGACCACATATTGGTTGATTTCACTTCCTCGAAATATCCAGAATAAGCAAATCTATAGAAATAGAACATATTTTAGTACCTCTAGGCCTAAGGCTGGGGGAGGAGTGGGAGCCCCAGTGGGTACAGTTTCTTTATGAGATAATGTATTCTTCAAAAATTGTTTGTGTTGGTAATTATACATCTTCATGAATATACGAACAACCAAAGAACTGTGCACTTTACTAATGTCAAATTATATTCTAGTAAAGCTGTCAAAAATTTGAGGACATGGCATAGCGTCTTACAAAATTCTTTTAGCAGGCCAGGAAGAAAAGTCCGGATGAGTACTGTTGTGAATCATTTCCTTTTGAGTTCTGGTCTAGCTTAGGGTCCCCAGTGGTGGAGACACCTTTATTTTCAGCACTTTTCTCATCTGCTGTAGTCCTTCATGCTTACTTGTTATCTTAAACCTTACATTCTAGACCTATCTCTGATGACCAGGACCCGTCTCACCTAGGAGATGGTCAAGGAGTCCATTATGGTTTAGAGTGGAAGACCAAGTCTACCGATTCTACATGCCTTGTGATTTCCAAAGGGAGGCAAAGCCAAAGCCCAGAGCTTTTGACCTGCTCAGACAAACCTCCCTGTTCTCTGGCTGTGATATAACTGTGCAGTCTGTGGTGTGTGCTGCTCTGCACTGCTCAGCACTAACTAACCTTCAGGCCTCTGTCCAGATTTCAGGAAATGCATGCAGGAGCCAAATTTTCTCATACCCACTATCTCTTTTCTTTCCACTTTTTAAATATTAGACATCAATAATGAGGAATGAAAGGGCAAATTCCATCTGTTCTTACTGTAAAAAATCCAACAACAGCTGACAGATGACTTTTTTTTATCCAAGACAGGTAATAATCTTGACAATCAAGAGACATTATACTAAACCCCTACTTCCAACTAGCCATTGAAATATATATTTAATGTAGAAAGTTATTTATGTGAAAGCATTGTAAAATGTCTTTTTTTCCATAGAGTCAGCTGATTCCAAATTGCTTCCAAATTTCTTTAAAAGTTTAAAAAATTTCTATAAGTTTTCATAAATTAATGCTTGCATGAAGAAATAAAATTTAATACACTTGAATATTAATTTCCTACTTCTAGTTATTCTATTTCTTAGTACTTTTATAATTGCATATAAGTTATGGAGCTATTCAAGTAAGAAGCTTACTGTTTTATGTAAAAATCACTATAATTTAGAGGAAAATTATACCACATGTTGATAAAAGCTGGAAGGTATATGTAGTCATTCTAAACCCCATAAAACGTACTACTGCAAGGTGAGTGGGAGTAATCACATTTCTCCTCTGCTCTCAACTTCTGTGTTCGGATTTTCCCTCTGCAAAGAACAGGAAAAGGATTTAGCTAAAATTTCTCAAAACTGATATTGCCTCATGGAGACCGGTACCTTTTCAGAGGGAGCAATGGAAATTTTCTTCACTAAAACCCAGCCCTGTAGATTCAGCCACATTCCCTGGGACACAAAGAAAGCCACGTCTAATAAAACTACCCCCAGGGGCTTCCCTGATGGCGCAGTGGTTGAGAGTCCGCCTGCCCATGCAGGGGACACGGGTTTGTGCCCCGGTCCGGGAAGATCCCACATGCCGCGGAGCAGCTGGGCCCATGACCCATGGTCGCTGAGCCTGTGCGTCCGAAGCCTGTGCTCCACAGCGGGAGAGGCCACAACAGTGAGAGGCCCGCGTACCGCAAAAAACAAACAAACAAACAAACAAAAACAAACTACCCCAAATCCCTCCTCTGTCTCTGCCCATGTTCATGTTGAAACTATACTCATTTGTCAAGACCAGATTAGGTCAGAAAAATGCAAATTTGAATTGTGAGTTTGAAAGTATGTCAGTGTCTCTTTAGTTTCCTCCATTTAGGTGTTGTATCATTTTAATTTTATTTTTTAATTGTATGTATTCTTTCAGCCATCCTACTAAGGCAATTCTCAAGCCTTTCAGCAAATTAGAATCAGTTTGGGGGCTTTAAAACAATACCGGTTGCTGAGCCTGACGTCCAAAGACTGATTTAATCGAGTAGAGGTAAGTTCAAACCTCCCGAGCAGATTCTAATGCCCATTCAAGGCCGAGAACCACTACCTAGTCTTGTCTGTGCACATTATTTTCTACAGTTTGAACCGGAGCCATTGATTCATACTGGAAACCCTTCATTTGGAGAGTTGTCTGCTACCTTCTTGGGCATTTCCACCCCTTTCCTTCTTTCTTTCCGCATTCCTCCCTTGCTTTCCTCCTTCCTCTTTTCCCTCTTTCTTCTCTGTTCTGTCCTCTTTCTTTCTTCATTGTTATTGAGAATATTGATACTCAGCAGCTAGGTCACTGTACACCAATTCCACACTCTGAAATTTTCATTTCATTCAAGAACTATCTATAATAGACCTTATCATTCACAGAGACAGGATGTGAATAATGCAAGGAAAGAAAAAAAAGAACATAAGTAAGAAGTTTAGAAAATATTTCCTTGAGTTGTTTAGGCTTTATTTCTAACTTTTTTAGAAATAGTGGACACAGCTTTCACTTCCTCTCTTGTCACACAACTGTATGGCTTTTACATTAAACATAGATTTGCCATCCCTATTCTCTAGCGTCTATGGAATATATATATATCCTGTAATATATAAATATATTATCATTATTATATATATATAACTCCTGTAATAGGACATAGGAAAAATATTTTATAAACCTCAGATTCAATTGGTTTTGTTTGAGTGAGTGTCTGCATTCTTCTCTTTCTCTTCTTTTTATTATTTTTCAAAAGTTCATCTTAAATCTCAGTGTCCTGATACAGTTAGTGAAATATTTTAAAAGCATAAGTATATGTTCATCAAGTCTAAGTAAAAAATCAAATTTTTGACATACGAGGCCATAAAGTTTGCTCTCATACATCCCTTGATAACAAAGAATAAGGAAGACATCACAGCAGATCTAAAAAAATTGGGTCAGTCAAAGTAAAGAAAGGAAGAAGAGATAAAAGAATTAAGAGATTGGAAGGAGAACTAATATTCCCAGTTTACAAAGTGTTCACCAAGGTATAGCATCTATACTTGATGTATGGAAAATTATACTGTAGGTCTACCATTTAGTTTAAATGCATAATCAGTAGAGGAAATAAACATGGTGATAAAAGAAATGGTAAGACAAGGAGAAGGGAGGTGGTTCAATGACAGTGCGGGTCTAGCCTGCACAACAAAATGCCCATGTGTGCTGGTGATGGAAGGAATAGTGGAAAAAAATACAGGTTAGAGACTTGGACACATTTATGACACATGTTCAAAACAAAAATCGTCCTGAAAGATAAAGTGATTCTCTCTAGCAGCAGGACAAGTGAAAAACATTGTGGCCAGAGAACATTTCCCTTTATTAAAAGCAATAATTTATTTTTTACTTTTTAATCTGTATATGTAATATTTTTTAAAACCTACTGGTTACACAATTTAAGTGTTTGGAATAATTTCATTTCTTTATCTTTCTCCTATTGGTATAGCTCTTAATGTTTCTGTTTACATCTTGGAACCAAGCTCTACTACTCTTTGATTGCTTGCTTTCGTTTTGTGTTTGGTTCCATGCAGCAGAATTTTGAATATTAGGAGGGACGTCACATAGTTATTGGTTTATGTGGAATATGGAGTTATAAAAGATAAAGCTTCCTACAGAATCTGTTTTTCTAAAGAAACAGCTTCTCTTCCTGAATTTCTTTATTAACTTTTTAATTGTGAAATATTTCATAAATGCAGAATATTTAAAATATGTATTGGTGTTTATTTAAAAATGCTTTAAAAACAAATGTGTAACCAGCAACCAGATTAATCAATAAAACATGGCCAATGATTTGACTTTATTGGTATTTCTTTGATTAGTAATGAAGTTGAACATGGAGTCCTCTAATTATCAGCCATTTGTACATCTTCTTTTGGGAAATACCTGATGAAAGCTTTGGTTCCGGGTTCTATTTTTCTTTTTTTTTTGTCTTTTTTTTTTTTGGGGGGGGTGGGGTACGCGGGCCTCTCACTGTTGTGGCCTCTCCGGTTGCGGAGCACAGGCTCCGGACGCGCAGGCTCAGCGGCCATGGCTCACGGGCCCAGCCGGTCCGCGGCACGTGGGATCTTCCCGGACCGGGGCACGAGCCCGTGTCCTCTGCATCGGCAGGCGGACTCTCAACCACTGTGCCACCAGGGAAACCCTATGTGTTTGTTTTTAATTGCTTAGTTATTTTCCCCATCTTTCAAGTCATCAATACCTAAACAAAGACTACAGTGCTCACTGTGTGATGTTGCCAATTTTTCCAAGTAACCTTGGTTACAGCTACAACTTAACAGATTTATTTTCTATGATTATTTCTTTATTAACCGTGACTAAGGATTATATGCAAACAGATCACTATTTAACATTACATGTTATTTCAGAGATGGTGTCCAATAATTCAAAAAATACTATTTTCTTATTGTCAAGCTATCAGGGAATATGATATACATTGAGGAATTTAAAACCTTGTAAGCCCTTGCGGTAAGACCAGCTGGCAGCCATTCTGCCGCAGAAATGAAAACTGAGATATTGTAACTTTACCATTGAATGGTAGGATTGGCCCCAGGGAGCAAAGAGCTTTTGTTTGTACAGAAAAATTGCTTGGTAGTGACAGAGATTCATTTCAAACCTTTCATGAAGTTTTGTATGATTTCCCAAGAGATGTCTCTAGGGGTCAGAGAAGAATGGGAAACACAAATCTGGCCCTTCTATTCTCGCTGGAAGGGAAGAAAATTAATATAGGGGAATTTGAGCTGTATCCATTTCACTCAGCGAACAAGCACTTGCGTTAGGAACTGTTTTTTTTGTGAGACCCTTTCACCTCCACCCACTTCTATTGCCCAGTTTCACTGGCGTCACTCTGACAAAGAAAACTGATGGAGTCAATCATAATATGAACATGGTTGTTTGTGTTCTTCTTCTCATAATACCAATGTGTGTTTGGTTAGTCGAGGTGGTCAACACTGGTGGTCCCAGTACCTACCTCAATGCTGGGCACAAGGTAACAGTCAAATGGTATTTGGTAAAATTTTAATAACCTTTAATGTATGCTAATAAACACAGATGGTAATTTAATAATTGCTTAAAGGAGAAAAGTGTAATGTATAAAAACGATTAGCAAGGAGACTCATGTTTAATGGTAAAAGGATAACATAATACAGCTTCTATGGGAAGGAATTTGAAGACATCCAGCACAATTAAAAGGCAAATTCTTTCACGCAGACATCACATTTCTCAGAATTTATTTTTAGGATATTTATTGCAGCACTCTTTAAAATATTAAAGGATTAGGAATTTATAAATATCTAAATACCTCATAAATGAATTATGATGCTTTAATATGATAAAATGCCATGCAGCTCTTAAAAATTGTCAGATCCATGCATGACCTCTCATAGAATTTCTAAAATATACTAATAACTGAACAAGTGAGGCACAGGAAATTATGTAGAATTTGCTGTAATTTGTGAAAAATAACAGAGGGGTGTGTGTGTGTGTGTGTATGTGTGTGTGTTTATACACATTCATACAAATACATTTAGATTTGTGTACACAGTCAGTACTCAAGATACCCAAGAAAAGTTGTCCCTGGAAAGATAAATGAGTGGCCAAGTGTATATGGAAGGAGGTGAGAAGGAGATTTCCTATTTAATTTTGTGCCATTGTAATGTATTGTGTTATCAAAATAATTAAAACTTATTTTAATATTATTGCAAGAGCAAAAATACAAATTAAGACAATGAAGTAAAGATATTTCATGTATTTTTGTTGTATCAATTTTGTTCTTAAATGTATGGAAATCACTTCAGTATTTGTTCAATTTGAAACTTTTCAGAAGCTTTCAGGATTTTGCACCATTAATTTGGAAAACTCAAATTCAGGAAGTTCATTGTTGAAGATAATGGAGGTAACTCAGTGGGTGAGATGTCCCTATAAATATATTTCAACATTAATGAGCAATTAAGTGAACATTTTGAATTAAATAATGTTTGTTCTCATTTTAACAGCTCATGATTCACCATTCACAGAACCATTTTAAAGGATCTGTTTGTCTAAGTAAGTCTGTTTAAAAATTTCCCTTAAATTACTATATACGACCAGTAACTTGTGATTTTTTTAAAAATTGACTCTCCTGAGTCATATTGTCAGGTGCTGCATGGTCATCTCAGTGGGGACATTTCAAGTAAAAATCACTTGAGTTTTGAAAAACCCTACTCTTTATTCTGGAACAATAAAAAGCATGTTTATTCAGAGTAGAATATATTTTAGATCATTCATGAAATTATTGCAACAGGAAAAAGGGGAAAGGGAGAAGAGAACAATTCTTTATAAAACTAATATCAGCTATTAAAAATAGAAGTAATGATAGATTAGAAAAATCATCTTGGAACCGCCCATATAATATCTGATTCTGGTGAAGATTGTCAGCAGATACTAAAAGACAGGAAGAGAGATGTTTGAAAAAGTTATTCCAGTGGGGCCCCAAAACCCCCAACGCTTACTCATTAATAACAAAGGGAAACATTTACCTGTACTTGGAAGGAGCTGGTAGTCGCCACGGTCACCAAGTGAGTAACCTCGGCATGGCCAACATTTCCAAGACGATATTCTTCCTAATATAACACCTTAGAAAGAGCAAACAATAACCTAGTATTGCTGAGGAAGCATTGTTTCTCTGAAACTCAATCCTGAGGTACATAGACAAAACCAGAATGTGGGAATAAAATCAACAATTTAGCATGACCTTGACTTTCAAAAAAAAGATGTCACAAAAATCAAACTTGGGGTGACTTTTGTAGATTAAAACTCACTAAATGACCAAACATAAAAACCAAATATAGCATGCAAACCTTAATTATATCTTGGATCAAATCAAGAGAGTTATACAAATATATTGGGCCATAGAGGAAACTTGAACATGGATTGATTGTAACTCATATTTCACAATTCTTGTTGATTGTGTCAGATCTGGTAATGGCACTGAATTTATGTAGAGAATGTCTTTATGTTTAAGAGATGCATGCTGAAGTATGTACGTCTGTAACCTACGTTCAAATAATTATACCCTGTATTGGGTTACACACACACACACACACACACACTCTATATGTTTTTATTTATAAATATAATCAATTTGAACACAAGCATGTATCTATGTATCTACGTATCTATCACTACCACCTCTTTACATATAAAGATATATAGACAAATGTGTTTCTACATATTCATATCTATGTCTATCTAAATCTTAAGATTCATTTTTATGACTGTATGTCTGTGTCTACAAATTCCATGGCTGATCTCTTCATGGATTAAAACATTATATACATTAATAGCAAAAGTGGAAAAGAGAAAATGACCAATTTGACAGTTATTCTCCATTTTCTCCTTCCCTAGCCTAGATGTATTCTCCAATCTTCTGTGCCTTAATCTATTGTATATTCCAGTATGGTGATCTCTAGAGACTGTATGTTAGAATCCTTTGCTTCGAAATTTTTTAAAGCTGATTTGCATTATAATATGAAACACGTTTATTTTATCTTTTCTTGAGAGCAGAGTATTGATTATAATTATAATTGTGTTAGCATTATTGTGAACAAAAATGTGCTGAGCCCTGGCTTAAGTGTTTTTCACGTATCTGATACACTGTAGTTCACTACTAGTAGGTGTTTTTATATATAACAAGAGCCAAAGGTGTTCTGTAGCTACAGATTTTCTGAAGATTCTTAAGGTTTTGTTGAAAATGAGTAAACTTCCATGATGAAACGTAAGGCATGTGCATTTTGCTTTACATTAACACTTACATAAATGTATGTCTATTGTAAATAGTATAGATTAAGATTCTGAAATAAAGTGCTAGTTTTCCCTCACCAGAGATGAGTCAGCACCTTGATCCCAAGTGGCCAAGTGTCTGTGTTAACCTACTCCAGACTCATCTTCTCCCCTGTTTGACCTCCTCACATTCTGTAGTTTACTGTTCATCCTCCCACACGGTTGATTCCATCTATGCTTGGATTGACTGTATTTTTCTTTTTTTTTTTAAACTAGATCTTTATCTACAATTTCCCCTTTCTTCTTTGCCTTTAATATTTATTTATTTATTCATTTTTGGCTGTGTTGGGTCTTCATTTCTGTGCGAGGGCTTTCTCTAGTTGGGGCAAGCAGGGGCCACTCTTCATCGCGGTGCGCGGGCCTCTCACTGCCGCGGCCTCTCTTGTTGCGGAGCACAGGCTCCAGACGCGCAGGCTCAGTAGTTGTGGCTCACAGGCCTAGTTGCTCCGCGACATGTGTGATCTTCCCAGACCAGGGCTCAAGCCCGTGTCCCCTGCATTGGCAGGCAGATTCTCCACCACTGCGCCACCAGGGAAGGCCTGACTGTATTTTTCAGTAAAAGAATCCTAAAAACTCTATGCTTAGATTCACTCAAAGTTCTCTATAAATTGCCATCATGAATTGGATTCTAAGGAAATTTTCTTATTTTTAAAACAAGAGAATTTGCTTAACACAGGAACGGCTGCTTTCAGCTGTAAATCTGTCCATCTCTAACCTGTGAATAGTAATTAAGATGTTGATGAGGAAATAATATCGTGCAATTCTGAATAATATA
This sequence comes from Grampus griseus, assembly GCF_964374135.1. Taxonomy (NCBI): domain Eukaryota; kingdom Metazoa; phylum Chordata; class Mammalia; order Artiodactyla; family Delphinidae; genus Grampus; species Grampus griseus. The sequence goes on along the minus strand of NC_139006.1, from coordinate 83,833,909 downwards.
TCCTAGGCTCTGATTTGAGTCCCACTGGCTGTTTGACTTGGGCAAGTATTCACATACTCTGTACTTCAGTTTCTTCATCTGTGATATTGGAAGTGACATAGTATCTACCTTATAGTCTTGCTGAGAAGATCAAATGGATAAACACATCTAAAGGGCATAGAAGAATAAATGGAACACAGAAGTCACTTTATAAGGTTACCATGGTTACTACTTGTAGTAGTATTACCAGCATTATCATTTTAGGCTTGTTGATTTTTTTTTTTTTTTGCGGTACGCGGGCCTCTCACTGCTGTGGCCTCTCCCGTTGCGGAGCACAGGCTCCGGACGCGCAGGCTCAGCAGCCATGGCTCACGGGCCCAGCCGCTCCGCGGCGTGTGGGATCTTCGCGGACCGGGGCACGAACCCGCGTCCCCTGCATGGGCAGGCGGACTCTCAACCACTGCGCCACCAGGGAAGCCCAGGCTTGTTGATTTTTGAATGGAATTCAAGATGAAAACAAATTTTATTATAGAAGAAATGTATGGATGTAGTCAGAGAGAAAGTTCATTAAAAATGCCTCGTTTAGGGCTTCCCTGGTGGCGCAATGGTTGAGAGTCCGCCTGCCGATGCAGGGGACATGGGTTCGTGCCCCGGTCGGGGAGGATCCCACATGCCGCGGAGCGGCTAGGCCCGTGGGCCATGGCCGCTGAGCCTGCGTGTCCGGAGCCTGTGCTTCACAGCGGGAGAGGCCGCAACAGTGAGAGGCCCGCGTACCGCAAAAAAAAAAAAAAAAAAAAAAATGTTTAAAAATGCCTCGTTTACACCTCACTAAAACTGTTGAAAATGTTTCCCTACTTAAACAGTTCATGCTATCATAATGTCTATATTGCCATGGAGTGAATATTGCCTTTCAAAAAGCTCTGTTCTGGATATATATTCTTCAAACATTCATGCTTGTGAAAATGAGACAATGTCACTAAATGCATTAAAATATCACTCATTAGTATGAAGATAGTTTTAAGAGAAAAATATGTTAATAAGTGCTTTATTAGACACCCTGATATCTGTATTTGAAATAATCTAGTGGAATAGTGATTGCCGCGCAAATAGATTTTGAATAATGATGCTCAAATACTACTTCCAACAATTAATATATTTTAAAGAATTTACTGTTTTCTTGTACAAAATAACACACACCCTTGAGTTCATTTGCTCCATGAAGTGAAACCATTTAAGCCACTAATTAACAGAAAGGTCAATACACAATGAATAAACCATCCTCCATCACTGAAAGATGTTTCTCAGTCCATCTGTTGATATTAAAACCTTTTGGGCCTTCAAACATTGTTACAAATGTTTCTTTTTAGTCCAAGTGAAAATTTTTACTAATTTCTAGAATGTGATGCCAAAGGTTACATCTGGATATCGAATAACTCTCTAATTCCTAACAGCTAACATTTGTAAGGGTAATCATGCTTGGGAAAAATAAAATCACTAGACGGTATTTTGAACCCCTGCGAAAGCAAACCTAGCCTGTTGACATCTAGAACAGATCATTTTGAATATCTTCTGCTCTATATGACAAACTTGTTTTGGTAATAAACATAAAATGTGTCACATATTTCAAAAGAGGTACAGGCGTTGCTTTAATTGTCTCCACTTTTACCCTATTAATTAATTAATAGATCAATATTTTTCATGTTGGCAAGGGCATCTCCCTTGAAATTCTTATGGAATTTAGAATAAGCAGGAGCTAGTGGCTGGTTTCACAAATATATAGAAATAATTGCAAGTTCCTCAAAATTCCTGCAGGATAAGAAGTATGATTTTTATTTCAACAGTTTCTATATCTGCCTAAAATTTTGTACTTTGATCCTTTGGTTTCCTTGAGCTATTACATTCGTTTATATAAATAAATGGCAAGTAATTGGTAGTTTTATTTACTAAAAGCAAAACGTCATCAGAAGTTATACGTTTGGCATCTAATTGTGCCACTAATGTTTATGTTCTGAGTCATTCATTTCTTTTAAAGAGAGCATCTCAATATTAAAATAGAAAAATAAATTTCAAGGGCTTCCCTGGTGGCACAGTGGTTGAGAGTCTGCCTGCTGATGCAGGGGACACGGGTTCGTGCCCCGGTCCGGGAAGATCCCACATGCCGCGGAGCGGCTGGGCCCGTGAGCCATGGCTGCTGAGCCTGCGCGTCCGGAGCCTCTGCTCTGCAACCGGAGAGGCCACGACAGTGAGAGGCCCGCGTACCGCAAAATAAATAAATAAATAAATAAATAAATAAATAAGTAAAACTTCAAGTTTGAAAATATTCAAATTCGTCAAAGATTGTATATAAATTGCACCAAGTACAGATCATTACACCTCACACTTCACACTCTTTAAAATTTTAAAATCAAATTTAAAAAGTGGCAATATAGATTTGAACTCTTAAAGACAACAAACCCCGTTCTTTTCTGGACTTGGTATCCGTTCCTAGCACAACACACCTATGATATGCCAAGGGACATGAACATTTATGATGTTGTGTCTTTGGAGACAAGGAGAAAGATTTTAAATTAGTGACTTTTATTTCAGTATGAGAACTGGGTGACATTCCCCAATGCAGTCTCACCGAACTGGTTATTATAATACATGTGAAAAAAAATTGAAAGGAAGTAAATACATTATAGGACTTCCCGTGTGGCGCAGTGGTTAAGAATCCACCTGCCAATGCAGGGGACATGGGTTTGAGCCCTGGTCCGGGAAGATCCCACATGCCGCGGAGCAACTAAGCCCATGGGCCACAGCTGAGTCTGCGCTCTAGAGCCCGCGAGTCATAACTACTGAGCCCACACACCACAACTACTGAAGCCCACGTGCCTAGAGTCCGTGCTCCGCAACAAAGAGTAGCTCCTGCTTGCCGCAACTAGAGAAAACCTGCATGCAGCAACAAAGACCCAACGCAGCCAAAAGTAAATAAATAAATAAAAATTTTAAAAAAATATAATATCAAACACTGCACTAATAATTAGCTGTTAGAATTTAGAAGGACTTCATCCTAATTTTAAGGTAGGTGGACTGGAGTGAGAAATTTACAAAGATTTCATCACCCATTGAACTGAGATTTGGCTTCATAAAAACAGTAAATGGAAGTAAATAGAAAGATGTTTTCTACCTCTTTCTCCTATCTGTCCCCTCACCTAAAATATACTAATTTTCCCCTTCATCCTTCTTCTTTTAACTTTCATTTCCCTAACACCCATTAAGAAGAGTCTTGATAAAACAGTGTTGGGTTTATTAGCCTTACTATAGTGACAGAGAAACCCCTTAACAGAATCTTAACAGAAATGGGGATAAAGGGATGATAGTGTTAGGGTTTCAGCAGTTTTGGGGTTTCCTTCATAAGGAAAGTGTCCTTGGTAAGAAATCTATTTGCCCACGTGTTTGGGTAAATTGTGTTCCAGAAACTTCCTGAAGTAAACAGTGAGGTTAATCAAAGGTTTACAGGTTTTTCTTCCTGAACAAGTATTTTCTAGAACAGAATGGTCATGTGGACACAAGCGTCTCAGTTCACAGGTAGGTCTGACAGGGAAGCTCTGGGGCGCAGGGGTACTCAGCTCTTACCGTCCTGCCCTGTGAAAGGGGATCCACTGTGTTTCCTGTTAGCTTTCTCACTTCCATTCCATTTGTCAATATTCATGCTTTTAAGCAGAAATTGTAAATCCTTATAAATGGTAATAGAGGGAGTTAGCAGTGCTTTCTTCTGTTCATCTAAGAAAACATTACAGGTGGGGAAAAAGGAAAATGCCAGCTGCAAGTTGAGTTTTATTCTTTCTAACGAAATTATCAGTATCATGACCTAATTAAGCAGTGGAGATTTAAGGAAAAGTGTTCTTCCCAAAGAAAAATGAGGTGCACTAGAGAAAGACATGATAGTTGGGGAATAGAAAGGGGGTCTACTTAAAGGGAGCTGCCTTCAGATGTGGATCAGAGTGGCCTAATATCACAGCACAATGTGCAGGTACCAGGATGCAGGAGAACCTTCCCCTGCGTCTGAAGATTAACACCTAGCTTGGCCTAATTGCTATGTAGTTATAAACAAACAAATTAAGACACAGATGTTTAACATTGCAGAGCAAGAGTGAAAGAATGCAAAGGAATATTGATAGAAATCATAACAAATTTTCAGTTTAACAGATTGTTACCTGGGGGGAAAGGATTAAGAGGTTTGAAGCTCTGCAATGAATACTGCCCAGTGAATAAGTTTTATTTAACTTATGCATGACTATGAAAAATTTTCCATGTATATGAAAAGTAAAAGGCTTAATGCGTTGAGTAAAAATATTCTTGACTAGTGAGCATGGGTCATTGATTTATTATGAGGCAAAAAAAAGATCATTGATAAATAAAAAATATCGGGGAATTCCCTGGCTGTCCAGTGGTTATGACTCCATGCTGTCACTGTTGAGGGCCCGGGTTCAATCCCTGGTCGGGGAACTAAGATTCCACAAGCCGCATGGTACAGCCAAAAAAATTAATAAAATAAAAAATATCTAATTAAATTCCTAAAAGTGAAATACTTATGACTACTAGGAAATAACAACAACATTATACGTACATAAATGCATATACTTGTCAACCCTTTAAAATTAAAAATGACCCTCCTCAGAAACTCCTAGTTATAAAATAATGACAATGTAACCATTACCTATCAAAATATGTGGAATGAGAAAAGCCTATACTTAGTAGATGAATCATGTTTCATATTTCAAATCAAAGCACTACAAAAATATTCCACCCTAGACAACACAAGGAATGTTACGGCCAGTACTGCCCTGAGGAAAAAGGTCAGTAGAATGTTCACAACGTTTTTCAGATTGTGAACTTAGAAATTGGTAAAGATTGGTAGTGATAGCAGTACATATTTTTCTGTATAAACATTAATATTTATGCCCTATTTTTGAAGCTATACCAACAATAATATATATTGGGGGAAATTAGAGTAAGATAATTTTAATATTCTCATATTATTTAAAAGGGGAGTAGAAATAATGAATCATTTTAGCCCTCAGTAATTTAAGCATGCATAGCAAAATTTCAAGAGGAAGTCTGTTAAGAAGCAAGGCAGAGTTTATAAGTTACAAGCACTGTAGGGAAACATATAATAAGAATATGAAACATTGTGGGGGAAATGAGAAAGTAGACAAAATAATGAAAATAAAGATATCACTAACACATATACACAGAACTATCATTTCCAAAAGAAGAGACTGACAAATTCACCATTATTACAGATAATTTTTTTAAGTTGGCAAAAAGTACTTAAGGTTAGAGAAGATTTAAACAACATGCAAATTGATTTGAACAAACATACCTAGAATTGTATACTGCCAAGTTAGAGGATGTGAATTTTTCCAAGGCATGAAACATTACAAAAATTGCATACACAATAGGCCACAGGTTAACACACTTAAAAAAATAAGGGTCATACAAGATAGGTTCTTTGATTAGAATGCAATTGGTCAGAAATCAATAACCAAAAGATAAAGTTACCATTGAACACCAAAAGAAAGCCCAATTTCAGAGTATTTCATGAATCAAATAAGAAATAACTTCGAAATTACAGGGAATTACCTCATAAACTCTGCCCAAACCCAACTAGATATCAGGCTTGAAAGAATTGTCCAGCCTGGATCCTAAATCCTTGTAAATTCTCTTCCTTAATTTCCTCAGTTTGAGACATTATTAAGATTCTGTCAAAGTAGTGTTCTCTCTTACTGCACCAAATCTAATAAGCTTCTTTTTTCTTGATTAACATGTTTTCCTGAAGGCTTCTGGGGAGTCAGCATTTGACAGAAGGCATTTCATCTGGAATTACATTAAGGCACCTTAATAGATGAGCATTAGTGAAGACCTGGATTTCTGTGTTTTCGCTGAATTGGGATGAATAAAAGTCTCACAGCTAATATTTTTCTGCCTATGTTCAAGACAAGGAGCTCAAGTCTTTCTTCCACAAAATAGAACCGAACGGTAACAAAAATGCTACCTATCAAAATTCAGTGATGTAGTTAAAGATGGTACTATGGAAGTTTAGAGCTTTAGATGCATAGTTTAAATAAGCAATAACTCAGACTTAAGAATAATGATGCAAACATCCAAATGAAGTCAGGAACAGATGCAAAAGATACAGAATACACTCATTGGACAAAGAGAAGTAAATGATAAAGAGAAAAAAGAAATGCATTAGAAATCAAAAGATATATTAAAGGGTCTCAAAAGATGACCCTTTGCAAGCACTAAAATGTTTCAAAAGTAGACCTTTTTACTTATCACAAATTGATAATCAAGTCACATATAAAAAAATATGATAAAAGGGGCTGAAGCCAGTTAGCCTGATGTGAACCTTTTAGATAAGTTTAATCATCCTTCAATGGCAGCCTCTCTAAGACATTTTTAAAATACAAAATTGAATTTCTCTTCTTAGAGAATGGGGTCAGTCTCTACTGATCGAAATAAGAGAGGGCGGAAAGCATAGGTTTCTTCCTTTTAGAATTTTTCTCCTTTTATACTGAAAAGAAACACAAAATTCATATTGGCAAAGCTTTTATGATGCCTTGTTTATCACTAGATCTTTTCCTGGTTTCATTAGATCTTTTTCCTGATTCCAGCTACTAATTCTGTTTTTAACATAAAGAATGAAAAGAAATTGATTATTTGGTACAATGACAGTTCATTCCAGGTTTAATTTTATCACCCACAGGAGTGTGTGTGGGAGAGGCACATCTATCTATCTATCTATCCATCTATCATCTTAATCATCTATCCATTTTTGTTATTTAAATCCAAGGATGTACACATGACAGAAATGAATAACAAAAGACACTCTTTAATACCAGATACTCAGGGTAACAATAAAGCAGATGTTTTCAACCTCAGTTGACAAGGAATCTGCTCTTATTGTTAATCTGCATTTGCTATTGAAGTCACAGCAAACTCAGATTTATTCTTCTCTGTGCTTTCCATTTATTGCCACAAGGACTAAAACCTTGAAGTCCTAAGGTTTGAAACGGCCTGAATGTTTTATTGTTCTAAACATTTTCTATACACACCTAAATATTTTTCTCAGATTATGCATTCCAGAATTTTTTAAATTTAAGTATTCATGATCTCCTCCTCTATTATTTAAATAGCATTAAATGCATATAACAATTGTGGCAATATTCAGTGACCTTTTGGTGTGGAATAATATTTCACCTAGGCAGAAGAGTGTAAAAGAAAACCTTGGTCTTATAAATAGATGAACAGATATTATACACCAGCCCTGAGATTATTTCTGCTGTTTAAAAAATATGTGGATATCTTTAAAAACATCTTTGTAGCTAAATGCAGTCTTTGATTTTGACATGCATTTCTTAAATTATGAATGGTTTTCAGTACTTTCCTTATGTTTTTTGGACAATTTCCAATTGTTTTTCTATTTTCTGTGAAATAATTGTTCATATCCCTTACAAATTGTTTTACTTGGTATAGTTTCTTTTTTTTCTGTGGAATCTTTGTAAATTGAGAATATAAACCTCAATTTGTCTTATGTTTGTCTTATGTTTTTCAAACCTCTCTCAGTATCTTGTTTCTTTTTGCTTTAGTTATTGCAATTTTCTCTATATGAGATTAAATTTATACGGAGACAATTTTATTTTTTTTCTTTTATGGATTTCATGTCTTCCTAGGAAAGCCATTGACACTTCAGAACTAGAAATAAACTTATCCAGGTTACTTCTCGTATGTTGAAGGTTTCATTTTATTTAATTTTAGCTGTTTGATCGATGTGAACATTATTCTGCTGTAAGGTGAGCTCATCTTGTTTATATTTATTTGTAAATGAAGAGCTCCATATTTTTTTCTGTAGCTAGAAATATCGGTTATTGTGTACCTACCATTCCGCACTGACTTGAAATGATACTGTGGTCTAGAATACGTCTGGGACAGATTTTATTTTTCAGTGGCAATCACAACAGATATGATCCCACTCTCCATGCTTTTCTTTCTACATGGCAGTGACACTCCTCCATTGAGAGATGCGTCTTTGCTCCCTCCCTTTCAACATGGCAACAACTATGTATCCGATTTGGCTAATAGAATATGGCAGGAGTGATGCTCTATGACTTCTGAGGCTTGGTCATAAAATACACTAGAGCTTCTTCCTAGGCTAATGGGAAGTCCTTGGGAGTCCTGAACCTCCAATGTGAGTCCAACCATCCTACACCCACCAATGAGTGGTGAGATCACAGATAAAGTGAGAGAAATATCTGAGGGGGCTCAGGTGTTCCAGCCCCCAGCCGTTTGAGTCTTCCCAGTCTGAGGCGAGGCAGGTGAGCAAGGGTACCTTTAGATGCTTCAGCCACCAGCCTTACAGACATGTGGGTGACACCGAAAGGAGAGAGGAGCTAGCTGCCCCTCTAAGCCCTGCCCAAATTGCAGATTTGCTATATGAAATTTTGAGGTGGAGTGTTTTACAGCAATAAATAACTGGAATAATTCCTACAGAGCTTTCATTTCATCTATTCTGCTGCAACTCACTGATTTACTTTTTATTCCTCCATAGCTATCAGATTTTTAAAGTTTCTCTACCTTTAAAAAATAAAATGTGGGCCTTCCCTGGTGGCACAGTGGTTGGGAGTCCGCCTGCCGATGCAGGGGACGCGCGGGTTCGTGCCCCGCTCCGGGAAGATTCCACATGCCGCAGAGCGGCTGGGACCGTGAGCCATGGCCTCTGAGCCTGCGCGTCCAGAGCCTGTGCTCCGCGACGGGAGAGGCCACAACAGTGAGAGGCCCTCCTACCAGAAAAAAAAAATATATATATATGGTAGAAAAAAATTTTCTGTTTTACAGAAAATTTCTTGGACTTTTTCTGTCTCTTCTTGTTTGTTCTTTCTTTCAAAAAAGCAAATTAATTTAATACCCTCAAGCAAAAGAAATAAAAAAAGCACAACAACAAACAGAACAAATAAACCCTGTTTGGTTAAATTGCTATCCCATTAAATGTTAAGCACAATTGGGAGATAATTGTTAGTTTCATTTCATCAGCTCCAAGAGCGAGCTATGCTTTAAAATTTATTTACATCTTTATTTTGATTTAAACAAAAGCTTTTAAAATTTTATTTGTGCAGGTTGTTTTGATATAGACTATTTCCTGGCAATGGGTACTCAATAAATTTAGCTATTGTGATAGGTTTGTGGCTTTTTCTTTTTTTCTTATTTGTAAGGCAATCTTTATTTTCAATGTGTTCTTTTACCGTTGTAAGGGGATTTTTAATTCAATTATATTGATATCTTAAAATGGTTACTTCATTTTTACCATTGATTTCTGCATATTAATTTTATTACTAGTCACTCATTACATTCACTTTCCATTTATAAGATTTTAGATGATGCTTTCTGGGGTTTTTAGTTATTCAGTGAAGACATGTAAGCCAATAAGTTATTCTTTAAAAAAAAAACAGGTATCTATGTGTTCCTATCCTGCAAATAATATTTTTATTCTCATTACTGTCTCTAGCCTCTTGGCAGTAACGCAGGGCAGAAGGAACATTCCATGCAGCAGGACTTGCTAAAAGCACAAGGATCTCAACCTTCACAAGCCTCCTGTAATAAAAGCTCATTGTTTTCCAGTTCGGATCTCTTTGCTAGTAGTGCCAACAGCGATAGCAGTGAGGCAGAATGATATGTATACCGTGGTGCTTGCAGTGGCTCTGAAAATCTAGCAGGAGTTAGGAGGAACCTACAAGGACGCAGGATGCCCCGCACACAGGTGTGGTGCGCTCCTGGACCATGCCAGCAGCTGCCCGCAGAGCTCTTCTTGGCCCACTGAAACAACCACTCACAAAATTCTCCGGTCCACCTGTGAGGTGGAGTTAGCTAGAGGTGATCTTCCATAACACCAGCAAACTGCTCTATCGCCTCACTACAGTGCTACTAATAGAAGGAGAGGACAAGGTAATCCCGGCACCTGGGAGCCACAGCCCCGCCATCCAACGGTGTCAGCGCCAGTCCAATCCAGCTGACCCCCGATGACAGTCTCGCACCTTAGGGTCACAAGCAGATACAACAGGGCTGGCTTTCTGCAGCTTTGTTCAAGCTCTTCCTCCTTGCCCTCTGACACAGCCCGTGTAATCCACCAAGCACGAATCTATAGTTAATTATCTTCTTTCACGTTTTCCAAAGTGTAAATCAAGTAAACGTATTGCTTATAAAATTGTGACTATATTCACATTTTATTTCACCACTGATTATTTTTATGTCCCTAGAGTAAATGTCCTTGTTTGTTTTTATAATGTCCTCAGTCTATTAGGTGCTTTCTGGGGTCAGCACTTTAAGGGCAGGATTTCTTGGATTCATACAACAATCAGAAGTAGATACTATTATTAAACCCATTTCTCAGTTGAGGAAAGTGAAGGGTTGAGAGATTGGGTAACTTGTCCCAGGTTCCAGCTGGTTAATGAGGAAGGCTGGATTCCCAGGCAGGAAAAGTGAGTTCAGGGGAATCAGACAGGCTCACGCCACACTCTCTTGCCCCTGAAGATTCCTTGTGAGGGGTAAGAGTTGAATTTCGTCAAATGCATTTTAGAAATTTATTGAACTAAATGTTTTATGTTAATCTGTAGTAATATGTAAATATATATGCTTTATTGAAGAATCCCTGCAATTAATACAATGCTGAATTTACTTTATTTTATTTGCATTTTTTCACATTGCTATTTTATAACGGTGATTGCTCTAGAGAATTATTTTAATGCCTTCTTTATCAGGTTTAAGTATTTCAATTTTGCTGACTTGGTAAAAACAAGAAAGATTTTTTTTCTCATAGTCTCTCTTTTAAAAACATATCTGAGTTATTTATACTGTAGGTCTGTGTCTTTAACAGCATGTGAGAACTGCTTAAAGGCAGTATTTTGTGTATATACTCCTGCTGCGTGTGATATCTGTAGTAACAAAGATTGCTGGAATTAAAAAAAAGTCCTAAATTGTCTTCATGTATATAGATTTATGTTTGTTTTGTTATGGTGGTGGGAGGAACGGTTACTTGATTTATCAATTCCAACTTTGCCACGCAGGCTGTGGAATTTTTAAGTTTCGCGGGGATATTATGGGGCGATGCGAAGTTAGCACACTGCCTGACATGTAATAATCGGTGAGTAAATATTAGCTATAATATAATTATCATTACGTGTACAAATTCTAGTGTTTTGGAAAAAGACAGATATCCACCTAAGTGCTTTGCTTTTGTTTTTGTATTTGTTTTGTTTTCTGATAGACCCCTTACTTGTGGTGGACTCAATATAAAATAGGATTATTTAGATAATTAAAATCTTATAGATGCGTTCACATTCAAAATCTTTTTTCAAAGATTTATAATACTCTAGATGGTTTCAAATTTTGACACACTGCAAGTGATTCCTCCCTAACAAGGTACACGAAGAAGGTTTTTTATAGGTCATTTGTAAAGGCATGTATTATTTTAAATTTGTATTAATTATGTGAAATGATTTGTGTATCTTTTCATATCAGGGATTAATATATTCAATAAATTTTGTGAAGTCCTGATACAGATCTTAAAAATTTTAGCCACTAACCTTTTTTTGGTAAAATAATTCCAAATTGAGTGAATTTTATATATCATAAGCTTTCATTTTTTTCTGGGATAAATGCCAAAGTGCAATTTCTGGATTGCATGCGAGTTGCATAATGTTTTGTTTGTTTTGCTTGCGTGTTTGTCTTCAGAAACTGCTAAGGCCTTTTCCACAGTGGCTCTACCATTTCCCATTTAGACCAACAATGTATGGGAGTCGGTTTCCCCACATCATCAGCATTTGGTGTTGCAACTATTTTTTATTTTAGCCCTTCTGGTAGGTGTATAGAGATATCTCATTGTGGCCTGAATTTGTGTTTTCCTACCAGATAATGATTTTCAATATTTTTTGAGCATTTGTTTGCCATCTTTATCTTCCGTGAAATGCCTGTTCATGACTTTGGACTATTTTCTAATTTTTTTTTTTTTAACTATTGAATTTTGAAAGTTCCCCCATCCCCCCAAATTCCAGATACGAGTCCTTTGTCACATATGTAGTTTGCAAATATTTTCTCCAAACCTGTAGGTTATCCTTTTGTCCTCTTTACATGATCTCTCACAGAGCTATAGTGATTAATTTTGATGAAGGCCAATTTATCAATTATTCCCCTTTTATGGATCACACTTTTGGTGTCGATTCTAAAAATTCTTCATCTAAACCCAGATCCCTAAACCTGTCTGTTATGTCTTTTTGTAAAAGTTTTATGGTTTTACGTTTTATATTTAAGGCCAAGATCCATTTGAGTTTTTGTATAAGGAGTGAAGTTTATGGCAAGTTTCTATTTTTTGCCCATGGATGTTTAACTCCTCCAGCAGCACTTGTTGAAAAGGCTATCCTTCCTTCATTAAATTGATTTTGCACCTTTGAGAAGAATCAGTTGGGCATATTTATGTGGGTTTATTTCTGAGTTCTCTATTCAGTTTCACTGATCCATGCATCTGTCCCTCCACAAATATCACATAGTCTTGATTATTACTGTACCTGTATTAAACTTTGAGATCAGATAGACTGAGCTGTTCCACCTCATTCTTCTCCCTCAAACTTATTTTAGTTATTCTAGTTCCTTTGCCTTTCTAGAAAATTTTAAAATAACCTTGTCTAAATCTACAAATAATCTTCCTGAGATTCTGATAGAAATTGCCTTAAACCTATATTATCAATGTTGGGAAAACTGACATCTATACTATGTTGAATCTTCTGAGCCATGAACACAGGATGTCTCTCAGTTTACTTAGAGCTATGATTTCTTTCATGGGCATTTTATAATTGTTAGCATATGGATCTGTACATCTTTCGTTAGATTATTTAAAATGGAGTATTTCATTTTCTTTGTAGTGATTGTGAATGGTATTGTGTTTTTAATTTCAGTTTCCACATCTTCATTGTTGGTATGTACATATGTGAGTCATTTTTGTGTGTTGATTTTGTATCCTGTGACCTTGTTTAACTAACTTGTTCATTCTGGGATTTTTTTTTTTTTTTTTTGGTTTCTTGGGATTTTCTATAGACAGACGTCATCAGCAGATAGGAGCTGTTCTGTTTCTTCCTTTTCCCTCTGTATTTTCCTTTTATTTCCTTTTCATGCCCTTTTGTTCTGGCTATTATTCTTATTATTCAGTTAATTTCTGTCCTGCCTGCTTCCATATGTTGTTATTTTCTAAATTGGCATTTTAGTATTAGAAATAGTATAATCCATTTAGAGAGATGATAGGAAACATCTTTCTATCCCTTTTACAGGAGATCTTTCTATGGCATAGAAAAATCAAGAGTTAAGAAGGTCTTTTTGAATGTGATTCTGCTGTTTACTCTTTGAGCTTTGGAATGTTGCATTAGCAATTTGAGCCTCTGATTCCTCATCTAGTAAATGGAATAATAGTACTTATTATAGGGGGAAAGGACATTTCGGCTCATTTTTACAAACAGACGCTTCTATTACTCCATCCTGGTTGTCCTCCAATAGAGGATAATTTAAAATTCAAACTTGATTATTTAGAGCTCAAGACAATGTTTTGGAATCATTATTGGTGGTTGATGTCATTCTGTCTTAAAAACCCAAACTCATCTTTCTTATTCCTTCTTAGTTTTAGGGGTAGTCAGACCCAGGCAGAGTCTACAAGCTTGGGGAAGACCAAATATGTGAGCCCATGAGTACTATAGGTTCTCTGTAGCTGGTGGATCCATAGACTTTAGGTCCCTCTTTGATCCTCCCTCTCTCTCTCTCTCTCTCTCTCTCTCAGTTGCTCTCTCATTGAATACAGGAGGTCAGGCCTACTTAAACACAGTGATTGCTTACTGTAATGGGAAGATCTAAGTCAACATTGCTAATGTCCAGAGGTATTTATTTCCTAGAGTATCCGTGTAAATTCTGACACTATCAGCAATCAGGTTATCTCATATTTAATTCTATCAAATCACCAATTTGTTTTCTCTGCTGCATGCATAAATCCAGAGCAGAGATTACAAAATGCACAAAACTAGATTTAGTTGCAATTTAGAAATGCTGTCATCCATGGAAACTCATGTCTTAATTATCACATTTATGTCGTTTTTTTTTTTTTCTTTTTCTAATTAAGGCTAGTGGAAGTTGTTTTATTTCATTCTAGTGTTGTTTCTGTATTTTGGCAGTCTCAATCCTTTCTCTATAAGAAGGCAATTGAACTTGATTTTTAACTGCTGAAATGAAGCTAAGATGCACATAAAATTTTTCTTTTAATTGTCATCTTATATTTACTAAAATATTTCCATGTCACGAGGCACTGTAAGTTACTCAGTTCTGAAAAATTCATGATAATCTGAGTTTCAAGTGAGATCTCAAGCTATACTCGTATAAGATTCAAAGCATAAAATGGCACAGAGTTGAATGTGTAATGACTTCTATTTTTATTAGCCATACTGTAGCTTGTAAGCATTTCCATATCCCATACTGTGTGACTAGTAACATAGATATATGTAAAGTAATCCAGGGTTAAGAGTAATCCACTCAAGATATCTTCACTGACAATGTGCCACTGATTTTGAATGCAAACCTTAAAAGCACAGGTGTTGGGCTGTCAACAGTTGTGCATTTTTGACTGATTACTGCATTACCATGCTATTGTATAAGAAATATCTCTAGACAGGCAATTGCCTTGTGAGATTGATCTAGACTCACAGGTGAATACAACTTTTAAAAGGGTGGCATGGCTGTAATTCTTTACATGCTAGAATTGTCATCCTAACAATTTCTTCAAGAATTATTGGCTACTCTATAATCTGCGGCTTGTATGCTGAAAAGCATGTAGATGTCCAGTTACAACTCCCTCCCAGGTTAAAACAGAGTGGCTGCATCCTTGAGAACTGCACGTAGATTACCTAATTATCCTCCTCCCCTTAAAACATTCTGTCCTCGTGCTTCATCTCTAGTGCTATTTTCCTTGTTCAGAAGCATGGGCTTCATTTTGGACATTTCCTGAAGCTAATTGATGGACCGGGCAAAGCTTCAGTGTCTAATTGTCATGGTTCAGTCACCGTGACTGCACAGATCTGCTTCCTGCTGGTTCAGTCTTACTCTCACCACACAGAACTTGACTCTGACAGTGAATAAGCACCGAGGCCTCACCTATGCCTCACTGTGCCATTTTCTGAGTTCTCCACTCTTTTAAACACCCCTTTCAGTTATACTTCCCTCCACCCCTTCTTTAATGATGATCTCCTTGCAGGTGTTTAGAAAATCCTGATGATGAGATAAATATCTTATTTGTCTCTAATGTGGATTTTCTCAAATTCTGAATTGCCAGAGAAAATCACCCGAATGTCCCTCTGATACGTAATTCTTAGCAGGACAAAAATCCAAATAGATTGTATTCAAATTTCCTATCTCTTATAGCTTTGTCAGGAGTCTCTTTCTTTCAACCTCACATTCTCCGCGCTGTGCAAACTTTCACAGTCTGTGAGGTGCTCTCTATTTAATGCTTCAAAACACTAATAATTTTTCAATGAATTTCTTTTCATTTTTTCCACATTATATTTAATCCCATAAATTCCAAGCTTGCCTAGACCTTTGAAACCCAAATGAGGATTATTTCGGCCATAGATATAAGGTAGTATGATAGGTTTAGTTATATTGTGGTTAATAAAATCTCAGCCCTTATAACAAGAACTTATTTCTTGCTTAAGCTTGAAATCTATAAACTGCATTCTTTCCATTCTTCTACTTGGAATCCTGCTTGATAAGGTTCACACCATATTTTCTAGTTGTAATGCAGTGTGTTTAAAAGCATGTGTGTGTGTCTGTATTCTATAGATTCTAAGAGTTTGGGAATTAATAGGGGAACTTAGTTTGCTTTCCCTCTGAATCTAGAACATACTTTTGAACAAATTATTTCAAAACGTACTTTTTGAAACATTGGTAGGAAAGGTTTCGATTTCTTAGCGAACAGGATTTAATATAAATAAGTTTCAGTTATTGACATTGACCGTAGTCAATGAGGCTGAAAAACGTCAAAGAAGATAAACACAGATGCTTTGAAATAATACAGATTTTGCTTGTAGGGCATACTTACAAATGGCTAACTGCAGTGTTTTAAGAGTTTTTATGTCCTTAATGCTTTGGTTGCTGCATTGAATATTTATATTTTGATAGTTTTATGTCGTCAGAGAGAATGTTGCTCTGTTTCTTTCTTTAGATCAGTTATAATTAAGTTAGCTCTTAAATGTACCCATCAGGGAAACAGAAGTCTTCCTGACCTTCATGATTAGATTAAATCCTTATATACTAGACATAGTTGCAGTTTTTCATTAATACATGTCATTATTTTATCATGTTTACCCCATCTACTGAACTATAAAATCTATAAGGGTAAAAGACATCAATATTTGACTGTCAGTGTACTTGTATTAGTGAAGCCTCAATATACTAGCCCCTTGACAAAGATTTTTAACTAAATGGATCAATACAACGTATTTTTGAAAGTATTATTTTGTAGATATCAATCTTGTAAGGGGCAGATAGTATGAGTCAAGCATATTCAATCTCTAAGTCAAAGAACATTTCCAATAATCTGAGAAGAATGAAAATAAATGATTTTCCATTTTAGCTTTTCAAATTGTGCCCTTCTTGTGAGATTAAGTTTTACCCCAGTGTACATCAATAAAAGGACTAGCACATGTACTTATATATAGCCCTTGTTATAAAAGCCAAGGCATTTTCAATTGCAAATGATGGGCAGTTTTGCTCAAGTGATACAATAGGATCTACTGAGTCATGAAACCAAGAAATACAAGGATAAGGTTGACTCTGGTAAGATCTGTACAAGGAGATCCAAACAATGTGAAATGTGATAAAAAATTTAATGTCTACCATCTCTCTATCTATTATCTATCATTTTTCTATCTATCTATCTACATATCTATCTATGTATCTAGCATCTCTCATGTATTTTCTCTCTCTCTCTGCTCCTCCCCCCACCTCCCGAGCTCTCTCTCTCTCTTTCTCTTTCTTTCTCCCCTTCCTTCCTCCTCTCCCTTCTCTCCTCTTCTCCCCTCCCCTTGCTTTAGATGTCGTTGCTGTCTTAGGATGTGGCATTATTCTCAGACAGGCTCCTCCAGAGTGATACAAGAATGGCCCCTGTCAATTCCCATCTTACCTCCTTCTCACCAGCGATACAGGATCAACAGAGCCTCTCTTTCTAAATAGCAGTTGCAAAGTCCTCTGATAAAATTCTCTTTAATCTATGATGTGTCACATGCCAACTGCTGATTCAATCACTGAAGCGATTAGGCTCAGCCTTGGGACATTTGGAGTGAGAACAGTGCAATATAAACAATGATTCAGAAGGGGAGAAAAGAGGTTTCCAAAATGATTTGCAAGGAAGCAAAACTATGTTGCTGCAATAGATATGGTAAGGATGGTTAGGGGTGGTTTCTTTTCTGTCTCTGAGTGGTTTCATTCCTGATTCTAAAGTGTGACATAACAACAACTTGTCTTTTATGCATTCAGTGGGAAAAAAATACCCCATTGAATGCCTCATTTTACTTTTGACGGTCTTTTGGAATGTTTTTATTTTAGAATATCTTTGTTCCTTTCTCTGCCGCAGAACTAAGATTCACATATACCTTTTACTTAAAATCTTCTGAATCCAAATGTCAGAATTTGGAGAGTAGCTTTCTATTAAGCACATGATTGATTTATAGCTGTTATCGCTGCTTCTCTGCGTACCTTTAAGTGAATTGCTTCCTTATGTGTACATTCTTTTCTTACCTAGAGTTGACATCAACTTAAACTACTGATTGTCTCTAGCATCCAAATGCCATATTATTCCTCCTCTTCTTATAAAAATAGAGCATAACTTGGAACAAATTTTAATGTATTTATAACTATGGCACTTCATTAATTATTGATCTACTTTTATTAATTAATTTGTACATGTATTAAAGTATCAAAATATTGTGAAAATAAGTGCTGTGGAGGATACAAAGGAATACATACAGTCATCTTTGTCTTTTTAGGAACATGCAGTTTAGTTGAGGGGATAGTCATAGTAACATTGTCAACAAACAGTGCTTCAAATCTGAACCAGCATGAGATAAATTTACAGGAATTCAGATCATTATGAGAGAGTGTTTGCTGGGATGGCCACATGAGGTAGAACTTTAAAAAATGTTTTTACAATTTTGCATGTTTCTTATCAAAATTTCTTGCCACAGAAAAATTTACCTCGATGATAATATGAAACAGTAGTATGGCTGACTTTATGTTTTGCTGAGTTGATGGTTTTTTGTTGTTGTTTTTTAGTTTGTTTTTGCAGGTCACTAAATGGAGCTAATGTCCAGGGTTGGGGTGCAATAACACATAAGTAGTTAAACAAACTACTTTCTATATTTTAGACCTATATAGACTCTAACAAACAATGTGTTTTTAAATTTATTGAACTCTATGAACTATAGTCAATTTAGGTTATACCTGTTAGTAAAGATGATGATGATAAAAGTAATAGATAATAGTTATTGACTTTTAATATGACGGGCATTATTTTTAGCCTTTTACTTATATGAATTCACTTAATTATTTAATTATTACAAAGCTGCTGTTGTTACCTTTTACTTTAAAGCTATGAAAATTGATAATAACATTTTCATCAGATTATTGATTCTAGTATGTTATTGCATCCTAGAATTTTTTTATTTTTATTGTACAATTTGCTCATTAAACATATTTCCATGTCTATTTTATAATTTTTCCTGTATTTTTAGCTATAATATAGAAGCTGCTCAATTTTCAAAATGAAAATAAAATAAAATAAATCTCTTTTAACCTTGATTTTGAAAGGTTATCTTTCATTTCCTAACTGACTTGGGCAAACAGTGAGTTGCTAATTTTTTGTTTTAATTTTCAGTTGGTTTCATTTCATTTAGTTATTTCACAAAAGGAGTAGAATTACATTTCAAAGAGAATTTCTTATAGATATTTCCACAGTTAAGTGGGATTTTGTAAACTAATATGTATTACACAAACTTACAGAAACATTAGATTTGCTATTTATAATTTCCTTAAAGACCTTGCCATAAAATTTATCAAGTAAAATTCAATTGTTTCACTGCTCAATTTACAGTAAAAAAATGCTTTGCATGTTCTAACCAAATGCTTTAACTTACAATCATCCGTTAATGTTTTTAATTTCATAATTTTCTAATGAAATAACTTGGCTTTGTATCAATTTCATTGAAAAGAGACAAATCAATAAAAATCGTATTTATTTATTGATATTAGGGATGCATATTTTTGTTCTGTATGAAGGAACTTCTTAGTATCTAGGTTCCTGTTAACTAATCATACATTTTCTCTTAGAAAACAGCATGAGGAAATTACACAGTATGGGTGTTCATAAGGCAAATTACATTTGTAAACATGTGTTTGCATAAATGACTCATTTTCCTGAAAGGGATATAAATGATTGTAATTACCCTACTGGTATCTTCACTTATTAGGCATGATTTTTACAAGTTATACCTTCTCACTGACTAATAGTTATCACCTATGAAATGGCATTAAAAAGACACCTGTTAAAATTTTTTAATGACTATTAAATGAAATTACACATCAGCACACTGAGGAATATGTTTGGCGCATGCCCTCGCTCTATATGCTTAGGTGTTGTTTTTACGATCTTTAATAGTACATGTAGTAATTATATTGTATATTTTCACATACTTGTTTTTTTTTTTTTTTTTGCGGTGCGCGGGCCTCTCACTGTTGTGGCCCCTCCCGTCGCGGAGCACAGACTCCGGAAGTGCAGGCTCAGCAGCCATGTCTTAAGGGCCCAGCCGCTCCGCAGCATGTGGGATCCTCCCGGACCGGGGCACGAACCTGCGTCCCCTGCATCAGCAGGCGGACTCTCAACCACTGCGCCACCAGGCAAGCCGCACATACTTGTTTGATAGGGATTGTAATTGGACTCTGAATAATTTTTATAAGGTCCTATATTTTCAGGTAATGAAAACAAGTCATTACTTCTTTATATGTGCTTGATTTGTAAACAGACTAATGACACTACCTGAATCTTGATTTCCAGGATTTTCTTTGGAAATTTACTATGGAGATATTGGATAAACCTCATACCACTTAGGATGTTGAAACTAGTGAGATCATAGCTAAAATCAAAATAATGTCTTAGCATCCATTTAAATGATATATTTTGTATATATTTGTTAGATCATTTATAATGTTATTATAAACCATCCTACAAATGGTTTTAAAAGATGTTTCTAACACACTACCTCATAAATTTTATGCAACTTTACCCATTAATGCCAAGAAATAAAACCTTTAACTACATGACCTCTGGACAAGATGTTACAGAATAGTCCTTGAAGACAGATTCTAGGCATATGACTACCAATTAAGATAAAGTACGAAAATAAGGGAATAACTGTCATCAATGTCTTTGTACGGGTTATTCTCTTAATGCCCTGGAGTACATCCAGTGCCATTGGCAACATGGACAGAATCTGAGAAGTAGGTTGCCCTGGAACAAGTAGAAACATTGTCTTCCTCCCCACTTAAGTTCGCATCTCTCCACCAACCCTCCATGTTCCTTTCGGCTTGACTAAGCTTTAGACAAAGGTCTTCCTGATTCTAGGACCCAGACCACCTCCCTTTTCTGAAAGCATTTACTTTAGAGAACTTGTAATTGTAAATCCTTTCTCTGCCCCTTTGAGATATAAATCTATAAAAGAAAATCTTTTGCCAGTTTCAAGACCCAGGGAATGTCTTTCTCGGTGACTTGGGATCCATCCCATTGAGATGCAATCCTCAAGAAGAAAGATGCCACCACCTCCCAGCTTTGTGGGACAGGGTAAGCCTGCCTCTAATGGGTACCTCTTGCCAACTTGTAAAACTACCTTCTGTGATGGAGTGATGAGACAGTTTCCTTTTCCTTTAGGTAGGAAACACGGTGACCTAAGATTCCCCCTGACCCTAGCTCTTAAAAATTCTCCAGCCCTTTCCTTTTTCAGTAAATTTGAGCTCAGACTGAGTTCTCGCTTCTCTATTGCTATAACCTTGAACAAGGTCTTCCTTGCCTCTTTAAATTTGCTCCGTGCAACTGGTGTTTTGACAATATTCATGTGTCTCCTAACTGCCTCTTTTCCCCTTTCTGTCTCTGTAGCCAGCTACACATCTGTTTACATTTACACCTATCTTTGGGTGTACTCAATGGCAGTAATGAAAATATTTGCCTTCTGTTAAAACATTTGGTCAATTGGGTAATCTAAACAGACAGAAAGTGGCCTATAATTTATATGCTCAAAGGGAATCTGTCTCTGCTTCCTCATTAGTGCTTTCACATAGTCTTTTGAGAGATGAGAAAATCACAGTCGAATTCTTCCTTTAAAAATATGCCATTTGGGGACTTCCCCAGCAGTCCAGTGGTTAAGACTCTGCCTTCCAATGCAGGAGGTGTGGGTTCAATCCCTGGTCGGGAAACTAAGATCCCACATGCCATGGGGTGCAGCCAAAATCTTAAAAATAAATAAAAAATAAATAAATAAAAATACACCATTTTAAGAGAGTATGAATTTTCTTTTACATTCAAATAATTACATACCTCATTAGGGTTTTCATGGGAGTTTATTTGCCCCCATATATGCAGTTTTCTTATGATATAAACTGGACTTTTACATACATAACCAGAAATTTTTATCTTAAAATTTCAAGTAATATTTTTAAAATAATTTCAAACTAACTAAAGTACAGTGAGAGTTCTGATCAGTGTGAAGGCAAATGAAAATAGGAAGAATAGTGTCAGTGAGGAAGAAAATGAAGGTGGGGGGGGCGGGGAGTTAGCAGCAGCTACAACATACAGATCTGTGCGTGCCACGGGGCAGTTCTTGAAAAAAAAGGCGGCATTAAATAGAATGGGTTCAGGTGAGCAGAGTCAGCCATGACCACAGATTTAATATTAAAATAATCATTTGCTCCATTATAAAGAACTGTTTGGAAGGTCAACATTCTGATGAAGGAAATGATATGAATGAACCTTCAGGATTTTTATTTGATAAAATGGACACAGCTTTGGTGAATTAGAAATGGCGGGGGATGACCCTAAGCTTAGTCTTATGGAATGAAAAGATTCTTGGGTCCATTATTTATATGGAGGACTGGAGGAGAACCAGTTTTGCAGTAGAGGGAGTGAAGATCATGGTTGGGGGCATTCAGAGGAGAGGGACTTCAACTAGGAAGTTGGATACCTGCGTGTGGAACTCAGAGGTGATGTCTAGGTTTTTAAAATAGACGTATCTCATATTCATGCAGTTTATAGCCTTGTTTATGTTCATTGTTTAATGGAGTTTCTAGAAGGAGAGTGCCACGCACTTGATCAAAAGTGATATTCCTCCATCTGGAAGCCTGTAATCTTAGGTCACATGCAAGTATGGGAACAAAAACGTTCACTGAACAATGTTTTTAGTTAAATAATCCCATGGTCCAAACGTCTGAGAAGTATAGAGCAGAATTAGAGGCCTAATAAGAATCTTTTGAGGAAGACAAACGAAAACAACTTTGTTTTGGAAAAGAACAGGGAACTGTCCCATCCAGGAGAGCCAGGGGCTCTTTTAGGCTTTGGGAAGAACTAGATGCTAGAGCTTTGACAAGTCTTTTAACCTTGAGACACCACAGGACTGTTAGAGATAAGGATTAGATGGGATAATGTCAGAGACTTCACAGTTTAATATTCTGGAAATGCATTATTTCTACTGCTCTTTGAATATGTCCCCCCCATACTTTGTATCTTAATTTTCAACTTAAATTATAGCATACTTTGGCATAGCAACTGATGGAGCAATCTTTCATATAAGATTTTCTGCTACTCATTGGCATAAAATGGAAATTATTGAGACTGCTACAGAGCACCAGTTTTTCCCCCATGGGTCCACGAGGAAGTTTAATGTTCTCAAAGGTAAAATTTCCCAGGAGGAAGTACTTATTACCATTTTTCAAAAGCTGTTAGGATCTCCTTGAACCATAAAATGTAATTTTTCAAAAAGAGAAAACACTGTTGTTTCCCTTGGTAGGTGATAATTTGCTTTAAGTCACATAAAATTATCACTTTTATCATTCATATTGGGTCTCCCTAGCTAAATTAATGAGACACAATAAATTTAAATTTTATTTATTGTATTTCTATGAGATCAGGAACAAAATTGATATGCCAATGATACCAAAATAATATAAAGCAACAACTCACACAAATATATTTATGAAAAAACCCGCGATTTTTAAGAAATTTTTCTCAATGACAATCAGTTTAGTTTGCCCCTAAGTATTACAGACTTTCTTTTTTTTTTTTTTTTTTTTTTTTTGCGGTACGCGGGCCTCTCACTGTTGTGGCCTCTCCCGCTACGGAGCACAGGCTCCGGACGCGCAGGCTCAGCGGCCATGGCTCACGGGCCTAGCCGCTCCGCGGCATGTGGAATCTTCCCGGACCGGGGCACGAACCCGTGTCCCCTGCATCGGCAGGCAGACCCTCAACCACCGTGCCACCAGGGAAGCCCCAGACTTTCATTTTGAGGTAAGCATCACCAAGTGTCATCAATGTTCTGTTACTATCCCAAAATACATTTACAAGCAGTATTTGTGCTAATGTACAGAAATTTAATAAAGGGAAATGAAACACCTCACCATTTAGTTTACCTACCACGTTTGGCATGTACTATAGTGATTGCCCTGAACTATCATGATTTCTGTTCACGTATCACATTTACTAGATTGCCAAGCGATCACTAAATGCTGTTTTGTTTAGCTTTGGATACCACCATATCTAGTATGTAGTTGGTGCACAATGAATACTTACTGATACGCATAAGCAATCCTGGGGCCTGGCCTATGTTCCTGTCCTTCTGTTAAACATACTGGGCCTGGGTGAAATGCTGAGCCGGCTGCACTGGGAAATACTTTCTCCTAGAAAATTAGCGTGTGAAGGAACCAACGCCGCTCGCTTTCAAGAAGTTTGCCTTCCTGTGTCCACCAGTCCAAAGCTACAACATCCTGAATGCTGACCCATCCCGATCTGGTTTACACTCATCCAGGTGAGACCGAAAACCCTATGAATATCCTCCCCAAATTTTCCTTTTTTGAGGTATTTCTAGGATTCCAGCAAAGGGGTATTCCTCCTTATTGCTGTAAATCTAGCAAAATTTGCTTGATCAACAGGTTTTTCTGGGACCTTTTGAAAAATTGATGGTCAGTCCACTAAGATCAGATAGAGACATTCTTAGGGCCACGGCTCAGACCCTTTACTCAGAAACTGCTCATTTCCTGGAGGTGTCTGGACCCTCCCTGTGGTGTTTCTCTGATCACAATGGTAATACACGCCCTGCATTGTGTCTGAACTTAAATTTCCTTTTCCAAGTTCTCAAATGTAAATTCCTTTTTTCAAAGGAAATTTTGGTTACCTGAACCAGTATAAAAATTCTTATGCATGGGGAAAGGTGCCATTCTCACACACACAGACATGCTGACATGTTTATTTGCAACCTTGAAATTTGTTAAAGTGATATAAAATGTATACTCATAGAAAAGCAGTTAGCTAGACAATTTCTGTTTCCTGTCTTCTATTACAGTTTTATTCTGTGACCATATAAACAAAAGTTGTGTATTTTGGTTAAAATTGGTAAAGTATTTTATATTTTATAAAATATAATATAAATGGTTAAAACAATATTAGATACAATGGTTATACACTATGAATATGTATATAAAAATCAATATCGTGGGTTCCTTAAGAAAATGATTACAGTTTATTAAAGTAGTAAATTCAATGAGACTCATATTTATTTAATATGCAAAGAAAGTTAATATTTTAAGCTAAAGTTCAAAGTTAAATTCTCGTCTAACAGATTTTTTATATTATGTTTGGGTGGGTTTAAAACACACATATGAACTATACTAAAATTAAGTAAGCTAAGAGTGTGTCATCAGGATTCCCTTCAGGACGTCATTGTGCGCCTTACCAGAACGTAATGAACTCTGCCCAGTTCCAAGCAGTCCCCCACCTTGCAAAGGTCACCTCACAACCACCCAGCTCAGGCCCCCAAATCACATGAATACTTCCTCCAAATTTCCTTGTATTGAGAAAACGCTAAGGTCATTGAGGTGGCATTCTCCCATACTGTAATAAGTCTAATAAACCTAGAATCAATTGCTTACAATTTTATCCAGTAGTCTTGTGAATGCAATAGTTAGCAGTATCCATAATAATTAAAACAAAATTTAAATGATACCTATGGATAATTTTTATGGAAGATATTAAACACAAATTTCTAAAAGATAATAGCATTTTGAAATTCAAGCACCATCAGATTTTAACCTTAATAATATCTTTATGACATTTTTAATATACCATACACTAAATGAGTTTAGAGAACTATCTCTCATTGACAGACTATTTCAATTATATGAAAAAATAAAGGTTAGATTTTTTGCTTGAAAGTATCTTCTAAAAAACATAACGTGACTTCTCTGTTATTGACAGATAGATTAGCTGTGAATGTAACAATTTCTACTTTTTCTTCTTAGAAAGATTGAACCAAAAGCTAGGTCATTCGGCGGTGCCTCTGCCATGTGTCGGGGGTGTGACAGAATGAGAACACTTATAGCCCAAATTAAAATGTCTCACGGTAGTCTCCCAAGTGATTCTGAAATGGAAAAAATAAAAACCAAGGTCAGAAAAATGTCACCGTTTGAACAAGCTGTCAAGCAGCCTCCAAGGAATTGTGTCCAGACGACTTCTATATATACATAAAGTGAAGCTAGAGGCTACAATTCAAATGTGCTTTCATTAAGCCTATCAGGGATTGAGGAAAGACATCTTCCTCTGTTTCCTCTAGGAAGAAAGGGTTTACATTTGTTTCCTTCTCGAATTCTCTCTACTCCTCCAAACTTCTGGGATGGGGATCAAGGAATTGCCTCTGTATTATGATTTCAAAAGGGGCTCTTAATGTGGCATGGGGCATCAGGGGAAGAAGGGCATTAACAAGGCAATGAACTTGCTAGGTCTTTGCAGCAGGAACTGTGAGACCAATAGGTCCAGGAAGTTCTTACACAAACCGGCTGCCTCACCAGCAAACTCAAGTACCCGCCTGTCTACCTATATGTCAGTTTCACATATCTGCCCACATTTTGGTGTTAATAGGTGTGTTCATATAAACTCCGGATTTCCAAAATTTGCAAGGATCATGGTCACAAGTTTTAATATTTGTCTTAAATATGGGATTCCATAATCTTAGAGTTGATTGTTTAAACATTTACAGGAAAATGAAAAAGTAAATAAAGATTTTACAGTCACGAGGGAAATGGGTGATAGAAAATGAATCATTTACTTATAAGTGACACAGGGGTAGGAGATTGCACTTCCTGCCCAGGTGGCAGGGACAGAAACTGAGAAGGAGGTGAAGCTCTGATTGCAGAACAGAGTCAAAGGGACACAGACAGATCTTGGGACATATTACTCCCTGACTATAGGTCCACTAAACGCTATTCCTACAGACAGTTGAAACCTCATGTCCGGGCTACCCTAGCTTGGTGCTCCATGGTAGTGCCTTAATTGAGCTGCAGTTGAAGGCTGTGCCCTTGTCTCTTATCAAAGGTTATTATATAGAAATAGCCACATGAAGAAAATTTTCTTATCTTCAGCAAAATTGCGGAAGGATATTCCTCATTATAATAGTTAATGTCTCTTTTGAGATTTTACACAGTATTTTTTTAACATTGAATACCGTATGTATCTACTTAGCATGTTGTATGTGTGTGTGTACACACACACACACAAACACACAGAGTCTGGCTTTCAGGTTTGCTTTCTGAACGAAACCTACATAAAACCGTGTTTGGGTTTTATCTTATCTTCTTGGAAAAGCGAAATTAAACTGAATCGTTTTTTTCTCTTTGGCTCCTAACACTATTTTCTCCTCCCTTTAAATCATTTTACGTGTTTCTACCTTATTGTTTTTTACTTTTATTTGCTCAGATTTATGTGTGTTTTTTTAAGCAAATGTAAATTTTTGGAAGTTGCCAGGGAATCCATAAATATTCACAGAACTGTTTTGAATCTATAATAGTGATATATACACATTACAGATGTACTTGTAGATGGAGGAACTGAGCATCAAAATGTTAATGAACTTGTTCATAGTCTCACAAGTGACTGATAGTACAGGAGATTTGACTGTCTCTGTCCAAACAGATCCGGTCCTCATGCTGTGCTACACTTATTTTTACAGAGGGTCGAGCACCCTGCTTTCAATTCTCTCCCCGTGACCTCTCTCAGTGCCTGAAACTCAGCCTTGTTTAGTTATGTTCAGGTGGGGCTTGGAGGCTTTCTCTATCTTAAATGTCAATTCCACAATGTAAAGACCTCCTTCAGCCTCTGTCGGCAGGTATGGTGCTAGAAGCTGTAGCTTTCAGACGGGCACCCCAGGAGGAAAGAGATATTGAAAGATACATGAATACAAAATGTAAATTCACTTCAAAGAGAGTATTTCTAGTGTTTGTCATTCAGTGTTCTGCAAACCACAAGGTAGATCAATATATTCTGGACATTATTTCTGATGTCTGTGTTATTAATACCATCATAAGATTTCCTTTTAACTTACTTTTTATGAGAAGGAAATTAAAAAAGTCCAGGTGGAAGCAATCAATCTAGGAGAAGCATCAACTGCAAAAGGAAAAAGAAACAAAAAGGACTAAAATGCTAATGATGGCGAAGTGATTCTGAGGCAACTGGAGTTGAAATATTCAACGTTGCTATGCATTTATTAGAGAGATTTATAGAGATTTCACTCTGGTTTGATCTAGTCTATACAAAACATAATAGACTAAAAATATACACTGCCCCAAAGCGGGGAAATACAAAAAAAAAAAAACAAAACAAAACAAGAAGGGACATGTGCCTTTTGAATTTAGGATTTCATGAAATTTTGTGTTACTTGCAACATGAGAAAAAGAAACAACCTATTTCAGGGTTCATGGTAAAGGACGGCAGAGCCAACTGCCTGGGAAGTGGAAGACAGCTGGCATGCACTACATCATCACCAAGCCAAAGTGAGGTTCCCACGGCAGTCACCACAGCAATGATGGTATTTTTTAAATGTATACAATTTGAGAAGGTAAAGGAAATAAGGACAGCAGAGATAATGACAATGTAATATTATAAGTACTAAATGAGGTGGTGTTCAGACCATTCCAGAAGAAAGGAAAACATGTTACTAGATTTGGTTTTCAATGAGCTAAGAGCTGTCTGCTGCTACCACAAGGAAAGAGCGTATTTTCAGCCTGATGCACAGAAAACACTACTAGATTTGGAATTGTGCATGGCGGAGACATAATGCTGTAAAATTCAAGGGAACTAACTTTGGGGAGAAATAAGCAAGGCTATTGAAAGGAGCCCAAATTCAATTCTATAATTTTTAATTTAGAAGAGAAAATCTTGAGTATTTCTCTCTCTCTCTCTATCTATCCTCTCCTTACAGAGATGAAACTATGCATTTAAGAGAATCTATTATTTCTTGTATTACTAAAGCACAGTATTTGGAGAAATAGGCTGAAGAAAAAGGGAAACCACATTGTATTTCAACTGGGAAAATAGAATTGGAATATGTAAGTCTTCAAAAGGAATTTGCCTATGAATGTGTGTATCAACATCCCCCCACCAGAGTGGTACGCTTGTTAAAATTGATGAACCTACACCGAAACATCATTATTACTGAGTCCATGGTTTTCATTAAATTTCAGTCTTGGTGTTATAGATTCTGTGGGTCTGGGCAACTGTATAATGACATGTATCCTCCATATTAGAAGCATTGAGAATAGTTTCACTGTCTTAAACTCCTCTGTTCTCCAGCTATTTACCCTTTGTCCCTCCAGTCCCTGGAAAACACTGATCTTTTTATTGTCACCATAGTTTTGCCTTTTCCAGAACGTTATGTTGTTGGAATCATACGGTATGTAGCCTTTTCAGATTGTCTTCTTTTACTTAGTAATAAGTACTTAAAGTTCCTGCACATCTTTTCATGGCTGGATAGCTTATTTCTTTTTAGCCCTGAATAATATTTCATTGTCTGGATGTACCACAGTTTAGTTATCTATTCACCTACTGAAGGACATCTTGGCGACTTCTGTGTTTTGACAGTGATGAATAGAACTGCTATAAACACGTGTGTGCCGTTTTTGGATCATATAGTAAGAGTGTGTTTAGTTTTGTAAGAAACAGCCCAACTGCCTCCCCAGGTAGCTTCCAAAATGGTACTGTTTTGCATACGCACCAGCAATGAAGCTTTCAATTTTAGCTTTCTTTCCTCTACTGACATGTACTGTAAAATATCTCTATTAATTTAACCATCAGGAAACATCTGTTCCTTACTATGTGTTAGTTTGGGTTTTGTGGATTTCAGGAAGGGAGGCAGGGATTAGCTTGATTTGAAATGGTACAAAGAGAAAATGACACCCATGGCAGACAAATGTAAGAAGAGGCGGTGGTTCCCTGGAAGAAAGAAATAAAGGTTAGGAGGATCCATGGGAAACATAAACCCGTTGGTAATATGCAGAGATATTGTATGTAAAAATGATCCTTGGATTCCCGTATTATGCTGGGTGTGAGCTCAAATAATCTTAGTCGAATTTCAAATAAAAGTAAAGATGTGTAGATACTCCCACATTTCTTACATTTTAAGGTATCTCTCCAATGTGAGATGCATGCACAATGAGGTCTGAGTAATTAGCAAAGACTTTTCTACATAACTTATCCTTATATGTCTTCTTCAGTTGTGAATTAAAAACTTTCTCACATGCCTTACATTTAGATCATGTTTCTCTCTGGTGTGCTCTTACATGTACAATAAGTTTGAAAACTCACTGAGAACTTTCCCACAGTTCCTGCATTCATAAGTCTTCTCTCCAATGTGAGTTCTTATAGATACTCTAAGTCGATAGGAACAACTAGGCTTTCCCACATTCCACACTTTCATAAGGCTTCTCTCCACTGGGAGTTTTCATAGGTTTCATGATGGATGAGGAACGAACAAAGGTTTCCCCACCTTCTTTACATGTATATTGAACCTTTCCAGTGTGACCTCTGACGTGTGCCCTAAAGGATGACGCACAATCATATTCTCACAGTCCTTATGTTTATAAGGTCCTCTCCATCTAAGGTTATTACAGGAGTCCTCAAATATGAGGGATGCTTGTAGGGTTGTCCCTTATAGTACTAGGAGTTGTGTCCAGGTGGGATCTGCTATGACTCTATGGGATGAAGGATCCATGAGAGCATTTTTCACAACATTCACAGGGTTTTATCCCTGTAGGGATAAAATAAATAAGATTTGAAATCTGGATGAAGGTTGTCCCGCATTGATGATTTTACTTTCATAGAGGCTATCCATCAAATGACTTCTCAGATGCCTCTTGTTCTTGTGATGAACTTGAGTGCCATAGCATTCTCAAACAAGGCAGATGGAGGACCTCCTGGATCATCTGCAGGCAGTACTGAGACTCAGCACCAGGGATGTAAGAGTGTGGACTGAGATAAGACATCCAGCAATAAAGTCTCCCAAGGGGAAACTCAACCCAAAGAGGTGCTACTGGGATATCCATCCCTAAGGAGGAGTCATTTACTGGTTCAGATACTTGAAGGTCTCTCTTGTCATCAACAATTCCACCCAAAAGTCAATTTAAAAAGGCAAAGAGCTAAAAGGGGCAGAAGCAGTGCTACCTTAAGAAACTTGCAGTTGGGTAAAAAGAGCTTGAGCTACAAAAGCAGGCAGGGTATGTGATATTCAACTACTTCTCTATTTGTATTTGATTTTTTCCCTGCTGATCCCTGATGTTTTCTTAGATTGTTCATTTAACTCTTATTCTTGTTACAGGTGAAACCAGGATAATAAGGCACACGAACATTGAATCTGAATAACGTTATACACACATTTCTGAATAATAGACCAGAGGATCTGAAAGAAGCTTAAACAAGCAATTTGAATATAGCGATAGCTTAAACAATTTAAAGGGCAATTTTGAAATCTCTTAATATAAATAAATGTTTAAATTTTAGCTTGTGTCTCCCAGAGCAGAGTAATTGCTGATGCTGAAAGAAACTGACACTTATTCAAATCCCATCTTTGCAGGACAACATGTTTCAGAGCATTTGTCATCATTTCCGATTGCTGGGTTCCACAGTGACAGCTTGGAGAAAAACTGCTTCTGACGTTGCCGTGTACTCTTAAATCTCTGGAAAGAACATTCTTTAGAGAGGCTTTTCCGTGACTGTTTCCATTTAGCACTTGGTCTAAAAAGAAATAGAATTTAGAAACTACTGATCTTGGATCACATCGTAATCTTTTGTGGCCTTGAGGAGTTTCTTTGTTCCTCTGTGAAACTAGCACTTAATCTTGCTCCTATCACCATCCTCCTTAACACCAACCTTAATATACAGTGAAAGAAAACAATAGAACTAAATCCTACCATTTGGTATACGAGTTTGAAGGAGGAGTTAAGGAATATTAAATATTTTGAAATTCTTAAGTTCTTAAGTTAGTTTCTTCAATAAAAACTAATAAATAGTTTTCAGAAGTTTATGGTTATCTACAGCTATATATCTATCTATACACTTATGATCTATCTATTTAGTCTATGAAGTTAACAGGAAGTCTCCAACTATTACTGGAGAAATGAGACAACCTAAAGAATAAATACTTTCTAAAAAATAGTGTATAAGCACAGAAACTATATTCTCGATGATTGCTTTCAACCGTTGTATAGATTTTGAGCTACAATTTATATTAGAAGTACTTATAAAAAGAAAAAAATACTTTTTCATTAATGCAAACTTGTTTTCATCCAGGAGTAAAGAAAGAAAGCAGGTGAAGACAGATGTCGCAAGAATATACCAGAAAGTGGTTTTTATCCTGCCCCTTTTTATTTGAGTTCCCTAAATATGCCAGCTTTGGGGAGAATGAATAAACTGACCCAAGATCACTGGATAATCAAATTAAGCTACTGTTTTACTAAGAATATTGGGAAAGAACTATGGAAATAAAATCTGTAGTGTAGTGTACTGCTGAAGATAAAAAACTTCCATGTAAAAACTTCAAATTTTATAAAATATAGTATTGAGATTAGGAGTTTTGTTATGTAAATCCAAAAGAAATCATATGGATTTAAGTGAAATAAAGCAATGAATATAGAAAAATCAACAAGACCTCTAAAGGAAATGAAGGGCAATCTTATTTTATTCTAATTTAAATTTGATTTTTAGAACTTTGTTTTTTGTTGTTAAAAACTGCAGCTGGGTTTTCTAGGATGGGTAGTTCTGTGTTTAGATGCATTTGTGTTCCCTAAGAATGGAAAAATAAATACAATTTTCTTTATAAAATTGCAAAGTGGCAATGATATTTGTATGATTAATGTTAAGTATAATGTTATACAGAAAGTGATTTCAGAAAAGCTTTGTAACACTTTAAATAATAATTTGTATTGTGTAACATATTGTTGTGTCATGTGTAAGAAATTTCTGATTATTCAGTCTTCAAACAATTTATAATTGAGTCATCTAAACATGAAAATAATAATTTATTTGGGATAGTAACAAAGTCATGTTAAAAATAACATAAAGAAGAGAGAGAGTAATTGAAAATAAAATGTTCAAAGGTCCTAGCATTACTAAAAATGATTAAATAAGAATTTACATTAGATGGTTAATTCAGGGATGAATTTTGTGGTAAATCAAGGATGAAACAGTGCTTGTTGAAATTAGGATACAAAATATAGGTTAATTTAATGAATTACAGAATAAGACATGTTTATATATAATATGCAACAGAGATCAAAAAGAAATTAATAAAGTAATAAAATTAATGTATACATATAAATATGCAAGAAGAGTATTTAGAGCATTCTATACAGCACCAGACATGTGCAAAGCAATACAGTTTGGAAAGCACTATAATTTCTATAGCTATGAAGTAACATTTTCACATCTGATGACTATATTAAAAATGAATTTATATTTTGCCACACCAATCATTTTAACAAATGTCACAAAACCCTGAGGCAAATTAAAAATAAAAAAGGACCCCAACAGAAGGGAAAAACAAAATGATAATTAGGAAACTCAACCTAACAGAAAACAAGAAGTAGAGATAAAGGGATCTAAAAATGTTTGATCAAACATTGTTTGATCAACATTGAAGTGTTTTTGATTCTTGCTAATTTTTTTTTTTTACCCAGGATCTTTCACACCTATTCAAACAGGAGCTATGAATGGATTTCTGGACTTAACATATTAGGGAAGGGGCGATCTGGACAAAATAAAAGAGTCAGTTCACTCATTTAAGGTTTTAATATAGGTTATCAAACTCATGGAACAAACAGGACGTTGATTTAAAATAATTATGGAGTTTTAGCTTCGAAGGATTTAATGCATAATATATTTGCCACAAACATAGATAAAGAAAATACATGGTAGCATAAGAATGATTTTTTTGGCCCCATTTACCTTCCGTCGTGCCCCTTGCAGAACAGGAATGACTGTAGCTTTTTTCCTCTGGCTCTTCCACAGTTGTATTTCGGTAGTGTTGGGAGCAGGTAACTTATCTGTTTAGTTTCACAAGCCCACAGTCAGAGAGGAATGAGCTCCAGAAACTGCACTGAATGGATTATACACAGGAGTCTCATGTGTACCTGGATCTGATTTAGGTTTGGACTTCGAGCTGATGAGATTTACATAAAATTTTGTACTGTCTGTTAATGAGATGATTCGATTTTGGTTTAGATGGTGCATTTTGGACTTCGAGCTGATGCTGAAATGGATTGAGACTCTTGGGAACCTTGGGAAGAAATGAATGTTGGAGAAAGATGTCCCCACCTTAAAACTAGGTTTTGCTTTACTCACCCTCCACCTACCCTTAAGGCCATGGTTCCTTAGCTCAATCAAATCTCTGGATCTTCTCCCCAGCAAAACTCAGAGTCGCACACCTGTGCCATAGTTTACAATTTGAAGGAATTCACAAACAAGTTACTGCCCATTTATGCACTCTAGTAGAACAACATCTCATTCTTGTACTGCCGTCATGCGTATGCGTGTTGAAAAAAACATAGCTATTACCAAAGCTATTGATGGCTGTCCAGTTGCTTCTATGGGAGTTCACATCTTTAACATGGCATACAGCATCTTTCATAACCTGGGTCCACTTTTATCTTTGCAACCTCACTTCCTGCCCCTTCTTCCTCACTTCCTTCTTACTATGGACTCTGTCCTTTAGTTACACAAGACTATCTATTCCCATAGGTCATGCAACTTTTATAACTCTTCTCCTGTACTTATGCTATTGCCTCTAACTGGGGTTTTCCCATCCCTGCCTCTTCTCTACCTATAACATCCTGCTTATTCTTTCCAGCCAATTTTAAAAAGAAGAGGTCTTTTTAAAGACCTTTTTTGATACATACACTCCATCCCCAGGCCCCCCCAAAAAAAAATTCCTATGTACAAGTGATGTAACATTTATTACATGAATTTATAATTGATTATGACTTCAAAACCATTTATTAACCACTTAACATGGACCAAGTACTTTACCTCACCTTGGACTAGAAGGATAAATAGGACATGCTTACTTCTTTCTAGAACTCAATCTACTGAGTATAACACGATGTAAATAAAAGGTATAAGTTACCGCCTCTGCTCCTGTGATAACAGCAGGGCCATTTATGTGAGGTATTATGAAAGGAGAGATGCAGAAGGGAAACGGAGGAAAGAAAGTATGTGAGATCTGAGTCAAGGATTAATTGGTGAATAGAAGTTTTCCGGGCAGAAGGATTTTCATGCCTAAGAGAAAACCAAGGACCCAAGATATTCTAAAGAAGGAAATAGTATTTTGCATTTGGGGGACTGTGAAGAGTTTGATATGATATGGTACCAGGTGTATCGAGCAATTCAGAACAATAGGATTAATTCTAATGGCCAACCGTGGCCAAAGCTCTAGTATGTGCTGGGGACTTTTAGCTGTGTGTACGACATGCTGCATTAAATGTATTCTTCATAACAAACTCCTGTGATATATTATCCTCATTTTACCAAGGAGTAATGCTTAAGGGGTAAATAAGATCAAGGTAATAATTTGGTATCCTTTAAATAAATGTACTTTATTCAATACTCATTTAGTTGGATCAGAGAAAAATGCATTATTAATAATAAATATACATTTATCTCTTCATGTTTGAAATAGCTTACTATGTATATTTCTCCCTCAAAATGCACCTCTTAGATCAGCATCTTTGTATCTTTCCCTTGGCTTGTATTTGCTCTTGTGCTAGGAAATATTTCTTAACTGATTCTCTGGGGAAAAAAAAACGAAAAGGAAAGAAAGAAAATCTCTGTGACGCCTGGAGGTTGCTGAGGTCTGTCGTGTGAATACCCTGGGTGCGTTCAATCCAGGGATGAAGAGTCATTGACTCAGGGTTGGGGGCCGGCCCGCAAGCTCCTCACCAGCAACTCTGCTCAAAGTCTCACCGGCCGTACCTCTTCTTTTTTCTCATCCTTGAGATTTCAGTTCTCATAGTGAAGCGGTGTCCATTATGACCTGACCTTCCTTATATCATATGATGTCCTCCTAATGGGTCTTTCCGCATTCTGCTGTGATTTTATTTAATTATTGCCTCAGCTTTCTAGGTCTCTCTCCCCACGCTAGAATGTATACTACAAAAGGGGAGGAGCCTTATCTATTTTGTTCATCACTGAATTCCAAGAGTATCTCAGCATTTGGTATTAAGCTCAAAAAATATGTGTTAGATTAAAAATTTGGCCAGAGATGGTGTCATTGAGGGACCTACAACATCTTTAACAAGATCAGTTGCTTTAAGACAAGTGAGTAAAATGACACTGTTCTCTTTTATTGAGAGATGCAGATGGAGAGCACAAAACCATATTCTTCTAAGCCAAGATTTGTCTTTTGTGCTTTATGCAGGATGTTGGAATGGAGGGGGACAGAGCAAAGACTGGCAATAAAGGAGCAAGTGGAGGGTCCCACGGCTTGCTACAATCCCATCAGTCACAAAGCCTTTTTAAATTTTGTGTCACCATTATGGGGTTCAGAGGAGTCTGGACTATAAGAGACATCATTATGTCAATGTTTAGTGAATTCAAATTAATAAGGATTAATTTTAAGGTGCAGGGTGATGTGATAAAAAGAAATGATTTTCCAGATCCTCTTGAGTTAAAATTGGGAATACGAATATATCATTTTGCTTTGCAACTTGGTCTTCACAAATCACTGGATATAAGCATACTCAAATACCACTAAATTTTCAGGGTCAGATACAAACTGTTTGGGAACTGCTGTTTTATTGGGTGAGCTGTGCCTTTCATTAGTTCAGTTAGTTTAAGAAAACCAGCCCACAAATTTTTGACGTATGGTGTTGGGTATGTGTTGACTGTCTCGTTTTGCTTCCAATAGGAAACAATGTTCTTATGTGCATTTGTGTTCACGCCAAGATGTTTAATTGTACTTTATGTATAGAAGTTTTTCAAGGTAATCAAGCTAAACTGCAAAGAGTATTAGAAGAAATGAAATAATAAAATCCTGTGTCTTTAAAATGATGAAGAAAACATTTATTTTAAAAATATGTGTTAATAAAAAAATCATGCTCCTGTGTTGTAGCTAACTGCTAATAGCATTCGGCTGTGGTGAAGTTGTGTTTCGAGCAGTATAACATTAAACAAATACAATGCAACGATGAGTAGGGAAATTGTATTGATGGCTTAAATCATGACAGTTGTAGGGATTTATTTTTAAAAAGGGCAACATAGGGAAGAACTGTTAGGCACATAGAGGCATTGTCTTCTTGATATGCATTTATCCCATTGATTTCTGTTACCATTTTGCCTCAAATTACCCTTCCTTTCCATGTTCCTGATTTCTAGTGTACCATCATTGCACCTCTTAATATCATTTCACCTGATTATTTTCATTCAGAAACTAAAAGTGTTTGCTCTTGATATTGCACTAATTATCCTAACAACGCCATGATTTCCATTTAAGCAGCAGCAAAGCCCCATTTTCAGGAAGCCTTTTCTGGATGGAACCATGGTTGCCTTTCATCTAGGCACGACACAGCTTTGAACTTTCCCCTGCTCGTCCCAACAGTTTGCACAAATCCATGTGCTTCTTCCTAGCGCTAATCTAGTTTATCCACATCACTGCTGAGCGCAGGCTTCAGTCTAAAGTTTCGTTTTTCCAAGTGTTGAGTCCATCTCACAGAATTTCCATTTCTCCATGCACAGGAAACAACGCATTGTTTTGTGGAAGGTGTTAACTCTCTCACTTCATGTTTTTGGCCCCTCTATATGTCTCATTACTCAATTACATAATAGTTTCTCTCTTTTTCTTTCTCTCTGGCCTGTGCTTTCTAAAAGATTCTATTTAGCCTCTGCATTTGTGAGCAGTTGGAAACAGAATGGAATTCAGTTCGCTATATGGAGTGCTTTGAACTTCTCTCTTTGGCTGAATTTGTAAAATGTAATAGAGGATGTCATGGAGGGAACTTATTTCGGAAATCCAGAGCTCATTTGCATCCGTATTGTATTTTGTGTCAAGGATTTAGGAAGGTCAAACGTTGTCATTGAGTAGACAGAGGTCATTCTTCCCTGCAGACAAAAATTCTTGATGATATTTATTCATGAACCAGGACAATCTCAACAGAAAAATAATTCATTGCCCAAAATATCTTTGCTGAAAAATTCAAATAGCCAGATGGTAGTTGTGCAGCCTTATATCCTTTCAAAATATGCTGTAGTCAGCAGATTACAAGTCAGTGAGAGAAAGAGAAGTTGATATTCAGTCTAAATGTAATATGATCATAACCATCTATCTCCTGTATGCAGAGAGGATAAGAGGACAGAAAAAAATAGTATTTTCCTTGGTACAGGTGATGATATTTTGTGCTGAAAACAAATATACTTGACTTTGACTCCAACAAAATGTATTGTTGGAACATTTATAAAGATATGATGAAGGCCCTTCTATATCATAAAATTCAAAAATTTAAATCCTAATTGTTATTTAATATTAAATGCAAATCTATCAAGTCTTTTGTCTTATTTTGCTAATTAAGATTAAATATTACTTGCCAGTTGAAGGACTCCAAACAGTCACTACCTAGCTCCTGATGAAATGTTTATCCAATTCCAGTGGGCTTCCCTCCACTCTATTTCTTCGGCTGATATAATACAGAATTGGGGCTTAGGAATATTCTGACCTTGAAATTGGGACATACAATTATAATAGTTGTAGTATCTTATAAACACAATTGTCCACGATAGACTGCATTTCTTCTTTAAAATTTTTAATACGGGGGCAGAGAACTTTCACAAGTTTGAGAAATGTGGTAAACGGAAATCATTTTAGCCAGACGTCTGGTTACACAAAACTTGAATTAAAGAAGCAGCATATAAAAGATTACCATATCATTTTAGAACAAATATATTTTGTTCTACAAAAATTTATATAAATTAAAGGTAAACTGTTTGTCAAGGTAGAATAATTCAGGTTAAGAATATTTGTGTCTATGCTCCATCATGCCCCAGGGCCTTTACATATGCTTTTCTCTTTCTGGAATGTGCTCCCTCCTTACCCCAACCTCCTGTCATTCATTTCCACATATGTTAACTTTACCTCTAGTTTCAGTTATCAACTCGAATGTGTTTCCCTGGGAGGCCTTGCTTGCTCTGCCTCCTGCTCTCATTTGAAGCTTTCCTATTTAGCATTAGCTATAAATGCAACTTATAGTTATTGACATAATTACCTGATTGATGTTAGCCTCCTATTTTATTAATCATGTCCTCTGTAAGGGCAGGTACTGTGTCTGTTTTTGATTACTAGAGTATGTCCATAGTCAGGCATAAAAATATTTGTCAGAAGAATAAGCTTGAGTTCAAGAAGGTATATTTAATATCTTTGATATTAAATGTAAATAAGTTCCATGGGAAAAGGGGTTTAAGGGAACTTGTCTGTGTAGCTTTACAAATATTGCCCTTTGTAATTTTTTGGGTTAAAAGCCTGTGCCTAGGGAAAAAATTGTCAAACTTGCATTGGAACATGGACCATTCCTAGGAAGATGTGTTTGAGATCCATCTTTGATATGTTGGGAAGTTCAATAGTAAGGAATGCCGTTAAAAAGCTGCTCACTAAGTAAATGAAGAATCTGGATCAGCTCAAAACCCAGAACCAGAACAGTGAGCCTCAAGGTTGTCAATCAACAGCCCCTTGATATAATAAATATGTATCCTGATATAGAAGTCACGGCAAATATAACTGACCTACCCACATTTATTCAAGAAAAAAGTTTGAGGTCCTAAATAGAAATGATAGTAAATTAAAAAATAAAATATACCTTTAAATGTTAAAAAAGTGTGAACTACAACTGGAGACAAAAACACATTATGTGTTTTGAAGGCAGAGTTAGTGATTCAGTGGGAACATACACGAGCTTCTGAGGTTCTGGTAACACCCTTGGTATAAATGGTTACAGAAACCCGTCAAGCTATAGAGAAGGAGTTTGTTAAACCTCAAGGGGGTAAAATAGGTCATAATTGTCAAAGTAAGGATTATTATAGATAAAATTATCATTGATAGATGAACACCACTTTTGGTGATTTAATTCTTACTTTCTCTATTCCCTCTTCCTATTTGTATCTACCAGCCTTCAAATTGTCACATATTTTGCACAGATAATTATTATTTTCTATAGTTCTCTTGACGTATAGAATTTTGCATTCCTAACCCAGCACTTGGATAAGGAATAGTAGACAAGGACACCATTTAGGACATATTAAAAATATGAAACTCAGAAAAGCAGGTTGAATATTAAAGTATAATTTGAAGTGATTTTAAAAGCATGATAGGACTAAAAACCAACCAAAACACATAAAATAAAATGCTATATATTGTACCTGAATTTCACTCACATCACAATAACATTGTACAATTACACAAAAAGAAATAACAGTTTGTGGATAACTTTTAAAATTAGAAAAAGGGTATTTTTGTTAATTGTCATTTTTCAAAGCTTTTCTTTTATATGGATCCTTAGAGGCACATTTTATTCCTGTCTAGAACCACTGCTGTGTCTAAATACATAATGGGGAATTATTTAGATAATTGAACGGGAATCATAAAAACAAAAGAAATTTAGGAACCTAAGAGGAGTAGTCCTGAATGTGGGCACAATCAGTTATTGTCTCTGTATTTAGAATTACATGATTCCAAGCACACAACACTAAGTACCCTCCACCAACTTAGTGCACATTTTGGCATAAAGAATTATATCTACAAGACTTATCTGCAGAAAAAGCATGGATGTTATTTCAGTAAATTTCAGTAGGAACTAAATGAATGCCTACTATGTTAAGATATTGTGCAAGATATAAATGAGATATGGTGGAAGAGCTTCCAGTCTATTCACAGAGAAAAAAGATACATTAGCACGTACTTTAAAGACCACAGTGCTCTGAACCCCAAGAAGAAAGTCCTCACAGTTGCTATGAAAGCTCAAAGCGGACTGCTCTTTATAAGAACTTTAGATCCAGTATAGAATTATTCACAGCTCTGCTCTGGCCTCACTCTCTCTCTCTCTCTCTCTCAGAAAGTGTATCTACTTCCTTAGCTTTATTTTTATTAATTCATCAAACTATTTGTCCTTCTTAAATCTCCTTCTTCAGCTTGATGGTCTTTCATTCATCTCCCCTTCAATTTTTCCAGTGGGAGACCGCAAATACCCCAAACTTTCCCTCTTTCCCAACTTCTCTCAATATTTACTCAACCAGAATGCTCTTTAAAAGACACAAATCTTATTATGATGTTTCATTGCAACATATTGATGCTTCCTCAGTCCTAAATGAGTTCCAACATCTTTTACACATTTCTCAAGTCCCACGTGAGTTGGCTACATCTGCCTCTGCTTGTCAAGAACCCTTATCTTTTATACTGAAGAGTAGGATTAGTTACCTTTTGCTCCAAGGGGAGACACTGCCTCTATCTTCTGAGGCCTTTGCTATACAAGCATCCTTGAAAAGATAGTCTGGAAAAAAATGGTATCCTGTAAGCATAGACATGCAGAAACATGAGACTTCCCTAAAGAACTGAATCTCCTCATATCAAGCAATACCCCCTCTTATACCCACTCTTACACATAAGACATTTTTGACTTTCTCATTTTTACCATGCTTATTTCTGGCTCTAAGATTTCAATTTCACTACTCCTTCTGACTGGTACCTCCCTGCCTGATTGACCCCTGTGCATTCTTGAATCTTGAATTCTTGATGCAGGGTCAATGGCTCTTTTATTTTCTAATTGTAGCAAAATTTCAGAAACATAATAACTTCTTAATATTTCTTTTATTAAGTAAGTGAATGAGGCCCACCTTGAGATTCATTATAATGGGAAACAAACAGTAGTCAGATGAAAACTGGTATAGGTGTAGGTGCAGGGAACCCCAGACAGAGCGGTTCATAGGAGCTGTGTAACGAAAGCAACTTTCTGACGTCTAAAAGAAGCTTTCCTTATTGTCTTATCGTACTTCTTAATTCGTGTAGATTTTATCACTGTATCATTTGATTATGCTTGTTTACCAGCTTGTCATGGGTCTTTCTCAGCAGACTCTAAGTTTCATGTGCACAGAAACCACATCTAACCAATCCCCTTGTATCTCCAGGAGTTAGTGGCTGGGATACATAATTGCTACCCATCACGTATTCTCTGAGGGATGATAGAATTGGTTGGAAGAAAGAGAGAAGGAAGTCTTAAAGGAAGGGACTAAAGAAAGGGGAATGTAGGAAAGAAAAAGATGACATCAAAGGCAGTAACACTAATAAAAAGAAAGGAAAAGATTAGCTCTTTGAATGTAGTTGTCAGGTTAGCTAAGTGGAGGGCAGGCATTTGAAGGAGAGGAAATGGATCTGGAGAGAATTGTAACACACGGAAAATACACTTGGTAATGTACTGCTGCAGGGGGTCTGTGTCACCAGGACATAGGTTGTTGGCAACAGGCAGGGCTGGGTATCAAAGATCAGTGACAGCGTTCCGGGGACCTAGTTGCAGGTTGTAAGAAAACCCTCCAAGTGGACACTCAAAAAAGGGAGCAGAAGTGGGGCAAAGAAGGATAACTTGACCAATTTTATTAAATGAGAGACAGCTGACCTTGAAATACTCAATTTTTTTGTCTACATTCCAGTTTTCTAAATAAATTTCCCTGCCTTTCATCTGTGTGTACTATTTAGCCAACAGAATGCCTTCATTGGGCACCATTTTTTTCTTATGTAGTATTTAATTTAGGCTGGTTTTAGGGACCCAAAGAGAATGTTTAATATTCATGTATGTAGGTTCACTACTCACACTTTTAGTTAACTGTTTGCCGTATTCTCTAGTTTCAGAAATATCAAGAGATGAATTTGAGATGAAGTGTATTATCGCATCAAAATTTGCATATTGATTTTATTTTGAATAT
Source organism: Grampus griseus (assembly GCF_964374135.1). Taxonomy (NCBI): domain Eukaryota; kingdom Metazoa; phylum Chordata; class Mammalia; order Artiodactyla; family Delphinidae; genus Grampus; species Grampus griseus. Next base: position 83,791,293 of record NC_139006.1, on the reverse strand, counting down.
GATTAGGAAAGGAACATAGATCTAATAAATTCCAAATAAAATGCTAAAAATCGTGTTAGGCTAAACATGGAACCTTTATTTTGGCATTTTATTAATTCTAGACCCCTTTGACCATTAAGATAATCTGCTATAATATATTCTTATCTGGATATAATTAAGTTTCATTGCTGAGTACATAGATTCCTAAGTGCAGTTTGCAATTTAGTCTCTGTAATTCACTACAGCTCTAAATGTAGTAATTGGGGAAAAGGATGTTACAATAAAGCTGCTATTGGTGCTGTATATTTCAGAGCCATTAGAATTACATCAAGTAGATAAGGATAATAATTGTAGTTATGATAAAATTTCACTGGTAATCATTAAAAATCAAACAAATGAACAAAATAAAACTCACATTTCTAAATGAGTTCAGTAAACCATAGACTTGTGGCAGCTTCTCACTTCCTCTGCCATTCAGTATTCTAAGATGAGCGGTCTAGCTTCCACTTAATTAATGTTTTGTCCCCAACTATGTTACATGCATACATATAGTTTTCATGACAGCTTACCATTCCCCAGTATTATACATAAAGCTTTTATCTTTATTTTTTGACGCTTTTATTTTTATTCAAAAATTTTTGAAGGATACTAACTCTTTATGTAAATTCTGTAATTTATTTATCCTGAAGTCTCACAGGAAGTTTGACTCTTTTCATTTTTGTGTGTGGCCTACTCTCTTTCATTCATTGATATCTTTGCATTACTTTTTCTCATCAGTCCTCATTTAAATGGATTTGGTGCCAAAACCTTACGGAGTTTTATCAACTTTTTGCGTTTGTGTTTTCCCGTTATTAAGAGCTGTAGGAAATTGATATCTAAGGCTCCAGTGTATGGAAGAGGTGAAAGGGCTCTTCTGGAAGAGGGGTAGCTGATTGTCATTGCTTACTGACAAAGGGGAGCAGAATATGCCACCCCAAAATATGCCTCTTTGGCATAAGGATTATTTGGGGCTGGTTATTTTTAGGAAACGACAGACACAGGAGAAGCTCTGAAAACAGTAGAAATTACCCTTTTTGTATGACTCATTTATATTTATAAGAGAAATCTTCATGTGTAAGGGTCTCTCCTTCTTTGTACCAGGAAGAAGATGACTAAGTCTCTAGAAAATCTTATCAGTAAAGAAGGCAATGGCTTAAATGTATACAACAACCTTATGCTTGTTTGCTCCAGCTTTTTGATAACCTCCCCAAACTGGCTCCCTACCCAAGCCCCCTACATCTTTTGCCTTTAGCTGGATGTGGTATTTAAGGTGGTGGCTTGTGTTATTTTGGAGAGTTATTCAGCTTTCATGAGTATACTTCAGTATCGCTCATTTATACTGGAGGTATACATGTTATTAAATTTCTGCTTGCTTTTCTCCTGTTAATCAGTCTTTTATTACAAGGGGATCTCAGCCACGAACCTAGAAAGGTAGAGGAGCTTTATTTTCCCTTCTCTACACTGACATGGTCTTGGGTACATATTTCTTTGTTTTTATTCTACACATAAAGTCTGATGGTGCTCTTTTCTTTTTTCTCTGTAATGTGGTTTAAATAGTTTAAGATAAAGCAAGGGTATAAAAGTGTACAGTATTATCATTCATCTCTTTAGTCCCCGTACAAGTCACCAGTTTTATGCAAAGCTATTTAGTTAAGTCATTTAATCAACCAACATCTATTGAACATTTATTATGAGTCTGGAGTAAGGTTAGGACTTGTAAATTTAGGTACGAAAGAAGAGAGTCCTTGTCGAAAGGAGGTGTGAGAGACCCACACATAACTACAACACTGTTTGATAGGTACTACGATGAAACATGGGTACTGGTAAATATACCCATGAAACGTGGGGGGAGGATTTGAAGGGGGTCCTTGGGAAGGAGTGGTCCTAGTTATTAGAAGAGGATTTTAAGCAGAGCTGATTACCTGACCATTAAAGAACAAATTGGGAATAAATCTTGGAGAAAAGAGGCAAGGATGTCCCAGGCAGAGGAACAAAAGTGTGCAAAACGCAGCAAACCTAGAGACAGTCCTGTTCTGAGTCCTGCAGCCTGAGCCACCTGATGTTACGTCATGGTCTTTTCAGATGGAGGCAAAACATGAATTGGGAGCAGAGTATGTTCATGAAGGGCCTCAGACGCCACGCTGAGGAGTCTGCGTTAAGATAGGCACATGGCACTTTTGACAGATCTTAATCAAAGGACTCAAATTGTCTGTTCCACTTGTTAGAATATTTGAAAAGCTGTGTGGGAAAAGAATTGGTCTTAAGACAGGAAGCATCATTATGGGAAATCATTGAGTCATTTCAAGATCAAACCCTGCTTTCCAATTTAATAGTTTTCCCTTTTCTTGTCTCTCCATATTGCTCACCCTTCGATCTCAAGGATTTTGTTGAAAGAAACCCTTTTTTTTCCAAAGAGAGAAGATTTGTAAAAAATTTTGTTGATTTTCTGTTTAGGCTATTGAAGCCCTATACACGGGGCAGTTCAGAGACAGCATATAGAATTGATCTTACACTGAATAAAATCAATACCACATTTGTTTAAGTACATTGGAACCAAAATCCTTCTTGAGCGTTCTATTGAACCTTTAATTTGCCCATGAATATGTGCCTCACCATAGGAGACTGTCATACAGACCAAGGAGAGGGTCAGAATCAATACACCCTTCACTTTTAGCTGTCTTAGGATCAAGATAAGAGATTATAATGCTGCCTTAGAAATAATTACTTGATCACAGGCATGGGACTTAATATTCACCCTTATAAAAGATTGCAAACTAGTCTCTTAAAAAAATCTCCATGAAATAAGAATTATTGCAACACACACACATACTCCCTTCAATTATTTCTTAATTGCTGTTCTTTGTAAAGAACAGTTAGCTACTCAGAAACTGTCGCTACCTCACCTCCACTGTGGCTAATACAGGACAAGAAAAGTACAAAAGATGATCTCTATCTTTAGCAACTTGTGATGTGTTTAATGAAACAGAATTAATGGCCATATAATATTTTTTGAAGAATACAATATAGGGTATAATCAAATGCTAAACTCTTTGTGAACCATATCTATGCGCAGAAGTTTCGAGGAAGGAGAGATCTTTATAAACTAAAATGATCAAGGAGGAATTCTTTAGGAAGGTGGGAAATTTCTGGCCGTGAAATGGGAGAAATTTTTGAAAATATTAATAATTGTCATTTGTCAAATAGTTACCAAGTGTTCTAAGTATATTTTGCCCGTTCCATAATTGGTTCCTTATAAATATTACATGAAGATTTCTTGTACCCATTTAACAAGAGAAGGAAGTGAAGCACAGAAAAGCAAGATGGGGCACCACGGCTGCTAAGATCAGAGCTTCTATTTGCATCCAGGGTTCTTACCCTTGTGCTACAAGAGTTCTGACAAAGGAAAGCATGAGCTGAAGGGCACTGATGCTGTGGGTATTAGCTCATTGCCAAGAGTTCATATACTGTAACTGTTTTTAGAAGTAGTGATTGTTGAACTGAACCACCCATATTGTCTCAATATGCAACTTAAAAACAACACCTTGGTGATGATAAATTTCAGTCCTGAAATGGAATAATCATTAGGCCAAAACCAAGTGATATTTTCGAAAGCAAGATGAAACTGGTTAACTACCTAACCTACTAAACATAAATAATATCTAAACACTTTAAAACTTTGGATCTGCAAGATACAACTTTCCTAAAATCATACAGTTACTATAGTCTTACTAGAATAACATTTATAAAGCAAATTACTTTTTATTTCAATATTTACTGTGACAGAAAAATATTATAAGTAGAATTATATTATTTTATGCCTATCATGTATCATATGCATAAAATATTTCTAAACATAAATAATCTTTGTGGCTTAAGGCTTTTTTTTAACTTTAGTTTTGGCAAGGTCGTATCATAGGATACCATTTCACTACATGAGCTATCAAGGAAATTTGCTTAACGAAAGTATCTCTATTTACTAAAAGAAAACATAACTTCAGGACAAAAAAGTGAGTCCAGACAATACTTCTTTTCATAATTATAATTACATTACCTTGTTTCTAACACAGGAAAATTTTTTTTTTAAAGAGATTCTTTATGAAGTTTAATTTAGAGCATCCAAAGTTTTCTTATCAGTGTAGAATTTTTTTTTTACATCTTTATTGGAGTATAATTGCTTTACAATGGTGTGTTAGTTTCTGCTTTTTAACAAAGTGAATCAGTTATACATATACATATGTTCCCATATCTCTTCCCTCTTGCGTCTCCCTCCCCCCACCCTCCCTATCCCACCCCTCTAGGTGGCCACAAAGCACCGAGCTGATCTCCCTGTAACACAGGAGGATTTTTGATGTGTGTAATATTCTCAGATTATGCGTTGAGTCTGTTCACAACCATCGGATAACCTGGGGAAAGATATTTTCAATGTCTAAACTTAGATATGAACAAATATATAAGAGAATCCTAGAAAATGTTAAGCTAAAAAGACAAACACCTCAATGGGGAAATCGTCAAAAGAAGATGTAAACAGGCACTTTATATAAGGGAACTCCCAGAAGAATAGCAAGCATATGCTAAGATGCTCAAACTCATTAGTATTTAGAAAAATGCGAATTAAAAGAACGATGTAATATTGCTTTGGACTTCTTACGCTGATAAATACATTATACACTAGGAAATGGGAGGAATGTACAAACCTACTTGCACCGTGGTAAGAAAGTTCCTGCTGCAGTCTCTGAGGAGCAATTTGACGCCACACAGATTAAATTCAAGTCACATACCATACGGCCAGCAATCCTGTTCCTGGGTGCAAACCCCAGGGGAAACCCTAACATAGTTCTGTAACAGGACACAAAGGAGATGCTCTTTCCAGTGTTGTTTGTGGTGCAGGAAATCTGGTTGAGGTGTGGCTAGGCACACGTGAAAGGTGCATATTACGGAGGACGAAACAATGCTCAGGAGTGATGCTCCAGCCGTGCACATTAGTTACATGGTGGATTTTTTTTTTTAAGTGCTGAGTAAAAACAATTAAGAAACACAATTTTGTACATATAGTGCACTGCAGGAAATTAAGATATCCTCAAACATGTGCATTTATAAGAAGACATATGAAAAAATATAGACTATTAAATTCATTAGAATGGCTGCCTCTGGGGAACAAGGGAGTCATTGTTAAAGATTAGAAAAGGATTGTTTTTAAAGTGCTTAATTGGTTCAGTTAATACTAACTTCTGCAGAGAAAAATCCTGGAAATCTCAGTGGTTTAACACAAGGAAGTTTTATTTTTGATTCACATTGCAGTTCAATGAACATTTTTATGGGCAGGCAGCCCACGAGATGATTCAGGGATTCCATCCGCCTACAGCCAGCGACTCATGAACCTGCTCACCAGCCATTTCCATCCCAGCCAGTGGCACAGGAATAAGAGTGGGGGGTTTTCACGGACCACGTATGGAAGGCACACCCGTCACCTTAGCTCCCAACCCTTGGCTGTGCACTGCAGATTGTGGACAGGGCAAGAAAGGCTGGGGATGGCTCATCAAATTGTGAGCTCAGCAAGAAGAGAAATGAGTTGCATGAACAGTCAGCCAGTTCTGCCTGGCAAACTTTCTGCACCTGTAGGATGATAACGTGCCCTGAACTGAGACTTTGGATCAATGCAAATGTCAGCTCTGGGATGCACTTATCCCTAACTAAATACTCAAATACACTAAGTTTCATATCAAGTAAACCCGTGAACGATGAAGTAAAGTTATGAATACAATAATATTAGTCCAGGCATTGCTGTGAAAGCATGATGATTATTTGGAATAAATGTAATCAGTGGAGAAATACGATTTAAAAATGGATAAATACTTGCATTTTTACTCTTGTCTGTAATTCTACCTCCTCTTTCTTGAGTTAGTTGCCCCAGGGGAAGTTTAGTTAGCTGTCTAACCTGGGTCCAGGTCGCACTTGCAGAGGGTAGAGGACCCAACGCCACAGCTTGTGAATCTGCCCTTGCTGCCGGCACCATGACTTTAACCCTGCTTAGCCCCACCTCCTTTGATTGTTCCTTTCAAGGTACACACATTCAAAATAGAAACTTAGAATAATGAGTCATATAAATATTTTGCCAGCTGAATTCTCATTCAGATATGCACGATCATAAACAACTCTTACATTCCTGGTGTCTATAGAGATCTCTTGCAAGCCTGAGAGATTGTTAAAATTAACAAGTATAATTACTTGAAAAATTAGAATGATCAACTATATTTCAGGAAAAGAACACATGGATTGGCTATTTTACAGAACGAATGATAATTTTGCTGAGATTCCTGGGCTCATAATGTGGTATTGGCTAAACATGGTATGCTTTCCCCTGCAGGTGTTCCCAGTAGATACATTGGGGGATACACAAAACAGCATTTATATGTTAATAAAATTTAATTTAAATGCAAGATAAATTTTAATCTTAATGTATATGAATTTTTTTGTTTCACCAACCAATAGTTTTGAATATACATACAAATAGATAGATAGATAAATATAGATAGATAGATAGTTATAGGCAGGGTTCAAATAATATGCAAAATGGAACAGTGGGCAAAGAGAGAGGGGAAAAAAAGAGAGAGATGCCATATATAATACATTTAATTTACAGCTGCACAGTGGCTGAGAGCAAGCCTTGGAAACCTGGCTGCTGGAAACTGAATTCTAGCCCCACAGCTTACAGGGTGATATTAAGCAAATTACCCTCTTTTATTTATCTTATCAATTGTTAAAGGGGAAAAATAATAATAGTTATCTTAGACTCACAGTGAGGATGCAATAAATCATATACCAAAGGTAAAGAACAATCCTGATCTGCTCTAAGTTCTCCATGGTTAGGTATTGCTGCTGGTGGTGATGTTATGTGAGAAAACCACTGTTTGGGATTAGGTCAGACAATAAATCAGATTCCACATTGCATTTATTACAAAACATGAATTTGCTAAGTTAGTCTATAATAGCTCAGCTTCTCGTTACCAGCCAGATTCTACCTTTGCAAACAGAATCGACTGTCCTGGATTTGGTAGATTCCAGCCTAGATCTTAAAGGATTCTGATTGACACCCCTTGATAGCATAGGGTGTACTAAGTGCTCAAGTAAAGTGAAAGCCCCTTGGACAGACATTCTACCTTCTTCCTGAAATCCCACTCCTCTACTTTTTAAACTGTTTGTATTTATTGACTTTCTGGACATGATTACGTGATTTACCTTATTAAACATGCCATTTAAACTTACACTATTTTCTTTTGAATATTGTAAGTTTAAGCTTCTCGGAACAATAATCTATCAAAAAGAGGAATTTTATTTAATTCTTGGTTGTGACTTTCATTGCAGTACTCAGTTAGATCACTTAATACACTATTGAGAAATATGTTAGGAAAAATATAAGGTAATTTATAATTGTCCTTAGGTGTTATTTCAATGGGTCAAATCTGATACTAATTAAACAATACATAGAGTTTCTGTTATCTATTGCTATTAATATAATCTATTAATAATATCTTAAAAATTAAATTGGTGGTAAGAACTCCTGAACGGGTAATAAAATTCAATCTGGTTAAACCAAAGATACCATTTATCCTCTCTTTTTAATTTGTAATTACATTCTCTTCTCCACAAAACCCTACTATCACCACCATCAACATGGTGTCATAGAATAAGATACTAAACATTATCCTATATATAGGTAGGTAGCTAACAGACATCTGTCATTATTTCTCATTTCTTGCCAAATAGACTGGCTTGAAATTAACTTTTAAAAATCAGTCATATTTCTTATCTAGTAAACCAAAAGTTTAGTCTATGATTAACAACCTTATAACATATGTCAACTTATTTAAAGATTCAGGAGCTAGGATTACTTACAAAAATGAAAAAGATTTTATTGAATTTATCAGGAAATTACATTATTTAAATATATTTTATTTAATTAAGCTTTTAAAAAATAACTGTGATCCTTATTTGTAATATTTACTTTGATATTTTTTGGTCCTTAATTGCCCCATTAGCCTTTGCTGGAGCAAGCTGAAAGTGTTTTGGATTGGTTTTGACCTTAGGTTCTCACGTTTTAAAAGAAATGTCAACAATTTCCCTGCTTCACTATTAAAACACATAGCTTTTTGCTTAAAGAACTGTGTATGGGAGGAAAGAACCTATATGGGAGGAAACTGATGAGGATAAATAGAAACTTCTTTGTTTCTAATTCTCATTATTCAGGACATACATGCATCATAGTACTTACCGTGCTATATTGATGATTCTCTGTAACTGAACTGTCATTCCCCATTGGAATATGGGCGACAGAAAGGCAAGGCTACATTTCACTTTGTCTTTGTATTATCAGCACAGAAGAGGCACTCTTCTTTAGGTAACTAATGAATTAATTAATAAATAAATGGATTCACTAGACTTTTTGTTTAGGGAAAGAACATATATAAATGATCACTCAGCCAGAGACACACTTTTAAAGGGGTCAGAAAGATTGGATAACAAACAAAAATCAGGAGACAATGAAGTGGATGAAACAATTTTCCTCAATGTGATGATTGTACATCGTCAGAGTAATTATTGTTCACCAGGAGAATTGAATGCAAGTCACCAAATCATTTAAATGCCACCTTTATTGAAGAAACCTTGCCGAACCTTATAAAGTTGCTCTAAATTTTCAAATGTGAATCTTTAAGTGAATCTGTATCAATAAGATTTATAATTATACATTTATTGTAAATAACGTGCTAGTTTTAATGGTTGCTTGGCCATTTATCCCTAAGCATTTTTGAAATTTTCATACATGTTAGTCGGATATGTTTTATTCAGTGGAATCTGACTAACTTGCTTTTTTAGTGTACATGTGAAATTAAAGATACTTACTGGAGCCACTGACTTCAACCTTCTCTCACCCCGGCAAACACCAAGTGGATGTAGATTTGTCCTCTGAGCCCCATGCATGTTCCAGCAGTACATCACTGCTCTGCTGATCTCGCTAATAGAACAAACAAACCCATTTTTCATGAGCAGTAGGTGTGTAGCTTCTTCAGTGATTACACATAAAAATCAAGTGTGTGTTTGTGAGGAGTATTTTCTAGAGAGCAGCAGACTGTGTAGACACTGGACAATTTGAGGAAATCATGAAGTTTTTAAATGATCTCAAAATAGTGAAGTTCAGCCCTTATTGAAATTGTAGTCTGGTTTGAGTGAAAGTGTTGATTTAAAAAGAGTAGGGAATTCTGTGTAAACTTTAGAGACAGAAACCATCTATAAATCCCTCATAGCCTCAAGGACTTAATACAGGATCAATATGCCCAGCTGATTCCGCATTTAGAATCTGATCATGTAACATGTTTTCTCTCCATATTTTCTTCTTAAGTTTTTGCCTTCACTTTATTTATCCTACTCAATGGTACCACGCATCCCTGTGTATTTAACTGGGATATTGTATGTAATCTAAAAATAGAAAGAATTTAGCTTAAATTAAATTGAATAAATCCTGGTACATACCATCTGTGACTCTTACGCTTGCCTTTTTATGACTTTTCTATAACAAAGATTCTGGGGTATTATATAAGTGAACTTAATGTACTTTAAACCTCTAGTTAACCTTGTGGGTAGGGTAATGTTCATATTTTCATATGATTAAATATACAAAATTATCAATTCAAATTTAGCCTGGTCCTTCATTTATTATTTTTAGTTTTTAAGCTCTATTCCCTTACTTATGACCGCTATGAGCAATTCAATCTACTTGTTTTCTTAATCCTTGGAATGCTTGTTTCTAATTTAATCCTTCTGATTATATTGCATTTTTGTTTGTAGATGTACTTAAAGAGTCAACAGAAATTGATTATTCTGCCTTTTATATTTAGATCACTGATAGGTTTTGTGGAGATTCTAAATTTAAGTAGATAGGCATTAAACACTTATTGCATTATCAGGCAAATAGACAAGTTAGACGCTATAGGATACTGTCATTGTCACTTGATATAAGTTGCACAAAGTAAAAGTGTTGTAAAAAAAGAATGGTTGACAACTAAGACCCGATGCAGCCAAACGTATATAAATAAATAAATACAAGAAATAAATTATATAATTTTTTTGTGTGTGTGTGGTACGCTGGCCTCTCACTGTTGTGGCCTCTCCCGTTGCGGAGCACAGGCTGCGGACGTGCAAGTTCAGTGGCCGTGGCTCACGGGCCCAGCCGCTCCGTGGCATGTGGGATCTTCCCGGACCGGGGCACGAACCCGTGTCCCCTACATCGGCAGGCAGACTCTCAACCACTGCACCACCAGGGAAGCCCAATTATATAAATATTAAAAATTAATTAATTATTTTTTAAAAAGAAGAAGAATAGTTGAGCTCTGGTCCTGGATTAATTGAAATTCCAGGCTTACTAGTATGAACTTTATTCTGTAAACAATGATGATATTTTGCAAATGTTGAGCAGAGAGCGTCATTATTATCAGAAAAGTTCTCTCAATAGGCATTATGGCAGCTGTGTGTAGAAGGAAATAATGTAAATAAAACATATAAGGCATAAGAATTAGAATAGAGACACTAGAATAGTAGCGTCACTGTTCTTTCTTTAATGAATGGTATTTGGTAATTGGTTGAATTCAAGGGACAAAAAAAAAGGATAAAACTATTCCAAGCTTTTCAACTGGCATAATTTTAATATCATGATGCATTTATATAAATAAGAAAAAAGCAAAAAGAATAGAGTTGGTAATGAGGATTAGTGTTGCATTTGAGATTCTAAACAGATATTCAGCTAGAGAGTATGATAAACATTCATTTAGAAATTTAAGATTAATCTTAAGAAAAATCAATCTCAGAACTACCGTTTATTGGGTGCATAACATTCATCCAGTATTACATCCGTCACTGCTAGCTCTCAAGTTAATCCTATGTGGTATTTATTAATATTGTTTTTTCTTCCCAAAGATTAGAAATTTGAAGGTGTTTGGGTAAGTAATTTCATCGAGGCCACTGACTAGTAAGTGTAGATCCCATGCTTTTTCCACTTCACAAAAGTTTGTGATACAACAGTATAGTTAAATCCGCGGATAAAGGATAATCCCAAATGTAACAGCAGAGAAGGAATAGAGATGGGAGAGCGGGTAAAAGGCACAAAAGGAGAATGAATGGAAAATTTGTCCTGTGGGTAAGTAGAGAACTAGATGAGCACAGAGTCAACAAGGAACGGAGGAGAAAGTTAGAGAAGGAAGATAAAACAGGAAAAAAAGGAAGCATGATTTTGCTGAGCCGTTCACTATACCTCAGTCTGGATGGTTGGCTAATGTTTAGGAGTTATCACTACTTTTACCCAGTATCCACAAAGGTGAAAACATGCTCATTCTTTGGATTTGTGGAAAAATAATCTATTGCCTAAAAACATCATGAGAAAATGTAATCTTTTTTTTTTTTTTTTTTTTTTTAATACGGTACGCGGGCCTCTCACTGCTGTGGCCTCTGCCGTTGCGGAGCACAGGCTCTGGACGCGCAGGCTCAGCGGCCATGGCTCACGGGCCCAGCCGCTCCGCGGCATGTGGGATCCTCCCGGACCGGGGCACGAACCCGTGTCCCCTGCATCGGCAGGCGGACTCTCAACCACTGCGCCACCGGGGAAGCCCAGAAAATGTAATCTTTAATGAAGATTTCATAGAAGAAATAGTAGTAGTAGAAGGAGTGGTGGATATTTATTGAGGATTTTACTACTAGCATTGCTTTGAGGAGTTCACACTCATCAATATCTAATACTCACAATGTCATTATAAGGTGCATACATTTTGCAGATGAGAAAACGGATGCCCAGAAAGTTTAAGTGACTGTCCCAAGGGAAACAATAAAAAATTTAAAAATCATATAAAAACAAACAAATAAATCTCATTAGTATATCTCTTCTCTTAAAAAATCATCATCATCTTTCCATGGAAGTTCCTGCTCTGCCTTTTTTATTCAATTTTTTTTTGCATTGGAGTTTTCTACCAACATATGAAGAAACTGATTTAAATTGATAAGTCCAGATTTACATGTTCCTAAAATTATTTTAAATTATTCTGTAAATTTTAGTCTATCTTGTACAGGATTTGTAAAGTATTTGACAATGGTTCTAAGCTCAGGATGGGATCAGAGCTTACAACGAAAATTAAGAGTGTTCTCATATTCGTAAGAGGATTTAATTTTATGAGAGAATGTAGATTTAGAGGATTTTGCCTTTGCAGACCATTGTATACTGTATTCGAAAATTTACTTTCTATTTTAAGAATTCTCTCAAATGAACAATTTTGTTCAAAGTTAACAAAGAGGCAGATTGTCATCTGAATTGGAGTTATAGTGTACATATATGTAAAGGGCAAGAGTCTGGGACAGAAGAGTCATGGAATTTGGGTTAGACTGAGAAAAACTCACGAGTCTGGCAATGGTCACTTGAAAGTTTTGCTTTTGCACTTGTGTCTTGGGTCTCCAGGCTTATGTCCGTGCTTCCTGGCAAAAGGAAAGATGTATCTCCCCGAGCCAGACTCTCGTGAACAAAATACAACACTAAAACAGCTTGCATAGAGTGTTAATGATTGGCTTGAAATACAATTTGTGAAAAGGACACTAGTCCAAGGAGAAACTTTGTGAATTCCTCAGGTCCCAAGGCAAAATCAAGGAACAGATTTATCAAGTCCGGTGCCCATCCCTCTTTCTTACGAAAGTCCTTCATAGGGTCCCAAAATCATGCTGAGGATCAATAGATACAAACAGCAGACAGGTTTCTACTGAGAATTAAAGTTTTCCAATCTGATCTCATAATCAAAGGATTGCTAAAAGGGCTTTTCTTTTCTAGGAGACAAACTAAACATAGCATTTGAGAGATTGATGCACAGACGCAATGTCTGACTCTCTTCACCAAGACAGAGACCTCTAGTTGAAGCTCTAGGGGCCTCAGGGGAACACACCATTTACAAGTTTCAAAGGGGTCTTGAGTAGGCATTGGTGAAACCACCAGATTGCTGAACTCTCAAAAATATCACTAAGAAATCTGTTAATAAATCAAAGCTGAGTATATTAGAACTTACTCTTTTTATCAAGAATACCATCTTGACAATTTTAACAGTGTTGCAGGTGGGAAGAATGAGAGTTTTAAGGCATTTCTATCAGACAAGGAACTAATTAGAATTTGGCGAATTCATGACACATAGTTTAGGACTGGTGGAAACTGCTAAGCAAGGGTCCTGAAGCTGATCTTGATAACAGAATTGTTTGGCCAAGTTGGTGGACTACACTGTCTTTGGCAAATGGATTGGTAGGATTTCCTGAAGCAAACAGTAAAGTTATTTATTGGTTTCCAGTCTTATCTTTCCCAGGTAAAGTTTCCTTGTAACAAGCAATTAGGTCAGGTTGCCACTGGTGATCTCAACCTCTTATCTAAGTCGTGTAGAGACATGTACAGCCTCAATTGTCAACATGAAAATAGTATCATTCTCTCATGCAAGTGTTCCAGTTTAATATTTTGAATCTTCCAACCTCATTTTCCTTTATGCTTCCATCTTCTATCCTTTTTCTGACCACCTACATTCCTGGCTCTCTTGTTTACTCATTGACTTCACCATTTCACATAGCAGAACCTTATAAAGTCTCTAGCTTTTTAAATTCCTCACCCTCCTGTCTATACTTTCCCTTTATTTGCTTAATCCTTTATCTGCCAGATAGCAGCCCTCTAAATCCAGTTTCTTCTTTGTCAAGCTGTTCTCTGTTCATCAGATATATCCCAAGTATTTAAAGTGATTGGCAAACTCACAAAGTATAAACAGCAATATAACTTCAAACTATATATAATTTAAGAAATAGTCATTTAAAATATTATTAGACCAATAAAAGGTAAAGTAATGAAAAGTGTTAAAATATGAATGTCCATAGGCCAAATTACATAACATTAAATTATAGCATTAAAAATCAAGTTATAGTATGGAAAGTTTACATACCAGGGCTCCATATATATCAGATACAATAGATGAAATGCAAGTCTGGCAAAAAAGGTTTTAAATTATTAACATACCATAGGTTACATTAACCAATCAATAATAGCAAAAGAAAAAATATATATACAACTTAAAGTTTCCATGAAATATTTTAAAAATTGATGGTGTATTCACCTCTAAGTTTACTTCTAAATTTTCACTAAATAGATTGTGTAATTTGTATTTTCTGACACAATGTAATATAAGTAAAACTTAATATCAGATGTATAAAATGGTTTAAATACCTCTGATTGAAATTGTGGTTTAGAGAAAAAATAAAAAGCATTAAAATTGTATAGAGAAACAAAAACACCATTGTAGTCGTTAGATAAATGCTATAAATTTTTTGGAACGTCTCATTTCAATTTGGGTAAGCATGTGACTTATTCAATCCGTGAATCACGGTAGAATGATGTTATAGAATGATGTTATGATGTTATAGAATGATGTTATAGAATGTCTGAGACTAATTCATCAAGCGCAATGCAGTTCCCACCTTTTTCTCCCGGGGAGCTCACCCAGGGAAAGCCTGTGGCCATGTACAAAGTTAGATATTCTGAGATGGCCGGGCTGGAAAGGACCTGTATAAGTCGTGCCTAAGAAGCAGACACCAAGATAGGAGTAGATGGACCTGAGGTGTTTTGGATAAAGGAGGAAGCAGTGAGAGTAGGCACGGAATGTCTTCAGATAGCAGTGCAGGTCTTCCAGTTGTCAACAGAGAGAAGGAAGGAAGGACTGAGTACATACAGCCTCGGACCACCTTGAAGCTCTGAGAATGGCTCATTTAAGTGTCAGACCTGTAGAGGTACATAGACCCATAGAGAAATCCTATGCAGGTATTTACAGTCATTAGAGGATCTATAGAAGATACAGAGTTAGGATTCATGCCCACTGCATCCAGTTCTACGAGTGGTAAAGAGTTGATATCTGTATTACCTAAATAATTTTCCTGTACCGGTCTCACTTAGCAATAAAGAATATCAATGTTTTTGTTATTGACTCTGCAGTGGCCATGAATTGAACTGGTTGTTTTAAATAATCAATATAATGTAAACACTATAAAAATACATTGAGATTGGATTGTGAGAACATGTATTAAAATGTTAATAGCATTTTGCTTCTGTGTGGAATTCATGTTTTTGAATAATGTACAGCTTTGCAAGTGTGAAAGGTCATGAACCAATTCTATTGTTTCACAGATCAGGAGCTATTGTGTTAACTCTTTCAATTGGTAGCTTTAGATGAAATTTAAATTGACTTTCCAAAACTGGTCAAGGAAACTAACATGAATCTCTTCTAAAAGAAGTGAGAGAATTGAGGGATAAACACAATTCGCATGGTGAAATGTTTCCAAAAGTGTCCAAAGTAATAGCAACTACTTTGGGGCTAGTATGCCTGTAAAGAGACCTTTCCTATCTCAACTTATTGTCGTGAAAGAGTTAATGAACCACCAAAACAGTAAACAATTTACTATGGTTTTGGTTGGTTTCAGCCTATTAAGTGTGATATAAATTAAAACTGCTGTTTCTCATTTTCTATAGTCAAGCAAATGTATTACATGCCACCACGAATAGGAAAGACACTTAGGCGCTTGCCTCAACAGCAATTCCTTTCTTAAGGAACAATGATAAATGTTCCTTCTTTAGAATGAGAATAGGCAATTACTTGACTACAAGCCATACAATCTAGTATTATTAATTATGTAGAGAATTTCATGATTTAATGAAATTTAGATAGGCTTGCGGGAAGCAATGTGATTTTATAATACGCTGACAATTAGCTAAGAATGTATCATGTATATTTTATCCATATTTCTAGGCATCAACCTCTGAAACATTGGAATCATAAAGAATGAAAGTATATATCAATCATTTTTGAACACTAAAAATGTCTTCTTTAAAAAATAGGAAACATTCTGTCAAAAAGAGAAATTTTACAATAAAATTGATTTTACAGCAAGCCCAAAATATATAAAAGTGTTCGGTGTAGGAGAAGTAAGTTGAACTACTTCAAGGAGGAAAATTCATTAGAAAATGGTTAGAAGTTAATAGTTGTTCCTTGGGACTAGATCTTTTGTATTGGTTTGTTTTTTGAATTGCCATTGCACTTTGTGCTTTTCTTGTAGCACATACTAATTTATACCTTGTACAACAGTTATTTATTCTTATGCCTTGCCTCTTAAAAGAATATTTGCATTGAATAGCATATGACTTTTGCTTTGAAGAGACCTAAGTTAAAGTTCTTAGCTGACATACTTGAAATCTTATTTCTCAGTTTTCTCATTTGAGAAATGGGGAAAGTGAAAACTTGTAGAGTTTTTCTTGTTATAAAGATAATTTAGGTAAAACACAAGAAGTACAAGAAGCACCCAATGACAATTATTTTACCAGAGTGAAAGCTACTCTATTTTTCTTTATATTTAATATCAATAGAATCTGTAAGAATGCCTATTACATAGTAGGTTTATTAATCCTTGGCCAGAAGAATCTATAAATAAATTAATGACAATATAATTTGAAAGTTAATGTATGTCATTTATGTACAACTTATTAGAATAGGGATATATGAAATAAACATAGAGATATGGTTTAGCCTTTGTCTTTAAGAAATGATGATAATGTATTATTAGGCTTAGGCTTAGCTGTAAATAATAGAAAATAAAAACAAACAGAAGTGGCTTATATAATGTAGAAGCTTATTTCTGTTTACAAAGAATTTCAGTTAGGTGATCCAGTGTTGGTACAGCACACCATGGTGTCAAAGGCTCAGCCTCTCCATCTTTGTTAATTTCTGTACCGACCTCCATTCCCAATATCTCTTCATGGCCCAAGATGTCTGCTCTAGATCCAGCCATTACATCTACACATTAACCAACAGAAAGTAAAAAAGGAGTGCAGAAATACACATACCTTTAATTGTGGCATGGTCTTATGACTTATAGGACACAACTGTTGAAATTCCATTGGCTAGAATTTAGTTACATGACCACAGTTCACTAAAAGGAAGGTTGGTAAATATTGCCTTCCTCTTAAGCATGACATGCTCAGCTCAAATCAGAATTCTGTTACCCAGTGGAATGGAAAATGAATATTGGGGGACATTAAGCAGTCATTGAAATATATACATATGTAATTATTGTATCACAATCTACATAATGTAATTTTTTTATTGACTAAGAGGAATCAGAGTGACAAAGATTAGCAGTGCCTATTTTTATAGAAAGAGATGATGATGTCCCATAGCCTTTGGATTTTCAGGTCTCCTTGATAATGCCACATTAATTTAGGGATAGTTCCAGGAGTTTATACTGGTTGGAAATATTTCCATTGTAAGTAACAGAAATGCAACATTCTCCTAGGTACTGTATGCTCTGTACTTTTCACTTGTAGACCATACCACTATCTGAAGTTATTTTTATCTTTAATTTGCTTATTTAAAAAAATTTTATGGTCCCGTCTTCTAAGATGTAAAGTCCATGAGGGCAGGGAAATTGTCACTCACATTTAATTCTATATGCCCCACATCTGCAAGACTTCCTGAAAAATAATATATTTGTCAAATGAGTTGCACTTCAATTATTTTTACAAGGCTTTCTTCCCAACTAGACTATGAGTGTTCTAATTTCAGAGGCTCTGTTTAATTACTTATTCTCCCACTCTGCTCCTAACAAAGTTCCAGGTACTCAGAAGTGGGAGTAGGAGGGAACAGGCAAACCAATAGGATGGATGAATGTGAGGAGGACTTGAAAGAAGAAGTATTTTAGAAATTTACCCAATAAAGATGTTAAAAAAAAAAAGAAATTTAACAGTTACTATGTCTTTGGATTCCTTAAATAGAGTCCTTCAAAAATCCTTTGTGGCCAAAATTCATTCCTGTACTATGCACAATTTCTATTCCTTGAACAAGATTGAGTTAAAACTCGATAACTTGTCTAAGACTGCAAATAATCAGTTTGTTTATTACACACTTATCAGGGTATTATCAGACTTAACAGGATAGTCTGTTTAATTCTCCCGTTTTTCATAATGCCAGTGAACTACAGTTCAAGATATTACACCAACACACACACAAAGATTGTATTATAAACTTTCCCTTAGGTAATACATACTGATAAAAATAAACATTATCAGCTTTTTATACTTCTACTTTTTAAATCAATGCTTTAGCATTATCTTCAATTTCATCATATGATATCATATTAAAAGTTTTAGATCATTATTCTATTCATATACTTTCAAATTCCTAACACTACTTAATAAAGAAAATTATTCATATTTTGACACTTTCTTGTTTAATACTCGTTTCCTTCTACTAAGACATCATTAGATTTTCAGAAAGTATAACCTGAGTTCTTCTAAGCTGTCTCAATAATCTAGACTTCTATTTTCCCATCTTTCATTGAATGAGCACAGGTTCTGTGGCCAGACAGCCTGGGTTCAATGTCATCTTTTCCATTTCTTAGCCATTTCACCATGAGTTAGTTTCTCAACACCTCAGTGTCCTTACTTGCAAAAATGTGTATCATTAGGATAATTAAATAATAAGCTTGTAATAAGGATTAAAGGCATATGAAGGGCTGATTAAAGAATGTAATACAAAGTAAGTGCTCAATAAATATTGCTTTTAATATTGTGTAATTATATACCTCTTCTGAAATCTCAGAAGAAATTGTTGGAAGAACACAGTGTATAAATGGGCATAAAAGCGCTAAAATATCAAAGTGATGGCATCAAAGTTGTAACATTAAAGTAAATGTGTGTACATAGCATTTGCATCACGCATGCAAGGACCACATCTCTTTACATGGCTACATTCATCTTAATAATCCAACAATGTTAATGTGGCACTGATTACAATTAAAATATAAAAGTATATTTATATACTTCTAAGACAGAGCTAATGCAGTTATTAGCTCTGCAGAGCTAATAACAGAGCTAATGCAGTTATTCTAAGAATCTGTTTCTATTATTAGGCAGTGAAAAGATAATAAAATATTCAGGGTGAAGAGGGAGAAAAAAGGTCAGTATAAATAAAACTGATCCCCAATAAAAGGAGTTTCTTCTTTTTTACTGTTTCTACCTTACCCTCTCTGGCTCCATAGTTTTTGTTTTGATTTGCTTTTTTAGTGCTGTTTAGACCCAGATTTTCACAAAAGAGCTGTGTTGTTTTTTTTTTTAACAAGCAAACATAATTATATAATTTTTAATATTGTTTTTATACTTTACTCACAATCAGTTACTTCTTTCTATGAAAAGAAACAAACACGGCTTCATTTTCAAAAAGCTCTCTTTTTCAATATAAACAACATAGTATCACCCATATTTTTATAATATGGCTAATGTTGCCATTAAAACAATAAGATATTCCTTTCAAATTTAAATATTTGACCTGAATTATTCAAGAAATAACCAAATCATTAATGGCTACATTATTTCAAAAATGTTATTCAAATATCTATCTTTTATTTTAAAAACTGATTTAGACATCTTTTTAAAAATATTATAGCTTTTCAGGGAAAGGTGCAGAATTCAGCTTAACTGCAGAGGTATTCTAAAAAAA
This sequence comes from Grampus griseus, assembly GCF_964374135.1. NCBI lineage: Eukaryota > Metazoa > Chordata > Mammalia > Artiodactyla > Delphinidae > Grampus > Grampus griseus. The sequence goes on along the minus strand of NC_139006.1, from coordinate 83,771,689 downwards.
ATATTTCAGAAAATAATTTGGAAGTGAATTAAACTAATCTTGTATAGCTTGAACTCCATGCTAGAAGATTTTCTTACAAGAGAAATGATTCTTTCTGCCTTATGCCCTCTTATTTTACATTTCCATTTGGAATATCTAGGGCCATACAAATTTAACTTCTAATAAACTGGTTAATTCTCACAAAATATTACCTTCGTGTATATAGCAAGCACTCTGAATGAGATTTTCTAAATAAATGAGACAACACAGTATGTAATTTAAGATGGGAACATTTAAAGGCTTAGTGTACCATACGGATTTAAAATTTCTTCCATGTAGAACACTATAATTTGTGCTCTATTTTCTGCCTGCCCTTTTACTGTACGTACCTCAAAGTAGTTCCTTATGTCTATGTGTCTTTATCATTTTTTTAATTGACGTATGGTTGACTTACACTGTTGTGTTAGTTTCAGGCGCACACAAAGATCTTCTCTTGCGCCTTCTTCTAAAAATATTATAGTTCTACATTTTACATTCAGGTATAGTCTCCATTTAGGTCAAAGTTCTTTTTAGATTTTTTTGCATATGGATAGCCAGTTGTTTCAATGCCATTTATTGAAGGACTATATTCTTTCTCCATTTAACAATATCACATGTATCTGCCTTTGTCAAAAAGACAAAACTGTAATTATGGAGACTGTTTGGCAGCGTTTGAGGCAGGCTGGAAAATTTGGTTTGAAGTTTGAGATTTGAGACAGGTCGTGTATAAAATTTAGGATATGGATGGCGGACATGTAATCCAACCAAAGCCTGGATTTTAAATAGACACATTAATAGTATCACATATCATTCACTTAACACTGTTAACATAGGATAGCATGAAAGCACAAGATCCAGTGGAAAAGTGTTGATATGGGAGTCTTATTAAGATAAAGACACATAGAGGGGGAAGAATAAATTAGGAGTTTGGGATTAACAGATACACAGTACTATATATAAAATAACCAACAAGGACTTATTATATACCACAGGGAACTATATTCAATATTTTTAATAACCTATAATAGAAAAGAATCTGAAAAAGAATGTATATATATAAAACTGAATCACTGATCTGTCCTATTTGTGTGGGCCTATTTCTGGACTTCATCTTCTCCTCTGCACGCTGTTCTCTTTACCAATATGCTGTCTTGATTACCGTAGCTTAAAAAACTGTTTTATTCAGGTGTAATTGATATGTTAAAAAACTGAACATATTTACTGTTTATATTATTTGATGAGTTTAAAGATATGCATATACCCAGTAAACCATCACCACAATCAATGTAGTAAACACACATCCCCTGCAAAATTTTCCTCCTGCCCCTGTGTGTGTGTGTGTGTGTTGGTTGGTTGGTCTTGGTAAGAACACAACTTGAGATCTAACCACTTAACACATTTTCAAGTATACAACTCAATATTGTTAACTTTAGGCTCAAGGTTGTACAGCAGATCTCTAGAATTTATTCATTTTTTATAACTGAAACTATACCCATTGAACAACTCCCCATTTGTCCCTGTCCCCAACCCCTGGCAACACCATTCTCTTCTCTGTTTCTTTTATTTGATTTTTAACTTATTTTAAAAATTTATTTATTTTATTTATTTATTTTTGGCTGCGTTGGGTCTTCGTTGCTGCGCGCGGGCTTTCTCTAGTTGCAGTGAGCGGGGGTTACTCTTCGTTGCGGTGTGCATGCTTCTCACTGCGGTGGCTTCTCTTGTTGTGGAGCACAGGCTCTAGGCACACGGGCTTCAGTAGTTGTGGCTGGCGGGTTCTAGAGCACAGGCTCGGTAGTTGTGGCACACGGGCTTAGTTGCTCCGCGGCATGTGGGATCTTCCCGGACCAGGGCTCAAACCGGTGTTCCTTGCATCGGCAGGTGGATTCTTAACCACTGTGCCACCAGGGAATTCTCCGTTTCTTTTAGCTTGACTACTTTAGACACCTCTTATAAGTGGAATCATGCAGCATTTGTCCTTCTGTGACTGGTTTATTTAACTTAGCACCATGTCCTCCAGATTCGTCCATGCTGTCGAATACAGTAGGGTTTCCTTCTTTTTTAAGGCTGAGAGTAGTATTCCACTGCATGTTTATACCATATTCTCTTTATTCATTCATCTGTCCACAGACACTTTGTTTCCATATCTTGGCTACTGTGAATAATGCTGCAACAAACATAGGTGTACAGATATCTCTCTGAGATCCTGAAAACAAGCCATACACCTGATAGGCAGTTAATATCTAAAATATTTAAGGAACTCCTACAATTCAATTACATATCTATGCTATATATTATTTACAAATATATTACAAATATATATATAATATATATTACAAATATATGCATAATATAATATTCAAAATGGGCAAAATACTTGAATAGATGTTTCTGCAAAGAAGACATACATGGCCAACAAGTATGTAAAAAGATGCTCAACATCGCTAATCACCAGGAAAATGCAAATTCAAATCACAATGATATATCACCTCACATCTGCAAGAATAGTTATAAGATAAAAGACAACAAGTGTTGGTAGGATGCCAAGAAAAGGGAACTCTTGTATACTTATGTTGATGGGAATGTAAATTGATGCAGCCAGTATTGAAAACAGTACGGAGGTTCCTCAAAAAATTAAAAATAGAACTACCATCTGATCCAGCATTTCCACTTCTGAGTACATGTTAGTCTTTTCTATGGAGAAGGTTTTATTTCAGATATGAGGAGGAACACAGACCCAGTCTCTCACACTGAGCAAAGAGAAAGCAAAGCAAACCCTCTGATCTGCAGTTACCATTTGTGCCCGACTTCCTCCGTGTCTTTGCTCCGGGAGTCTGTTACTAGCCTCGGTATCTGACAGCCGGGCTTCCCGCCTGTCTTAGCTACGGTTTCTTAGCAATGCCTGGATTTGTTTAATTACTTAGCATGTGCTTCTGTGAGCTCCTAAAGTATCTTCGACACTTTACCCCACGTATGTTTGCCCCACTCCAGGCCTACAAAGCATCTTCGGCTTGGGAAGAGGCTGCTGACTCCTGCACAAACATGTTTTCCTTTGAACACGTGTGTCTTGAAGCCCTCCCATCTGTGGGTGTTGCGTATTTCATTTCAGCCTTGTGAGTGCAGGCAGAATGGGTGCCGGTACAGAGACTCCAGGGCCCTCCACATGGAACTCCAACACTGTCCAAGACAGAGCCTCTCAAGACAGGAAATTCTGTGATCTAGAGCAACTGACTGAATCAAGGTCTCGAAGCCTCACTGGCCTTCTTCTGTGAAATATTCTTTACATTATTGTGCTATCATGCAAACAGAGTAAAGTAAGAATTACGAAGGACTTAGCACAGTAGTTGCTATATATTTATCACTCAGTATTATTTGATGACATCAGTGATATTAATTGTATCCTGAGAAGCAAAAGAGACCAGGAGACTTCAAGGTGATAAAAGAAATATCCACCAATCCCTAAACAAGACTTTCAAAAATCAAGTCGTTAGACGCTGGAAAATTACCTAAACCTGAAACCCTTTCATCTTAGACCCTAAGCTTTATAATTACTATTTTTTGTTCCTCTTTTGTCTTTTTGTTCCTTCCTCATTTCTCAATCACTGGTAGTCAGATTTACTAGTTTAGTTTTGCAGAAAGAGAGGAAATATGACAGTCCCTCAGAAAAACCTAGAAACTTTCTATTATACCTAGCCCACATTTTCTCATGAATTTCTTGACTACCAGGCTGGAAACTTTCACAAACAAAACAATCCAGTAACATGGAATATTCTCATTTCAAATATCTTAATACTTTACGCTTCTCTACATGAGTCATTCACTGGTAACAAGTGAGGAAATTAGGAAATTGTGTCAATTCTTTATCTGGGCTGGTTATTTGTAATTATATAAACTGTGTTTAGTTCTTACTGCAGTCTAGTAACCATCGCTAGTCCTATTACCCATTGCCCTTTCTTTGCTTTGACATGCGATTACTTCTCCCCATCCTCATTCTCAGCCACCTATGATCCAACTTCCTACTGCACTGAGAAGAGGAAGTAATCAGAGGGGTCTCCCCACAGACTCCACTCCACCTCTTGCCATGTCCAAGCTCTGAAGGGGATCCTCTCTAAAGCCAGGTACCTACTGAGCATTGGTGCCAGGCCTTCTAAACTACTCAGAGCACTGCTCCAGGAAACAACTCTGTCCCTCCTATCTATATTTTTCTCTTTCTAAAGGAACTTTCCAAAAACATGTTTCTCCTCTCTATCTATATGTATGTATGTATGTATCTATCTATCTACCAACCTACCTACCTACCTACCTATCTATATTTGGACCCTATTTTTTTCTAGTATTGCCCTAGTTGTCTTTATAGAAAAATGCCTTAAAACAGTCCTTTGTATTTGCTATCTCCAGTTTCTCTCCTCCTGTTAAACCCACCAATCACATTTATGTCTCTCCCACTCAAATGAAAGAGGTCTTATCAAGGCCCCCAGGGATCCCATATAACTAAATCTTCCCCCCTTGCATTTTCTTGGCAACTGGGTCAAACATCAGTTGACCATAAATGAAAGGGTTTATTTGTGGAATCTTAAACCTATTCCATTGGTCAATATAACCCCACAGTCTTGATTCCTGTAGCTTTGTATGCAGTTTTGAAATAGGGTAGTATAAGTTCCCCGGCTTTGTTCTTTTAGGAGAGATTGTTTTGTCCATTCTGGATCTCTCACGTTTTCATATGAATTTAAAGATCAGTTCGTCAATGTCTGCAAGCAAAGCCATTTGAAATTGCGATAGTGGTTTTGTTGAATATGTAGATTAATTTGGTTAGTATGGTCATTTTCACCCGATCAACATCACGTTGTGCAGTTTCTAGTATTTCTTTTTCTTTTTTAAAATAAATTTATTTATTTATTTTTGGCTGTGTTGGGTCTTCGTCGCTGCACGCGGGCTTTCTCTAGTTGCGGCGAGCGGGGGCTACTCTTTGTTGCAGTGCGCAGGCTTCTCATTGCGGTGGCTTCCTTTGTCGAGCACGGGCTCCAGGTGCACGGGCTTCATTAGTTGTGGCGCATGGGCTCAGTAGTTGTGGCTTGCGGGTTCTAGAGCGCAGGCTCAGTAGTTGTGGCCCACAGGCTTAGTTGCTCTGCGGCATGTGGGATCTTCCCGGACCAGGGCTCGAACCCATGTTCCTTGCATTGGCAGGCAGATTCTTAACCACTGTGCCACCAGGGAAGCCCTCTAGTATTTCTTAAAACAAAGAACTTTCAATCAATGCCACAAGAATAGTTAATATTCAAATGAGTCCTGCATCTTCATTTTTGCAAAGGAAAAAAGTCCTCTTGCATCATACCAAGAAAAATAACAACAGATTCTTCAGAGACAAACCCCGAATCAAACTTCAAAACACAACATGGTGCTAAATAAAATGCTCATCTGCTCAGGCCACATTACCCCAAATAGGTCAAGTGACTTCACAGTTTTTCTGTTTCCACAAGAAAAATGGTTGTGTGTGTGATTCCCATTAATTTAGAGTGCTTTCAGTCAGTTTTCTTATAAAAGAAACTTTGTTTTCCCCAAACTAAAATGGGATCATATACTTCTGGTAAGTTATGCAGGCTATAGTTGATATCTTTCAAATTTCTACTCTCCCAGGACACAAAGTTTTGGTTTTATTTTCAAATATACAAATATAATAAATGCCACAAAGTATGTATAAAGTATTTTGCCACATAAATACTGCATGCCACATAGAACAGATATTGAATATAGTTGAGGAAAGTCGTGATAATCATTTCATGCCTCTTTTTCTTCTACACCACCAAAAGTAGAAGGTATATTCCTTTTAACTAGCTTGAGTCTTTTATGTAAAGGGAACCATAAAGGGAATTTAAAACTAAAAGAAAATAACGGAGGTGCATTTGTTTGTCTTCATTTTTCTCTCAAGAATGCCACAAGGCAGAATAACTCACTATTTGCATCAATGTTGCTTGAGGGAAAAACTTTGCTTAGGAATAATTTTGAGAGTGTTCCAATATGAAAACAGCTGCTTGTTTGAATGTCCAAAGTTTTTTGTTTTTTTTGTTTTTGTTTTCCATAAAGCAAAGCAGAACAGTCTTGGGCCTATAAAATTATCGTAGCAGATGTCAAAATGCTCAGTAATTTCCCCATGAAGCATCTAATACAGATCAACATGGTTTCCTGGTGAACCTGCCAGGATGCATTAGGAACAAAGTGTACCCCACAGCTACCTAAACAAATCAACATGCTGTATGGAATTATTTGATAGAAACCAATTAAATTTTGTTAACTTTCAACCAAAGATAATAATTTTCATTTTAGAATAGTTCACACGGAGCCATTTTTGAGAAAATAATTAAATACCAAGCCTAACTGCCTATTAAGGACATATTTTGTTTGTGATAATACAACCAAATTATCAGAGTTTAGATCAGGGGATTCTTCTCAATTGTTTTAACAAGGCAGTTTTAACAAATTCATTAAGAACAAATGCTTGCTTCATAGCAAACACTGAATAAATATATGGTGAATGACTGATTAACACAATGAATAAATGCACATCAATAGATAAAAAAATATATGAAGTCATTACATCACTTCTCTGACCACAGAGTCAGATACCAATCAACAGAAGATTTGTGGTCTTCAATATCTTTACAATCCATGTTAACATTCTACTACTCTTGTTAAGTTTCTAAGATGTTTGATATTTAAGACAGAATTTTTAAAAGAAAGAAAGAAGAATTTTCCATACATTTTGAGAAGTGGTGATTAGAGAGCTGGGGCTCTGGAGTCATGCGGGTGTAGTTGAATCCTGATTCCACCACATAAGAGCTGTTTGTCTTTGGCCAAGTTAATCAACCTCTCTGAGCCTTAGGGTCATCAACCTTAAAATGAGAATAGTGTTAACATTTACCTTCAAAGTTGTCATTAGAACAAAATGAGATGATGCACGTAAATCACTTAGCATTGTGCCTTGCACAAATTAGATGTCGAATTTAGACATTAATTTTAGCACACTTCTTATTGTTCTTTGCAGTGCTTTATTTTGGTAAATGTTTTGTCATCATGACAAATGTATTTTGTTTCAGAGGATAAATTTCAGTTTCGCCGGTTGTGAACACTGGTTTAACATACTGTAAAAACTGAGTAACTTTTTGAGCTATGATATGTTAAAAATGTATTTTTCAGGCTTCCCTGGTGGCGCAGTGGTTGGGAGTCCGCCTGCCAATGCAGGGGACACGGGTTTGTGCCCTGGTCCGTGAAGATCCCACATGCCGTGGAGCAGCTAGGCCCATGAGCCGTGGTCACTGAGCCTGCGCGTCCAGAGCCTGTGATCCGCAACGGGAGAGGCCACAACAGTGAGAGGCCCAAGTACAGAAAAAAAAAAAAAAAGTATTTTTCTTCCCTTTTGCTTCAAACCATTGTCAAATTATTGTAAATTTAATTTGTTCCTGCGTATTTATCCATCTGGTATTTTATTTCTCTCACTTCCATTGTGTTGAACGAATGGTCATATTAAGCTAGGCTCTCAGGAATTATGCATGCACATGTCTGACTTGCATTAGCAAAATGAATGATTTTGATTCCATATTGCTTTGATAATAAAACCAAACAAAAACCCTAAAATTATTACGGATAACTACTTTGGGAAAAACAAATGCAATGTTTTATCAGAATTAAAATGATAAGTAAAAATGTTTTAATGGTTATTACAATACCACAAAGCCAACCAAATGTAAATGTCTTAATAATAGAAACTATAATTAAGTCTATGTATTTCAGCTCTTTAATTATTATATATCTGATGGAGTAGCAAACCTGTGAGCATGTCTGCCTACGTACAAAGACTTAATGCTTGATTTTTTCCCCAAGTCTTTGCAGAATTATGCATTTTGCTAAAGTATTAAATTAAAAGATATAGAATCAAACATCAGTTACCCAATTGCTAAGGTCTGAATGCGTCTGTCTACTCCACATTCATATGTTGAAATCCTTACCCCGCAGGGAGATGGTATTAGGCAGGGAGGCCTTTCAGAGGTGATTAGGTCATAGGGGTGGAGCCCCATAAATGGGATTAGTGCCCTTAGAAGAGATTCCAGAGAGCTTCCTCTCCTCCCCCCACCATGTGAGGACAGGACCAGGGAGGGGGCCCTCATCCAACCATGCTGGCACCCTGATCTCGGACTTCTAGCCTCCAAAACTGTGAGGGATAAATGTCTGTTGTTTATAAGTCCTCCTGTCTATGGTATTTTGTTACAGCAGCCCCAGTGGTCTAAGATACCAAATGTCAGAGAATTGACATGTTATGAATAGCCATATTGCCTTTCACTAGTATGAGATTTTATATCTTGGAAATAGTCTTTTATATTTTTATTTATGTCTCACAACAATTCTTTTAGGTGTACAGGAATAATCATCCTGTCACTCTTTATTAGGAAGTTAAAGAGAAGGCTCTAAATTAATAGAAACTACAAATCTACCTGATTTGTGAACCCATCTACCTGACTTTTACATTGTATCACACTGCCTCTCCCATTAAGAAGAATTTAAAACTGCATATATTTGTTTAAAAGCCTTTTTATTAAAATGCATATAAAGTACATTACCTATACTTGCAAGTACAACCACATAATTAACCTATGGTTAATGTAGGCATCATTGTGATTAGAACACTGGAGCAACAAAGCAACCACAAAGGAAATCTGAGATGTGTTTACCCCGATAGTTAAAGTAATAATAATCACTGCTCAACTGATAACATCAGAACTTTATAGACTGATCCATCCTCTAATTACAGAGGCTACATTTCTAGTCTTATGCTAATTACCAAATCTTTATCTCTAGGCTTAATGGTTCCCTTAAAATCCACAAATATATATAGGTAAGAATCAAATTTCTGTCTGTGAATCACATAGGGACCCTATCTAAACATTTCCAAAACTGAAATCATTTTTATATCCTATTATCCAGAGCCTGATTTAGTTTTGTAGTACCTCAACTAATGGCAAGACCATAGCCTTCAAGTCAGAAACCTTGGAGTCATCCTGGATGACTTCTACGGGCCACATTCACACTTGAAATTATTCACATCTTTAGTAGGTTTTATCTCCAAAATCATTTTTTTCATCCATTTTCTTTTCCATCTCTTTGCCACTGCCTTAGTCCAGGCCCTCATCACTAGATTATAAAGTTTCTTAACTGCTTGGTTCTGACTGTGATGGACAAACTTAAAGAAAAAACAGCAAGCCCAAATCCCTAGTCCTTGCTCAAGGCACACAGAGAAAACAACAACAATATTTACATGTTGGTGTTAAACAAACTGTCAATTCTAGAACACAGGTCAGATGGTAGATAATCAAAGCAAACATTGATCCCACGGGTTGCCATATCCCCATGTAAGTTCAAATCACAACTCTGCCTGGTCCCACGTGAATATAGGACACGTGTTTGGAAAGAGCAGGATCTGAGCATTGGAATGAACTGTGGCAATTTTAAGATGACTTGTCGTACCCCATACCCTGAAAGCACCAATGAGCCTTGTTTAAAGCTAAAACAGCTTGTAAATGATAGGGAAATTCCTAGGTCATCTCAGCCAACTTGGGATCCCCTCAGTCACGTCTGGGTCTTACAGTCCTCTGGGTTTGCACGTAAGGTCCCTGTAGTGGGGATGAAAACAGAGGAGAGCTGTCCTGTGACTACTAGATGAGGACAGGTGGTCATTGGGTGTCAGCTGCTTGAACTAATATCTGATCGTGTGGACACCTGTATTCTATGGATATTGGGGTTCAACTTGCCAAATCAACATGCTTGTCCTTTCTTTCTAGTTGCTACAATAGGATTTTATCTTAAGTACATTTGCATCCTTCTTGGGTTACCAGGAAACATCTGACTGCTTTCCTGTGATAATTTATACCTAAGAGGACTCAGGTCCTTATGCCTACTGTGCAGGTGCATACACAGGTAATTTTATTATAGCTCCCTGTACTTGCTGAATAATGTAACAATATGTGAGTCATCTCATGACTGGCAACCAGGTATGTGATTTTCTATAAATATATCTATATTTATATCATCTATATCTATATTTGTATCTCCTGATCTGTTACCTTGACTATTAAACCTTTAGACCTCTCTGAGGCCTGCAGCTATAGCCTTCCTTTAGGGATTAGCCAGAAGGCAGGTGGGGCTGAGAAAGCAAAGGGGGATTTCTCAAGAATGCACCAAAGTCTAGGTCAGTGGGTGGTAAACATTTTTTCAATGGCCTGCTAGTAAATATTTTTAGCTTTGCAGACCATATAGTCCCTGTCATAACTAAGGAAGCCATGGGCAACACGTAAAGGAATAAAAGTTTTCCAATAAAACTTTATTTACAAAAACAATCTGCAGGCTGAGTTTGGTCCTTGTGCTGTCATTTGCCAGTTTATGGACCCCTGGAAACCTCTGCTTCATCTTTCATCCCTCTCTGAGAGAAAGCAGGTTTGGGTGTGTTCTCCCAAACTTTATACCTTATATCGAAGTCTTAACTTTTGAAATTAAAAAAGAAAACCAAACAACTAAGAATATGTGTCTTTTGTCCTTCCCTGCACTGTCATCATTACCCTCCCTGAGGCCTGGGTATGTGTAGCTGACCACAGGGCGAAAGGGCAAACATGACTGGTATGAGTAGGAGAAAAACCTATGGGATCATCTATCAACAGTTCCCTGATGCACTATTTTTGTCTGCATGTTCTTTTTCTCTATTTCTTTTTTTGGAAATTTCTTTATGTAATGGATTCTGCTTTGCATTTAGGACTGACTGTGTATTTCTGGCTCCTCTCCAGACCCTTAAGGCAAACATTTGGAGTCAATCTCATCCTTTGATGCAGTGCTGAGTAAGGAAGTGTTCCCACATCTAAGTAAGAGCCAACTGCAGAATTGAATCTTTTCCAGATTTTATCAAATATCTTGATAGAGAATAATGGTGACAACTTTGTTTATGTAGTGTTTCTCAGTGTTGTTTTATAAACCGCTTCTGAGGAAGTGTCTCATTAATCCTAAAAATATCCCCATATGAAGTTCAAACTTTTTTTTGTTAACATGTTATTTTAAGAAATCAAAATGCTGCTGTCATCATTATATCATCATTATTTATTCATCAGTCTGTGGAATAAATATCAAGTCCACGTTTACAGAGATGATATAACATCAATTTTAGTAACAATCACAGATGATACGCACATAATATCTCAATTATACTTCTCCCCAAATCAGTGATTCCTTGAATTATGCCTAAATTATGAAACATTATTAAATATAAATTTGCTATATAATTTATCATGACTCAAAATATATTGATGACTTAACTCTCTGTGGTTTTAAGTGAAGAAAAAGAACAAAGGGAATCTTTAGTTTCCTCTTTATTTCCCCAAAGTACTTACCTATTCTCTCCTGAAGAACTAACAGTAAACGAAATTGTCTATATCTGCAACTACACTTTGAGCTATTTGATATTTGGAATTTTCTACTTACCTTTGATATTTCTAATACTTAGCAGAGTTCTTAGAATATAGTACATAATCAGTAATATTGTTGAAAGTAATAGATATATAAATAAATTAGTACTATTGCACATCAAGTCAAGTTATTTTCAAAAAGATAGGATAGAGAGACCTTCAAGATGGCGGAGGAGTGAGACGCGGAGATCACCTTCCTCCCCACAGATACATCAGAAATACATCTACATGTGGAACAGCTCCTACTGAACACCTACTGAACGCTGGCAGAGGACCTCTGACCTCCCAAAAGGCAAGAAAGCACCCACGTACCTGGGTAGGGCAAAAGAATAAAGAATAAACAGAGACAAAAGAATAGGGACGGGACCTGCACCAGTGGGAGGGAGCCGTTTCCACACCCTAGGAAGCCACTTCGCGGGCGGAGACTGCGGGTGGCGGAGGGGGAAGCTTCGGGGCCGTGGAGGAGAGCACAGCAACAGGGGTGCGGAGGGCAAAGCGGGGAGATTCCCGCACAGAGGATCGGGGCCGACCGGCACTCACCAACCCGAGAGGCTTGTCTGCTCCCCCGCCGGGGCGGGCGGGGCTGGGGGCTGAGGCTCGGGCTTCGGTCGGAGCGCAGGGAGAGGACTGGGGTTGGCGGCGTGAACACAGCCTGCAGGGGCTAGTGCGCCACAGCTAGCCGGGAGGGAGTCTGGGAAAAGTCTGGAGCTGCTGAAGAGGCAGAGACCATTGTTTCAGGGTGCGCGAGGAGAGGGGGTTCAGAGCACCACCTAAACGAGCTCCAGAGACGGGCGCGAGGCGCGGCTAAAAGCGCGGACCCCAGAGACGGGCATGAGACGCTAAGGCTGCTGCTGCCGCCACCAAGAAGCCTGTGTGCGAGCACAGGTCACTCTCCACACCCCCCTTCCGGGAGCCTGTGCAGCCCGCCACTGCCAGGTTCCCAGGATCCAGGGACAACTTCCCCGGGAGAACGCATGGCGCACCTCAGGCTGGTGCAACGTCACACCGGCCTCTGCCGCCGCAGGCTCGCCCCACATTCCAATTATAACTACCGTACCCCTTTCTCTCCCCCGACTGAGGGAGCCAGAGCCCCCCAATCAGCGGCTCCTTTAACCCCGTCCTGTCTGAGCGAAGAACAGACGCCCTCAGGCGACCTACACGCAGAGGCGGGGCCAAATCCAAAGCTGAGCCCCAGGAGCTGTGCGAACAAAGAAGAGAAAGGGAAATCTCTCCCAGCAGCCTCAGGAGCAGCGGATTAAAGCTCCACAATCAACCTGATGTACCTGCATCTGTGGAACACATGACTAGACAACGAATCAACCCACAGTTGAGGCGGTGGACTTTGGGAGCAACTGTAGACTTGGGGTTTGCTGTCTGCAACTGAATTGTTTCTGATATTTATGTTTATATTAGTATAGTTTTTAACGCTTCTTATCATTGGTGGATTTGTTTATTGGTTTGTTGCTCTGTCTTATTTTATTAATTTTTAATTTATTTTATTTTTTCATTTATTATTTATTAATTTTTCTTTCTTGTTTTACTCCTTTTTCTCCTGAGCCATATGGCTGAAGGGGTCTTGGTGCTCCAGCCTGGTGTCAGGCCTCAGCCTTTGAGGTGGGAGAGCTGAGTTCAGGACATTGGACCTCCAGAGACTTCCCAGCCCCATGTTACATCAATCAGCGAGAGCTCCCCCAGAGACCTCTGTCTCACGCTAAGACCCAGCTCCACCCAACGGCCAGCAAGCTCCAGTGCTGGATGCCCCATGCCAAACAACTAGCAAGACAGGAACACAACCCCACCCATTAGCAGAGAGGCTGCCTAAAATCATACTAAGTTCACAGACACCCCAAGACACACCATCGGACACAGCCCTGCCCACCAGAAAGACAAGATCCAGTCCCACCCACCAGAACACAGACACCTGTTCCCTCCATCAGGAAACCTACACAAGCCACTGAACCAACGTTACCCACTGGGGGCAGACACCAAAAACAACGGGAACTATGAACCTGCAGCCTGGGAAAAGGAGACCCCAAACACAGTAAGTTAAGCAAAGTGGGAAGACAGAGAAACACACAGCAGATGAAGGAGCAAGGTAAAAACCCACCAGACCAAACAAACGAAGGGAAAATAGGCAGTTTACCTGAAAAAGAATTCAGAGTAATGATAGTAAAGATGATCCAAAATCTTGGAGATAGAATGTAGAAAATACAAGAATCGTTTAACAAGGACATAGAAGAACTAAAGAGCAAACAAACAATGATGAACAACACAATAAATGAAATTTAAAATTCTCTAGAAGAAATCAATAGCAGAATAACTGAGGCAGAAAAACGGATAACTGACCTGGAAAATAAAATAGTGGGAATAACTATTGCAGAACAGAATAAAGAAAAAAGAATGAAAAGAATTGAGGATAGTCTCAGAGACATCTGGGACATTAAACACGCCAACATTTGAATTATAGGGGTTCCAGAAGAAGAAGAGAAAAAGAAAGGGACTGAGAAAATATTTGAAAAGATTATAGTTGAAAACTTCCCTAACATGGGAAAGGAAATAGTCAATCAAGTCCAGGAAGTGCAGAGAGTCCCATACAGGATAAATCCAAGGAGAAACACGCCAAGACACATATTAATCAAACTATCAAAAATTAAATACAAAGAAAAAAATATTAAAAGCAGGAAGGGAAAAACAACAAATAACACACAAGGGAATCCCCATAAGGTTAACAGCTGATCTTTCAGCAGAAACTCTGCAGGCCAGAAGGGAGTGGCAGGACATATTTAAAGGGATGAAAGTGAGAAACTACAACCAAGATAACTGTACCCAGCAAGGATCTCATTCAGATTCAACGGAGAAATTAAAACCTTTACAGACAAGCAAAAGCTAAGAGAATTCAGCACCACCAAACCAGCTTTACAACAAATGCTAAAGGAAGTTCTCTAGGCAGGAAACACAAGAGAAGGAAACGACCTACAACAACAAACCCAAAACAATTAAGAAAATGGGAATAGGAACATACATATTGATAATTACCTTAAATGTAAATGAATTAAATGCTGCAACCAAAAGACATAGACAGGCTGAATGGATACAAAAACAAGACCCATATATATGCTGTCTACAAGAGACACACTTCAGACCTAGGGACACATACAGATTGATGGTGAGGGGATGGAAAAAGACATCCCATGCAAATGGAAACCAAAAGAAAGCTGGAGTAGCAATTCTCATATCAGACAAAATAGACTTTAAAATAAAGACTATCACAAGAGACAACGAAGGACAGACAGTACATAATGATCAAGGGATCAATCCATGAAGAAGATATAACAATTTTAAATATTTTTGCACCCAACATAGGGGCACCTCAGTACATAAGGCAAATACTAACAGCCATAAAAGGGGAAATCGATAGTAACACAATCATAGTAGCGGACTTTATCACCCCACTTTCACCAATGGACAGATCATCCAAAATGAAAATAAATAAGGAAACACAAAGTTTAAATAATATCTTAAACAAGATGGAATTAATTGATATTTATAGGACATTCCATCCAAAAACAACAAAATACACTTTCTTCTCAAGTGCTCATGGAACATTCCACAGGATAGATCATATCTTGGGTCACAAATCAAGCCTTGGTAAATTTAAGAAAATTGAAATCGTATCAAGTATCTTTTGCGATCACAATGCTGAAACTAGATATCAATTACAGGAAAGAGCTCTGTCTCCAGTGAAAGGGTTGAATGTAAACACAGCCTGACAGAGAACATATATTTCAACTCAGCTTTGAGTTGAGAATGAAGTGGAATCCCAGTCTTTTCCATATGCCAGTTTGGGGTTCAAATATACACACCCAGCTTTTTCCAGGAAACCGTAAAATTTCTTTAGAAAACATCCTCAGTGTAAATTATTCTCCTCGTCCTCCTAAGACCCTTCCATGAGCGCTTCCATTTCAGTTGGAACAAAATCAAAACACAGCAGAGCCTCCTGGGGTACCTGGTCACGGCTCTACCCTCCCTTTGCACCTGCTTAATCACTGTCTCGCCATCACTCACAGGACATTATGGCCACCACCACCCTCCCTCCTCCTTCTAGCTCCCAGCACGGAGACTCTGCCCTTGATCCTTCCTCTATGTGGGAACCTCTTCCCCCAACTCTCCCCATGGCTCATCTTCATCTTTTAGCTCAAACCTCACCGCATCAGACAGGAATGTGCTCATCATATTGACTATCTTATTGCCCTGTGTAACTTTTCCTTATTGCCATGAGATCATCTAGATTAATAACTTTTACAGTAAAAAACAAATTCTCTGCAGGCAGAAACTTTGTCTCATTTACCACTGGATTCTTGGGTGCTCAGAACATGCCTTGTCATATATTAGATACACAAACATTTTGTCAAATAAATGGATGGATCCACGTGCTCATAAACACATATATTTTTATGTATATGCATAACTGAATCACTTTGCCGTACACCTGAAACTAACACATTGTAAATCAACTATAATCCAATAAAATAAAAAAACATATTTACGCCCATGCACGTATGATAACAGCTTAAAAATAAAATGTATTTAAATATATATTTAACTATAAGTATTTTATATATGTATAAAATACATAAACCATATTACAGACAATGCGGTATTCAGTTACTACTGATATTAACCTTAGAAATAATACAAAATATGAAGATTACAAAGACTAGGATTGATCAAGAAAACTGAAAATAAACATGTGAATAATGTGAGAAAAAACTTCACCAATATCCATATACTGTTTTGCCAACTTATCCCCATAATATGGTTAAAATAATATATCTATTTAAGTGATGCCTGAATGTATTTTATCAAGGCAGGAAGGCATGTGGGAAATGCCGTCAAATAGATTTTAGTCTGTTGAGGCACTGCCTGCAGTTCTACAAAATAAGGCAATAATTGTGCCTTACAGTTTCACTTTTCTTCCAAATTCATACTGTTATTATGTGAAGTCCTTTCCTATTGTCTATATAATGAGTTTGCTGTGACAATTCTTCTTTCGACGGAGTCTGTAATGTATTTACTGGCTGCACCATGAAATTTATTTTATTCACAGCACTTTTTCCTTATTAAAGTGCACATTTATCTATGGAACCTGCTGGGTCCCATGATTTATGAATATGATTCTGACAGATGACTATATTGTATTTATATCTGAAAGTGAATTAGCAGGTAGAATAATTATAATGTTAGCATAATTGCAACTTATGTCTGTTTAATAAAATTCCACTTTGAAAATAGCTGTTTGAGCTTCAACTCAAAGTGTCTATCCCAGCAAGGAGTCATCAGCAAATCGCAGCATACATTACTTCGTTAATTTGGTGTCACTCCTAGAAGGCTTTCCAAACCTGCCAACTTTTTCATGTTACAATGTTTTGCTCCAGGATTTGTCACTAATGTGCCACCTGACTCCCAGGACAGTGCTGGATGCTACACACGGAGCCGGGGGAAGACTTCCCCGCTGCATCCAGCGAGTGGCTCTCCATGTTGCACATTGCTGTGACATCATTTTAGCAGCTTGAACTTCCTCTTTGATAGAGAAAGAAATAAAGATCCAGGTAGGGATGGCATCCCAGGAGCTCTAGAGCAGAGTGTTTCTAGAACCACAAAATGATGTCACTATGAACCGTAAAATGAACACTACTTACATTGCCGATAGAGTTCCCAAAATTAAAACCAAGCCAAACAAAACCTGGGCAAATCTGCTCTGTTTATCATCAGATAGTGAGATAAAACAAGATTAGTAGAAGAGAACTGAGAAGTTAGCATTTGAAAATGATAAACAAATGTCAGGTTCCAAAATTAGAAGCCAACATAAGAACATCACTTTTTAACTAGCTCAGTCATATTTTATGGAGGGAAAACCCCCTGTATTTAAAACTTATTTTGTTTCATTCTTAAAATACACTAGAAACTTAATTATTAGTATAACTCATCGGCTTATTGTGTTTATTTTCTTTCCTCCTAAAGCTTCCAGCAATGTGATTAGGAAGGAAACACTGGAGAGAAAATGATTTTTTAATTACCATCAGAATTCCAAAGCCAAGTACACAGTAGAAATAGTTTTTGCCTGCTCAGTAGAACATTTCTATTTTTTTTAATGTCCTTTAAATGTTAAAATTTAAGGTATAATAGATGGTGAATGTAAAATAAATGAAAAGGAATACATGTGTTGGTGCTCTGCTATTTATTCTCTGTACTAAAAGGGAAAAAAAGCCTAAACCAGAGAATGACCAAGCCCCAATTTCTGTTTCTGAATATGCATATGCCTGACATTTGGAGAGTTCCCTTCAAAGAAAATAAAACAGACTGTCATTAAATCGCCACGGTCATGGTTAGTTTGAATTTTCAACGTCTCTTCCTCTAGGCTGCTTCCTTCTAGGAAGTACCTGCTCTGACACTAAATGGTGAGAAAAAGTTATCACAGCCTTATTGCCCCTGTTAAGAAGAACCGTACATAAAATTGTATAGCCAATGAAGTTGTTTTTTGTAAAAACACACACACTAATTTACATTAACCTCTCCAAGTATTTACTTACAGTGAAGTGCACTCAAAAAATGTATTTTTATTATGAGTTTATTTGGAACTTAGAATTCATTTTCTTATAGAAATAATGTTGTAGAAAATTACTCTATATGTCAACAAAAAGGTTTTCATAATATAGTTGAAGTACCATAGCAACATACTGATACTTAGACTTATATAATATCAAGAAAGACGATTCTTCGATACAAACCAGTTGTGGTTACAAAAGGAACTTAGATCAGATTTCAACTAGGGCAGTCCTGCCCCAGAGATAGATTCTGGTCAAAAACAACTCTGGACAAGATCCCTGCATCAATGTCTTTCTTAAGCAACAATGTGGTCCAGAGACTATCTTATAACATCCTCTAATTTTCTCATGCCCAACCTAGGAGGTTAGAAAACAATATCAGAAGACCTAAAAAAGGTGATAGAAAAAATATAACTCTAAAAATTTTAAATATTTGAATTACAAATATTCAAAATTTTAAACACTTCTCAGATTTCGAAAATGTTTTTCAGACAAGAGGTTAATATCCTTAACTTATAAATAGTTCCCACAAATAAACACAAAAACAGAAAGCCAAGTAAAGGAAAACTGGATAAAGTTCATGAAAAGCCAATTCACTAAATTTACTGTTGGCTAATTAACCATAAACTGATGGTAGAACTCACTAGTAACCAGGAACATGGGAAAATTAAAAATTCCCATGTTTTATGCAGCAAACTGATCAAATAAAATATTGGCAAAAATGTGGGGAAAACCTATATTCAAAAATTATTTTGGGAATGAACATTGCAGAAAGCCTTTTGGAAAAGCAATCTAGTTGTATTTATAAAAATTTGCTCAGCAATTACAAATCTACGCATATAAGTTAGTGTTTCTGTAAGATTCCAGAAACACTAACTTACGTGAACACAGAGATACCCACAGAATGTTTGTGGCATTTTTCTAATGGTGCAACATTAACTGCAGAAATATCTATCAGTAGAGGAATAGTTTCATTACAAGCTTTCTTTTTTACCTTATTCTTTGACTGATAGGTACCTGAATGCATTTTTTCATTATCCTTTCAATTTCTTTTACTGTAATGTGTAGAATCACACTGAAAAGCAAACTCATACAATAATAAAATTAAGAGAAAAGAGTGACTGACTCGATTATCAGATAAACCTTGAGTAGCTGTGAATTAACTTATTTTTGACTCTTTATTTCCCAGGTAACATGTAACACATAATACTAATTTTCTAGCCACATGAATCCCAAATCTGCTTAAGTAATCAACACCATCACGTCACTGCCCTTTAGATTAAATTTCAGTAGGGAACTACCTAATTAGACAAACGACAGCAGAAGACCCCTGAAGACAGCCAACTTCCACCTCCTCCCAGCCTCTTCCTGTGATCGTTCTGAAATTACACGTCTTTGAATACGTAGTTGCAACTTAGGCATTTTGGATTCATGTATGCCAGAAAAATGAGTTATTTTATAGAAGAAAATCTATTAGGATGACATTTAATTATACAGATACTGTGTCTTATACTGATACTAAAAGATGCTAATTTCAGTGGATACCAGTGAGTGCTGGGACAAAACTCTTTGTCTCCCTGTTCCACTGTATTCAGAATATTTAGATAAGAGGTTAGAGCCATTTAAAATAAAATAAATACCCTCCAAACAAGAGCAACGTAAATCAGCTTAGAAGTACCAAAGAAGGAAATCTTACATATGTCAGGAGAACTTACTGTGACTACTGATAGAAATGCTTAAATAAAACACCAATCAATTACTATAAATTTAATGGTTCATAGTATTACAATATGATTATAATTATTTAATGAATAATTGATATAGAACAAATACCAAAATGCAGGGCTTTATATATCAAAAAATATTAAGTATTTCAAATTTCTGAAATGCTTTCCCTTTTACATTAAAAGAAATCATGCAAATGTTAAATATATCAGTGAGAACTATAGAATCTTCTTAAAATGGTGGCTAATTTTTTCCCCTCCATTTAGAATCACAAAATCAACTATTAAGATGGAACTGATCTGTGAATGGTTTGACTGCTTAAACTATTAAACCTAAATTACTTGACTTTTAAGTTATCAGTCACAGCTTGGCATGGGACAGATGCAGCCTTGGTTTCAAATATTATTAAGAAAGATATGAGTTCCTAATTTATAGTTATTAGTACTTATGTATCATTTGGTACTGAGCAGAATTGCTATCATGCATGTGAACTCTTCCTTAAAAGTGATTTTATTATTCTCTATCATAAGAATAAGAAGATATCAATACCTCCCGCTAACTAATTAGTCATAAAAGTATAACTGCTAAATGTGTAAGCTAGAATGGTGTTAGGACACGATGGGATTTGGTGCTAAATTATACATAGAAGAAGAAATGTGCAAGTTCAAAATGATCTTTTTTAAAAATCTGGAGGGATACACACTGTTTCCAAAAGAAAAAGAAGTAGAGCAGGACAGAGAGCCTGAAGAGGGATTTACATTGTTTAAAGACTTTTGTACTGCATAAGTTTCTTTTTCCTTACTTTTTTTTTTTTTTTTTTTGTGGTACGCGGGCCTCTCACTGCTGTGGCCTCTCCCGTTGCGGAGCACAGGCTCCGGACGCGCGGGCCCAGCGGCCATGGCTCACGGGCCCAGCCGCTCCGCGGCACGTGGGATCCTCCCGGACCGGGGCACGAACCCGTGTCTCCTGCATCGGCAGGCGGACACTCAACCACCGCGCCATCAGGGAAGCCCCTTCCTTACTTTTTTAACTCTTTTTTTTTTTAAGTAACAAGAAGTTAACTTTATCTTGTTATAGGGTATTTCTAACATATTAACATGCAACAAAGAGATAATTTCTCCAAAACTGAAAAATAACGTTCTTGTTTTTTCATAGCTTTAGAATTGAACAGTCTATGTTTTATAAAACATTATAAAACTTTATAGAACATTAATAAACTTTCAAAGTACAGTACATATTTTATTGTTCCTCAAGTCCAATATAGTAAATATGTGTGTATGGTATTTAACGAACAAAGAAATAGGTATTTTTTGTGATTCTATAGAGGATTACTGGATAACTGTTCAAAATTAAAATTTTCAAATGTTGGATGCTTAGAATATAACATCAGATTTATAAAGATTCCAATTTAAGGTTTATCCTGTGAGAGGTATTCTTGTTCTGCAGATCTTTGTGTCAATTCCCCAAACCCTCCTTTAATCTAGGGTTCTTCACGGCACCTAATTAATTCTTCAGTTTCTTCCTGAAGACATTTCAATCTATTTCCCTGCCCCCCTGACAGTATGCTCCACCTCTTGGCCAATAATGAGAAACTCTTAAAATTATTCACATATCCTTCTTAGGTTTCGTCAAAAAGCCTCCACTGTTTTGGTCTTGAAGGCCATCATTTCTGTGGACTGATGCATAGTGACTGACAGGGCTGATCAACTCACTCCACCACTACAATTACACTTTCCCTCTATCTCTCTCTAGCTATTTTGATTTATGTTTGTTTGCTTATTTGCCTGGACGATATTGTTCAGTTCCAGTAAAGCACACATTATGTGACGTAGACTCATTTGGATGGAGGTGAGATTAGAATTTAATAGTGTCTGAACATTTTTCTCCAGTCAATCAACGCATAGAAGAATTGGCACATTGACTTTATTTTGCCAATAAGGAATAAGTACGGTATGAGATCTTTATGTTGTATATATTTGAATAAGTCAAAACTGAAATTACTTGGTTCAGATTAGTGGGCGGAACACTTGGTACTGTGTTCCTTTTTCCTTTACAAAGCTCATGTTGAAGTGTGTGTGTATGTGTGTGTGTGTGTGTGTGTGTGTGTGTAGAGGAAGAGAGACAGAGTGAGAGAAATAGACAGAGAGAACATACTAGAGCCCTAAATTGCCATGAATATAATAAAGGATCCAGCAGCAGTGTACAAATTTCAAAGGTATCCTGGAGGACAGAAGGAGGATGAAATCCAGCCAACAAGAAAACCCACACCAGAAACGAATGGGAGCCATCCTTTCCAGACAAACTCAGTCATCAAATACAAAGTGCAGGAGTTTGGAGTCTCATTCAGATTATGACATTAAAAGTGTTTGGGGTCCACTCAGGACAACTCGGACCTTTTCTCATTTCCCTTGGGCTCCCTGTCTTCTTACCATACAGCTTATTCTGTGAACCACATCCCAGAGGGCTGCTCGTGTTCATCAACTGGTCAACAGGGGAAAGAAGCAAAGGCTACTACGTCCAGGAGTTTATTACGATGTTCTTTAAACCACTAAGCAAAGTCTTCTCTTTGGTAACTGCAGGATCCCCAGGCCATTTTGTAGAGTAGGTTTGCCTTACTTGTAAAATAATTGCAACTCATGAATACTGTAAAATATCTTAAAACTATATATTTACTATGTGTAGCTTGACTTCTAAGGCTTGTATATACTCACCTCCCTCAAATTAATAATACAAAAGAACATGCTGCATTTTAGCTCTTGAGAAACTTGGAGTAAAAGGAATTGACGTTTCAATTACTTGCTTTTTCTCAAAATTTGTGTTTAACTTGCTGATTTGCTATGTGCCAGTGTGACCTCACCAGGGGTGTTCACAGGTGGCCTCACAGTTATTTGACTTCATTAATGACAATACAGCTACAAAGATGACAGCTTTCTATTATCACAAGAAACATTTTCTCCATATGGTTTCATCATATATATATATATATATATATATATATATATATATATATATATATGGATATATATGGATATATTCTGACTGGTTCACTTATGTCCCTAACAGACAGAATAGTTCACTACTTTGTTGATGGAAGTGCAATGAATTTAAGAAATAACAAATACTCGTAGGAGCTCTAATAACAAGCAGAGTTCCAATACAGACTTCTCACCATGCTGGTTAATTAGGTGTGTCCACTTGGCTAAGTCACGGTACCTAGATATTTGGCCAAATACCACGAGATGTGCCGTGAAGGTATTTTTCAGATGCAATTAACATTTAAATCAGTACACATTGAGTAAAGCATATTATCCTCCATGAGGTAGGTGGGCCTTGTCCAATCAGTTGAAGGTCTTAGGAGATGAAGACAGAGTGATGTCAGCAAGATGCAGAATGGGAAACTCCCGACTTTCCCTCTTCCTACAGGCACACTGAGTACACAGCTACACCCAGATCAATCCCCTCTGGGAGAAATCCAGAAACTAGTTGAGAGACAGCTGCACATCAGGTGACTGAGAAAGTACCACATCTAAATGGGTAGGAAAAGGTGACATACACTCAACTACATAAACCTCACAGCACTTCACAGTTGAGAGGGAACCCCGAAACCCCAGCTTCTCCCTCAGGACCAAAGAGCTTGAAACATACATCTAGCACCCCAACTTCTATCAAATCACCCAGCTCTAAAGCCAATGGGTCTCAGCATTCCCGAGACTCCCAAGACCACAGAAAACAAAGAGGCAGGCATGAGTGCTCCCCGCTGCCATCCCCGTGGGCTCAGCACAGAGGGACCATGAGAAAATGCTGAGGTCCCAGCTTCTCCCTGGAGAGGTTTAAATGCAAGCTTTCGCGGCTGCCACCTGAAGGCTGGGCTAATTCTAATTCACCTTCATCTGGAAGCAGATGGGGCATGTAACTAGTAGTCCTCCTGGGGGATGAATGTGTGGGAGCACATTTACCCCACCTCCAGAGGCTGACAAGACTTGTCACACCCTAATCTCCCGGGAGCTGTTTAGAACAAACATGGCCATTTGGATGAGCACCAAGGTTTGAGAGGCACCCAGAATCTCTGGCCAGCCTCATCAGTCTGTTAAGACAAAACTTAGTATTGGTTTTCTGGAAAAACAAAGTCACTTTTCCCCACTCTGACTCAGTCGCAATGCTTTTCCACTCTTAGCCCTTCCCCCTCGTCCTCCCGCCTCCACCCCAGGTTCCATAAAACTGCAGAGGCTTCTGTTCGAGCTCCCACCACAGTGAGACAACGCCCCCTATGTCTGTACTCATACACCTGGTGCACCATCCCGAGGGGCGAGACGGAGCAGGAGAATCAGTGCTTTCTCAGATTTCTACCTCTTTCTTGTACCGTTGCAGTAAGTGATTCAAGGCTGTACTCTTTCATTTTGGGCTCGTTGCTTTAACGGACTCCTCTGTACTCTGACCTGTAACCACTCAGCTCTCCCTCACCAGCTCATCTGACCTCCTGATACATGCATACCATCTCCATTAATTTCGATACCAGCCTTATAACACTTCAGCTATTTTTGATGGTGAATAAACCGAAGTTCCCAGGGAACATGGACTTTGTCTGGGACCATAATAGCATCCTCACTAGAAACGAGCCCAAGACGGCTTGATGCAGGGGTCACGCACTTGACCCCACACTGTACGGAAAGAACATCCGGTGTGTGAGACTTAGAAACTGTGTGGAGGTCTTGAAGAATATAAATACCAGAAACCAGAAGGAAGAACGACACTTCAGCATTTTTGGTTCCATTGCAGCCAACGCTATATTTGTGTGCGTATGTTTTGCGTGTCTCTGTACATACCTGATTTTTTTTGCCTATATAACCTTGAATTAGAAAGAAAAGTATTAAGAAATGCCCATATATGAGTCTATTTTTTAAAAATGTTACCCAGGTACTTGATGAATCATTTGCATCTCAAGAGTCAAGTCATTTTTCAGAGTATCTACTTCCATTTCCTTGATTTTTGCTCCCATAGAGTCCTAATAGAATTCATATTATATGCAAATTGAGCCTTGAGGGTCTATAATACATGTCTCTTTCATTGTTTCTTTTTATTTTCAATTAGTTCTCAAAAAATTCCTGTGCTGATCTTTATATTATTAATCCAGTTTTCTTTAGAGGCTATTCATTTTTCACTCCCTACTGGATTTTATATTTTGATAATTATGTTTTTCATTTGAAAGCTCCCTTTATGAATATTACATTGTTTCTTTTACATGAATGCATTTTTCCCATGCTTTTTTCCTTCATTTTTTTTTATTTTGGGAAAGTATACAAAAATTTACCATCTTAACCATTTCTAAAAGTACAGTTCAGTGGTATTAAATATATTCAGAATGTTGTGCAAACATCACCACCACCCATCTCCATAAACATTTTCATCTTCCAAAACTGAAACTCTGTTCCCATTAAACAGTAACTCCTCAGCAAGGTCATCCAGTGAAAACTCATATGTTATTATTTCACATATTCACGTATTCATACTGTTATTTTAAAATTATTACAACATGAAAATAATTTATTTCATGTAAATGATATTTAAAGTACCATGTATCCCTTCTGTACCTGTAGAAACAGATTTCCATTATATAATTGCATTTATACACAATGAAACAATTAAAATCCTTTCAAGTTTGTTTACAGAGAAATCTCTGTATCTTTAGAAAAGATATTTCATCTACATTAAATCCCCAAACAAAATGTTTCTGTTACATAAACAGTATTCAATTAAGGAAAATGAAACAATATTTATTATCTAAATATTATATCTCAAAAGTAAAATCACTTGACGAAATTAGAATAACATTTATAATTGGCATTCCTCAAATGTTTATAGATACATCCTTCAAAATACTAATGAAAAATATTAACCTCAATAATAACTAGAGAAATACAGGCTATTCTCTTTTTGTTTTGGTATGTTTATTTTAAAAATCTGTAGCAGTTTCTTAAAGGAAAATAAATGCCTATTGAATGGATTATATCTAAAGCAAAGTGGGTTTAAAGGAAATATTTTATCAGAAGGCAAAGTTTTAAAATTATTCTGTCATAGAAAATCTATTGTGGTCCTCTTTAAAATAACTCTAGAATTAGCACTCTGTCTTGTACATACATATTTGTTGCTTAAACTCTTTGGGTTCTATTGAATTTTATTACTGTATTGGTCATGGTTCAGTTAGGAAAGATTTGATGCAATGAAATGCGTTTAAACAAAAATAATTTTAAAGAGAGATTATTTACAGAGGTGTGGTTTAGGTTGAGAAAACCATCATGGAATAGTGATGTATTAAAAAACTAGCAAAAGTGGGAAGTTACTCCACTCCCCACCGCCCCAGTGGAACTGGGAGTTGGCTCTTTCTGTATAAGAGCTTCAGCCAACATTAGCCACAGGGCAGAGTATGGACCTCTGAACATCCACTCTTCCATAAAAGCGACCAAACAACTGGCAACTATGGTCAATATCAACAATTTCAGAACCCTGGAAATTAACTAAAGGCTTGCAGCAACCCAGAGAACATTTATTTAAGAAAAATGTCTGAATATCTGTAAGAAGACTGAGATTTGTGGCATTTTAACAAGCCTATGCCCTAACCCCATGCCTCCTCAGGGGGTACCTTGAGAAGTTAACAGCTTTCATTGGACCACTCTTGTACCAGAGAGGGCAGCATGGAGCAGAGTTCTTTCAAAACTTAATTCCCAAAGAAATGTCATTATTTGATGGATAAATATGTTCCTCCATCAGAGGAGATGCTGTGTGGGATAGGATGCTTATTGATGGCATAGTCTCATATGGAACATTTATGGAGCAGTAAACACAAATTTTGGCTTTTGTTCTAGGGAACTTAGGGGAGAAAACAAAAAGAAAGGGATTTTATAATTTTATTGCAAAATCAAAAGTAATAGTTCTACATTTTTATTCATAAACAAGAAAATGAGAAATAGAAACTTAGTATTCTGATAATTTTATGCTGATATTTTTTTAAGTCTTTGTCAAACACTACATTTGTCTTCTTCTGTTTGTCAGTATGTAAATAACTTTTCACAATAGTGACCTCTGATATGATAATTAGTTTTGATTAACAGTGAAACTCACTAATATCGTTCAAGGAGAATAGCGCATTCTTATACATTTATTGTCTCCATCAAAGACAGCTAAAACATAGAGCTTGCAAAGTTGCAATATTGATTCTATTCTGAAACCCCTTGCTTGGGCATTTGTGACCAAGTCTCAATAGGCAACTTAAATCACTGTGGCTAGGTTTGAAGAGGACTTTGAAATATGATTCAGAGATTGGCATAAAGTAAATAAAATCTTAAAATGTAGCAATGATCAAAATCAGTGGAAACTTAGTTTTAGCATTTTAAATATTTTATCATCTTAGTTTAGCTTTATATAGATTCCAGGATTCATTAAAATACTGGTCCAGGGGATTCTTGGAGGATTTTACCTCATAAACCAAAATAGCTCCTTTACTATATGCCTTATGGCAACTGGTTCTTTATCTGGGGGAAATACTGATTTGAGAATAACTCACAAGGAATTGTTAAGTGTGGATTGTTCCATTAACCAGAGGAAAAAAATATTTAAGTTACAAAAAGAAGGGGAACAAAACCATGAGTAGCTCTGCAAAGATTTTTGTAGTATGCTTTATGCTGAGAAAATTGTGTGCCTGTTAATTCATATCTTCATTACGTATGTAAGTAGAGAGATTCTGTGCCCCTCAGGACCCCAAATGAGATGGGAATCATTGATATTGGAAGACATCACTATCAGAACAATTATTTTAAAAAGGAGACTGAATATCTTGCCGCCGATGGGAATGGTATGTTGGAAACCCACAGTTTAACTGAGGGTGAGGTTTTGTATTTACTGTACTTCTTAAGATAGGAATGAAGAAAAGTTTAGGGGCGTTTTTCCTTGCTTGTACTTTTAAAATATTGCAAAGAACCTCAGAGGGCTGAAAAAACATTGCACTTAAAGTTGATTATTACTTAATATTGCCTTGAATAGAAAAGAAAAAGAGGATTTTACATAAGACCTTTCTCGACAGCTATCCATCTCACTGAGTTCAAAAGAACTCACTGCTTCACAGTCAGGACCAATTAATTAGGAAGCAGAATCCTCCTCTATCTCAGACCAAAAGTTCCTATAAAAAAGTCACACCCCAAGCAGTTTTCTACAATATAATTTCATTTGTATTGTACAGACTGGAAACAGCTTAAATTTGTGATATAACAGGATTGTAATTGCAGCGTTACGTATGTGTGGGCTGTAGGTTGGAAGATAAGCATATTTGGAGAAGAAATACTAATAAAATGCTCATTTTAAAGCAAGAAAACATACCTGTGATATATTTTAGGTAAATGCAAGCAAACAGTTTGAGGCCTGGCAATGTTGAATTTGTCTGAAAGTATTTTTCTTTATTTTTCTGTACAAAGACATAAAAGAGGATAGAATACCTCTCTAAAAAGACTTCATCTATATTTTTAGATTACTGTCAACATAATAGTGCTTTCTCCTGGACTTTTATACACTCACTGTAGAATGCTATTTTTCCCGGAGTTTTGAGGCCACAGTTGAAATTGTATCCCCCCCAAGCTTTTATTTAGGTTTGTAGATAGGATGACTTATTCAAACAGACTACATTTCCCAGGATTTACTCATCCCTGACAAATGACTCTAGGAGGTGCTATTATTTATTTTATATATTTTTTTATCATTCAGTCAATTCTATCAGAGTGGTCTAGGTCCTGGACTGAACCATTCACAGGACTGAACCCTGTAAATGGGAAGAGGTCCCATTAAACTCTCTCTCTCTCCTCTCTGTCTCTCTCTCACACACACACACATTACACATTAAACTCAAGGTTACAATGTGCTGAAGTCATATATCTCAAAAACGATGCCCTAAATTAAACAAAAATCTATATGAAAATCAAATACGGCACATTCTGAGATTTAGGGTAAGGGAAGTGTTGTTAGAAATAACCTACGTCATAGTAATCGTTGCTTCTAGGCTCTGTCAGCTGACAAAAAAAAAAAACATGTGTACATAGTGAACCGTGTATATATGCATATCTATACCTATATCTATAAGTAAGCATCTGTATCTATTAAGCTAAACGTGAGTCCGTATGGAAGTCTGCAACACTAATGACCCCATGGGTCTTTGTAACCTCCTTCCTTGCTTATCTAAAATTCTGCCTCCAGTAGTGAGAAATCTGGCTCCCACCGGAGCTATTCATCTCCTTAATTGCTCAGCCTCAGTCTACGTGTAGAGCTGTCTCGGAATTATGAACCTATATCCCCACAGGAAGCAACCGTATCAACCACAGTGCATTATTTTTGTGGGGTTCCTTTTGTCTTTGGTCTCACAGACTCCTATTTCCAGGGTTGCGTCAACTCCTTTGTCCCCACTCTCTTTACACGGTTGTCCTTTTTGGCCAAGACATTTCCCAGGATTCAAATCTCTCTCCTGTTATACAGAAACAGTATAACATCATCACCATCCACATGGTTCTTTCTCCCTTATCTCCTCCTCCCCACCTTTTAGAAATAGAAAATACATATTAAATAATAAGTGACAAATATTCCCCTCTTTGTAAAAAAAGGAAATTCAAATAACTTTTTAGACCTTTGATCTATTTCATTTTCTTAATGTTACCAAAATAAAAATAAAATTTTTCAAATGAAAACAATACTAACTAGAACACCTACTTTCTTCCTAGTATTTTGTTTCTCCCTTGTGTTTCTACCCCACCGCACAAGACATTTTCTCACAGAATAATATACAAAATTATTATCGGCTTAAAAGGATCAATCATGACATAAAACCTCCATGATTCTCTTAGACCCACATACTTTTTCTTGAACTTTATGTTTCAGCTATACCTAAAATGGACAATTATTACTTCCTTCTAGATTTTTTTATATCTCATTCACACCACCTGGAGACCCATGCTTTTGTGAACAGTGGTTGACCATGTGAATATGAAAAAGACAACTGCTGCTTGGAAACCAAGCATGCGGTTCCTCTGTACCCTGCACGAGGATGTGCCCAATCAAAGGCATAGCTGCAGACTGGAACGTTATCTGCCTCCTTATGAAACATGGCTTGTCAACAGCAACACGTGGGGCAGAGTGGAGCTAAGGCAGCCCTCAACTGACCAGATGTTAATTTTTCTCCAAAAACATAATCTGGAAATAAATCTGTTATCCTTTTAATAGAATAAACCCCAGAAATTGTTGGAAATGTACTGTTTCAAAGAGCCAGCCAGGGACACTGAAAAGTAAAATACTCACTTTCTAAGGACAAAGGTGATACATGTTAAAGTAATAAATTGGAAAAATGAAATAGATGTAACTCTTGGTCACTTATTTGGAGAAGCTGGCTATATTAAAATACATTAATCGAGAAGTTATTTGTATATGTGTGTACTATACATACTAAAGCATTTTGTAACTTATACAGCATCTTTAAAATATTATAGTTAATTTTTATGAGAACACCATTTTAACATATTGCTGTCTGCAAGGGTATATAACAATACAACGTTCAAATGAACTTATTGAACAATTCTAAGATGTGCTTTAAGAAATAGTTGCCTTGTATATATTTCCAATAAAATTTTGCATCCTGGGAAATTAGAAACATATGTTCAATAACCAAAATGTTGAAGTAAAGTGGCTTGAAATAATTATCTCTTCATGTTAACACCCAAATCGACAGTAAACTCCCATCCCTCTTCAATGCAGCATTTCACTTGATAATTAGCAGCTGTATGCTAATTACACTGGGAGCTCTTGATTTCCTGAGTATGCTAATTTAACGTTCTGTTGAGTGGTGACTTTGTTTAATGGAAGCCTGACATATAAGCCATATAGAATACGCTCTACAGCTAATCCTACCCTCAGTTCCTGGGAAGAACCAACTGAGTACCTCTGTTAATGGTACATCATAGTAAAGAGGAAAATTGTCAGGACTCTGATCGCAGGAGGAGAAAGTGACTGGGATTCCTACTATGAACTGAGCAACCTGAATGCCAAGGGAAAGATGAGAGCCACCAGCAGTCAACAACATCAAATTAATACTTGGCTCGGCGCTACTGAAAGTTGAATCTACTAACTGAGCATTTTGAAACTGCATCATTTCACTAATGTAAATATGATGACAGTTAAGTGCCGATCTGACCTCCTAATGGGAAATGAAAAGCACTAGGAACTCTTTCCAAACAAGTGGGAGACGGTCACAGAAGAGCTGATGTCAAGAGTGGCGGTGGAGTTGATTGTGATAATGCTTCTTATGAGGTCTTTATTGTACAACGTTACTGATTCAGGTTTCTCTGTACAGCTCTCCACCTGACCTTTCTTCTGTGCAGGTTATATACTCTGCTTAAACAAAAGGGAGGATGTCAGCTTGGAGTAATATCCACTGTCTGCCCCCTCCATTAAAAGTATCAGTCATGAGATGGAACATTGGAACTGAGAGTATGCTTCAGGAAATAACACAGTGGAGCACTGCTGCGTGCCTGCTACAGGGAATAGAAAGCTAGTCGAGAAAGTAAAAGAAATATGTATTTTGTTTTTTCTGTTTTCTTCTTCTTGATATACATAGACATTGTATGTTTTCATGATAATAAATAATATTTCTAATATTTATTATGTTCTAATTGGGTGTGATTCTAGTATTTACATTATGTGTATGTATGTAAACACACACATACACTATATGTTTAAGAAAAATACTAATTTCCCATTTAGTTAAAGAAAAAACTGAGTCACAGAAAACAATTTAAAGCAAGTTTTATAAAGTCAACCTGCAGGTAAGTGGTATAGCTCAGTTTAGTCCTAAGAACTCTGGCCCAAGGACGTGTAGTGTACTTAGTACTTAGCGGACTTAAATACTCTATTTCTCTTGATTAAACCCCAACATATATGCGCACCACCAAGGTTGATTGACACAACTTCAATGTCATATTTTATGAGACATGGATACTTAAAAAGAAAAAAAAAAGAAAAGAAAACAGGAGATTGCTGCAGAGGCTGTGTAAGGCTATGCCAATTCCATTATTCCATTATCCTTTACTTCAAGCAGTTCCTTACCTGTGTATATGAGGATTAAAATACAAAGCATAACCTTCAAATAAAGGATTTTTAATGGATTTATAAAGTGTTGCTAAATTAATATCAAAAAGCATCTTTCATTCCTTGGAGATAGTACTGCAGTGAATTTCTACAAGTTTTATTTAAACCAGGTTTAATAGAAACTGCATCTATAGTTCTATGCCTTATCATACAAATTACAAAAGTTAAAGGAATAATTTTATAATATCTTGAGAAGAGAAGCATCAATGTTCTGCTAGATAGCATACAATGTATAAAAAAGTAGAAAACGATGTGTGGGTCTTTATTGTGAAGAGGTACATATTTTTCAAAATTATTTCTATGTGCATAAACAAGATAGTTTAAAGATCTTATGTAATTTGAATAATTAAGGTGTTATCTAACTATCTATGTTTCACTAGGATCATCTATCAGAATTTTTTCCTGCATAATTTAAACTTTAGTCGCTTTAAACTAGGCACCCACCACAGAGCTTTCTTCACCTCTGTGTTTCTCAGTGTCCTTATCTTGCCCTCAGTCTTTAATTATAAGTTGGCTGGATATTGATTTGTAGATTGACAGTTATGTTTCCTCAGCATTTTAAATATGTATTCCATCTTCTTATTCATATGCCATTGCTGATGAAATGACCACCAGGCTAAATATTGTTTCCTTGTAGGTCATTTGTCCTTTCTCTCAGGTACTTTTCAGACATTGTGTTAGTTTTGTATGCTCTGAATTTTTACCAAGATGGCCCTGAGAGTAGTTTTAGTTTTATTCTTCCTACTGTCAATTTGATGGACGTTTTCATTCTATAACCCATGTTTTCTTTAATTCTACTAAATTCTCAGACTTTACTTTTATAAATAATTTCCACTCACAAAAGTCTCTACACATCTCTTCTGGAACTTTTATTATAAAATGATGATACCAGTAGGCTGTAATAAGTTGTGCAAATATAATGTAATACATAGAACAACTGCAAAACAAACTACATAAGGAGATACATTCAAAACCACTATAGAAAAATTAAAATGAAATTTTAAAAATGACTCAAATAACACACATGAAGGCAGGAAAAGGGGAACAGCAAATGAAAAACAGAGAGAACAGAAAAAATAAATGACAGACTTAAGCATTAACATATCAATAATTACATTAAATGTAAATGATCTAAATGTACTGATTGAATGATAGAGATTGGCAGATTAGAATAGTGACAATAACCTAACCATATACTTTATACAAGAAATCCTTTCAATTATAATGATATAGGTAAGGTGAAAGTAAAATGATGGAAAAACATATAAATATTAATCAAAAGAAATAAGAGGCTGTATTAATATTAGGTAAAGTAGACATCAGAGCAAAGAAATAAAACTCATAAGTAATGATAAAAAGGCAATTCATGAAGAAGATATAGTAATTATAATGTGTATGTGCCCCCCCAAAAAGCTGCAAAATATATGATGCAAAGTTGATAGAACTAAAAGGAAAAATTGACAAAACCGTAACTATAGTTAGTTTTGTGAACATCTGCCTCTCAGCAATTGGTGGAATAACTAGGCAAAAATCCAGCAAGTATATAGAAGAATTTAATACTACCATCAACCAGCAGGGTCATAATGAGCATTTGTAGAATACTCTATTAAAAGTCAGCAGTATACACATTCTTTCTAAGTGCCCATGGAACATACACTAAGATAGACTACATCCCAGGATAAAAACAAATCTCAGCAAATTAAAAGAATTTAAATCATACAATGTATTTTCTCTGACCACAGTGGGATTAGTATAGAAATCAATTACAGAAAACAGAAAACTTGATTTCTTGGAAACTAAATAAAGAGCTGCTAATATATCAGGTAAAAGAAAACTCTCAAGGAATATTTTTAAAAAGAACACATTGATGTGAATGATAAAGAAAATACACTGTATAAAAAATTGTAGGGCACAGATAAAGTAATGCTGAGAAGGACATTTATAGCACTAAAT
Source organism: Grampus griseus (assembly GCF_964374135.1). NCBI lineage: Eukaryota > Metazoa > Chordata > Mammalia > Artiodactyla > Delphinidae > Grampus > Grampus griseus. Next base: position 83,737,728 of record NC_139006.1, on the reverse strand, counting down.
GAGTATATTAGGAAAGTACAGTCTTGATTCAATAATCCAAACTTTCACTCAAGAGTCTGCCATAAGAAGAGCAAAAAAACAAACAAACAAACAAAAAAAAAAAAACAAAAAAAAAAACACAGAGAAAAGTTAATGGAAGGAAATAATAATGATACAAGTAAAATCAATGAAATTAAAAACAGAATAAAATAGAAATATCCAAAGAAATATAGAGTTGGTTCTTTGAAATGATCAATATGATTGACAAAACTTTAACAACACTGATAAAAGAAATAAATACAATTTTTAATATCAGGAATGAAACAAGGGGTATCACTACAGACCCTGCAGACATCCAAAGGAGAAAAAATAATACTAAGAACAACTCTGCACATAGAAATTTGACAACTCAGATTAAATGGACCAATTCCTTGAAAAACACAAACCTCCACAGCTCACCAATATGAAATAGATGGTCTTAATAGTCCCATTACTGTTAAGAAAATGGAATTAATAATTTTAAAGCTCTCAAAAAAGAAATCTTTAGGCCCAGATAGTTTCACTGGAGAATTCTACCAAAGAATTTAAGGAAGGATTAACATTAATTCTGCACAGTATCTTTCTCCAGAATAGAGGAGAGAACACAACCCAATTTATTTTTCTACCCTGATCAAGAAGGCTTTATTCCAGATTTGAAAAGATTGTTCAATATTTGAAAATCTATTAGTGTAATCCATCCTATTAACAGGACAACAAAGAAAACCTGATCATATTATATGATTAGATCAATTAATGCAGAAAAATCTTTGGCAAAAGTCAACACCCATTTGTGATAAAAATTCTCTGCGTGTATATTTCTAATAAGAATAGAGGGGTACTTCCTCAGCTGGATAAAAAGCATCCACACACACAAAAATATAGTTAACACTGTATTTAATGTTGAAAGACTGAATGTTTTCCCCTAAGACTGAGAAAAATGGCAAGAATATTTGCTTTCACTACTCATTCAAAAGTGTTGGATTTTCTAGCCAATCAAATAAGGTAAGAGAAGAAAATGAAACAAAAAGAAAACTGTTCTTATTTACGGACATCCTGATTGTCTAAATAGAAAATCCCAAGATGCCTACAAAAAAATACCCTTCTAGAACTAATAAATGAGTTCAGCAAGTTTGCATATAAAAGATAAGCAGACAAAATCAACTGTCTTTCTATAAGCTAGTAATGAACACATAAACACTGAAAATAGAACTATAATGCCATTTTCGATCACTCAAAAAATGAAATACTTAGTTGTAAATCTAACAAAACTTACTGAGGACTTACTTGCTACAAACTACACAATGCTGATGAATTAGCCTTGAATGGAGAATGCAACTGTTTAATGTGCTAGAAATATAAAACTGAAGGAGATATTCTTCCTGGAGCTTTCACACTTATGAAATGTGAACCTTGAAAACTTGAAAACAAATTAGTACGATTAAGTGGTAAATATGCTAACATAGCAAAGAGTCAATTCTGTGGCATTGGCAATCATGTGGGATTGAGTCAAAGTCTTCCTGTAAGTGACTTGTGTACTGAGTCTTGAAAGATGAGTAGCTATTTTCCAGATGGACAAAACATAAAATGTATTCCTGAAAGAGGAAGAAGAAACTAGTGCACAGAAGTATGAATTAACACAGTAAACTGAGAGGACTCCAAATGCTTTGACTGCATCCAATTTAAAGAACCTGGATTTGATGACATGATAAGAATGGAATGGAAGTAGAAATATTTTTGCTTGTAAATATTCTGGAAAACAATTTACTTTTAATGCTAGAGTGGAGTGATCATATGCTCAATCTTTTAAATAGTTTAAATCATCATATAAATGTGACCACTTTCACCTTTGCAGCAGCATTGGTTGGTTTCCAAGTCCCAAAGAATAATTTTTAGAAAAAAATCCAATTATCCATCTTTTTATTTAATGGTCCTTTGAGTAGTATCAAATCTTGACTTCTTATTAGACTCTGAATTTCTCTAATAGCCTCCTGACTCAATATAGGCAGAAAATGGGTCTTAGTCATGTTTGTAACCCCAGATATGCCATATGTTCTGGAACTTTGTAGATGCTCAGTAAATTTCTTTGCATACACCAAGGGAGCATAACCATTAAAATAGTTAGAAACTTGGTATATTATAATGATTAAAAGCATGGATATTGAAGTCAAATATATCCCCATTTGCAAGACACGTGTTTTTGGCAAGTTATTTAATTTCAATGAACTTTATTTTTCTTACCTATAAAAGAAAGAAAACATCTACTTGCTTTTCTCTCCATGATACACATTTCTGAAAATACTATGTAATTCAAATTTGTTCAGGTTTGTTGTAAATGAGAAAATTAACAGAGCATGTAAATCTATAAACATGCTACGTATCATACTTTAATGCTGCTTTTTATTTTTTGACATTATCGCTTATAGATGTTTAAGTTCACTCCTAAAGAGCAATAGTAAAAAATAATATTGAGGTTGTCTGGCCATATTGTTGCACTTTATTACATACAGTTTCTGTTCCAATATTATCAACTTTTGAGTAGAAATTTTAACATTAGAATTGCAAATAAAGAAAATATTTGGATGACATTTCATATTGATTAAAACAATTTAAATACTAATAGCTACCATAAAAACCAAAACCCTAATAGAAGATTTGTACAAATAAACAGGTGGTCTAAAAATAACTTATGTTTAATATAATTAAAGAAGCCCAATTATATGGCAAAAATATAAACAAATTACAACTTCCAAGGAAGATGTACCAACTTATAAATGAGGATTTATTAAGACTTTAAAATTTGGGGGATGATATTATGATTAAAACAATCTTCTCATACAAATGAGACCATTAATGTCACCCTATTTCAAAATAGCACTATGAATTTCTGCTTCAAGAGAGAATTGAGTACTTTATGCATTCCAATGGTCCCACTGACAAAAGTTTGTAAACTTTGTTGAAACACAAAACTCATTTGCTTGAAGGCATCAGACAGTAGCTAAAATAACAAGAAAAGAGGACCTAACAATCAGAGAAGAGGAAATTTAAGGATTAAGTTGACATTTTGCAATTGACTTGTCCTTGTGTATATCTGACGATTCTGGGCATGAGCAAGTGGCTGCAATTCTATTGTTCCTTTAAGAAGAAAACTCCTGCTGGAGGACAGAGAAATCCACCCAGCACATGCAATATCTGGGTATTTGAATGGCAAAAAAAAGGGCACCAAAAGCATGATCAGTTTACGTTTCCAGACATTTACTGAATTCTGAAGTCGTTTGGAGTGAGAGCCTAAAGATCTTTGCTGAAAACCCCTGAACTAGAGAGATATATTCATCAGTCTAATTGTGGCTAAAAGAAAAAGATTAATGCTCACAACTCTACAGGGAATGTTATATTGATCACAACTGGCTCTAAGTTGACAACCTTGGTGGGGTACACATTAGCTACAGAGATAATTTCACGTTAAGCTAAAATTGCCTAAACTGTCACTCAGCCTTAGATCAGGTCAATTATGTAATGCAAGTCTACAGGGAAAAAAAAACCCAAAAGCAACCCACTGTAACAAGAGAAAACAATCAACAAAACTAGACCAAATGATGACTCAGGTCTTAGAAATAGAAAGATTTAAAATAACTATGAATACTTTGTTAAATACTGTAGTGGAAAATTGGACAATATGCAGTACCAGATTTCAGCAGAAGAACTGAAATTATAAAAAGAATCAAATGGATAATTTAGAAGTAAAAATAAATGGTAGAAGAAATAAAAAGTTTTCAAAATATTCACTGGACACATTTAATGATAAATCTAACATCACCAGACTAGATACAAAGGAGGTAAGGATGAGTTAATGTGAAGATAAATCTGTAGAAATTACACAAACTAAAGAGAAAACTAGGAAGAGAATAAAAAGGAGTAAAGACAGAGTGTACATGAGCTATGGGGCAATATCAAATTATTTAACATATATGTAAATTGAAATACTGGAAGGAGAAGAGAGAATGGATAAGAAGGAATATTTGAAGAGATAATGGCTGATAATTTTCAAATATAATTAAAAACAGCAAATCACAAGTAAAAGGAATGCAGAGAAACCCAAGTTGGGTTAGTATACATTATATTCAAGATATTGGAAAGCAATGATAAAGAAAAACTCTTAGAGGCAACCAGAGAATAAAGAAAAAATAACTATAGATCTTATGAGAGACCCAACCCAACCTCTGACCAATTACCTTTATATAATTTGCGTGCCCATTTAATGAGTTCATAGCTAGTAGTTCTTGGAGTTGGCTTGAATAGGAGACTTACGGGGCCTATGATGCCATTGTTCCCTATGGAGCACTTTATAGATTCATCAGACTTAAGACCTTCAAAGAACAAAGCAAAACATATGAAACAAGACAATATAGACAGACAAACATGCAGAAAGAACAAAGGGAGCAGCGGAAGGCTCCATAGGATAATGGTTAGAGTATTTACCACATCATGCACTTTCACATCAAAGAGTGTAATTAACAACTTCTCAGATAACAAAATAAATTCAACAACTAGGATTCAATAAAATAAGGCAGAACCCTTACTGTTGTTGAGAGATGTTCCTGACAACAAATTGGCAGCATATTTGAACTGTGGGAACAAGGGACGTGAAGAATGCACCTGCTGCTGTGTAGGTCCCACCAAATGCTGCCGAATGAAAGTCTGCAAAAAAGTGTCTCAGTGGAAACTCCATTTTTCAAAGAATCCATGACTTAACATCTGAATCAAAAAGCTGAATATATTATTTGCTAAAGCAAGGGAAAGCTGTGCATATATTAAGACACAATACTTGGAAACAAGATGGAAAGTAAGTAAGCATTTAGCTAGGATGTGGAACATTTGGAAGTCCTTGATAGTGATGAAGGGATTGTAAATTGATATAGTCACTTTGGTAAAATAGTTGTCAAAATCTACTGAATTGAACATGTATATACCATAGAAGCCAGAAATTCTACAGCCAAGTGTATGCTTCTCTCCAAGGGCTTATATATGTGCACTAAAAGACATGTACAACTGTCTTCACAGCAGCATTATTCATAATAGCTCCAGACTAGAAACAACTAAATGGTTCATCAATGTTAGAATGAATAAATTATAGTAAGTTCATACAATGGAATATTCTTCAATAAGAAATCATTAACTACTGCTAGCCATAAATATATGATGAATCCCATAAACGTTATGCTCAACAGAATATGTGATGTAATGTATGTTTATAAAAGATGACTCTGCTGATATAATATTCAAGAACAAGTAAAGCTCACCTGTGATGCTGAAAAACAGGATAGCATTTACATATAAAGGCAGGTGTTTAGCAAGTGTGGTCACAAGATATTCTAATGAAAGGTAGTTTATATTCTATTTCTTCATGTGGCCGTTGGTTACATGGGTGTATTCATTTTGTCAAAATTCTTTGAGCTGTATATTATGGTCTGTGCTATTGCATGTCATATGTTATAACTTAATGAGAAGTTTTTAAAAACATAAAATTTGCATAAAATATGACTTCAATGTAGTAACTACTTCTAAAGGTTTGAGAGGATTAAGTAAAATAGCATATAAAATACTTAGCTCAATGCTCTACTCATTATAAGTACCCAACAAAATGTAATATACTTGTTTTTAAACCTTCCAGCTGTCTTAAATTCCAAGCTTTATTGTATAATCTTTACAGAATGTAAAATATAAGAACTCCAAATATTTCACTACTCTCCTCCCACAAGACTGTCTTGCTTAATGGAATTTTATTAGTAACTGGTTTTAAGGTATACTATGTTTTCTCTGAACTTTCCATGGTAACTTAGTTTTCAGGCCACATGTTCATCAGTCTGCTATAAATGTTCTATTGAATGTATATAGCCTTTTCATATGGAATAATATAGTACCATGGTTAAGTACACAGAATCTGCAAATAGAATCCCTAGGTTCAAACGCCAACTCTGTCATGTACTAGCTTTGGGGACCTGTAAGTATAATACCTGCATCCCTCTTACAGTGTGAAGAGTTCATTCTAATGTTGAGAACAATACGAGGCATTTAGTCAATGTTAGACATCATTACTTATTACAATGGATTTTAATTTAGTAGTTTAAATATAATAAATAAAATTCATTACTGTGACAGTCTTGAAACCTTCATATGTGGATAATTTTCTTTGGAAGTGGTGGGTGTATTTCCTGTAAGAAAGAGAAGTTGTTTTTTGCATAATGCATCAAGCATAAGGTGCTCACAGATGCCTAATTAGTGGCATGCTTCACAAAGGACATGCTTGGTGAAATTGCTGTGAAAATACCACATTCTGGTTGGCAACCCAAACTTTTAAATTCAGTCACCTTCTGGACAAGTGGCATTTATTTTTTTGATACCTCATCTAAAAGATCACTCCCTTCAGTTTATAAGAGACGAATTTTCTCTGATTATCTGGAGCACTCAAATAAATAGAAATCTTTCTCTCTGAAATATTGATAGCACCACCATAAATTGTCCTTTGTCTAAATGTGACAGTAACTTCTGGGTCTTTATAAGGAACATTCTCCTACATAATTTGTATTTATCAATATCGTATTTTACACTAACATCATAAATTTATAGTAATTAATTTTAATGAAAAATTATGAGGCTCTAATATATTCAAGGCACTGTCTCACATTCAGGGAATATAAGTAGATCTAGGATAATGCTCATGACCTCCACAATTTATATAGGGTAATGATGAATGTGCACTAAAAAAAATATAAGAAAATACAGAGTTCAAGATCAAATGAATTTTAAAAATTAGGGAAAATCGATACTTTCTAGTTTGAATGTAAGAGTGCTCAACTGTGTCTTGGAGTATAGGTGGAATGAGAAGAAAGAAAAGAAGAATGAACACAGCAAATCAAGATAACAATTTAAGCAAAGAACAAAGTTTGTTGTACATTAGACATGGTCAAGAAACAAAAAGAAGATCTTACTGAGAGGCTCTTCAGTGGGGCTAATGGCAGACTCCGGGAGCACTCATGCCAAGAAGTACCTCCCAGAACTTCTGCTGCCAGTGTCCTTGTCCCACTGGTGAGCCACAGCCACCTCCCACCTCTGCAGAAGACCCTCCAGCACTAGCAGCCGTGTGGCTGACAGGGTCTTGCTGCTCTGGCCAGGTGTCAGGCCTGAGGCTCAGAGGTGGGAGAGCCAAGTTCAGAACATTGGTCCACCAGAGACTACCTGGCCCCACGTAATATCAATCAGTGAGAGCTCTCCCAGAGATCTCCATCTCAATGCTGAGACCCAACTCCACTTAACAACCAGCAAGCTCCAGTGCTGGACACCCCATGCCAAACAACTAGCAAGACAGGAACACAACCCCACCCATTAGCAGAGAGACTGCCTAAAATCATACTAAGTTCAAAGATACCCCAAAACACACCACTGGACTCGGGCCTGCTCACCAGAAAGACAAGATGCAGCCTCATCCACCAGAACACAGGCACCAGTCCCCTCCACCAGGAAGCCTACACAACCCATTGAACAAACAATACCCACTGGAGGCAGGCACCAAAAACAACAGGATTACGAACATGCAGCCTGCAAAAAGGAGACCCCAAAACAGTAAGTTAGTAAAGATGATCCAAAATCTTTACTAAAGATAGTAAAGATGATCCAAAATCTTGGAAACAGAATGGAGAAAATACAAGAAATGTTTAACAAGGACCTAGAAGAACTAAAGAGCAAACAAACAATGATGAACAACACAATACATGAAATTTAAAATTCTCTAGAAGGAATCAATAGCAGAATAACTGAGGCAGAACAGCAGAAAAGTGACCTGGAAGATAAAAGAGTGGAAATAACTACTGCAGAGCAGAATAAAGAAAAAAGAATGAAAAGCATTGAGGACAGTCTCAAGACCTCTGGGACAACATTAAACACACCAAAATTCGAATTATAAGGGTCCCAGAGGAAGAAGAGAAAAAAAAGGAACTGAGAAAATATTTGAAGAGATTATAGTTGAAAACTTCCATAATATGGGAAAGGAAATAGTCAAGGAAATTGAAATCATATCAAGTATCTTTTCTGACCACAATGCTTTGAGACTACATATCAATTACAGGAAAAAAACTGTAAAAAATGCAAACACATGGAGGCTAAACAATAAACTACTAAATAACCAAGAGATCACTAAAGAAATCAAAAAGGAAATCAAAAAATACCTAGAAACAAATGACAATGAAAACATGACGGCCCAAAACCTATGGGATGCAGCAAAAGAAGTTCTGAAAGGGGAGTTTATAGCAATACGATCCTACCTCAGGAAACAAAAAACATCTTAAATAAACACCCTAACCTTACACCTAAAGCAATTGGAGAAAGAAGAACAAAAAAACCCCAGAATTAGCAGAAGGAAAGAAATCATAAACACCAGATCAGAAATAAATGAAAAAGAAATGAAGAAAAGGAGAGCAAAGATCAATAAAACTAAAATCTGGTTCTTTGAGAAGATAAACAAAATTGATAAACCATTAGCCAGACTCATCAAGAAAAAATGGGAGAAGACTCAAATCAACAGAATTAGAAACAAAAAAGGGGAAGTAACAACTGACACTGCAGAAATACAAAGGATCATGAGAGATTACTACACACAACTATATGTCAATAAAATGCACAACCTCGAAGAAATGGACAAATTCTTAGAAAAGTTCTGAGACTGAACCAGGAAGAACTAGCAAATACAAACAGACCAATTACAAGCACTGAAATTGAAACTGTGATTAAAAATCTTCCAACAAAAGCCCAGGACCAGATGGCTTCACAGGCGAATTCTATCAAACATTTATAGAAGAGCTAACACCTATCCTTCTCAACCTCTTCCAAAATATAGCAGACAGAGGAACACTCCCAGACTCATTCTATAAGACCACCATCACCCTGATACCAAAACCAGACAAAGATGTCACAAAGAAAGAAAACTACAGGCCAATATCACTGATGAACATAGATTCGAAAATCCTCAACCAAATACTAGCAAAGAGAATCCAGCAGCATATTGAAAGTATCATACACCATGATCAAGTGGGGTTTACCCCAGGAATGCAAGGATTCTTCAATATATGCAAATCAATCAATGTGATACACCATATTAACAAACTGAAGGATAAAAACCATATGATCATCTCAATAGATGCAGAAAAAGCTGTTGACAAATTCAACACCCATTTATGATAAAAACTCTCCAGAAAGTGGGCATAGAGGGAACTTACCTCAACACAAAAAAGGCCATATACGACAAACCCATAGCCAATAACATTGTTCTCCATGGTGAAAAATTGAAACCATTCCACTAAGATCAGGAACAAGACAAGGTTGTCCACTCTCACCACTATTATTCAACATAGTTTTGGAAGTTCTAGCCACAGCCATCAGAGATGAAAAACAAATAAAAGCAATCCAAATCAGAAAAGAAGAAGTAGGGCTTCCCTGGTGGTGCAGTGGTTGGGAGTCCACCTGCCATTGCGGGGGACATGGGTTTGAGCCCTGGTCTGGGAGGATCCCACATGCCGCAGAGCAGCTGGGCCCATGTGCCACAACTGCTGAGCCTGCGCTCTAGAGCCCGCGTGCCACAACTACTGAAGCCCTCACACCTAGAGCCCATGCTCTGCAATGGGAGAAGCCACCGCAATGAGGGGCCCGTACACTGCAGCAAAGAGTGGTCCCCACTCGCCATAGCTAGAGGGAGCCCAAGTGCAGCAACGAAGACCCAACACAGCCAAAAACAAATAAATAAATTAATTAAAGAAGTAAAACTGTCATTGTTTGCAGATGACATGATACTATACATATAGAATCCTAAAGATGCGACCAGAACACTAATAGAGCTCATCAATGAATTTGGTAAAATAGCAGGATACAGAATTAATGCACAGAAATCTCATGTATTCCTATACACTAATGATGAAAAATAGGAAAGAGAAATTAAGGAAACCCTCCCATTTACCACTGGAACAAAAAGAATAAAATACCTAGGAATAAACCTACCTAAGGAGACAAAAGACCTGTATGCAGAAAATTATAAGACACTGATGAAAGAAATTAAAGATGATACAAACAGATGGAGAGATATACCATATTCTTGGATTAGAGGAATCAATATTGTGAAAATAACTATGCTACCCAAAGCAATCTACAGATTCAGTGCAATCCCTATCAAACCACCAAGGGCATTCTTCACAAGACTAGAACAAAAAAATTTCACAATTTGTATGAAAACACAAGACCCCGAATAGCCAGAACAATCTTGAGAAAAAAAAACCGAGGTGGAGGAATCAGGCTCCTGGACTTCAGACTATCCTACAAAGCTACAGTAATCAAGACAGTATGGTATTGGCACAAAAACAGAAATACAGATCAATGGAACACGATTGAAATCCCAGAGATAAATCCATGCACATATGGTCACCTTATCTTTGATAAAGGAGGCAAGAGTATACCATGGAGAAAAGACAGCCTCTTCAATAAGTGGTGCTGGGAAAACTGGACAGCTACATGTGAAAGAATGAAATTAGAACACTTCCTAACACCATACACAAAAATAAAGTCACAATGGATTAAAGACCTAAATGTAAGGCCAGATATTCTAAACCTCTTAGAGGAAAACATAGGCAGAACACTCTGTGACATAAATCACAGCAAGATCCTTTTTGACCCCCCTCCTAGAGAAATGGAAATAAAAACAAAAATAAACAAATGGGACCTAATGAAACTTAAAAGCTTTTGCACAGCAAAGGGAACCATAAACAAGACGTAAAGACAACCCTCAGAATGGGAGAAAATATTTGCATATGAAGCAACTGACAAAGGATTAATCTCCAAAATATACAAGCAGCTCATGCAGCTCAATATCAAAGAAAGAAACAACCCAATCCAAAAATGGGCAGAAGACCTAAATAGACATTTCTCCAAAGAAGATACACAAATTGCCAACAAACACATGAAAAGCTGCTCAACATCACTAATTATTAGAGAAATGCAAATCAAAACTACAATGAAGTATCACCTCACACCGGTCAGAATGGGCATCATCAAAAAATCTACAAACAATAAATGCTGGAGAGGGTGTGGAGAAAAGGGAAGCCTCTTGCACTGTTGGTGGGAATGTAAATTGATACAGCCACTATGGAGAGCAGTATGGAGATTCCTCAAAAAACTAAAAATAGAACTACCATATGTCCCAGCAATCCCACTACTGGGCATATACCCTGAGAAAACCATAACTGAAAAAGAGTCATGTACCACAATGTTCACTGAAGCACTATTTACAATAGCCAGGACATGGAAGCAACCTAAGTGTCCATCGACAGATGAATGGATAAAGGAGATGTGGCACATATATACAATGGAATATTACTCAGTCATAAAAAGAAACGAAGTTGAGTTATTTGTAGTGAGGTGGATGGACCTAGAGTCTGTCAGACTCTTACAGAGTTAAGTAAGTCAGAAAGAGAAAAACAAATACTGTATGCTAATACAGATATATGGAATCTAAAAAAAAAAAAAAAAGGTTCTGAAGAACTTAGGGACAGGACAGGAATTAAGATGCAGATGTAGAGAATGGACTTAACACAGGGAGGGGCAAGTGTAAGCTGGGAAGAAGTGAGAGAGTGACATTGACATATATACACTACTAAATGTAAAATAGGTAGCTAGTGGGAAGCAGCTGCAAAGCACAGGGAGGTCAGCTCGGTACTTTGTGACCACCTAGAGGGGTGGAATAGGGAGGGTGGGAGGGAGACGCAAGAGGGAGGGGATATGGGGATACATGTACACGTATAGTTGATTCACTTTGTTATACAGCAGAAACTAACACAACAATGTAAAACAATTATACTCCAATAAAGATGTTTTTTAAAAAAAGAAATACATCAGTTACCTTATTGTACCGTATATCAACCTGTGTTATTTATTTATATATTAGATATATAAAATATATGTGAATCAATGTGTATATATATATATATATATATTTGCAAATATAATTAGGACTTTCAAAAAAAAATCTTACTGAATTAAAATGACAGGAGGAAATGCAGTAAAGGCAGGTCAGAACCAGGTTGGGAATGGCCGTACACATCAGACTAAGGGTTTGCAAATTAATTCTGTAGTCAATACAAAACAACTGAAGAGATGGAGCCTGGGGGATCTTATGGAGTTGAGAAAATTTGTGGTAGCAGCATTTTAGATTCATTATAATGTAAGTGAAATATCCGAATATAATCAAATGAAATATTCTCTTATCTAAAATACTAAAACTTGTGAATGTAATTATTAGATTTTTTTTTGTAAACAAATGTGTTAATACAGAGATAATATTTATCCAGGGCAACCCAACAAGACCAGAATCCTGTCCTTAAATCTTCATTTATCTCTGAAAGTTCTGAAAGTGAACTATATTAACAGATTAGAAGATTCAGCCCATCAATACTCTTCTTTGCTAATAGGATCTGGCCTCCATGTAGAAAGTCGGTGAGCTAGGCTAGATTCTGCCACCAAGTTCTTTAGCGCAAACCAGAGGCAGATTTGGCTCTAAACGTGACCCACGAAACATGACTATCATTAGAGAAAATGTGTCCCTTGTCAGCGTTAGACTAGCCTGGACCTTCTCAGACAGAGGCAAAATTCACAACAACATCTGCATCAAAGGAAACAATTTACAAAGAAGGAAAGAGCAGAGAGCTGTAGATAAACGACTCTTCTTTCTCCTAAGAAAGAAATACTATCACTATGACCTAAAAAAATACTGTTAAATGCGGCTGTAAAATATTAATAAACAGAAACGTCAGTTAAATAGAGTTGGGAGCCAGAAGGAGGCGCTCTCATGCCCTAACGATAGCACAGCCCAACAGGAAGATGAAAGACTCCTCTTGTTTCCTGGCAAGGACTCAGCAGGTGAAAAGCCATGGGCTCTTGGTTTACTGTAGCCCTCCCATCTTCCTTTGCCCTCTATAAGGGTTCTCCTGCCCTTGCCATGCGGGGACACATGCAGCTCACCATGGTGGCAGACCCAGCATTGCAATTCTCTGCTGATCCTGAATAAACACATCCTTGCTGGAGAAATATCTGGCAGGTCAACGTGGTCAATCTAGAAGTCTTTTTTAGGACTGAAAGTGAAAGAGTTGTAAGACTGGGGGTCTTTCTTTGAGAAACTTCCCCCTGCAAATTTTTTGTCCTGTCTTTAAAGTGTTTCACAGCCAGTCCTGGGGAATTTGGGGTCTATTTTTTTCCTTTTCTTTCATGGGAGGAAATGAAGTGAGTAATGGAAGGTCACACCCCTGCTTTATAAGGTTTATACATGTTATTATTTTCTCGGGTGCAGAATTGACTAGAAATTTACAAAGAATGGAGGAAACAAAATATAGGGAATAAATAAGAGATTGGAATCTGGAGCTAAATGGCCTTGGGGTTGAATCCCTTCTGCCACTTGCTGTGTAACTTTGAGAAAGTTAATTAGCATCTTCAGGCCTGGCTCTTCATCTGTTAACTGTGGCCACTGCATAACTCCCTGATAGGCCTGTTGCCAACCCCAGAGGGTGTGTGTTTTGTCTCTTTGCACTGATGAATCCCTAGTATCTACAGCGGCAACAGAGACACTCAATGAATATTGGTCAAATGAATTTAAAGAAATGCTTAGCAGAATGCTTGTAAAATGTAAATGGCGAGATGGATATTAACATCTATTACTTTATTATACCTTATGAATAATACCAGAAATAACAGCAAAAATACCTCTTTTTAAATGTGAGTAGAATGCTGTCAAATTTTTACTACTATCTGTAATGCTGGCACCTTGTTTCAGATGGATAATTCAAGGAAGTATATATCTCTTTCTATTTTATTAAAATATTTGAGTCAGTAATATATATTGAATTTCATTAAATTCCCTTTCAGAATGAAAATAAAGTTTTTCTCCTTTAAAGAGCTCTTTCTTTCCTCCTTCCTTCATTCCTTTCTTCCTCCCTCCCTCCCTCCCTCCCTCCTTTCTTTCTATCTTTTTCTTTTTCTCTTTCTTTCTATATTTCATCTCCATGATTCATTTATTTTGTAACTGAAAGTTTGTACCTCTTAATCTCCCTCACCTATTTTACTCACCCCTCTCTCCCTTTAAAGATTTCTTAGAATTGTATCATCATCGCATTATTATAATAAATCTTATGTATTCATTAGTAGTTCTTCTAATGTAGTACCCTATTTTATTTGACGGTATTATATTTGATGGCTTTGTATCTCCTTTTAAAAATAGATATGACACCTACAAATTTTCCTAAGATTTTAAGATTTCCCTATCAAGATTACACTAATGGGCTTCTCTGGTGGCACAGTGGTTGAGAGTCCGCCTGCCGATGCAGGGGACATGGGTTTGTGCCCCGGTCCGGGAGGATCCCACGTGCCGCGGAGCGGCTGGGCCCGTGAGCCACCGCCACTGAGCCTGCGCGGCCAGAGCCTGTGCTCCGCAACGGGAGAGGCCACAACAGTGAGAGGCCCGCGTACCGCAAAAAGATTACACTAACAACAAATTTTGAAGCCACTGATATTCCTATGCTCAAGGACAATTTAATTATTATAGTGTTGTCTGTTCTTAAAGATTGAAAAGAAGTTGTCTATAGAATTATCTTTGTCTTATTTCTTGATAGGTGGTCATTATTTGACAGTGTTTTCAATTTACCCTAAGAAAAACATTTGGTTTATTCTGCTTTTCTAACTCTTATTTCAATTTTGAGTTTATAATTCCTAGATAAATCAAAGGTGAACAAAATTGACTATCTTTAAAAGAAATCACAATTACATTTATAATCTTTTCTTACTTTAATGATCTTTTATAGTTGTAAAATGGGATTTTTTTCTTGAAAAATTATTGACAATTGGGTCAATGAAGGCATATGAATATAAAGAGAGAGGGAGGCTTGAGTGCATGTGATGTGGTCCAGTCTGAAGCTTACGAGATGCTTCACAGTTGAATATTCATTCCATTCACTTTGATCTGGTTTCCATGGCTCTCATGGACTAAAAACGTTTTATGTGGTAAATTACTGATAGTATTATATCTTCAGAATCTTTTTGATACTAAAAGATCTAGTAAAAAGTATTGTCTTTCTCAAATTTCGGTCTGCGCCAAGACAAAGCATACGTTGCAGCATATTTTTAATACATGTATATGGGAAAGATATTGAAGTCAACACATATTCATTGGCTGATTATTGAGTGCAAAAAACAATATATGAATCAGGAAATAACAAAGAGTAAAGTACACCCTGTTGTCATAGATTTTATATTTTTAATCAAGGGAATGAGATGACTGTCTAACGGCTTTAATGCACGGCAGAAACTGACGTATCCTACAAACAAGATTTTAACAAAACGTATCGGCAATACCAAGCAAACTGTTGGAAAAGTGAAGGCCACAGAGGAAGAAATGTGTGAGAAAATCCAGATTAAAAGTGAGAGCAAGGCTGGAAATTGAGATCCAATGGGACACAGCTTAAGAAGAGTCTTTAGTCAGCTGCGGGATGCAGAAAGAAGTGTTTTAGTGCATGATCATACAAGAGAATTATGAGCTGCAGGATTTTAGGTTGATAATGGGAATGGCCAGAGTGTTCAGTGGAATGAGACTGGGGGGAAATCCGAGATGTTCGCACGCAGTGATAATGCGGTTCAATGTGCGATTGGTTCTTTAAGGGATGGATTATGATGGAAAGCAGATAAAGCTACTATGACTTTCCTTGTTTTCGAATGCAGGCAAAATAGCACTGAGGGCAGTTTCTCTGCTTAAGTGATTCAGAACTAACGTGAGTTCAGCAATAGCTATTGAATCAATTGATTAATGCAATTTAAGAATCAATCCATTGAATTAAACCTGTTAAAATGAGTTGAACTTTTAAAAATTAACAATGGTTGAAAATTGGGGTGGAGAGTATTACCACTACCAACACCACCAAAAAAAAAAACCCTTTGATTTTTAAATAAGATCTTTTGGAAACATTTTTACCCTGAAATGTTAAGCATTTTAAGAGAAAGAAACATATACCAAAGAGGCAAATTGATATCTTATCTATTATTTTAAAATAGAATACACTAGATTTTTAAAGAATACCGACTTCTTGGGTAATTGTACGAGTTTATAAATGAGGCTTTTTATGTTCTTTCCGCAGAGCAGGAAAGAGGATCTGCAGCTTGTACGCGGCTGTTGACCTTTAATAATAAGTATTTAATTGGCTGTCGTATGTACAACCTAATGAACTAATGCACATGTATTATGAGACATGAAATTCTGACACCCACCTTCCTTCTGCTCCACAGCAAAAGAAATATCTAAGTTCTTTTTAAATCAGTAAGCCAAGGATATTGAAATTCTAAAGCATTTGGAAAATTTCTTGCTTTTGAATCTTGATATCCCATAGGAAGATAACTTTCTTCTAGAAATATTACTAATCTTCTAGATCAATTTTTGAAAATCAGATGGGCCATATTACATCTTTATAAAAGATTTAATACATAGGTATAAATAAGCAAAAGTCACTGGAAAATTGAAAAGTGTAGCCAATCAGTTGTCAGATTTGTCTAGATAATATCTTATGAACTGTTTGAAAGTTTTCTCCTAGGGAATTTTACTTTTGAGTGAATTGTCTAAATTGACTATATATGTTGGTGTTTTAGTGGCAGATTTTAGAGTGTATCCTGGGGATTCCGTGGGAGAGTCCCTCAGACACCTTCAGGGCTCATGAGGTCACAGTTATTTTTATAATAACTATAAGACTTTAGTCGCCTTTTTGCTCATTCTCTTATGTGTGTACGGTGACATTTTCTAGAAGCCAATGACCTACTATCACAACAGATTAGGTACAGAAGCCAATATAAGATTATAGCTATTTTCTATTAAGCAGACATTAAACACATTTACAAAAACTATAAAACAAGGTCAATGTTCTTGCTAATTTCTTTGTTTTGGGGGAATCTATTTTTCATAAAATGTTATTTATATTCACACATAATTTTTAATATTTCTTTTAAAGGAATTAATAACTTGCCCAAAGTTGCAGAGCTAGTAAGGGGCACAGTTAGGATAGGAACTGAGCCACTAGACAGGCTTGTGTGTTTACCATCTAACCACCAGATTCTGCTGCCTAAAAGAAAAGAATAAAAGGAAAGGAAAAAAAAAAAGATTGTGTAGTGTTTATGAGATACCATTTTATTTTATTTTATTCCTAAAATGTTAATTACTAATCACTCCGTACTTCAGTTTACTATCTTGAAAATAATGATGTCAACACTACTTAACTCATAGGACATTGTTAGTATTAAATGAGTTAATCTATGTAGAGATCTAAAAACAGTACAAATTAAGCTCTGCATTGGTGTTTGCTAGTATTAGTATTATTGTAATTGCTATTGTTTCTTAAAGAATCTATTGTCTATTTACTTTTGTTAAGTTGATTCCTTTTTGATAGTGAGTATTACAAAATGTTTCATTTAATTGAATGCTAATTACCTAATCTTTTATAAATATTTAATATAATTAATTGTAATTAATCAGTCTCTATAATAAAAGCACATTTTAATACATATTAGGAAGGATTAAACTAGCTAGACATGATGATTTTTATGTGAGATAACATATCAGTCCCTAGAAGGTGATAAAAAATTTGCATAGTCATTCACTAAGTGTCCAGTCTGTATTTGTTTATGGAATAAATAAAATATAATCACATGCATTCTCAAGGGAGCTTAATACTTTTGCTGGACCATGTTTATCCCTGGGCTCCTTTTTGTCCTAACCATTCCTGCCACCACTGCTGCACTCCGTATCTCTTGGTTTCTGACCTACTGCTTCTCTGCTTACACTGTTTGGATGGGCTGCCTGGGAGAGCATTTCAGCCACATGCACGGATCTGGGAGCAGAGGAGTCAGCTCTCCTGGGGCTTATCAGGAGCCCCAAAATCCTTACCTACAGCTCCCCAGCACACCTGGATGGGCTGTCTCTCCTTCTGGGTTTTGTTCTTCCCTATTTCCTGACATACCTGTCTATACCTGCCTCAGGTTCTGCTTAGTGGGAAAACCAAGCTAAGAAAATGTCAAATGGAGAAATTGTATCTGTCTAAAACACCTCAAGGAGGTTTTTTGTTTGTTTGTTTTTGTTTTTGTTTTAAATACATTTTATGAAAGCTAAATCCAGAAAACCCAGGTCCAATTAGGAAGAGTAGTATTTTTTTTAAATTTATTAATTTTAGTTATTTTTGTTTTTGGCTGTGTTGGGTTTTCGTTGCTGCACGTGGGCTTTTCTCTAGTTGTGGTGAGCAGGGAATTCTCATTGCGGTGGCATCTCTTGTTGCAGAGCACAGGCTGTAGGCTCATGGGCTTCAGTAGTTGTGGCACGCAGGCTCAGTAGTTGTGGCTTGTGAGCTCTAGAGCACAGGCTCAGTAGTTGTGGCCACGGGCTTAGCTGCTCCGCAGTATGTGGGACCCGGCCCAGGGCTTGGACCCATGTTCCCTGCATTGGCAGGCGGATTCTTAATTGCTGCTCCACCAGGGAATCCCGGAAGAGTAGTATTTTGTATGGAAAGTCCAATAGGTAACTTTCTCCAAGAGAGGTGATTAACACGCAGCCATCCTCCCCACTGTGGACAAGGAAGCAGATCAAAAGTGGGGAAATGGCGACAGAATTAAAAGAAGTGAGGAAAGTGATCCAATAGCATCTTATCCTCCAAGTGGCATTAAAGCCTCAATTATGAAGAAGGTCCTCATGAAGCTGGCGAGCTAAACCCATCCCTGCTCAGCAGGTATAGATGTTCAGTGAGGTACGTTTCCAGCATTTTAATTTCACATATCTATGGCTTCCTTTTCTGTTCCTGTAAATTATTTTAATATCATAGAAAATGACATAAATAAAGGGGAGAAAAGGGTAAGAGGAAACTTTTGCTATTGATGTAAATGTTCATTATCTTGGTTGCTGTAATGGTTTCACAACTGCCTTCCTAAGTCAAAACTTATCAAGTTGTATATGTTAATAGGTGCAGTTATGTCAATTAACTCTCATTAACTCTGCTTTAAAGATTAAATTAAGTCAGACAGAGAAAGAAAAATATTGTATAATATCACTTTATGTGGAATCTAAAAAATAAAACAAACTAATGAATATAACGAAAAAGAAACAGACTCACAGATATAGAAAACAAACTAGTTGTTACCAGCAGGGAGAGGGAAGAGGGAGGGGAAAGATAGGGGTAGGGGATTAAGAGGTACAAACTATTATGCATAAAATAAATAAGCTACAAGGATGTACTGTACAACACAGGGAATGTAGCTAATATTTTGTAGTAACCATAAATGAACTATAACCTTTAAAATTGTGAATCAATAAGTTATACACCTGTAACTTATGTAATATTGTACATCAACTATACTTCAATTGAAAAAGGAAAAAGAAAGATTAAATTGGGATTCTTAAAAAACGATATATGAAGTAACGTTATCTTCAGATAATAGATATTAGTATATTTTTATTTTTCCATATTTCCTTTAAATGTATGTTTAATAAATTGAAATATTAGTTTTGAAAATGGAAATTTTCAATAAATTGGAAATAGTAACAAACACAGCTAAAGCTCTATTTCCCTAAATCCTTTCTTTTCCCATCTTGCACAGTGGTAACCATTCCTGAAGTTGCTGCTTATGATTTCTGTGTATATTTTGTAATATTATTACATATGAGTATATCCATAAATAATGTATGATGTTTTTATAAATTAGATTATAAATCTGTTCATTTACTCGGCATATGTATATTGTATGTCTCCTTTGTATCAGGCATTAGTCTAACCAATTGATATAGAACAATAAACAAACCAGAAAATTATTCCCACTCTCACCAAACGGAAGCAGCCTGAAAAGTGGCCATTAGGAAGAGATGAAAGTTTGCCTCCTGGCAAAATTCAGATTAAGGGTGTGGCCTTTCCATCTAAACCCATTGGTTTAATTACCCATTAAGTTTAACTTCGAGAGAAAAAGAGGTACAGCAGAGCACAAAAGCCAAGTTTGAGACCTAAGAGATTAGGTTTACTTAAGATCTTTTGTTATAATTAATTGAAGGGAAGAGCACAGTCAGGGCTAAAAGATGGGCTAAAGGGCCAGTGAGTCTTCCCCTTATCAGTTCAGTGAGATTTGACAGATGCTGTAGACTGACACGTGATTGACATATTCCATCTTCTGAGGGGCAGTTTTTATTATGGTTATCCTGGCTTTTTTGCCTTTGTCTATTAAGGTGTTTGGAGGTTAGAATCACTTGTCTTTTAGAATATAGGTTGTCAGACAAAGAAAAGCTACATTCACGCTTGGAGGAGATAATTGCAAGTTCCTTAAAGATGAAATTTGAGTCAGACATGTTCAAAGAGCAGGTAAGGAAAAGATTTGGGGAAAAGGAAGGCCAAAACAGCCAGTGCAAAATCTTCAAAGGAAAAACAAAAGTTGGTTTCTTTGAAGAATAAAAAAATATTCAGGGGGGCAGGAGTACAGGGAACAATGAGGACAGAACAAAATGATGACAACAGAGGTAGAGGTTTCACCTGCTATTGTCGATGAAAAATTAATCAGTCAATCTAAGAAAGAGTTGGAAATATTTATTCAAGCCAAATTTGAGGATTATAATCCGCAGAGCATCTCAGAAAGCTCTGAGAACTGTTCCGCTGGTTAGAAATCAAGGCACAGTTACAGAAGTTTTTTTGAGACAGAGGGCTGTACATCAAATGACATAGTATTGACAATTTACATAATCCAGGTCTAAGCGTCATCCAGGTGGGTCATGTGACCCCTTACATGATCAAGAAGGAATGTTATCTATTAAGGAGTTGCCTTGTTGATGCTAGGAGAACATTGCTGTTTATGGTTGAGCAGGTATTCCTGCTGATGGGGGAGGTTTGGTCTATGTATAAGGCAGGTACAACAATGCACAGTGCAGGGAGAGGGGAGGCCAAATTTTTATGTTTAAATTTTTCTTGTTTTGCCACAAAATATGAATTTTATTTCACATTATAAAAGGAGTTTAAGTTTCATTTGTGCAAAGAAGAGTCACAAGAAACTTTTAAGTACAAAAGTCTAGTTGGTGTTGTGTGGGGAGTTGTTTTTTTTTTTTTAACATCTTTATTGGAGTATAATTGCTTTACAATGGTATGTAAGTTTCTGCTTTATAACAAAATGAATCACTTATACATATACGTATCCTCCCATATCTCTTCCCTCTTGCGTCTCCCTCCCTCCCACCCTCCCTATCCCACCCCTCTAGGTGGTCACAAAGCACCGAGCTGATCTCCCTGTGCTATGCGGCTGCTTCCCACTAGCTATCTATATTACGTTTGGTAGTGTATATATGTGCATGCCACTCTCTCACTTTGTCACAGCTTACCCTTCCCCCTCCCCATATCATCAAGTCCATTCTCTAGTAGGTCTGCATCTTTATTTCCGTCTTGCCCCTAGGTTCTTCATGACCATTTTTTGTTGTTGTTTTTTTAGATTCCATATATATGTTTTAGCATACGGTATTTGTTTTTCTTTTTCTGACTTACTTCACTCTATATGACAGACTCTAGGTCCATCCACCTCATTACAAATAACTCAACTTCGTTTCTTTTTATGACTGAGTAATATTCCATCGTATATACGTGCCACATCTTCTTTATCCATTCATCTGTTGATGGACACTTAGGTTGCTTCCATGTCCTGGCTATTGTAAATAGAGCTGCAATGAACATTGTGGTACATGACTCTTTTTCAGTTATGGTTTTCTCAGGGTATATGCCCAGTAGTGGGATTGCTGGGTCGTATGGTAGTTCTACTTTTAGTTTTTTAAGGAACCTCCATACTGTTCTCCATAGTGGCTGTATCAATTTACATTCCCACCAACAGTGCAAGAGGCTTCCCTTTTCTCCACACCCTCTCCATTATTTATTCTATGCAGACTTTTTGATGATGGCCATTCTGACTGGTGTGAGATGATATCTCATTGTAGTTTTGATTTGCATTTCTCTAATGATTAATGATGTTGACCATTCTTTCATGTGTTTATTGGCAATCCATATATCTTCTTTGGAGAAATATCTATTTAGGTCTTCTGCCCATTTTTGGATTGGGTTGTTTTTTTCATATTGAGCTGCTTGTAAATTTTGGAGATTAATCCTTTGTCAGTTGCTTCATTTGCAAATATTTTCTCCCATTCTGAGGCTTGTCTTTTCATCTTGTTTATGGTTTCCTTTGCTGTGCAAAAGCTTTTAAGTTTCATTAGGTCCCATTTGTTTATTTTTGTTTTTATTTCCATTTCTCTAGGAGGTGGGTCAAAAAGGATCTTGATGTGATTTATGTCATAGAGTGTTCTGCCTATGTTTTCCTCTAAGAGTTTGATAGTGTCTGGCCTTACATTTAGGTCTTTAATCCATTTTGAGTTTATTTTTGTGTATGGTGTTAGGGAGTGTTCTAATTTCATACTTTTACATTTAGCTGTCCAGTTTTCACAGCACCACTTATTAAAGAAGCTGTCTTTTCTCCACTGTATATTTTTGTCTCCTTTATCAAAGATAAGGTGACCATATGTGCGTGGGTTCATCTCTGGGCTTTCTATCCTGTTCCATTGATCTATATTTCTGTTTTTGTCAGTACCATACTGCCTTGATTACTGTAGCTTTGTAGTATAGTTTGAAGTCAGGGAGCCTGATTCCTCAAGCTCCGTTTTTCTTTCTCAAGATTGCTTTGGCTATTGAGGGTCTTTTGTGTTTCCATACAAATTGTGAAATTTTTTCTTCCAGTTCAGTGAAAAATTCCATTGGCAGTCTGATAGGGATTGCATTGAATCTGTAGATTGCTTTCGGTAGTAGAGTCATTTTCACAATGTTGATTCTTCCAATTCAGAAACATGGTATATCTCTCCATCTATTTGTATCATCTTTAATTTCTTTGATTAGTGTCTTATAATTTTCAGCATACAGGTCTTTTGTCTCCTTAGGTAGGTTTATTCCTAGATATTTTATTCTTTTCGTTGCAATGGTAAATGGGAGTGTTTTCTTAATTTCACTTTCAGACTTTTCATCATTAGTGTATAGGAATACAACAGATTTCTGTGCATTAATTTTGTATTGTGCTACTTTACCAAATTCATTGATTAGCTCTAGTAGTTTTCTGGTAGCATCTTTAGGATTATATGTATAGTATCATGTCATCTGCAAACAGTGACAGCTTTACTTTTTCTTTTCTGATTTGGATTCCATTTATTTCTTTTTCTTCTCTGATTGCTGTGGCTAAAACTTTCAAAACTATGTTGAATAACAGTAGTGAGAGTGGGCAACCTTGTCTTCTTCCTGATCTTAGTGGAAATGCTTTTTGTTTTTCACCATTGAGGATGATGTTGGCTGTGGGTTTGTCATATATGGCCTTTATTATGTTGAGGTAAGTTCCCTCTATGCCTACTTTCTGCAGGGTTTTTTTTTTTTTTATCATAAATGGGTGTTGAATTTTGTAGAAAGCTTTCTCTGCATCTATTGAGATGATCATATGGTTTTTCTCCTTCAATTTGTTAATATGGTGTATCACATTGGTTGATTTGCATATATTGAAGAATCCTTGCATTCGTATGATAAACCCCACTTGATCATGGTGTATGATCCTTTTAATGTGCTGTTGGATTCTGTTTCCTAGTATTTTGTTGAGGTGTTTTGCATCTATGGTCATCAGTGATATTGGCCTGTAGTTTTCTTTCTTTGTGACATCTTTGTTTGGTTTTGGTATCAGGGTGATGGTGGCCTCATAGAATGAGTTTGGGAGTGTTCCTCCCTCTGCTATATTTTGGAAGAGGTTGAGAAGGATAGGTGTTATCTTGTCTCTAAATGTTTGATAAAATTCGCCTGTGAAGCCATTTGTCCTGGGCTTTTCTTTGTTGGAAGATTTTTAATTACAGTTTCAATTTCAGTGCTTGTGATTGGTCTGTTCATATTTTCTATTTCTTCCTGGTTCAGTCTCAGAAGGTTGTGCATTTCTAAGAATTTGTCCATTTCTTCCAGGTTGTCCATTTTATTGGCATAGAGTTGCTTGAAGTAATCTGCCATGATCCTTTTTATTTCTGCAGTGTCAGTTGTTACTTCTCCTTTTTCATTTCTAATTCTATTGATTTGAGTCTTCTTCCTTTTTTTCTGGATGAGTCTGGCTAATGGTTTATCAATTTTGTTTATCTGTTCAAAGAAGCAGGTTTTAGTTTTATTGACCTTTGCCATCATTTCCTTCATTTCTTTTTCATTAATTTCTGATCTGATCTTTATGATTTCTTTCCTTCTGCTAAATTTGGGGGTTTTTGGTTCTTCTTTCTCTAATTTCTGTAGGTGTAAGGTTAGGTTGTTTATTTGAGATGTTTCTTGTTTCTTAAGGTAGGATTGTATTGCTATAAACTTCCCTCTTAGAACTGCTTTTGCTACATCCCATAGGTTTTGGGTCATCATGTATTCATTTTCATTTGTTTCTAGGTATTTTTTGATTTCCTCTTTGATTTCTTCAGTGATCTCTTGGTTATTAAGTAATGTATTGTTCGGCCTCCATGTGTTTGTATTTTTTAAAGATTTTTTTTCTGTAATTGATATCTAGTTTCATAGCATTGCCATCGGAAAAGATACTTGATACGATTTTAATTTTCTTAAACTTACCAAGGCTTCATTTGTGACCCAAGATATGATCTATCCTGGAGAATGTTCCATGAGCACTTGAGAAGAATGTGTACTCTGTTGTTTTTGGATGGAATGTCCTATAAATATCAATTAAGTCCACCTTGGTTAATGTATCATTTAAGGTTTCTGTTTCCTTATTTATTTTCATTTTGGATGATCTGTCCATTGGTGTAAGTGGGGTGTTAAAGTCCCCTACTATGAATGTGTTACTGTTGATTTCCCTTTTTATGGCTGTCAGTATTTGCCTTATGTATCGAGGTGCTCCTATGTTGGGTGCAAAAATATTTACAATTGTTATATCTTCTTCTTGGATCGATCCCTTGATATTATGTACTGTCCTTTGTCTCTTGTGATAGTCTTTATTTTAAAGTCTATCTTTTCTGATATGAGAATTGCTACTCCAGCTTTCTTTTGATTTCCATTTGCATGGGATATCTTTTTCCATCCCCTCACCATCAGTCTGTATGTGTCCCTAGGTCTGAAGTGGGTCTCTTGTAGACAGCATATATATGGGTCTTGTTTTTGTATTCATTCAGCCAGTCTATGTCTTCTGGTTGGAGCATTTAATCCAGTTACATTTAAGGTAATCATCAATATGTATGTTCCTATTCCCATTTTCTTAATTGTTTTGGGTTTGTTATTGTAAGTCTTTTCCTTCTCTTGTGTTTCCTGCCTAGAGAAGTTCCTTTAGCATTTGTTGTAAAGCTGGTTTGGTGGTGCTGAATTCTCTTAGCTTTTGTTTGTCTGTAAAGGTTTTTATTTCTCCATCAAATCTAAATGAAATCCTTGCTGGGTAGAGTAATCTTGGTGGTAGGTTTTTCTCCTTCATGACTTTAAATATGTCCTGCCACTCCCTTCTGGCTTGCACAGTTTGCGCTGAACGATCAGCTGTTAACCTTATGTGGATTCCCTTGTGTGTTATTTGTTGTTTATCCCTCGCTGCTTTTAATATTTTTTCTTTGTATTTAATTTTTGATAGTTTGATTAATATGTGTCTTGGTGTGTTTCTCCTTGGATTTATCCTGTATGGGACTCTCTGTTCTCCCTGGACTTGATTAAATATTCCCTTTCCCATATTAGGGAAGTTTTCAACTATAATCTCTTCAAATATTTTCTCAGTCCCTTTCTTTTTCTCTTCTTCTTCTGGGACCCCTATAATTCAAATGTTGGTGCATTTACTGTTGTCCCAGAGGTCTCTGAGACTGTCCTCAATTCTTTTCATTCTTTTTTCTTTATTCTGCTCTGCGGTAGTTATTTCCACTATTTTATCTTCCAGGTCACTTATCCGTTCTTCTGCCTCAGTTATTCTGCTGTTGATCCCTTCTAGGAGAATTTTAAATTTCATTTATTGTGTTGTTCATCACTTTTGTTTGCTCTTTAGTTTTCTACATCCTTGTTAAATGTTTCTTGTGTTTTCTCTATTCTATTTCCAAGATTTTCGATCATGTTTACTATCATTATTCTGAATTCTTTTTTAGGCAGAGTACCTATTTCCTCTTCATTTGTTAGGTCTGGTTGGTTTTTATCTTGCTCCTTCATCTGCTGTGTGTTTCTCTGTCTTCTCATTTTGCTTAACTTACTGTGTTTGGGACCTCCTTTTCACAGGCTGCGAGTTCGTTGTCTGGTATCTGTCCCCAGTGGCTAAGGTTTGTTCAGTTTGTTGTGTAGGCTTCCTGGTGGAGGGGACTAGTGCCACTGCTCTGGTGGATGAGGCTGGATCTTGTCTCTCTGGTGGGCAGGTCCACGTCTGGTGGTGTGTTTTGGGGATGTCTGTGGCCTTATTATGATTTTAGGCAGCCTTTCTGCTAATGGATGGGGTTGTGTTTCTGTCTTGCTAGTTGTTTGGCATAGGGTGTCAGCACTGGAGCTTGCTGGTCGTTGAGTGAAGCTGGGTCTTGTCGTTGAGATGAACATCTCTCGGGGATTTTCGCCATTTGATATTATGTGGAGGTGGGAGATCTCTTGTGGACCCGAAGTTGGCTGAAGTGTCCTGAAGTTGGCTCTCCCACCTGAGAGGCACAGCCCTGACTCCTGTCTGGAGCACCAACAGCCTGTCATCCACAAGGCTCAGAATAAAAGGGAGAAAAAAAAAAGAAGGAAAGAAAGAAGATAAAATAAAATAAAGTAGAATAAAGTTATTAAAATAAAAAATAATTATTAAGAAAAAAAAATTTTAAGTAATAATAAAAAAAAACCGGACAGACAGAACCCTAGGACAAATGGTAAAAGCAAAGCTATACAGACAAAATCACACAGAGAAGCATACACATACACACTCACAAAAAGAGGAAAAGGGAAAAAAATATATACATTTTTGCTCCCAAAGTCCACCTCCTCAGTTTGGGATGATTCGTTGTCTATTCAGGTATTCCACAGATGCAGGTACATCAAGTTGACTGTGGAGATTTAATCCGCTGCTCTTGAGGCTGCTGGGAGAGATTTCCCTTTCTCTTCTTTGTTCTCACAGCTCCCGAGGCTCAGCTTTGGATTTAGCCCCGCCTCTGCGTGTAGGTCGCCTGAGGGCGTCTGTTCTTCGCTCAGACAGGAGGGGGTTAAAGGAGCCGCTGATTGGGGGGCTCTGGCTCACTCAGGCCGGGGGAGGGAGGGGTACGGATGCGGGGCGGGCCTGCGGCTCCAGAGGTCGTCGTGACGTTGCACCAGCCTGAGGTGCGCCGTGCGTTCTCCCGGGGAAGTTGTCCCTGGATCCCGGGACCCTGGCAGCGGCGGGCTGCACAGGCTCCCGGGATGGGAGGTGTGGAGAGTGGCCTGTGCTCGCACACAGGCTTCTTGGTGGCGGCAGCAGCAGCCTTAGCGTCTCCCGCCCGCCTCTGGGGTCCGCGCTGGTAGCCGCGGCTCGCGCCCGTCTCTGGAGCTCCTTTAAGCAGCGCTCTTAATCCCTCTCCTCGCGCACCAGGAAACAAAGAGGGAAGAAAACGTCTCTTGCCTCTTCGGCAGCTCCAGACTTTTCCCCGGACTCCCTCCCGGCCAGCCGTGGAGCACTAGCCCCTGCAGGCTGTGTTCACGCCGCCAACCCCAGTCCTCTCCCTGCGCTCCGACCGAAGCCCGAGCCTCAGCTCCCAGCCCCGCCCGCCCCGGCGGGGGAGCTGACAAGCCTCTCGGGCTGGTGAGTGCCGGTCGGCACCGACCCTCTGTGCGGGAATCTCCCCGCTTTGCCCCCCGCACCCCTGTTGTTGTGCCCTCCTCTACGGCCCCAAAGCTACCCCACTCCGCCACCCGCAGTCTCCGCCCGCGAAGGGGCTTCTAGTGTGTGGAAACTTTTCCTCCTTCATGGCTCCCTCCCACAGGTGCAGGTCCCGTCCCTATCCTTTGTCTCTGTTTATTCTTTTTTCTTTTTCCCTACCCAGGTACGTGGGGAGTTCCTTGCCTTTTGGGAGGTCTGAGGTCTTCTGCCAGCGTTCAGTGGGTGTTCTGTGGGCGTTGTTCCACGTGTAGATGTATTTCTGATGTATCTGTGGGGAGGAAGGCGATCTCCGCGTCTCACTCTTCCGCCATCTTGAAGCTCCTGGGGAGTTGTTTATAACGGGCGAGATCGGGAGCCGGGAGACCGGTTGCAAAGGTAATGTAACAGTCCTTGAGAAGAAACATGGTAGCTTTGATGGTGGGAGCAGAGAAAATGGAGAGAAATGGAATAAAATGTGTTACTCAATTGGCTCTGAGTGATGTGGGGAAAGAGCATACGTGTAGGTTTCTGGCTTGAGCAAAATGTTGCTGGTGTTTATTAAAACGGGGAATGTCTATAGCAGTAAGGGGCACAGGCACTAGAAATAGTAGAAAGCAAGAGCGCTGTTTTGGATAGATTAAATGTGAGACTCTTCTTAAACACTGAAGTGGAAAGGTCAAGTAGATATTTTGGGAATTTTTAGCACTAGTCTCATGGTCTGTAAAGCCATGCATCTCGATGCTATCACTTGTGGGAAAAATATAAATAGAAAAGAGGAAAAACCTCAGAAAAAAAGTGCAGGATACTCTAATATTTCGAGTTGGATAAAAATAGCTTGATAAAGTCTCCAAAGTGAGTAAAAGGAGTATGGAGGAGAAAAATCAAAAGGAAAAGAAATACAGCAAAATGTAATCCCTCAGAAGCATCAGTATTTTGAGAAGGACGGACTGGTCCAGTAGGAGGTACTGAGAATCTGAAACCAGAACTACCAAAGGGTCCTTGTGTGGGCAGCCAGGAGAGAATTGATGAATCAGTTACAGAGTTTCTGTGACTTGTAAAGGTCAGGAACCAGATCGGAGATGGCTGAGGAGAGGGTGGAAAGAGGGAGACAGACGATGCAACTTGTGTGGACAGACTTTCCTGTAAGCGGAGCAGTTGATAATTCAGAGACATTTGGGGTCAAAGGTAGTCTTCATGTAGTAGATGTTAGAGCATGTTTTATGTGCTCATAGTAAAGTCCTAGGAGAAAGGAAGGGTGGAAAGAAAGTTTTTGAGAAAGTGAGATAAGTTGGAATTCAGATCTCAGAAGCAGTGGTTTGCCAAAAAGGAAAGCAGGGGCCCTTGTACTGAATCAGCAAGAAGGAACTCAGTACGGAATCTAGGATGTTGGGTTTGGATGTGGGAAGATGAGGGCTTTCTTGTCCTTGGAACACATTAAAGGTTAGATGGTTTCAAGTTATTTTCTCATTCAGTTTTAGCCTTTTTGCCAATGAACATGCATGTGTGCAAACACACACACACATACACACACCAGTATTCATTACCACTAAGCTTGATGTCCTCCTTGTTTTATAATTGGTTTGGTCACAATCAGTTGATTATTTTTACTACAAAGGTTTGTACAAATCTCTCCAGGGGCAAAAATTAGAAAGGCAGGAAAGTGAAAAAGGTCTGGACATGCTCTGTGGGATAGACAATGTAGTACACCCAGAGCACGTTTAGAAGAAAGGTATTTTAAGTTATCTAAAATATATTGTAAAATTTTAAGCATCTATTAGCATTGAAGATTTACATATTTGAAATTAAAATGACAGTGTTTTTTAATGCAGATGGCTTGATATTGTACACTTTACTCAAGCAATGTTATATGTGCAAATAAGAGTTTAGGCATGATGGGTGCCACCCAAGAACCTAAGTGTTGAATCACTTACACTGTGATCAGCTGATGTTTGGGGACTGTCTGGGCTTTACACAAATGAAAGATTAGAGAACAGTATTCAATTTGTTTTCAGTCAGACTCGACTGTCCCTGTTTGCAGATTGCAAAGCCCCCAAAGGGAGCAAATGCTCTATTTGCCGGTTCCAGTTGGGAAATTTTGAGTTCTTTCACAGCTGCTTAAATATCTGGAAGCCTCACTGGCAAATGTGCATTTAATCATTGAGTCAAATAATTAGTCTGAACATTAAAGGATTTCACTCTTCTTTTTGTTTTTATTTTTTTAATTAACTGAAAATGTAAGTGAACAAAGCCAAGGATCAGGCTTTATTTTTCCTACTGCCCGGGGCACTGAAGGATTAGGTTCCTACTGTATAACAATCTGTGTGAGAAAATGGAAAACAACAGTCAAGAACAATGCAAATCTTGAAAAATAAAAATAAAAAACCATACTTGATATTGTTAGGAATAATAACCATTTAACAACATGAAATTGCTTAGCGAACCTTTCTTTGTAGCTGGTTCAAGATTCAAAACAATTTATAAAATGCAGTGGGGTTGAATAGGGACAAATCCAAGACATGATATTATGAATTATGTAGGTGCATCTGGGTGCCTCCCACACCTGTCAGCAATCATTTCTGTATATTTTATGTATGCTTTTTCTTTAAAGATTTGCAGAAAAAGTATAGCACATTTCTATCTTCATATGTTCTTATTAAGGACAGAAGTTTGAAATCTCTCTTAGCCTAAATCTCATTTGCAAATTTGAATAATGAAATAAATTTTTGACCTTGGAATGGCTTTACAATGTTAGGGCAATTTAGCATTTATAAAAGACTAACTGACTTGATAGTAGAATCTATTCTTCATGTAGAAACATTAGATTAAGTGTTTATATGGTGGTATTGTAAAAGAGCATTGGCACAGAGGAAAATTAAAAAGAACCCCGAATTCTCCGAACCAATTTATGGTTTGATGAAAGCAAGTTCTGCGTTTTCACGATCTTCAACGATGTGAGTCTTTCAAGCTGGTATTCTGTCATCAGGATTGAAAAGGCTATGTTACATGGTATCTAGACTTTTAGGCCAGTTTGGGGACCCAAACATTTTTCTTAACAATATTTCAATTGAAAATAAAACCTAAATGGTAAATAACAACCGCCGTTTAAATCGCAATCTAGATCTAAATGTGGATTGCATTTACTGGAGGTAGGCTACATGTATTTTATTTTAAGCTAATTAATTATAAATTCATTCATTACTCATTTATGTACTGCCCCAGTGCATGGCTGAGTCGGCTGATATCACTGCCTTACTTACGATAAAATTTTGCATGTCAGCACTGCCATCAGCTGATATTCTCATCATCATATTGACCATCGCTCAACCCACATGACAAGTCTGCACTCAGTTTAGGTTTGGGAGATATGGCAGGATGAATAATGCCTGCCACACGTGTCCACTTCCTGATTCGTGGAACTTTGGAACATGTTACCGTCTATGGCGAAAGAGACTTCGCAGGTGTGTTTAAATTAAGAATGAGGCGATGGGGAGGTTATGCTGGATTGTATAGGTGAACCTGATGTAATCACAAGGGTCCTTATTAGAGGAAGGCAGAAAGGTTAGACTCAGCAGAAACTACGCTATGACGTTGTGCTGGCTTTGCAGATGGAGGCGGGGGGAGTATAAGCTAAGAAATGCAGGTGGCCTCTGGCAGCAGCAAGAGCTCCTGACACCATCACGTTAGGGCTTCAACACAGGAATCTGGGGGAGACACAAGCCTTGAGTCCGTAGCACTACGATAACATTTTTAGTGCTCACGTCTGTCAGGCGTCAAACCCGTTCACGTGTCAACAATGCTAAGGTGTTTGGAAACTCTGAATTATTTTTCTTATTATTGATTCTTATCTACTGTCAGCACTTTCTGTGGACTTCAAATATCACATCATGGTTGTCAAAGTACAAAGTTCACCTATTGCCCCATTCCCTTTATAATTTGCCCAGGCTCCATTCACATGAAACAACAGTGAGTGAAAAATTTGGTATTTTCATCATTGGATGGAAGGTTATTTGACTTATGAAGCTCATAGGCCAATCTCACTGAGTATTTCTCTGAAATCTTAAAGTGTAAGTTAAAACATTCCCTTAATCCTTTCTTTTTGTTTTTTTTAAATACAAGCTGTAATTAATTCCTTTAAATAAGGCTTAGTGCTTCCCAGAAAATAACAGAAAATTTAACAAAAGGAGAAATGTTACCCGGAATGTATAATTTCTTTCTTTAAAGCATTTGTAAATAGTCTGCTATATTTTAAGTAGGCAGTAAACAAAGAATCAAGATATTTTTGGTAGCTGAGAATTTTTAGGTAGCTTTTTTTTTTTTCCTGGCATGTCCGAGTACAAGATCTACAGAAAAATACTTGTTGAAAAACAATTCAATTTTTTCAAAATTATTATGTGTATTATTGTAGCGAAGTATAAGTACTGCATTGTACAAATATTTATTTTTCTTTATTTGCTTCTTGTTACTTCATTCAAGGTATTGCTTCTTTAAAAAGATTGCCAAACTTTAGTGAAATAAAGAATCATTACCTTTTTAAAACTAAAATGTTGAGAATATCCTTAAAGTCTGATTATTTTCTCTCTTATATCCAAAATTACTGAGATTTTTTTCCTCCCAGTCCTTTAAGAAATTTTCTCTGTTAAACTAAATCTATTAGTAATTACTTTTACTTGTATGAACCATTCTGTATGCCTCATTTTGCCTATTCCTAAGCATTTAGTTTCAGACTAAATAACTCAGATATGGTAGCCTCAATACAGAAAGACAAAAATAAAATAATGATTTGGTATTGTCTTTACCTGTGTCCATGTCTGTCGTACAATGTCATGATTCCTGGAACAACTTGGGCCCCCAGTAAATATTTTGTGAGTGAATGAACGAATGAACATTCAATGTCCTCAGAAGACTCTAAAATTCTCTGGCTTCTTCTATCATCTGAAATTCCCTGGCTTCTTCTATCACCTGCACCTGAGTTGACAGACTGAATTCAATATTATCAATACTTAATATTACATTGGCTCTGAATATTGTCCACCTTGTGCATTTCACAAATTTAAATAGAAAATTTTGTAAGATTTGAAAAGTCACAAAATTGGCAATCCTAACAAACTCTTGTTTATATTTAAGATGACACATCTAAATAAAACTCTGTTTTCCAGGAATACCCAATCTATAAAAAGCTCTAGAGATTACTATTGCCAGAAAGAAGAAATCTAAAAAAAAAAAAGGAGAGATGACGTCTGTAAGCCACAAGATCAAGAACACCTTACAATGATTCTTAGAGGACCTAGTCGGTAGGGAGGATAAGATGAAAAAGTACACATTCACTTTGGTTATACTGAAATAATATTTAAAATTCATGTCACATAATAATAACACGATTTTTGTTTGCTAATTGTACTAGTAATACTACTAATATTCATATAATCTTATTAAGTACTTCTATGACAGTTATCTTTTATTTTGAACATATAAGCTGAAAAAATTAGTGTATGCATTTGATTATATTATGCATTGAAAAATAGTGCATTGTAAATATATACATATTTATAAGTATATATATTATATAAGTATATATATTATATAAGTATATTATATAAATATATATAAGTATATATTATAGAAATATATATGTATATATTATATATAAGTCTATATATATTATATATATATATATTCTCCTAGAGTCTTTCTGAAAACTCAAAGTAATACAAAGACATTTTTACAGAATTAACTAATAATATGGAGACATACTTAAAAACATAAATTTACAAGTAAGCATAATATCTAAGTTAATGACCAAATAAATAAACTAAAAAGTAAATAAATAAAAGTTAATGACCAGAAGTCCTATTTGTTATAATAACACTCATTTTACAAATGTTTTTGAGAGTTAATTTTGAATGTGTCTCCTTATCCTTATTTAAGAAACAAGGGCGTGACGGAGGTCTTGCCATGAATTTGGTTCATGGCCTCAAGTAGAAAATGAATAGGCATTACTTCCCTGATTTTACTGTCAAATAATTAGCTTTGGTTTTACTATTCAACATGAATACCTTCGGACGTCACATCTCATTCTCACTGTTTTTAATGAATCATGCCACACAGTTTTTGGATAGAATGTAATAAATTATAGGGTATGGCTTCTGGCCAACAGAACATTGCCTTTACTTATTATAAGACACCATCATTAGTAGATCCTTCTGGGTGTTATTTATCCACCGCCCACTGCTGAGTCCTTAATCACAGCATTTTTGCTTTCCTTGTTCTTGGAAGGAGACAAAAAAAGTCAATTCAAGGTTTGTAAAGAATGTTCTCTGGTCATGAGGCATTTACCCCTTTCTTCTTTTCTGCATATTTTGTTATCTCTGCAGAACACAAACAGAATTGTTTTTGTTTCGTTTGCAGTTATTACTTGCTAAGTTCCACTGTCTACTTGGCTGCTCAAAACATAAGAAAGATGGAATTTTGCCTGAGAGTTTCGAATCCAAGTGGGAAAAAAGCATTTTCCATACCACTGCCAGATCTCATGTGGGAAAAGGTAAAAATAATTGTGTGTTCTTCTTTCCTGGAGAGATATGGGAGTTTGATCTCCCCGCTAAAACCCTGCACATGCAGCCCGGCTTAGTCCATACTGGATGGTGGCAGTGTTTGTTCCTCTTGGAGGCACACAGGGCCAAAAGACCAATGCAAACTTGTGGCACCCAAAGCTAAGTTAAACAGCAACAATAAAACCAAGCATCTGATTACATATTCCCTTGTATAAGCCCTTTGGCCCTTTGGCCTCATCCACGCAAGGGTATGTCCACAGCTGTTTGCATAGCTGAGCTACATTAAATGACTTTCCCGTTAATTCCTCTTCCTTGGTCTCTTTTTCTCTTTTGTGGTTGCCTTGTGTCGGCTTGGCTATTTAACTTTTTATCCTATCCTCACTCCTTCATGCAGAAACTCTTGCCTGTGCAAGTGTGCTTTATCTTGCTTTCTGGCATTATTCTGACTTCTGTGGTTATCTTTACAGATATTGTTTAAAAACTAAGAATTGCTTTGCTAGGATAATATTTTATATTTCTATAGCTCTTCCAAGTCTTTTCAAGTCCTTTTAACATGTATCCTACCCTTACATTCTCAATGCCACCCTCTGAGGTAACTTCCTAGACCTCTTCAGAGTAGAAAACTCATAAATGAAATAAACAACAGTGATGACGATGACAATACCCTCATTTAAAAAAACCCTATTACCTAAGAAATGTTCTTCTGTCAAACAGATGTGAGTGAGAGCAGGAGAGGGGATTTAATGGAGATGCTTTATGGCGATCTTGCTACAGAACAATTTTACTTCCTCCTGATGTATTTCACGTTGAATCATAGGATGACACATCCTTGCACAAAATGATCTAGTGCCTTGTTATAAGAATTGTGGTTGGAAGGCTGTGCTGATTTTTGTGAATTAGTAAAGTGATGAGACACTAAGAAGGTTAGATTATAGTCCCACAAGAGGTGACCCTGACACATAGGGTAGCAAGAATCATCATGAGGGCTAGAGAAAATACTCATAAATGAAAGAGAGCAATGTTAAAAACATGAAGGAAAAGCAAAGGAGGAGTACAAAATATAATTTCTGAAAACTGCATTGTCTATATTTTGTTTACGTATTGACTTTAACACATGAGGTTGTTTCTTCCGGTATTCCCCCCTACTATTTTAGGCACCCCCTCTCTTCCTGTGTAACAATTTCATTAAGATGAACAAGGTATAGGTAAAAGGCAAAATGCAAATCAACATTTGTCCCTCGATATGACATCTTGGTCTCCATCTTCATTGTTTTGTTTTGTTTTTAGGAACTGTATCATTTGGAAACTACCATTGCAGTTTATCTGTTTTCTATATTTACAAACCGATTTTATAGACCAATACTGTGGGTAATTGAGTGTGGACACAAGAAGGAAAAATCATATAATCATGAACATAACACATGAACTAATGTCAGGTTTTCTGAAAATAAGGAAAATGGGATGATACTTGTCTAAAAAAAGAAAAGCATTTGGCAAAAATTGGATGACAGCGTGAACTCCTAGATTTAAATTTTAAAAATGTAGCTTGGGAATTCCCTGTTGGTCCAGTGGTTAGGACTGTGCTCTCACTGTGGAGGGCGTGGGTTCAATCCCTGGTCCTGGAACTAAAATCCTGCAAGCTGCAAGGTGTGGCCAAAAAAAAGTAGCTTTTCCATGATGGCCTGAGGCAAGTTACTTAATACCTCTTTACAACCTGAATGATATTTCAAGAATGTTATGTGTTTCTCTCTTCCTCATCTCAGGGTGGGACTCAGGACCTTGTCTTGGGATTTGGGTTTTCCCTTGGAAGAATGAAAGCCATTGTTGTTCTCATACCCAAAGGCAACTTGAAAGGGATAGACCTACTATCTCCTTCATGGACCCTGTGTAGTGGGAGATGCTTCGGGTTGACTGACTCTCCAGAATCTTTCGATATGCAGAGGTTAAGAAGCTGAAGTGAAGAAACCGCCATGAGAGATTTCCATTAGTGCTTTATTCTCTCTACCAGTTACTTGGTCAGATTTTAGCACTTCAAAATGCTTTTAGGATATTTATCAGTATCTCCTTTGCTCTTTACCTTTTCAAAGATAATAAATAAACTCAGAGATTTATGGAAACATCTAAGATTATTTATATTGTTTGCCATTTGGCATTATAGGGTAAATATATGTGCTATGGACTAGATGTTTGTATTATCCACCCTCTAACCTCAGAAATTCATATGTAAAAGCTTAAATCTCCAGTGTGATGGACATGGGGTCCTTGGGAGGTAATTTGGCCATGCGGGTGAAGCCCTCCTTATTAAAGAAACGAGAGAGAGAGGACCATTCTCTGCTCTCCAACAAGTGAGGGCACAAGGAGAGGAAGAATGTTTGCACACCAGGGGGAATGCCCTCACCAGACAGCGACCTGCCAGAACCCTGATCTTGGGAAATAAATGTTTGTTGTTTAAGCCACCCTGCTATGGCAATCTGTTCTGGAAGCCCAGACTGACTCAGACAATATGGAAAAATGTTTATTGTGCATCTCCCATATGTCTCACACTTAAGACATAATGATAACAGAAGGAACACTAAGATCCACGAAGAATCTTACACATCAGGGAGAAAGTAAAAGGTATTAATCAGATAATCATTCTGCAAACACTAAAATCGCAAAATCAGATAAATGTTATGAAAAAACTCAGTGAGTGGTGTGAGAACATGTGAATTGGTTTGGTGATGAGGGGAGGGAAAGAGTGGAGTTGGGATCTGAGGCAGTGTGGGTGGGGAGATAGAAAGGCAAATAGCAGATAGAGGTGATGCTTTTCTGGGATCTACAAAAGGAAAAGAAGTCACCTGGGAATCACAGCGCAGGGACTCAGGGATTCCAGCAGATGGAACAGCAGATGCAAACACTCACAAGTGGGAAAAAACAAGGCGCTTTTGAAAAACTTAAAAAAAAAAAAAAAAAAGACCTATGTTTTGGGTTTGGGGAGGAAAGAGAAGGAAACTGCGGGTGGTGATCTGAGATGAGGAAGCAGGACATGGCTCATCAAAGGTTCCTAATCTGTCCTTTAAATAATTCTGGGACACCACTCATCTGATACATTAAGGAGAGCATATGTAGGAGGAAGCATTGCTCAAGTGTTTCGTGTAGAATTTTAACTACCTCAGGAGTCTGTTCCGTAGTCATAAAATAAAAAGAAAATTATATTTTATGACTTTTAAAAGTATCATATGTGGATTTTCTACTACATAGTAATTTTAAAAACTTATGCTTGGTGGGCAGAATATGAGTCCCACTGTTTCTACAACAGAAACACATTTGGCTCTCAAACACATATAATTTAAAAAAATTTTTTCATTAATTTTTTTTTTAAATGTCTAACAAGTTTACTTTAAAAAACTGCCTGATTGATATGGTTTTAGCTGGATGGGTTCGTGTGCATAAAAACAAGCTAGCTACTTAATAGTTGCGGTTTATACATGGTTTTGCCTTTGTCTGTGGCCCGGCTGTTAAATAATTAAGACCAAATATCAGTATTTGAACAACTCCTCAATTCAGTCTTACATGGTTTTGCTGTAAGAGTGATTAATGATTACAGCCTTTCACTTAAACAAGAGCCGTGTTCTTCTTAACCAATGAGAAATGATCAAGCAACAAGGTCCGACTCAGTAGGAATGAATCCCAGTTAGTTGTGACTTCACACTGGCCGTGTTCTGGGTGAACACCCCTCCCACAGGCATCAGGCAGTGTGTGTGCAGCTATTGATGAGTGAGTCAAGAAACAGGAGTCCAAAGGACGGTGGTGTGATGATGGGCCGACACATGGTTCTGTAGTCCTTGGTCCTGATAACTTCAGCATTATCTTTGTTGTATCAGTTTTATGGTTTAGGTCCAACTGTTTGTTGTTGTTCTTGTTGCTTTTCTTTCTCCAGGGCAGACCAAAAAGGAGTTTGTCTTATTTTTCATTTGCCTTTGTGGTAGTAGTGCCCCCTCCACTCAACCTGCAGCACTGTTACATCCCATAATTTTCTGTTCGCAGGTCTGTAGGCTCTGGGTCTACTCCCGCATCCTCACTGCATGGAGCCCCATGGGCTCTGTTTCCTGCCCCAGCCACTCCTGCATCCCTGCATCTGGCTGTAGACAGTGATGCCTCTTGAATTCCACAGTTGTTGCAAGATGCCGGTGTCACATGAAGGACAATCAGCTAAGCCCTTTCCCAAATCCCAACAAAAAAAATGACAGGTCTTCAATGACCTAGAGTACCAAATTTCTCTGGTAGTTTTATCATTCCCTCTCAGCTCATCCTGGCTCATGACACCTAAGACTCAAGGCCCCTTCTCCAAGCGGCAAACTGCTTGGCTGCCTCGATAATTATGCATACTTTTTCTACCCTGGCAAAGACATCATTTGATCCCGTATCCCTGCTGGTTGGGGCGGACCAAGGAAAGTGTCAGGGAGTGTCTAAAGAAGTTGGTTTTCCAAGCTGCTTTTGGTCCTGTCCTTGACTCTTGAAAGCTCAAAAGGAACACTAACTTCTGTTTCCCTTCTCATTTCTGCCACGAGCTCCCTTTCCTGAGTCAGGGGATTTCAAAGTCTAGGTGAAAATGGAAAAGTGTGATGAGCAAAGCAAATAAATAGCAGAAACAATGGACTATCCATCCATTATTTTTCCCCATTACCTTTGTGCTACACTAGCAAGCAAGGAGCAGAAACTGAAGTCACTCATTGTCTAGACTTGCACAAGGGGAAAAGCTAGAATTGCAAAGCTCGTGGAAATTGCAAACATGACAGAGAGGCAAGGCTTTAAGATAACACGAGTTAAACTGTTTTCAGGCAGTTTTTTATCTTTTGCTGAAATATTTCCTCAACCACTCCAAAAAAAATTATCTAGACAATTTCTTTAGTTATAAAGGCAAAAGAATGCATCAGATACTTAGAATGACAGATGCCTAGCATATATATATATATGTATATATATATATACATATATAGTTATATTTCTACTTATATTTGTCATTTTCTTTTGTTTGTTTTTTGCTGGCCTATTTCAAATGCTTAAACTGAATGTACATTAACACACAGAAGGTTTTTGGTGAACATGGATATCTAAATTCTAAGGGTATAAACGAAATAGTTAAATGTCTAATTTTAAGGTTCATTTACTTTGTCATATATTTAATTAACCTACATATAAATGGCATATTAATTTAGATCTATAACATATGTCCTCTCTTACATAAAATAATTTTATTCAAGCTATTCACACACATCTATGGCATCAGTGTGAGTAATCTAACACAGTTTTTTGAGAGTACCTTTTCCTCCATTCCATCCAGGTTGCTTGATTTACAGCACTTTTCAAATTTGTATATGATGTTGTCACTGGATATTTTAATATCCAGATACTATACCCATAAGGACAGTAGGAATTTATAAAATATTACCACCTACTGTTCCATCTTTTTAATTAAATTTTAAAATTTTGCAATAGATATGTTGTAGCAAGAATAAAAGATAAATAAATCTAGATTGAATTTTTTGTTTTCTTTTTAACCCATTCTGTCAGGAGTCCTATAGGAGCATCAAAAATGACCATGTATTAATGCCATTTGAAACTGTATCGTCTCCAAAGTATACTTTGATCTTCTCCAAAAGAAATAATATATATTCATACATATTCAAATTTGAGAAACTTTTAAAACA
This sequence comes from Grampus griseus, assembly GCF_964374135.1. NCBI lineage: Eukaryota > Metazoa > Chordata > Mammalia > Artiodactyla > Delphinidae > Grampus > Grampus griseus. The sequence goes on along the minus strand of NC_139006.1, from coordinate 83,697,548 downwards.
TTTTAAGAACATTTTGTTCTGCAGAATAATTTGAGAAATGATAGTCACGACATTAGTTTTCCAAGACTGTCATAACAAAGTACCACAGACTGGGAGGCTTAAACAACAGACATTTATTTTAACACAATTCTAGAGATTAGAAGTTCAAGATCCAGACATCGGTGGGTTTGGTTTCTTCTGATGACTCTCTCCTGGGGTTGCTGATGGCTGTCTTCTCCCTGTGTCCTCCCATGGTCTTCCCTCTTGTGTGTCTGTGTCTTAATCTCCTCTTTTTATAAGGACTCCAGTCATACTGAATATGACTCTTATTGGAGCCCACTCCAATGACCTCATTTTACCTTACTTACTTCTTTAAAGACCCTATCTGCAAATATTGCCACATTCTGAAGTGCTTGGGTTAGGACTTCGACATATGGATTTGGAAGGGGGTCACAATTCATCCCATAACATACGGTAATTACTATAAAATTATCAAATACCAATATTACGTGAAAGGAATAGTTTAAACATGTAGAAGAATAAAAAATAATGAATAATATTAAAATAGATACAGTGTGAATTTCAGATTGCAGAAGATTTACAAACGTAAAATTACTGCTATAAGGCATCTCTCTTTTTTAAGTGATCTAGGTATATTTAAATTCAGAAAATTTGAAGTTTTAAATTCTAGAGCTTCTAATAAGGAGACTTTCAATATCAAGCAGAAAAGAAAAAGAGAAACAGTTTACCCAAATTGTAAATAAATTATTGCAATTGTTTTAAAAATGTAGCAATTGTGTCGCCAGAAATGTTTAAATCACTACTTTGGCTACTAAAGTTATGTAAATATTTAAGTGAACCATATTTGAAAGAATCCATTTAATTAATAATAATTGTAGAGTATATATTATTTGCTTCACATGGAAAACATGAGCAAAAATATTATAGTAAAACAACAAATTATATTAGAGGTCAATACAGGAATAAAGCTGATATATATATATGATTATAAGAAAATATATAATGCATTTAATTGTTTGGGGAAAATTGTTTTAAAATAAACATGAATTAACAGAATCTTGCTGGAATCCATGAAAAACCCATGAATAGGAGACTGATAGTCAATGGAAAATAAATTGTATGAAAGTTTTATTTAAATATATTAATGGAAATTTGGTCAAATATAAAATTTTAGCTTTATATCATTTTTCTGTAAATTCACTATGATGCATTAATATCTCCTCAAAAATATAATTTAGGTACCAGAAACAAGATCATGGCAAATATCATTATCCTGATTATGATGTTTATAATTCTCATTCCAATATTTTATTAGGAATATTTTCAAACATACATAAACAGTAAAATAATTTTATAGTAAATCTCATATACCAACCATCTAGATTTTATAATTACTATTTGTCTAAAATTCACTTTACTATGTTTGAATCCATCCATTCCTCTGTTCATTTATTAACTCATCTCATTTTCTGATATTCTTTAATAAAAATGGGAAAATAATTTGAAAAAGAATAGATATATGTATATGTAAATTGAGTCACTTCGTTGTACACCTGAAACTAACACAACATTGTTAATCAACTATACTCCAATATAAAAGAAAAAGAAAAAAAGTAAGTGACAGACACCAGTATACCTTAAATTCTTTGTTAAGCATATAATCTAGGGTTCAACATGTGCTTACACTTTTTTCCCCTTCTTAGGTTAAAATTCACATACAAGAAAATGCATAAAATTTAAACTTATCTTTTGAAAAGAAAGATACATGCATATGGACACAAGCTATTTATAATATAAAACAACTGCAAACAAACCCAACGCCCACTGCTAAGGGTTGTTTGAAAGCATTATCTTTCCTAAACAAACATATTAAAACATCAGCTGTTATTAAAATCCTAATTATTATTATTTCTATCATTGTGGTTATTGTTTTAGTTATTGTTTTTGTACCAGAAAAAGAATTATAAAGGTCACCTGGAAAAAGGTATACAAGAATAGTCAATAAAATCGTGAAAAAAGAGCAGAATGATGCAGGGAGGCTTGCTGGATCACGGAGCAAAGGACATTACAACACTCCTCTAATCATATAAGATAGCCTAGTATAGAAGTGGAACAGCACATGAACCCAGCAGAGAATCTAGGAATAAGGGCCGTAAGTAATCATAGAACCCAATATATCAGGCACTGTGCTAGTTTCTGGAATTAAAGAATGAGCAAAAGCAGACACATCCTTTGCATGCATGAGACTTTAAGTCTGGTTGGAGTGAAAGATACCAGATATTAATCCAATAATCTCCACTGCAAATATTAAATTTGTAATTTTGCCAAGTGTAATGTAGGATATGTACACAGTAATAAAATAAACTCTAATAGAGGATTAGACTAATCAGGTATGAGAAGTCTTGATTTAATAAGTGATACACATCAAATGACTGAAAAAAATGAACAAAGGGAAGAAACAGCTTTAAAGGGAGAGGAAACATCATGAACACAGGTCCTGGGGTGGAGAGAAGCTTGGCAGCATGAAGATTAGAAGAAAACCAGTCTCAGGTTTGTACGAACAGTGAGAAAGTTAGAATGAACACAGTTCAAGATGAGTCAGGAAGTGGAGTCAGAAGACCATTTGCTTAGCATCATGCAGAGGCTTTCATAGGTTTTGTCTTTGTTGGAAAAAAAAAATGGTCATTCACAGAAAGTTTTCAACAAAGCTGAGAATGACAATATGAGATTGGTACTTGGGAAAGATCCCTTTGCTGCAGAGAGGTTTACTAGAGAGTTTTGAGATGGAGGGTATTTGCAGTAGGACACATGAAAGGGAACCCAAGCATTGAGGAGGGGTGTAAGGGAGAGTGGAGGTGATTTAATAGAAGATAAAAGTGACAGCTTGGGAAATAGTTGGTCCAATTAGTCAAGGCCCAGGCAAAAAATAATCGAAGCTGCTTCAGGTGTTTGAAACACATACTTAATATAAAGAACTGATCAAAAACTATTAGTAGCACTGGCTGTCGCTTCTAGGAGATGCCCAACAGAGGGGCCAGCACCCAGGCAGTCCAGCTGATTGTGTTGCTGAAACCAGCACCGAGTTTCTTGGTCTGCAGCCTCCCCGCTGCCACTGCTGCTCTAGGCTCCTGATGAGAGCAGGATAATAGATGACTGCTTCCTTCCTGCACCTTCCAGGTGCCTGCCAGAGCCTCTCATGGACAGAGCCTACCCAGTGGTTCAAGACCTAAATGCAAAGGTAATCTGAGAGAAGTATTTAAAAATATGAAAGGATATGTATTTATATAATCTTGAGATGGATGTTAGGTTTTCTGAACGTAGCTCAAAGTATTAAGCCATAAATAAATGTATTTTTGAACAGACAATTTAAAAACAAAGCATAAGAAAACAGATTGGGTGCACACACAATTAGAACATATTTAAAATAGTATCTATGATAGACAAATAGTACCTGAGAAATCAAAAGGAATTAAGTAAATAAGGCTTTTGAAAATGTGCAAGAGATAAGTAGATTTTTCAGGAGTGAACAAATACAGATTCTTTATAGGTATATTGACTAAAACTTAAAAATATAGATTATAAAAATGGGCTATAATTAAAAATATTTTTATAATTGAAGTTGGAAATTAAGTAATTTGAAAATCTTCAATAGGGCAGTGTGTATCACAGTGACAACTGTCTGCCCATATAATTAACAAAATATGTTCATACAAAGTAAAATAATAAATAAATAATAATATAATGAAAAATAATTACTTAGAAAGGAAGCACACACGGTCTCATCCATCCTAAAGGATACATCTTGAGCTTGCGGACTTGAGAGCCTCTGACTCATAATATCTTGCTATCTTTTCTCCCCTAGCTTAGCCACGTAAGTGAGGCACGTGCCCATAAAGCCATAGTGGCTTTTTTGTCACTTAAATTGCCACAGCTTCATGAAAGGAAGTCCTGCAGGGAACACCACAGGAGAATCGACTTATTTAGGTATTGGGTCCTTCTGTGCCCAGGAAGTTTTCACCTTACACATTGTCCCAGACTAATAGTAATTAGGCTGGGACAATATTACCTTGACTTTGATGCCTAACTATATGTATGTTTGTATATATTACTGAAGTATAAAGTAAGTTACAAAATAGCATACACTTCTTACAGAGCCTAAAGATGTTATTTTAAAATATTTACAAATATTTATATTCTCCCACTCTAAATCCACCAATGGAATCTCTTCTGCTGAAGCACAATTCGACGTCCCTACAATGAGCTACAACCCATAGATGGTCTGATACCTGACCACTTCTAGAGTGCATCTCTCTTTTCTCCCCTCTCACAGAATTCCAGGCACACTAATTCTCCTGTGCCTAAAAGACTCCCAGCATGCAGACAGACTTTTCTACCTCCAGTTCCCTCTGCCTAGAGAATTATTTCCCTAGATACCTACATGATACTCCCTCTCAGTTAATTCTGGTCTCTATTCCAATGTCACCACAGAAAGCATTTTCCTGACCACCCTACCTAAAAGAACATTGTCCATTAGTCACTATTCATTTAATAAGCGTTCTTCTCCACGATCCTCTTCCCTAACTTAATATTTTATGTGTGTACGTATGTATCTATGGATGTATCCACTCATGCGTGTAGGCATGTATGCTTTAAACAGTCTTTCTTATCCACTAAAATATAAAGTCTTTGAAGGCAGGGTATTCGCTTGGCTATTTATGTAGAACATCACATAGAATAATGTGTATATAAGCCCCCCAAGATATATCAAATCAATGAAATTACATAGTGGCAGTGAAAAGTGATAGGGATACTATATACCAGTGTATATTTTTGATGGTGGGAATAGGAGTAGTCTTATTCTCTTTTTACTTACTTGCATTTTTAAAATTTTGCAATGATTGTTACTTGGTTAATAAAGGTAAAGGGGGGGGCAAGGAAAAAAAGTGTCCTTGTAGAACCAAGCTGATAGAAATAATAACTACAGTTTACAGAGAGCTGTAGTGCGCCGGGCACCGTTCTAAGTGCTGCACGTTCTATAACTCATTTTACCTCCACAACTCTGTGAGATACAAACTGCTGCTGAGCCCCTTTTACAGATGAGGAAGGTGAGTCACAGAAGGTTAATAAGGAGGATAATGAGGCTTTGACCCTTGGCAGGCTGTATTTAGAGCCTGTGTGACTGCCCCCATGCACAGCCCACAAGCAGCAGAGCTTGCAAGACAATTCCCTGCCCCATGTGTGTCCACATTAACATAGAGCATTACAAACAAACCATCTTTTAGACGGAGTTTTCTCTCTCATGATGCATGGACCCTGTGCCTTGGCATTCTCTAAATTTAACGGTAGAGTTTCAGATGATTGCCGCTGGCATGCTGGCAGCATGTGAACACTTTGTAGTTTTTTTAAGGGTTTAGAACCTTTCCCAGGTGGGATTTTCTGCAGTTTCAATGGTAATTACATGAAATATGTTATCTTCAGCTGCTTTTTTAAATTCATGGCCATGGATGCAGTTCCAGGCATAAGGGAAAAGGCCAAGGAGACTGGTTCACCTGGTTGAAAATGAAGTTGATTATCCATCCTCTGGTGAATCTAAAAATGCATTGTTAATTTCAACTGTTTATTAAGACAATGGTTCATTTTCAGAACAGAAAGAGATGACATTACTTTGTTCTGAATGATGAGTGTGGCCTAACCCAACCTGTCACCTGACACCTTTTTCTCATCACAGCCAGGTAGGATTAGAATATCTTTAGTTTCAACACCTCATATTAATTTTCTCTTTACAGCTCTAATAATTTGAGTTCCTGGGCCCAGATGCCCCAGTCAAGAATTTTTTTTTTTTTAATTCATTTACTTCTTTTAGAAATGGAAAGAAAGAAACTCAGCACACACTTCCAGATTGCCAGTGCCCACTGACTGGTTAATATTCACGTGGCACCGTAGTGAGTCCATCTTCATTTGCAGTAAAGGGAATTGGATGTGCCCTCTTTGGAGTGATCTGTGCACAGCCAGAGGATGAGGTTAAAGAAACAAGGTAGCCTTGGTAACAAAGAGGGCCCTAATAATTTCTTTGAAGACTTGTCCAATGTTGGTTTTGAATAAAGATGTGAGACCTCTCTGTTCAGGCCTATTAATGAACAGCATGGAGCTTTAGATAGTCTCAGGAGAAAGACTCCTTTTTTTCCATTATAAAGAGCTACTTTAAAAGAATGTCTGATAATGAGATGCAAAAGACCTTCTACAGAGTCTCTTTTACTACATCCCCCAAATGAAAGTGGCTGCTAGCTATATTACTGCGATTCCTTCCCATTAGGAAGGAAACAATTGTCTGACCATGTCATAAATAGATTTAAGGAGATCCTGTCTATTGCCCCCAATTGGCCCTGGAGTCACAAATACTCACCCCCAAATTTGAAAGCACATACTTTTCTAAATTGAGAGTAAAATAAAGTAGATACTCTGAGAAAGTTCTGGAAAGAAGTAGGAAAAAAAAAAAAGACAGAAAAAAATGGATCACTTCCTACTTTACCTAGCAGCTGCCTCTCAAAAGGAGCTTCCTTTATTTGCTACATTAAAATGGCAATTGCAGTATACCTCTTTCTAAAGCTATAAAAATAGTTATCCTTGTCAAGAGGGACTTGGAAAGCTAATTTAAATAAAACTGCCTTATCCAGGTGTGATCTGGTGATTTGACTCATGAAAGATTTCCGAAAGATAAACAGAAACTCTTTAAGTGCACTTTTCATTTTATTTCAGAGAAAGTGTGTGTGTGTGTGTGTGTGTGTGTGTGTGTGTTTACTGTTATTAGTATTGTTGGCTGATCCCTTTTAACACATGAAAAATACAAGACATGCGTTAAAGGAATTGCTTAGCTATAGGTACCTCAATTAGAGAATTCAATCATTTTATTTCCTGCCCCGTAGTTCAAATCAATCTCATTAAGATATTTCATCTCTAAAAAAATGATTTTGATCCACCTAGTGTAATTCCCAGTTCTTTTGACACGTGATTTAGCCTGACTTTCTATGTATTTAAGAGTCTGAGAAAACTAAAGGACTTTGGTGTGGTCTTTATCCAAGAGAAATACAAGCTTCCAAATTTAAGGGAAACTTTTATCTTCTGAAAATGAATCAGAAATTCATGAAAGCAAAAACATTCCTCTAAGGCCAGGCAGAGATAAAAGTCCTCCATGTTATGATTTCTAAACCTGTGAAAGATTATCTTTGTCAAAGGAAGATTGTCCCAGACAAAGTAAACAGGTGTAGACTGAAAAAAGAGCACAACCTGAAAGTTGAGAATTATGTTTTATTTAGTGAACAAAAGTGAGGACTTAAGCCTGGGAGACAGTCTCAGATAGCTCTGAAAGACGGCTCCCAAGAGGCAAAGGAGGAGCCAGCATGTATAGGAGTTTCTGTGACAAAGACCAGGTAGTTGGGAAGAACAAAAGATTACTGTTAATTAAAGAAAACCAGACACTTCCACTTAAGGAATGTAACGCTTTTCTATGTATGGGAAGGTGCAAGAGTCTGAGCTCACTAACATCATTCCTTTGATAGGCACCTCAGCTCTTTGGGGCCAGTATCCTGTGCTTTCTCATCCTGTGTCTCCTCAGGGTGCACTGGGACATGGCGGGTGGGGGAGTGGAGAGGGTAGAGGTGGGGTGGCTGCTACAGCTAGACTGCTAGATAGCGGGCATCCTGTTTCTATTCTGAGTTCCCTCAGGGCTCACCGTTGGGGTGTCTTTAATGGCTGCAACATCCTTTGTTTACTGATACGGCAGGCAACACTTTTTCACTGGTACAGGCAAGGAGGACTTTATTCAACACTATTGCAATGGGGGAGAGAGGTTGCACTCAACTCCCTGAAACAAAAGATGGGGAGATTAAAAGTGCAAGAGTGAGCTGGTGGAAAATTGCTGTAAGGATAGGGAAGGCCAGGTAGTATTATTAACCACCTTCTTTTGCTGGTTGGGACTTACCAAGGTTATTTTCCTGCCGTCCCACAGAGACTGGGAGATAAGGGCCTTATCTTTCTATGTGATTGTGTTTCAAAGGGATTACTCCTGGGTCCTTGAGAATGACACTCCTGGTTTATAAAAGGGATGAGAAGCTGGAAGAAGATTTGCATCTCCAAGGGGCAAAGGGATAATTTACAATTGCAAGTTTTCTAAATAAAATGCTCTAAGAAAGGGGAGGTCAGGGGCTAGAATTGGGAAGAAGCCTGTCAGCCTCTGAGTTGTATGTTAGAAAAAAATGTAAAATCTTCAGTCTCAAATGGCAAGTTCTTAGCAGTAACATATGTATTATTTTATTGTCTTCTTATCCATTCAAAACAGAAAAAGCAATTAGTATAGTGAAAAAAGACACAACAATTGATGACATCTTCAATAAACTAGGAGATAAGTAATCCCAAAATGTGAAGGAGTGATAATTTTGCCTTTTCTAAAATGTCATTTCTTTGGAATCATACAGTATGTAGCCTTTTCAGATTGGCTTGTTCACTAAGCAACATGCAGTTAAGATTCCTCCACATCTTTTCGTGGCTTGATAGCTCACTTGTTTTTAGCACTAAATAATATTTCCTTGTCTGGATGGACCACAGTTCATTGATCCATTCATCTACTGAAGGACAGCTTAGTTGCTTCTAAGTTTTGGTAATTATGAATATAGCTGTTGTAAGCATTCATGTGCAGGTATTGTTATGAACATACGTTTTCAACTTCGGATAAACACCGAAGAATGTTATGACTGGATCTTACGATAAGAATTTGTTTCGTTTTATAAGAAACTGCCAAGCTGTCTTCCAAAGTGGCTGCACCAGTTTGCGTTCCCACCACAATTAATGAGACTTTCTGTTGCTCTGCGTCCTCGCTAGCATTTGATTTTGTCAGTTTTCTGGATTTTTGGCCATTGAAATACTTATGTAGTGATATTTTCTTGTTGTTTTAATTTAATTTAGAATAGTGACATCTAATATGGAACATCTTTTCTTATACATAATTTCCATCTGTATATCTTCTTTGGTGAAGTATCTATTTAAGCCATTGGCTTATTTTTTATTCAGGCTGTTTGTTTTCTTATTGCTGAGTTTTAACAATTCTTTTTTCTCTTCTCATTCTCTTGATAATTGTCTTTCACAGAGCAGAAATTTTTAATTTTAGTAAAATGCAATTTGCCATTTGTTTTTTTCAGGGATTTTACCTTTGTTTTGTTTAAGATGTCATCACCATATCCAAGGTTATCTAAGTTTTGTCCTGTCTTCTAGGAGTTTTATACTTTTGATTTTTACATCTAGGTGTGTGATCCACTTGAGTTAGTTTTTGTGAAGGGTGAAAGGTCTTTACATTTTTTTGTTTATTTGTTTTGCATGTGGATGTCCAGTTGTTCCAGCAACATTTGTTGAAAACACTATCTTTGCGCCATTTTATTGCCTTGTTATTGTTACAGATCTCTACTTTAACAAGTTGACTCTAATTATGCCAGTTTATTTCTGGGCCCTCATTCTGTCTCATTGATCTATTTTCTCTTCTTTCACCAATACGGCACTGCCTTTATTACTGTAGCTTCATAGTAAGTCTTGAATTTAAGTAGTGTAAGTCTGCCAACTTTGTTCTTCTCTTTCAATATAATTTTGGCTCTTCTGGGTCTTTGGCCTCTCTATATAAACTCTAGAGTCAGTTTGTGGATATCCACAAAATAGCTTTCTGAGATTTTTGTTGTGTTGAATGTATAGATCAAGTTGGGAAGAACTGACATCTTGACAATACTGAGTCTTGTTATCCATGAACATGGAATATCTCTCCATTTGTTTAATCCTTCCTTGATATCTTTTATCCACAGTTTTATAGTCTTCCTTATAAAGATCTTATATGCATTAGGTTAGATTTATACCTAAAATTTAATTTTAGAATGCTACTGTAAGTGGTAATGCATTTTTAATTTCAAATTCTACTTGTTTATTGTTGATAAGAAAACAATTGATTTTTTATATTACCCTTGCATCCTGCACATTTCTATAATAATTTATTAGTTCCAAGAATTTTTTGATCACTTCTTTCAGAACCTCTACATAGGCAATCATGTCATCTGCAAACAAAGGCAATTTTATCTCTTCCTACCCAACCCGTATACCTTGTATTTCATTTTCTTGCTCTCTTGCATTATCGACGACTTCCAGTATGATGTTGAAAATAAGTGTTGAGAGGGGACATCCGTGCCTTTTCCTGTTCTTAGGATTATGCCCTCCAGCAGCTCAGGAGGTAAATGATTGGGCAAGACCTGAATGAGTTTGTGTGGTTGGGAACAGCTCTGTACATTGTTTCAGGGGCCCAGAGTGTTGAGGTCAAAATTAAAATATGTCTATATAGTCATCAGGAGGAAGTGCTCTCACCAAGAGGCCAGTGGACGTTTTGAGAAGCTGATTACTTTGCTACTATTTCCATTCCTTTTTATGTCCCCTGGGGTGGTCTTTGACCAGTATCTAGGACCCAGAAAACACAAATGGAACACACAGCCTAGGCAACATAGATAAAATTCACTTTGCCATCTCTCAAAAAATATTCTAAGAAAAAATTTTAAAAGTTTTCCCTTGAAATAACCCATGTTTTGAGGATACTACAGGCTAGAAACAGATGTCACGAATCTAGGGGGAAAGTTGCAGCAAGTGTGTTAAAAGTGAGAAGGACAAATTCAGATTGCAGGTTTCTTTGAACTTGCCACTGTGTGTGAGAAACGAGCTGGATTTCACAGTGAAACAATGTGCTGATGGCCACAACTTGACAGGTGTAAAATTTCTGTAATTGTAGGTCAAGGGGTATAATCTAGTTTTATGAAAATGAGAGAGCTCCTCCTGGGCACTTTCCTGGATTGTTCTTTGACTGCCATTAATTTCTGTTTAGTGTATTTGGAACAAAATTGTGGGGATGTTCTTGGGTATTTATAATCATCATCATGAGTAGAACACCCAGTCTCGTTCATTCTTTCTCCTAAAGTGTAATTTGTTCTTATGAAATACATAAAAACACTTTTTCCAGGTTTTAAATTTTACACAACAAAATAGTTCAGTAAAACAGTTGAAAGAAAATGAAATTTCCTTTTATCTGAAAAATTTTTCATACTCGAACTCTTATGAAGACTGTACTTACAACTTTTCTGATTCTTGGTTTATCTTTTCTAGACTTTCCCTTTACTGTACAAAGAAACAAAATAAATGAGACTTCATTCCCCTCACATCACTTTATCTGCTCAAACAGCCCTTCATTTCTCTTTACCAAAGCCATTTTGGGACCTTTTTGGGGGACTAACCTACTATAAGCCATCTCTTTGTCATTTATTTCTAAATTCTCACACTTAGTACTTGTCCTTTATGGTGAATGATTCCTCTGTTTTACAAGATGAATTTATAAATTGTGCTAAGCTTGCTTTACTTCTAAATATTTTAATGCCACCAAATACACAACATATCACAAACAGGTTATACAGGATTAGTTTCAGGGGATTTTTGCCCCAAAGTTCAAGCCTTAGGAATTTTTAAGCTATTTACCCAAACCAGAGATCTCACAAGTTTTCACCAAAATTTTAGAAGTTTAATTAAAATTTTTAAAAAGTTTTCGATACATGAAACAATGAATAATATAAACATCTCATTATAGATGAAACTGAATCTCCCCCAAATTCATATGTTTAAGCTTCAGCCCCCCACATGACTATATTTAGAGTTGGGCTTTTATGGAGGTGATTAAGGTTAAATAAGATTATAAGTGTAGGTCCCTAATCCCACAGAATTGGTGTTCTTAGATAAGAAGATGAAGAGACACCAGAGCTCTCTCTCCCTCCATGTGAGCTCAGAGGAAACGCCATGTGAGGACACAGGGAGAAGGTGCAAGCCAGGAAGAAGCCCTCATCAGAAATCAAATACGTTGGTCCCTTCATCTTGGACTTTAGCCTCCACAACTGTGAAAAACTAAATTTCTGTTATTTAAGCCACCCAGTCTGTGGTATTTTGCTATGGCAGCCCAAGCAGAATACTATAAGAGTCAGTAAATACTCTTGAATTATGAAAAGGGAAAGAGGCTATTCTTTTTTACTTCCCAGTAGTGTTGATATTCTAAAAGAAAGTGTGCCCACCCCCAGGGAAATTAATAAAATAAATTCATAAAAATATGCTCAAAACAAATCTGACCTGAGATTCTGAAATATATATATATATGTATCATTTTTGGTTTTCAGCTATCCAATCAAAAGTAAAGGCTGTTGATGCTTCTAAAGTCATAAGCAGAGATGTAGCAGTGTTTATGAGGAATGTACTTCTCTCTGAAGTATTCAGCTTACAATTAAATTTAAAAAAATAATTACCTCACTCATGGTTAAGTTTAACAAATGTCAAGTGTCCACTGTCATCTATTTCCACATGGTGTATTCATGTGGTGTGCACTACGCTCTCAGGCAAGGACATCTGCTTTGTAACCCCTTAGCTCTGCTTTTGTGGTGGAGTTGTAATTGTTGTTTTGTTTTAATACATTAGATTGAGCTCCAGTATAATAACCTGCTTATATTCTTGCCTCTGGATCCATTATCTTTGTAGCCGAGGCAATTCACTCTCACCTTTTACTTCAGTCCATACCATCCTCTGACCCTGAGTCTTTATTTGGGTTAGATTAATATAAAGAACACACAACATTTAATTGATCAGCCAAGAATCTAGAGCTTTGATGGTCTACAGTATCAAATCATCACACTGTACATCTTAGACTTATACCATGTTACTTGTCAATACCTCAGTGAAGCCGGAAGAAAAGCACTTTATTTACCTCCTAACTATCAAATCCTGTGGCTTCTTATTCTTCATTCCTTTAAAATTTTTCATAGTGCTTTTCACTTTGTTGTGAATACACACTTCTGATGTCCTGCTCATTCTTCTTCTAACTCAATTTTGCCCTGTTTCTCTCTCCTTTGATTTTCTTCCCCATCTCTACCACTTATCTCATTTATCCCCATTGTTTCATCTTGTATCTTAATAAACATGATACCCAAATTCTATTTCCAGTCTTCACCTCTGTCTCAAGTGTCTAACCAACATGGCTTTTTGCTGCACATTTCCATGTGGATATGTGAGTATTAGACACATAAAATGCTCAAATCTGAATTTATCATCCATGCCTATGTCTTAGTGGACTTAATGCAATAAGACAAGTTGCAAGCTAGAGAGTTAAAATCATAGACTCTTTCCCACCCCTCATCCTATCCACCATTCCTGATATAAGTTTTGTGAATCTCTCTTATCATGTCTACAGCGCCTTTAAACAAATTCCAGCTCTCACAGTTTGATTGGAACCATTGAATTGTCACACCAACTCTCAAAGCTTTGATCATCTTCCTGCTGTCATTACTATGATTTTGCTAAGACACAGTCCTGTCCCAGGTACTCACTGTCACCAAGTCTTCAATGGCTCCACGTTGCCTTAGATTCCAAATATCTGGACATGGCCTTATAAACCTTTTTATCATCTATTTATTGTCTACTTAAATTCCCCGCTACATTTTGTCATTAGTATTTATGTTGGACATCATGCAGAAAGGCTTTGCAATTTCTTTCATGGCTCTGTCTCACCTTGTGATGGCTGATGTTTGCTTTTTAAACGTTTACTTGCATCTTAATGTCTACTCTCCTATAAAATTTCAGCATACTTTTTGTGACCAAAGAAATCCATATTTTTGATAAAATACTGAGTTGATTCATATGATCAGTTCATTTAAAAGCCACTGCAGTAAAAGTCCTTTTGTAGCAAAAATGCAGCACACATATGAGGGTATTTTTTTGTTGTCGTTATCACCTTCTGATAAAGTAGTAAGTTTCTTTAGGGCTAGAACAGGATGTTCTTATCTGTTGTTTTATCCGTAACTTATTAAAAGCACAGTCCCCTACATATGTTAGATATTAAATAGTTATGTACTTAATAGAGTCAGACTGTGGGTACATATGTACATAACTGAGTCCAGAAACAACAGTTGGAGCTCAGATTTTCAAATATTTAAGTAAAACATACAGTGTAGCCTCAAATATCTGGGGTTGAATTTACAAGGATTTACTTAATCTTCAGATTTTCATCAATTTCCAGATTTGCCTCCTCCCTCCTTTAACAATATTATTTGCCTTAAACTGTAGAGTCTTTGATCCACATACTCAAGATGACCTACTTCTTTAGTCATTCCTTATAAGCCCAGACTTCTGTTACTTCTCAGTTTTCTTGTAACACCTCTTTCTAGTCAAGTCTCACTTTATGTCCTCATTACAACTGTTTCCCCAGCTGTTACCAAATCATCCGATCTGCGTAGTTTAATTTGTAAAGTTTTTTCTTTAATCGTCTAGTGTGACCATCCTCAAAGTTGTTTCTAAAATTCACACAAAATACAACAAAGGGCACTGTAAATTGGGTGCAAATTAATTGAGTTATGAAACTAGTTAAATATATTTTAATGAACTACAAATAATATAACTGAATAGAATTAAATCAAGTAGATTGGAAATTAAATAAATGTTACTTTCAGGTTGATCTTCCCACTTGACCGGGGCCACGTGGCTGTGCTTTAGTAGTCACAGGCAATGGGCATCTGTGTGTTCAAAGGATGACTTCCTTTTCCAAGAGTCTTTTTAGTCACTCCAAGTGAAGCTAGTGCTACAGAGCCCTTGCGACATGATCTCGTTTAGAATACAATATTCTGCTTTAATTTTCTTTCCCTATAATCCTGGGTACATCTGTTAATCAACAAATGTTTATTATCTACTGTGTGTCACATACCATTGCAATGTTAGAGAAACAAAGTTTTTGCCCTTGAAAAGGTCTCCATATAAGGGGTGATATAGCAATGAAAACACTAATTAAAATGCAGTGATATTATCGATGAAAGAGAAAGTCTAAAGGTATGCACCTGAAAAAAATCCTCATTTTAATTGAGTGATTCATTTTATAAAGAATTTCCACAAAAAGTATCTTACTTAATATTACAGTGGGCATTGCTTTCATCACTTGCTTACAGATGAAGGAATGAACATTTAGAGCAATTAAGTGGCTTCCGAGGTTATATACCTAGTGAATGCAAAAGCTGTGATATAATTACCAAGCTGTTGAATCTAGGTCCAACAAGCTTTTTACGTGCACAGCAGAGGTGTTGTGCACTCAGAAATATTACTTGGTGGGCTGATTTCCTAGACTTCCAGGCACAGGAAAGAGTTCCTTTGGTCTACACGTGCACACGCAAGCATGTAGTCACAGCACACAGGGGCACACGCACACGTGCCACATCCCCGGGAGTATGACTTCTAATAAGGACGAAAACTGGAGTTGGGAAGTTTAAACTCAAGATGTTGGGAAAATGTGGAATTAAAAGGAAATGATTAAACTTTCTTTACCAGTAGGCTCATGGATTTAAAAAATCATTTACTCTGATAAGCACAAAGTTTATCTCACCAGCACCTGTGGAGCAAGCTTGCAAGGAAAAGTCCTCGTCAAGAAGAGAAAACAAGCAAATTCACTGCATTATATTGTCATAAATTTTGCTAATAGATAGGAGATAGAGGCGATCTCTCTTGCAAGGAGATAGAGGATGAGGGAAACTGTCTTAATCTGTTGAAGAAGTAGAGGAAGTGAGAGGCAAGATTTTGTCACTTCAGACGACACAAAGATTGTCAGTTGCCATGTTCCCCTTCCTGATGCCAGTGAGAGCTCAAGCTCTGAGTAGTTGGTGGAAGCACATCAGTCATAACTCACATGGAAGTTAAAGCCTGGATCCCGGAGATGCATCACTTTCATACCTGTTACTTATTATTTTCTTTTCCTTAGGAGTCACTGGCCGGTGGTCACTGCTACTCAACAGCATCCCAAAGCGAGAGGCACTCTCAGTAATCTGACAGTAAAATCAAACTGATTTCTTAGAGCCAAAGCCTATAGCTAGTTAATATATTTTTCACTTTTCAACCAGTTGTTCAGCTGTCAAAATCACTTGAATGTATTTTCAGCTCAGTTAACACATGTTACGGAACCAGACACAGTGCACCCAAAAATGTTATTTTTCTTTCTGAGTAGGTTTTCCTGGCTGGCTTCCTTTTGTTCGCTGGGGAGGAAATAATTACTCATCCACCAGTTCCTTTGATGAGTTCAGAAGACATGCATTGTAACCCCAGTTTCTATTATAGATGGAGACAACTCTTATTTATTACCTTTGTAGGTCAAGGCACAGTTCTGCATGATGGGGAAGTTAAGTCGGTACTTAAATTGCTTCCTGTAAATAAGACTCATTAACCATGGTGACCTGAGAACACTTTCACTTTAAGATGGTGCCTAGTGAGGAGAGTCCTTATATTAATCCTGCTGCGGCTCCAGCTTCCCTTTGCTTTTTACTCAGCGAGATAACCCTTTGGTTCCCTCACACATAAAAGAAGAGCTCTTTCAACTTCTTCCACGTTCACTCACTTTTTATCTCTGAAACTGAATACTTGATATTTACATTAAAATACGAAAGAGGAAATCATCAAGAAATTTGATTTTGGTATTCTGAGGAACCATGTAAAGTAGCCCTGGAAATTGACTTCACTTTTTCCAAAAGTCCACAGCGAGGTAACATTCTTGGTGACAAATCAACAAAATATCCCAGTAACACACTGCTGAAAGAAAGAGTGTACTTTTGGACTTTTCATAATATAAATACACTTCGAGTTCTAAAGCATCCTGAGAAAATATCTAAATGCTAGTAATTTATTTTCATAACACTAAAACTTACCCTATGTAAACATGCATTCTTTTAATTAGCTAAAAGGATGAATTTGAAGAGCAGAGCAATATTACAAATTCTTTATCAAAGACAAAAAAATAAGAGTCTTTATCTTTATAAACCCTCTCAATACTGACTTTCTTTTTGTGAACTACAACGAAATGCAGCTAATAGGAAGCTGATCTGGAAGTCAAAATGCTTGAGATTGGTGCAAAAGAATACTGTAAGTGAAAACTGAAATTGCAGTAACACCAATTTTTAACTGCCACTGTCATTTCTAATCTCTTTCTGAGAATAACAGGTACAGCCAGGTGTGATTGTTACAGACAGGAAAAATACAGATATACCTGTTTGTTTATGTTAAGACCAACTTTACAAGAATGTACATCTCTTTATTTTCCAGTTCTCCCCAAAATTATCATTTGAGTGAAGCTAAAAGAATGTCCTAGACATATGTATGTGTCCTAACACAACTTTCATTTGTTACATTTGAAAACATACTGCATCAGCACCAATCACTAGATATCAGTGAGTCACACAGTCCTGGAATTCTGATGTAACTCCTGGCTTGGCAGAAGGAACAGGAGTTGCTGCTGAGACCGTAGTGAGAGTTCTTCCTGGGAGTGGTTTTGCTGTGATTAGCTATGTTGAAGGGCAAAAATACATGTCTAAAGTGAGCATGATCTGAGGACTACTAAATGGAAGAGGTGGATGGCATATGCTACATCTCTAGAGACACTGAAATCCCCAGATTACCAACATACATGAAATTTCCTCTATGATAGCTTCTCTTTGGACTAAGCCACTATCCTTGATGTCTGGAAAGATCAAATGCTCATCCTGCAAGTAGGTATAGACTAGAAATCATATTCTAAGTATCTGGTAAACATAACTACTCATCCATATGGCCCCAATCTTCACAGGTTTACAGTCTAGCACAGGAGACAGAAATACAGCATTTGAAATGATCTGAGGACAATTAAACGTTACACTGTGTGAAATTCCCTACTGTAAAGAGTTAAGACGCACGAAATACCATTCCACCCTCGAGTAAGCAAAGGGGACTGCATTGTTAAATAATATGTAGGATGTACACAATTCCAGGAAAAAGACATAACAGTGGGAGGAAAATAATGAAATAAACACAGATGGGATGAAAGAAAGCGGGCAGGTCTACCTCATTAGAATGGAGTTTAGGAGTTAAGCATGCTTTAAAAAAATAGGGAGGGACCAGCCGTATTCGAAGGTGATGCAGAACACTTAATGTCGCCACCGGGGATGATTTTAGATCTTTAAGCCATCGTGTTTTGGCAAATTGTCTAGCAGGGACGTGAAGAAGGATAGGAAAGGGCATTACTCACAGTCAGGGTAACAAGTTAGGTACCTTACAGTAATCCACGGACCTGATTCTTATTTTCATTGTCTGGAAACTAAAATAGTGTCTGCTTCATAAGAGCTTCTAAATAACATTTTTTCTTTTGAATTGATATTGAATGCACTTGTCCTTCCTGACTCACTGGAATTTTGAAAGAAGCAAATTGAAAATGCTTTCCAATCAGAAAGCAGAATCCAAATATGAGGTGTTACTGTATGAGAGGAAGAATGAGAAGACCAGATGCGGAAATAGTGAAAGGCACCTCCAAGAGTTAAAAACTGGGAGGAGAAAAAGCACATGTCCTTGCAAAGTAGTACAAAGAGGAAGTTTTTAGAAGAATACTGAGTATATTCCTGAGTTATTTAAATCTCATGTGAAGATGCTTTAAGGAGTGAAGTTTACATGAGAGATCGGAATATAAATGCAGATGGCAGTAATAGCTGATGTTCATTGTCTGAGGTAAGCCAAGTAGCATGACAACCATATTATGTTAATAATGTCATGTGGTTCTCCCACAGCTCTGCAAGGTAGACATTATTTATTATCAGCATCTCCCGTAAGTGGGGATGTGCTGATGATAAATTTCACAACAGCCCTAAGTGGTGACCTCAGGATTCATAACTAGCCAGTTTGATTCAGAGCCTACACATATGTCTCTCCATGCAAAATAATCGATGATTAAAAGAGTAGAAGGATTAGGTTTGACATAAATATGCTACCGTGTGTAAAATAGAGAGCTAGTGGGAACCTGCTGTTTAGCACAGGGAGCTCAGCTCGGTGCTCTGTGATGACCTAGAGGGGTGGGATGGGGAGGTGGGAGGGAGGTCCCTGAGGGAAGGGATATATGTATACATGTAGCCGATTCACTTCATTTACAGCAGACACTAACACAACACTGTAAAGCAATTTTACTCCAATTAAAAAAAAAAAAGAGTAGAAGGATTCAATTTACTGAGTTAGTTCGCTGCAGGACTGGAAACAGGGCCTCTGTACTCACCCATTATTTAGGTCCTTGAAGATGAAAAATCAGAAGTTAAGGGATGCTCAGGGAAGAGGAAGGAAAACAAGGGAAGTGCAATGCCTTGAAAACCTAAATGTCCTTTTGATAATTATAGCCTGCTTGTGTGTAAGCTCACTGACTAATGTATAGATCAGCTTTTTGGAAAGTAAAGGTAGACCTAGGGAATTGGGAGATGGGACAAGTAGGTTCTAATGTGTATGTGGGTTGTACACATCACAGATTTTCAATTAGGGCACTTTTGCCAACCATGAAACATTCGGCAGTGCCTGTAGACATTTTGGGTTGTCACAGCTGGGTCAAGGGAGCTCCCAGCAGCCAGCGGGTAGAAGCCAAGGATGCTGCTGAACGTTCTGCAGTACATAGGACAACCCCTGCCATAAAGTGTTATCCGGCCCAAGGTCAGGCTGAGAAACCCTGCTGGGGATGCATCTGGAGTATAGACCACAGAGCAAACCCACAGCAAAATGGAAGGAGGGCCCTGGACATTCAGGAAAAGGACTCGGAGTGTGAGGACCACGAAGCTCCAAATCTAATGTGGTGTCTGTGTCAGACTTACCTTGGGTACCTCCAGAGCTTCTTTCGGCCACACCTCTCTCCCTGGCCCTTGTTCACCTTGCTCAGCCTTAACTGATGCTAAAACTGGCCAACTTTGCTCAGCCCATGTAGCTCCATTACCTGAGGCTGGCCAGCTTCTTTGCCAAGTCCCTAGCTCATCTTCCCACACCCTCATTGGATTAAGGCCCACCTTAGAGGACAGCATCACCATTCTCAAGATGCTACTGACGGCAGCACAGATGTATTTGCTGGGCACACAGCAGGTGCCTCACGAACTAGGGACCGACATGGTGACATATGACCCTGCATTTGCTTCCCAACTTTCCTGGCCTCATTTCGCTCCCTCTGGCTACCCTGGGGTTGTGCATCCCAGTAAAGTATTAGTAAAAAGTCTTGCCTCAAGCTATTTTCTAGGGATCCAGGCTAAGAAAATTATCTTCAAATATACCAATGACTTTGCAGGGTATAGAATATGTTTTACATTACAAGGTTAGAATTTGTCGGCAGAATTTGTTAATATATGCTGACTCATTCTTCACATTTTAAAGGTCATGTGCACTAGTAAAAATAGCAAAATTAGCAATTTGAGATGCTATGTCACCCAGCAAACATATAGATTTGTTGTATTAGAATTCAAGCAGTGTTAGAAAGAATTGGGAAAAATGGTGGAGCTTATCTGTCCTAATGACCAACTAAAGCAGCCTTAAAATGCTATTTGAAGAATACAGACTGCAAAAAAACAAACAAAAAACCCTATATATTACTTTCTTAAATAGATTCTTAAAACCTTCCAAAGGAAAGTATTTTGCTGAAGCCACTAACTAAGCTAGAGCAAAGCTGTAGGAAATAATAATACAGCTCTACCATATGGACTGGTTACATTAATTTCTTACTAGAAACACAGTAAGCGGCTACATTAAAATATTTTCGATATGTATTCTTTCTTATATAGTAAATAGAAAAACGTCCTAACATTTTTCCCTAACCCTAACCCTAGAGTATTCAAATAGTTGCTATTGACTCCTCTGCTGGCCCAATGCCTTTGATGTTCCAGTCCCTTATTCTCATTTCGCTGTCTGGACTGAGGTGGCTATTGCCTAACCTCAGACATGGTTATTTTTCCATCTGTCCTCAGAGAAAATTTGGATAAATCAATTTAGCTCTGATGTAGAAGCAGGCCCCCTGGGATTATTGAAGAGTAATATATTTTCTAATCAGAGAATAAATACATCATAGTTTTCCCAAGTGACAAAGCTACATGGAGCATTTGCGTTGCAAGAACAAGATTGTTGTCATATGAAATGTTATCTATCAATATTCATAGAATAAATGTTGAATATTCATTTAAGCCATTTGAGAAAACGTGTATTTTCCTGAGGAATCTATTGTTCATCTTTACTGTTATGCTACAGCTAACGTGAAGGGAACATAGCTACTGATGTTAGGACAAATATGGTAGTTAATATTCCATCCAAGAGGGTGTGTATGTGCAGAAAAAGTGATTCCTTTAAGTTAATTTTGGCCAATTGCTACACAGAGTTAAAAAAAAAAACCTGCATGATTGTCCTATCTAGACTATCACTGGGTTTCTCTATGGAAGCATGCATTGTTAATATGACTTACTGTGTTATCAATTATTTCAAAGCATATTAGAGAACATTGGGTCCCAGAAATGCTTCCTTTTACCCCTGGTTGAAATACTGAAAACTCCTAACATGAGCTTTTTATTTGTATTTGAACATTCTCTGCTAATTCAGATGGAGAAAGAAGCAAAGTTCTTAGCTATAGGTAGGAAAATGCTGCTTCTTGTATTTATGACATTGAATCCAGATAACAGAGTTAATCCTTAACCTGAATCATGACAGGTGCTGTGGAATTAGTTTTTCAAACTTTCATATATTATACCCTCCCCAAAACTGTAGTTGCAGTAAAAATAAAAATAATAATAATGCTTGCTACTTCTAAAATATTGATGACAATTACCATAAGATTATGTATGAAGTCTCTTGAAACTTCAGAGCATAAAACAGGATAAACATGGGATATTACTATTAGAGATTTTCCTTAATGGAATATTCAAGAAGTTGGTGGTAACTTAGGAGAGTCTGTTCATTGTGTCATTTTTTCACTGACAGGATTTATAAGCATAGACCTAGAAAGAAACGATAGTTATATATTTTAGTTTTCTATCTAAACTATCACTAGTCAATATGGCTTCTGACCTGCCAGAATCATTCTAAATCATTCTAAATTTTTAATTTTCAACATTATTTCTTAAACTAATCAGATAGAATATTTTGTATGGTTGTTTTCCATTATAAACGGGTTTAGACATATATTGATACATATCACAGATATTATTTCTTCTTTTAATTTTCAGTTATCAATATCAATGCCTTAATATACTTTAGGAAATACAATAAATTTGGTTGATAAACATAACACTTCTATTTGTGTTTAAATTTGTATGATTTTCTTGAGAGCAATTCTTTTTTCCGTGTAAGCCTCCTATGCCTTTTTTTAAATATTACATATAGTTTATATGACTTCTGATTTAAAATGCAAGCAAAATTTTTCATCTCACATCACATTCATAGCCCCATTATTTTTCAGAGCCAGCAGTCTCTTTTTCATAGATGAATGTAAAGCAAAAATCTACCAAGCAAAACAGTTCAATGATTAAATCACAGAAAACTCAAGTAATCAAAATACTCAGAGACTCCAGATTAACTTAGGAAGAACTGCACATTAAACGATGCTTATCATTAAGACTCTGCTTTCCTAATTCTGCCTTCCTTATCTTTCGCCGCGAGACTGAATGATTGGTACTCAGTGAGCTCCTCCTCTTTCACAACCAAGCTCTGAAATAATCACAGCCCTTTCATCTAAATCTCTCCATAACCCGCACTTACGATACGAAAGGCATGGCAATCGATACTGTCACCATGGTAGTTCCGTTGTCAAAGGTGCCAAAGTCTTAAGTTAAAAAGAACTTTGAGAAATCACACGGAAAAAGAAAAATTATTTTTGCTCTACAGCTGTTTTTCATTTTGTTGAATTACAGCTCTTCCAATTTCTCCATGCAAGAAAGTAAATTGTCCCTGAATCAATTTAAGACTTTATATGGAGGATAGCACAGTTAATTTTCTAAAAATATTGACTAAACTTGAAAATTTAAGGAAAATGGAATAAAAGTGTTCGAGTCTGAGATATTTAACCAAAAGCAGGAGGCAAAAGAATACAAAACAGCAATTATTTTAATATAGAAGAAAATCTCTATTTTTCAGTTTTTCACTCAGTGTGATTTTGCAAACATGGATTTTCTATTTATTTCAACAAATGAACTTTCGGGTAGAAAATAATAATCTTAAAAATGTCTTCAATGATGTTTAAATGAATCTATTTAAAATAAAATGTTGATATATAATTCGCCATAATTCTTTGCTTTGGAAACTTCATGGAATGTATGCTGAGCATACTTTGTTTACTGTTTAAATAATTAAAGCAGAAATTCATGTCTCAAATTTAGCAATGCCTAGGCATATATGTGGTATATGTCAAGAAGTGAAAAATGTAGAATCTCTCTATTGTAAATTGTGTTGTGACCTCATAATATTTTTTGATTCATTTCTGTATTTTTAATGAAATGATTAAAGGACCACCTTTACTTATAAAAACTGTCAACAGAATCATGTCAACTCTGATAGCTAAGCACCCGTTGTGTGCATTTCAACAATTTCCCTTTCCACTTCAAATGAATTTTATATTGATCTGGTGTGTGTAGGAAGATGACAATATTTTAAATAGATATGACAAATGTTTACTCCTTGAATTAGAAGAAGATACTGGTAAAGTTTCTTCACTGTAAGGTGAAACGCATGTTGGCTATAAAGAGAATAGTTTTCATACATAAAGTTGAGCATGTTTTAGTGTGACAAAGATTTCCTATTTTCAAATTTCTCCGGAAACTGTTTCTGTTTATTCCCATTGAGTTTATCAGAAAATCTGTTATATGATTTACTTTGTTGTATATTATGAATATTTAAAAGCTAAGTCTTATTCAGTATCTGGAATTTAAAGAGACAATAAAACTACACATCAGTTCCAAGGTGGTTACAGACAAACACTTCGTTGTACACCTGAAACTAACAGAACATTGTAAATCAACTACATTTTAATTTTTAAAAATTGTTAAAAAAACAATAAAAGGGACCTCACAGAACTCCCTAGCCCTTTCCCCATGTGAGGATACAGCAATAAGATCACTGCAAGTGGACTTTCACCAGAACCTGACGACACTGAAACCCTGAACTTGGCCTTCCAGCCTCCAGAAGTGTGAGAAATAAATTTCTGTCATTTACAAGCCGCCCAGTCTATGGTATTTTGTTACAGCAGCCAAAATGGACTAAGACATTGCTTTTGCTTTAGATTATGCCTCGTCCCTTTGGACTGAGCAAGTCCCCCATCTTTTGGACAATTCAGTGCAGTGGTTTGCAAAGACATTGAGGAAGAAAATGTGAACTTTCTGCTTACTCTGGGCATACAGAGGACATGAAACATTATTTGAATGGTATAAAGAGAGACGAATGTGCTTGCTTCACATTCTGAAGATGTAGGGCATTCTATCTATATTTTAATAACTCAAAATAATTGATACATAAAAGCTATTCACCTGAATTTCATGTCTTTCTCAGCCACTGAAGAGAGAAGGATCGAGAACTACGTGTATATACTGAGTCCTCACTATTTTCGCCAGGCTACGGTGTGCTTATATTTTTCTTCAATAAAACGATAATTTGTTTTAATATTGCACACAGTGTCTATCATAAATATTAGTCTCTACAGTCGGGCTGAACGGAATGATCTCAGCAGCTTAGTCTATCATTTTGTCACAGACCCCACTTGAAAAGAGGTCAGAAGTTGGTCCAGCATCGCCTCTTGGTGACGCTGCTCCATTATGGTTGGTTAATAGATGCCTGCTGACGTTATTGTCACTTATTATGACAGAACACTCTCGTTTATCCACATCTCAAACACACTGGTGCAGCTATAGAACTTGCTTTCGAAAGGACATTCTTTTTATATATATATATATATATATATATATATATATATATATATATATACGGAGAGGTAGCGATGTGGAGAGAACATAAAAAAATACATATGATAGGAAAAATTAAACTGATCTTGTGATGAGAAGGCTGCAAATTTATCATTAAAATGAGCCTTAAACGATGATGTGTGACTCAGGGCAGATTTTAACTCAATGTTTCATTGATGCCATCTGCATGAGTTCCTCCTGAGCCAATCATTCATTGTTCCCTGTTCCATTTACGTTGTTAATAGGCTCCCCAAGAAAAATCAGTAGAGTTTGATAGTATTTGCATTTTTTTAAAAAAAATCACAAAATGTAACTATCTGAAAGCATTTGTCAATATTTTAAAAATCTGTTTAATTTTATAATGGACGCATCTGTCCATTCATTTGGATTTCAGATAATAACTTTTCAAAAGGCTTTTATTTGCGGAGATCGAGGTTTACACATTTGATCAAACTGGTAATAGTTTCTTGTAATAATCTGCTCTTAAGAGGTGGAGGGGTGACTTCAGGAAGAAACTGTTTAACATCAGGTACAAGGGAAGAAGCTCTAGAGAGCTAAAACAATGGAAATCTTTGGTTTCCTAAACAAATGTGAGATTTGGAATGTGCAGTTTGTGCAGATTATTCCTAATATGCAACCTGTAAATGTCAACATCTGCTCTTAAAGCATTCAATAATTATGTTTATTATAGCTCAGTAAGGTTTATGTGGTAATTGTCATTGGAGGCAGAGTGGCCACTGGACTTCTGTTCTTTTGGGGAAGTAAACATACTGTTTAAAGACTTTCTGTTTTTCAATGAAAAGTACTTAGCCTCTAATTTTATTCATGCTAGTTGGGGAGCAGACTTTGTTGAAGATTTAAGCAACTTTATAAGGTCACAGGTATCGAATTTTGGTGTATGCTTATACTTTCATAAAGGAAGTTCTTGAACTATCAATAAGATGTATTTCTAAAAAATGTATCCCTTTGTTCAATAATGCTATCTTACATCTTTCATGGGTTACAATAGCTCCATGTGAATTTGCATCAGATCAAAAAATTTAAGGACTTTTTAAAATCTTCACTAACTTAGTTTATTAATCAGTGTTGACTTACTAAAGCTCATTGTTCACCTGTGTGTGCTTGTTTGTGTTTGTATTTTCTCAAGTTATGATTATGCCTGATGTCAGCTGAGTGTGTTGGTATTATGATGCTGGGGAGAAAAAGTGGTGATTGAGTCCTGATCAGGAAAGTCTAAATGTCCATGAATAAGAGAATATTGGGTTTAATAACAACTAAGAGCTTATCACTAAGAGGCCCCATGATACATGGTCACAGAAAAAAATCTGTGGAGAGAGAGAGAGAGAGACAGAGAGAGATGATAGACCTGACATTTAAACGAATATTTCAAAGTATGTAAGCATTAATGATTTAACCATCTTTAATAGAAACAACCTTTAATAGAAGTTTGCTCCAAAACGATTTTACCATATGTATGTAGATTCATCTTTAATTTTGAAAAAAATAGAAATAATAGAAAAAAATAGTTTTCTCCCATTAAAACTTAATTTGGTATAAAATCCAGTTTCTCAAATATCTGTATTGTCATTTTAATTTTGGATGCGTCCATATTTATAGGCATGGTCAACTAACATAGTAACTATAAATCACTTACAACATGGAATTGACTATGCCGAATAAAGAACTATATTCTTCTTGTTATAAGTATAGAATATTTAAAACCAATTAATATTCCAAAATTAATTAGAATGTATTTCACAGCTCAGCAGTCTCACAAATAAGGTCCTCACTAAGAGAAAGACATAATGAGGCATTCTGATGACAAGAGAATCAGCACATGCTGTATTTGCTTTATATTCCGTAGCATGATGATATTTTAATAGCCCAAGGAAATGTATTTCTTGGGTAGGTTTTACGTACTGAAACCAAAGGAGAAGCGTTGCTCTGTCAGGCATGAGAGGAATTAACCACATTCCATGAGTCAGAGTTCCTTGGAAGAAAGTTTAGGTTTGATTCCAAAGGAAACTGTAGAATAATTTAGACTATAAAATATGTCGGAGGGGGGAAAACTATACTTTCTCAGAGGGGTTATGTGGAAAATTGTGTTTCTCAGGCTCTCTGTGGTAGACGGTCTCCAACATGGTGGCCAGTTTTGCTTCCTTCTGCACATACATGCTGTTCCCTCTTCAAAGATGGAGATCCCCCCCTCCTGTGTGCTGGCCCTGTGTTTTCTTTGACAAATAGAATACTGCAGAAGTGGCTTTCAAAGATTCTGGATCCCAAGGCTTATGAGGATTGGGAGAATGTAGTTCCTGACTCTTGGAAAGCTCCTTCTTAGAACCCAATCTCATTGTGCAGAGCACAGGATAGAGCAGCTGAGCAGAGACACTCCCTGCAAATTACCACCCAGCAGCCAGCATCAGCTTTCAGGCATCTGAGGAGGTAACGTTGGTCCTTCTGTAGTGCTGTAGTCCACGCCAAGCAAAGCAGAAGGAATGCCTGGTGGGTCTTCAGAACTGAGAGACAATACATTGTTGTTATTCAAAGCAGCAAGTTTGGGAGACATTTTTAGACATCATTTGACAGCAAATGTATTATAAAGTAATGCTCAGTTTAGGGACAATTATTGCAATTTCTAATGTGTTTTGTTTTAGGGAGTATTGTTCCTTTTATTTTGTTAATTTATATTCTTTTGTTGTTAGTTTGCTACACACTATCTTCAGGGATTTCAAAACGTGTACTATATTATTTTCCGAAGAAGAAAAAAAAAATAGTTAAGTAGTGATGTCTTAGAAGTGAGAATCAAATGCTTCTTAAAAGAGGCAATTTTGAGGGAGTGTATCCTCTGAGAAACTCTGGAAGAGGTACATTTAGGGAATAGAAACAAGCCCAGGACCAGTGTTTAATCACTAGATTGAGAAATACCAACTTTCTCGGACATTGTTTGATAACTGAATCTTGGGGAGGAAGAAATGAAGAATTCTGAAGGCAATTCCAAAAGGAACAGGAAAGGGGAAAGTGGCTCATGGTTAAGGAAATCTCATTTGAAGTTCATGAAGATGTCCTAGCGGGAACGGGATGGACATGTAGAGTCTGCAGTCAGACCAGAATGAGAGCCAGGGGCTCTGCAGTACAAGCTGTGATGAAGGAAAAGAGCGCCCCTGCCGTAGTCACAGGCTAAACTGCCCTTCACTGAGGAAAGTTCTGTATTCTTACGGAGGAGGAACTATCCTGTCTGACACCACTTTTCACCCCTATAATGTTTGCTTACTTTTTGCAGTGGCATCTGAAAATAAATATACACAAATACACAGATTAAGTTACATTTCTAGGGTTTTTTATTTACATTAAACATAAGAAATATACCATTATTTGTTTCATCTTTTGTTCAGAAGTTGTACTGAAAAACTTTGAAGAAATTCATTATTTCTCTCCTAAAAGCGGTCATTCACTCTTGTAAGTACACAGTAAGTGTCGGTTTCAGCATATTTTACATTGGATAAAAAGCTCCCTTAACGGCTTAACCTTTTTCACAATTTACTTTGTCTTGTGCCTTTATAGGCTATAAATGTATTCTGTCTGGTTGAGATTCATTTATAGCCAAAATAAAACAAAATACAAAGCATGTTATGTGTCAGTGCTTTTAATTGTATAGTTTATTTACTGAGGTCCATATAATGTTCTCTGTCAATGAAATTTCATAAACATTACTGCTGTTCTATAACGGAGATGAAAATAAATTTACAAGAGTGGAATAGATATATACTGGCCACACAATATTTTAAAAGAAATAATTATCTGCATTTTGGCACTTTTAAAAAGAGTTATGGCGCCATTTCTTCAAAACGCCTGGTGTATAGGAGATATTCAATGCCTGCTTTGAGAAGTGTAATCATTTCTGTCCTTACCTAGCTGATTATAGCCAATGGCATCTCCTGCATACAAGTGAAGTGCTTCCAGCAGTTGTCTCCACCTTGTCCCATCTATCCACTGTCAGAGAGCATGCTTGACAAGGGAATTACTAGCTGGATTTATTACAGTTATAGGTTTTCATGATCCAGCTTCTATTTACTCAGCAGCTATAGAGTCAAAGAGAAGAAATGACTGTAAGATGTGTGATATAAACATGCTATTCAGGAAACAAGATTATAGTCACCACAACACACTCATCATTTACTCATGGGCCACCATTCTTACAACACATGCACTTCAGTTAGAGCCTTGCCACGTTTGAAGTAGTTTATTTTAAATAAGTGAGTTGAATGCTATGAAAGTACATACCTCTAAATATTATGTACTTTTTTTCATTGTAGGCCTTATTCAATACACTACAAGCTAGATGAAATTTTCAAAGACTTCTTATGATGTTACATCTAAAGAGAAGTACTTTGCTTGGGACAAAAATATTTGTTGAATAAATGAGTAAATAGAGTCTATTCATTTTAAAATCAAGCGAAAAGCCTGCTTTTTTTGCTAGTTTGTTAATACTAAAGTATGCCTGATGCTAGAAAGTAGAAGGGGACCAAGGGGTAATAAATACCTTGGTCTATTTGAAAGCACAATGGCTGCCATCTAGGGAGCAAAGAAATTACTCCGAATTTTTACAAAACAAAATAACAATAGGGCTTCCCTGGTGGCGCAGTGGTTGAGAGTCCGCCTGCCGATGAAGGGGACACGGGTTCGTGCCCCAGTTCGGGAAGATCCCACATGCCGCGGATCCCACATGTGCTCCGCAAAGGGAGAGGCCACAACAGTGAGAGGCCCGCGTACTGCAAAAAAACAAAAAAAACAAACCAAAAAAAACAATAAAAGAGAGTACTAGCAGGTAGAGCTGCTAGTCTTTAGCAAGGATGACTGTTCTCTGGGAGTTTCTGAGTTGAAGACTTCCTACAGATTTGAGATTCTAGAGACATTGACAAGATAACTGTGAAATAATCAACTGCGCATTATGGAATTTACATGTCTTTAGATGGAAGAGTAACATGGCCTCAGATCTGCCCTAAGCATAACCTGAGAATATAAAGCGAGACTCTGTGCTACTTGCTATTAAAAACCATAGCACACCCATCACTAAGGTGTCTGAAAATGGCATTTTCTATGGATAGTTTCCTCACTTTAATCACTTTGTGAAACAGAGTTGACTACAGTAGTCAGGCACTTTCCACTCATTTCAGATTTCTGTTCAAATCCCCAAAGGGACTGTTTTTTTTGTTTTGTTTTTTTTGTGTGTGTGTGTGGTACGCGGGCCTCTCACTGCTGTGGCCTCTCCCGTTGCGGAGCACAGGCTCCGGACGCGCAGGCTCAGCGGCCATGGCTCACGGGCCCAGCCGCTCCGCGGCATGTGAGAACTTCCCAGACCGGGGCACGAACCCGTGTCCCCTGCATCGACAGGCAGACTCTCAACCACTGCGCCACCAGGGAAGCCCAAAGGGGCTGTTTAAAGTGGCACTTTATGAAAAATGACCAAAGAACAGAAAGTGTAGAAAACAATTGAGTCCACATTTACAGAAGGTTTGGTATAGAATCTGGAAATGGGAAGATGTAAATTAATCTGATATCGTATCTGGATAATTTTGCCCAGTTGCCTTAGAAGCTGCAATGTAGAGAAATTCAAGGTCCACATTGGTATCCATGGGAGACTGTAATGGACAGAGCTTTGTAATTTTCTTCTCACAATTTTGGAATTCTTCAAGTGTTCGGGTTTCTACTTTCCATTTCAGTGACCACATCTGCACATATTTATTGAACAGTAAATATAAGTCCTAGAATATGCACAAAGGTATGGATGTCATTTTATAGTCATAATACTAGCCCCCAACTGAGATTTTTCTCCAGCACTCATAGAGGAAAGAAAAAAACCGTGAGGAAGTTGAAGCTCTATTACTATCTGATGTTTTAAAATGATTCTGTCTCTATTCCCAATATCAAAATTTACCTGGTATGTATTTCATTTTTTAAAGTTCCTTGTTCTTAACTGTTCTTAGGGCTTGTACTCTTTGACAAAATGATGTTACTAGTCGATAGCTTACTGTATTAGCCCTCTAGTGGATTTTTATATATATATATATATATATATAAAATATATATATATGTATGTATATATATAAAGACTATTGTAGGCATCTTAAAAACTGGAGTAATCCTTATCAGTTGAATTATGAGTTTCCTCTCTATAGGGGCAGTGAGTAGAAATATATGCATTTTTCGAAAGGGAGAATTTTCCAGTCAATGTTTCAACAAATCACATCAAAAAGTTGATCTCATGTAACACGTATCAGCCACCTGACAACGCTTCTGTATGACTCAGTAATCCATGCCCCTTAGCATAAGTGTAGAAGTAAAAATTCTTCCACATTATATTTCATATTAAATTCTATTTAGTCTTTCCTCCCTGCATTTTCCTTCCTCACCAGTAGAAGAAGAGATTTTAGAATAAATAGATAAACTTTATGGTTTCTTAAAACTCTCAAACTCTGAGATTTTCCATGGAGCCTATAATTTTATTCTCCAAAGGTGGCCTTCCCAAGACTTCCTTCCCAAATCTTGAGTCTGCCTGTCATCCATTACATTAGTCTTTCACTCAAGCTTTCTACCATGTGAATTTTTATAATCCAATCGTCTATATGATATTGATATTTTCAGTTCTAAAATTTTAATACTACTATACCTTGATCTAAGATAGCAAAGAAAATATGAAATAAAACTCGACTGAAGACAAATCCGTGGGCATTCCAGCTGGACACTTGTTCCAAGCCTTGCTCTTCTATGTGCCAGGCATATTCCCAATGCCTATGTTTTAACAACACAGCAACTCCAGTATTAACTACAATTTACAAATGGTAACTTCACAGAATTTAAGATATCTTTCTAGGAAGTCTCAGTAAGTGGCCAACTGAAAATTCCAATTCAAGTTTTTTCTACTTTACTGCAAAGCATAAAGTCTTTTCATGACATCAGTAGTTTAGAATTTGTTCTCCCCTGAGATGAGAATAGAAAGGTTGTGATGTGATGACCCAGAAAGGACACTCCTCTATTGATTATACCTTCAGTAATCAATTAGTTCTACTTTTGTCATATCTCTCTCTATACATATATCTCTCTATAGACATGTATCTCTTTTTATACATATCTTTCTATATATACATATCTCTCTATATATTCATATATCTCTATATATCAATACATATATATCTATACACGTGTATACTTCATATATTTAAGTTACTTTGGTATTTTTAGTGTATTTGTCAGTGTGGTGATTAGCATGTTTATAAAGAAATTTAATTGTTTCTACTCCCTTTTTTTTCTCCCAGACAACTACTAATAATAACTAGTAATAGTCATTATGCACTAGTAAACATTGTTAAAATATTCTCACACTGCCTGATAAGATCTAGAAATTTTCCATAATTTGACATCAACTTATATTTGCAGGAATATTTTTTTCTCCCACTTAATACTTGGGAGTTAATTTGTTTCCAGTCTATGAGCAAATCTACTAGTCTTCAAAAATTTGGAAATATACTGGTGGATCTGATTAAATCTTCAATTTTGCTTGCCGCCATGACATATAATTAGTCTAAATCTAAGACGTTAAACCCATTTGCCAAAGTTGAATATACTCTTGATATTTCCTTATATTACTTTAGACTGCAATTTCTATATACATTTTTCATTTTGGTTTGATTATTTGATTACTAATGAAAACAATTATCCCAGATAAAAAATAAGGGAAGCATAGAGATATTTTTCATTTAATTACTTGTTGAATCCAAGGACCATTGCTTCTTCTTCCTATTTTTTAAATGACAGTTTATAGTCCAAATTCATCAGCGGTTCATCTAAATTCATACACTGTTGTTTTTGTGATTTTTTTCTTGTTGCTGTTTTTAAATATCTTCTATTTTTCAGTATCTTCTAGTTTTAACTTTTTAATACTCATAGATGGGGGGATTCTTGCAGAATTCTGCCCTTTTGGTTATTATTTACTTGGCTAATTGACTGACTCATTTTAATTGAATATCCCTTATCTACAGTTTGCTAAAAAGAGCATAAAAGTTGTTCTGAAATAAAGGGTTTGCTCAGATATTCAAGCAGATCTTCTAACAAAATCTTTTAAAGATACATCATTCGGTTGTTTTCTGTGTACTTATGTCATTACACTAGTTTCACATGTGCTTCAGTCTGTGAGGAACTTTAAGAGAATTTAGGGTTTTTTTTTCCCAATTAGTATTTTGCAGTAGTCTGAGAAGAAATGATTTTTGTGATGTTAAGCATACCTATATTATAGTTTTTTTCCTAGAGTAAAATGGATAAACAAGGACTAAAATATACTGGTATCTGCTTTAAGTTCATTAGGTATAAAACAATAAATTAGGATATTAGCACATGAAATGGTCTGTATAACATTTCCATCACACAAACTAGTTTCTGAATTGTACCTCGTTTCACCGATTTTGTACAATGAGCATGTTAATGGATATTTTAATAATTTATTGGTAGTGTGACAAAAGGGAAAGCCAGAGGTGGAGTGGAGAAAAAGGAAAAAAAAAATTTAGTTTATCAAAATTTAAGTATGAACTTGCCTTTTTATAACTGGAAAAGAAAATGGGTAGAGTGTGAATTTATTTGGTTGAAAATATATCAGCATTCTTCTTCAATTCTATAGAAACATGCCTTTGCAGATCCAAATACAAAAGGATTTTAATTACCTAGTATTGTGACTTATTTGGGCACTACAATTATCTTGGATAAAACTATATGAGCTATATTTATACACAAGAAATATACACTTAGAAGATGTTTACTATATATAATTTTAATAGTAGAAAATGCAATGCATCCAAAGTTTTGTTTAATAAAGAAAAAAATGAAAAAAATTTTATTCCTGTCTGAGATTAACAATAATATGGAAATTCCCTACATTTCAATAGGAGACATCAATATGCAGTTGAAGCAACTGACAAAAATGTTGCATTTATTTTTTTATTTGGGAGTGTAAAATCTTGTCCATGAAACTGATATTTCTGGTTTAAAACAAGTCTTATTGTCATGTAAAGAATAGAAAATGTTATACTTTTTCACTAAATTACCCTCGATCTTAATTCAAATATCTGATACTTAACTTTAGAAAAATCAACCAGGTATTTTCTGTTTACAAACAAAGCTTCGGAATTTCGGAAACTTTTCATAACGTCCAGGAATAACGAATACACTTCAGCCTTCTGTCGATTCTGTGATTAGCTTGTTTCTTGCTCCTGTGTCATGAGGCATATTAGTCATTCTGATGATGCGTCTGTACTCTAACCTTATGGTAAACTCGGTTTGCTGTAAGTTACATTGATGCAACAGAAAGTGTCATTAATCTGAATGGTTATTCCTCAATTCAGTTGTTGACTCCCTCTAAATAACCCTAAGCATAATTCTACTTAGCTTCATTGTAATCAACTATTGTATCATCTTTATCAAATGTTCCCTGTGCATACAAGCAAAACCAGTTTCATAAGCAAAACAGCGGATAAGAAACAACCACAAAACTTTACAGTTTTGTTTCAAATATCTTCTTTAAAGCAGCTGGAGTTTTATATCTTGGTCACATTCTCCTTTCCCAGTTGATTGCCATAGGTTAATAGACTGTAGCAGAACTTACTCTAAAAACAAGACATGTAATGAGAGCAAGGGAATCACAAGTAGCAAAGTCAGTCTGAAATTCAAGCTCATGGATATTCTACACTCCTGTGGTTAACCAACCAAGTTTGAATAATAAGT
Organism: Grampus griseus; assembly: GCF_964374135.1. Classification (NCBI taxonomy): domain Eukaryota; kingdom Metazoa; phylum Chordata; class Mammalia; order Artiodactyla; family Delphinidae; genus Grampus; species Grampus griseus. The sequence continues at coordinate 83,662,959 of NC_139006.1, read as the reverse complement.
CGTATAAACACCAGATGTCACTTCTGCTAAATTAATGTGTCTACTGTGTCTTTGACTCTCTTTCCTCCCACAGCCATCAATCCCCATTTTTGGGAAAATAAAAGATTGTGGAAGAAATTCCAAATGATATTTAAAAAAGATATTTTTCTTTGGATGAGAACTTTTTTTAAAGGTTTGCTGGGAAGATCAGCTGAAAGCTTAAAACCAAACCTCTGAAAATACTTTATACGTTTAGTGATTAAAGAACATTTTTAAGCAGTGTTAGAGAAAGATATCTAAACCAGAGAATAAATTTACCTACGACCAATTTAGGAAGAACAATTCATTATTCACAAATCACAGGCAGCAGTAGACCATATTTAATACACTCAGACTATTGAGAAGAGGTGCTAAGAATACTTCAAGACAAGCTGTCTTAAAAAAGAAAAGAGACACATTATTTTGAGGGAAAAATTGTTGCATATTTTAGGCATAAAATCAATATTGGTTGAATAGTTATGGCATCTGTGAGAGACTGAATATACAAATGGACGTTGACCGGACCGTACATGATAGTAGAATTCTGACCCACAGTTAGTCCAGAAATCCCAGCCACAACTTCTTCAGTAATTAGCCCAGAATAGTCAGGTTTTGGTCAATGCCAGCTTCCTTATCTTACACCCAGCTTCCAAGTCAGGAAAGCCAGCTATGCTCCCAAACCCAACACAAGATACCCTGCTTCTACTCAACCTGCTTCTTGCTTCCCCATGCCAAGAAACTCCAATCAGCACTGACTTTAACACTTCCTTAAGTCTTCACTATGAAGCTTTCCCACTGCCCCGCCTGCCTTTGAGTCTCTGCTAATCGTAATGGTGGCTGATCCCCTTGCTATAGCAAACTCTGAGTAAACGGGCTCTGCTTCATCTCATTTGAGTGGTCTTTGTTTATTTCTATACTCATAGTCAATCATTCCATTGAGTAGCTTAGCTCTGAAGAAAAACAGTTGGTTTGGGCATAGAGGGTTTACAAATCTGCTATCTCAATGGAATGGAATCTATAGCTCTGAGCTTCAAAGCAGTGATAGATGATTATCACAGACAGCCACAGCCATCTTAAATAGAGATCGTTATGGTTGAGTCATAAACATTTTAATTATCCCCTAAACTTTATGTTATCTCACTGTTTAGTTATGAAATTTATTTTGAAGAAAAGTTTCCTTGTTTTTTAATAAATTTATTTTATTTTATTTATTTACTTATTTTTATTTTTGGCTGCATTGGGTCTTTGTTGCGCTGCGTGGGCTTCTCATTGCTGTGGCTTCTCTTGTTGCGGAGCACGGGCTCTAGGCACGTGGGCTTCAGTAGTTGTGGCTTGTGGGCTCCACAGCACAGGCTCAGGAGTTATGGCACACGGGCTTAGCTGCTCAGAGGCATGTGGGATCTTCCCGGGCCAGGGCTCAAACTCCTGTCCCCTGCATTGGCAGGCGGATTCTTAATAAATGCGCCGCCAGGGAAGTCCCAAAGTTTCCTTTTCTCTTACTTATTTAAGTAGCTTTGGTTTAATCTGTGTTAAACCATGCATAAGTACTAACTAGAAACCTTGTCTTTCACCATGTTTAGAAAATGGGTCATTTTAGGCTATGTGTATTGTCAGTTGAATATGCTACTTTCCCTATACTGCTTATAAGTTAATTTGTCTTTCATGATTGATGAAACATTTCAAATTATGTACTCTTTCAGAACTAATATTAAAAATATTTTGACTACCATTTACAGTAGTTGTGTAAATGTGCAAAATATATATAAAACATATAGATATCCCTGAAATAGCGAAGCGCAGCACCATGGTCCAATAAGACATAGCTAAGTGAGCTGATGATTAGAAGGAAATCTCCACAGATGTCTCAACACTGCTTTAAGCAGTGCCAAAGATCGTCACAGACTGGTATATCCAAACCACTCTGGGTAGATAATATGCCCATGTGAGTTTCTCAGCATATATGTAAAGTCCACAAAGACAGTAAAAGGAGATTAAGCAACGCTAATGCTGATATGACAAAAATATCACCGTAAGAGTCACCACATAAGTGCACAGCCATTTAGCCTCTCAATGTATAAAAGAATAAACATGTCAGCAGGAGATGATAAACATAATTTTTTGCACATTACTATGGCATACAATGTGTATTTTACAAATATAACATAACACACGAGCATATTTTATGGGTAGGAAAAAGAAAAATCGAATTATTTTATCAAATGCCAGAGTTTATCTCTACTCATTTTCACTGAATCTGTAAAATAAAATTATGTAGTAGAAAACCTCCTTTTCAAACAACATTAAATGTGGCTACAGGAAAAACACAATGCAAGTTTTCACATCGCTGAACCATAAAATGTGCTCACTGTCATAAGCAAATGGGAGCCCCCAGGAAGTCATTTAATAAGACCAACTTTCTATTCCTTACAGCTGAGTGTTTTTCCACTGTAGGAGGTACTATGCAATCCAGAAAAGAGGGCAGCCTTTCATACCGAACTGCAGCTGACACTAACATGGGAGTCTATTCAGAGAGCTTTTTTTTTTTTTTCAGTAGTAGTAGTAGTAGTAGTAGAAGTATTTGTATTTCTTTTTTTTTTCCACATCTTTATTGGAGTATAATTGCTTTACAATGGTATGTTAGTTTCTGCTTTATAACAAAGTGAATCAGCTATACATATATACCCATATCTCCTCCCTCTTGCATCTCCCGCCCACCCTCCATATACCACGCCTATAGGTGGTCACAAAGTACAGCGCTGATCTCCCTGTGCTATGCAGCTGCTTCCCACTAGCTATCTATTGTACATTTGGTAGTGTATGTATGTCCATGCCACTCTCTCACTTTGTCACAGCTTACCCTTCCCCCTCCCCGTGTCTTCATGTCCATTCTCTATATCTGTGTCTTTATTCCTGTCCTGCCCTTAGGTTCTTCAGAACAATGGGTTTTTTTGTTTGGTTTTTTTTTTCAGATTCCATATATATGTGTTAGCATATGGTATTTGTTTTTCTCTTTCTGACTTACTTCAGTCTGTATGACAGACTCTAGGTCCATCCCCCTTCCTACAAATAACTCAATTTTGTTACTTTACATGGCTGAGTAATATTCTATTATATATATAAGTGCCACATCTTCTTTATCCATTCATCTGTCAATGGACACTTAGGTTGCTTCCATGTCCTGGCTATTGTAAATAGAGCTGCAAGGAATATTGTAGTACATGACTCTTTTTGAATTATGGTTTTCTCAGAGTGTATGCCCAGTAGTGGGATTGCTGGGTCGTATGGTAGTTCTATTTTTAGTTTTTTAAGGAATCTCCATACTGTTTGCCACAGTGGCTGTGGCAATTTACATTCCCACCAACAGTGCAAGAGGTTCCCCTTTTCTCCACACCCTCTCCAGCATTTATTGTTTGTAGATTTTTTGATGACCATTCTGACTGGTGTGAGGTGATACCTCATTGTAGTTTTGATTTGCATTTCTCTAATGATTAGTGATGTTGGGCATCCTTTCATGTGTTTGTTGGCAATCTGTATATCTTCTTTGGAGAAATGTCTATTTAGGTCTTCTGCCCATTTTTGGATTGAGTTGTTTGTTTTTTTGATATTGAGCTGCATGAGCTGCTTGTATATATTGGAGATTAATCCTTTGTCAATTGCTTCAATTGCAAATATTTCGTCCTATTCTGAGGGTTGTCTTTTCATCTTGTTAATGGTTTCCTTTGCTGTGCAACAGCTTTGAACTTTCATTAGGTCCCATTTGTTTATTTTTGTTTTTATTTCCATTTCTTTAGGAGGTGGGTCAAAAAGGATCTTGCTGTGATTTATGTCATAGAGTGTTCTGCCTATGTTTTCCTCTAAGAGTTTGATAGTGTCTGGCCTTACATTTAGGTCTTTAATCCATTTTGACTTTATTTTTGTGTATGGTGTTAGGGAGTGTTCTAATTTCATTCTTTTACATGTAGCTGTCCATTTTTCCCAGCACCACTTATTGAAGAGTCTGTCTTTTCTCCAATGTATAGTCTTGCCTCCTTTAGCAGAAAAAAGGTGCATGGGTTTATCTCTGTGCTTTCTATCCTGTTCCATTGATCTATATATCTGTTTTTGTCCCAGTACCATACTGCCTTGATTACTGTAGCTTTATAGTATAGTCTGAAGTCCGGGAGCCTGACTCCTTCAGCTCCGTTTTTCTTTCTCACAATTGCTTTGGTTATTAGGAGTCTTTTGTGTTTCCATACAAATTGTGAAATTTTTTGTTCTAGTTCTGTGAAAAATGCCATTGGTAGTTTGATAGGGATTGCATTGAATCTGTAGATTCCATTGGCTCCCATGTGCAGAAAAATCCATGAGAGGTTTCACTCTACTTGCTGCCTCCTAAAAGGAGACCCACCTTGATTTGCCTTGTGAGACTCTAAGGGAGAGCCCTGTTGAGCCCACCTGGACTTCTGACCTACAAAACCGTGGGATAATAAATGGGTATTGTTTTAAGCTGCTAAGTTTGTGGTACTTTGTTAAACAGCCACAAAAAGAAAAGCTAATAGAGACAAGGATGGATTGTGGTTTTTAAAGACATGGCTGGGGTAGGGCTCATTAAGAGGGTGCCCTCAGAACAAGCGTTCATAAAGGTGAAGGAATCAGGCATGTGAATATCTGGGGTGTGAGTGTTTTAGGCAGAGAAGTAGCCAGTGCATGAGTATAGGGCAAAATCTGGGAGCTGGGGACAGTGTGGAAGCCCAGAAGGCTGGAATAGTGAGAAAGGGGGACATAGGGGCGATGAGAGCAAACATGGATCGGGGAACAGATCACACAGAGCTGGGTGGTCTTTGTAAGGATTTTGGATTTTCACTGGGTGAAATGGGAAATTAATGCATGATTTTTAAGTAGAGAAATGTCATAACTGACTTTGTATTTACAGGAGCACTAGTAGAAGCAGGAAGAAGAGGTTTGGGGGGAATTGGACGATGATGGTGGCGACTGAGGTGGAGAGAAGTGGTTAGATTTTGGAAAATGTATCATTGCCATACAAAACTCAACCCAAAAGCAAGTGGCTGGCTGCAGGTGAGGTTATGATTGAAAGGTGTTGCTCTGCTCTGATGGATTTGCTGCCAGGGTGTGACGGTTAATGTTATATATCTGTTTGGCTCAGTCGCCATGCTCAGATAATTTTGTCAAACCTTAGTCCAGATATTTCAGTGAAGGTTATTTTTTAGATGAGATTAGCATTTAATCTGTCAGCTTTGTGTAAAGCTGCTAACCCTCTAAAATGTAGTGGACTTTATCCAATCAGTTGACCTCTCCTAAAGAAGAGGGAGTTCTTCCAGCAGGTGGCCTTCAGCTTAAACGGCTACTCCTCCAGGTCTGCAGCCTACCCACCCTGCAGATTTTGGACTTGCCAACCTCCACAGTCATGTGAACCAATTCCTTGAAAGAAATCTCTCTCTTTGTGTATACAGAAGACCCTTCACACAGTCAAAAATCCACATGCAATTTATGTCCACGCTCAGTATCCAAGGTTCCGCATTCTTTGGTCCACCCAACGTTGGATCGCGTAGTACTGTGGTGTTTACTATTGAGAAAACTTCCACGTATAAGTGGGGACCCACAGTTCAAACCTGTGTTGTCTGAGGGTCAGCTATGTATATCCCATCATGTTGGCTGTGTTTCTCTGGGGAACCCTAACACCAAAGGTCTTTGGTAGACTGCAGATAAGAGGTGCCTGGAGACGGTGGAAAAACCTTACCCCGAATTGTGTTCCTTTGTTATTGAGCTCCTGCCGTGTGTCAGAGCTTGGTTAGGCCCCTGGGGATACGACAGGAGGAAAGAGGAAGATGAGGTCCCTGCTCAACTTTGCCACTGCTCTGCCCTTTGGAAACACTACTTAAACACTCTAGGTTTTGGGTTCTTCACTTAAAAATAGTCATGTGACTAACCTCATTCGGTCCTTGAGAACATTAAATGTTATAATGCATATAAAGTATTTAGTGGTGAACTGGGCTCAAAGTGAGCTCTTAATAATGACAGTGTTATTATTACTGTCTCCCACTCAAAGGGCATTATGTGGCTGCCATGACTGTTAATAGTACAAGTGGTAATAACAGCAGAAGAGATAATAACACCTTACACTGATTTGACTCACTTAACGTTTTAAAGAACTTTCATATATTATTTCATTATTATGCCACTGATAACCTGTGTAGATTATTATGCTTTTAACGTCAATGGAAACTAGGAAAGTGCTGTATGATTTTATCCTCAGTTAAGCTTAGGGATATAAGGGTCTGTATACACAAATCCAACATTCTACCTACTATGGATGAACTATTTGGCTGCTGTGATGAGTAATCAGTGTTGAAAAAATTATTATTGAACCAAAAGTCAATAAAATGTACACGGAAAATATTAAAAAGAAGCATACAATTTTTATAAGAATATTTTAAGGGACATAATATTTTTGAAAACTTAAAAATTAAACAATAAACACAAGTTTTCTGCATTTTAACACTCAGTTGTGCATATATTGTGTCATTAATGGAACTTTGCAAAATTACAGTGGAAACAATGCCAATTTTACTTCAGCATTTTCCAAAGAGTTTTGCACTGGAACCTACTGCATTATCTTTTAATTGTTTTCCCAAGGAGTAAATTGATTTTATTTAATACTTACTTTAATTGACAATACAAACATAGAATTAATAATAATAATGGCTATACTTACTGAGTACACAATATGTAGCAGGCAATAAGACCAAGGCTTTACAGGCATTACACATGGAAACACCACTACAGTCCTGTGAATAAGATATCCTCTTTCATTTCCCCAGTGAATACATTGAAATCTAAGGAAGTCAAGTGTATTTCCTAAGGTTCTGCCGTTCGTATGGCAGAGCTGGTATTTGAATTTTATTATTTGGATCCATGTTTGAAGATAGCAGAGCAGTCAATCGTTCTTAAATTGCATTGCATGAAAGGTACTAGGAGCATTGTTAAACTGCAGATGCCTAGAACAGCACTTCAGACCTACTGGGTCAGAAGTTCTGAGGGTGGGGTTCAGGACCTTAATTCTCGAACACACAACTCAGGTAGCAGTCCTGGGACAGAGGACTGGAGATCCACAATTTGACAAACACTGTACTCTTGTTAATGGAATTATTAAGATATTGTTAAATATGATTTTCTGTTGTAAAAGTTTTAATTTTAAATCATGGTCAGTGAAAGAGTTCAAATTTCTGTCCTCACTGTTGTGTTAAATATACGTTATTATTTTAGGAAAGAACACATTGGGTTCATGTCTTTTCTCAGCTTCAGCCAAGATTAATGCACGCCAAAGGACTAAGCTCTTCCTTCTAAATTCACCTTCTAAGGTTTTGTGAACAAGCAGGGCTAGACTGATCTACTCCAGAGGGACTTAACGAAACTTGGAAGAGTGCCGATGCCCTTGGGCTTTTTTTGTAAAAGTCAAACTCGCTTCTTTCTATATATCTTCCAGGACCATTTTTATGTCCTAGTATTTTAGGCCGCTTACATCTAAAATGTCATGAAGACTTCAAAATATATTTGTGTTGCATATGTATCTACTAGCAGATTTAATACATTATCATTAATGAGTAAAATAAAAAATCGTGGTGATGGGGTAGAGTGTGTGAGGGCTTTTAGGGTGGTATAGGAATAGCTAGCTATTATAACAGGGCTGGAAAGGGGGGTAACTCATTGATCTAACATTTTTTAAAATTCATTTTATTTAAGCAATTTACTTATTCTAATTCAATATTATTCCAGCTAACATACTTAATTTGATGGGTTCCTGCCCTAGGAATTACTTGATTAAACTCTCCTGGACTTTGCAAAATTTCAGTTGTGTTAATGTTAAATCTCCAGCTATTAATGTCATTGGTGCAAATAATTGTTTTATATTAAAACACAAAAGACTTTTACTTGCTTTTAAATCATACATGATAGTACTCTCTTGTTTTTGAAATAGTTTAAAATATATTTTTATCTCTAAAAGAAACTGGGGAAATTAGCAGGGAAAGCGATACTTTTTGTAAATAAAGAAAATGATTTTTAGAGGACTTACTTGACTTGCCCAAGATCATACAAACAAGAGGTAGGACCTAGAAGACATTCAGGTCTGTGGGTTCCTTGTTTAGTGGTGAATTACTCACTTGGTCTAACTGGTCTATGCTAACATCTATTTCCAGGAAGTTTAGCTATGTGTACTGATGTCTACCTACAAGCCTTATTTTAAAGGATTGTATTGGTATACTCAAGTTATTGGTATACTCAACATTGGTATACTCAAGTTATTTCCCCAAGGAGTTTTGTCTGAAATTCAATAATGTCCATCTCGCTGTCATGCCCTGCTGTCACTGCATTGTACCATCTAGAGGAAGTGTATCTTCAGGGCACCTTTGTATAGGGGATTTGCAAGGCGGGGAGGTGGGGAATAAAGCAGGAAGTTCTGTGTTATCAGAAGGGTAGGTTGGGGACTTCCCTGGCGGTCCAGTGGTTAAGACTCCACGCTTGCACTGCAGGGGGCGCGAGTTCGATCACTGGCCAGGGAAATAAGATCCCATGCCACGTGGCACGGCCAAAACAACAACAAAAAAGGGTAGATTCTAATGTCAGAGCAATTGCACGTGGGCAGCTCAAAGGCAGCATAAAATAAAGTTCTAAGGGGATGAGCTCAGAAAGGAAATAGAAGAATCCAAGGCACCCTAACTACTGGGCCTTGCTGACCAGGACTAGTTAGTCCTCTGTATCACCGACCACCCCAGCTTAGTTCATCCTCACAGGAGTATCCGGTCACGCCATAATCTGTAAATTGATTGCAATTAATTGATGAATTAATGGTTAACATTCATAGCATTCTCCAAGGTTAAATCCCGTGACGTGCATAGATTAACATTATATTTCAGTTATCTTTATACTAAAGCTTAAATGTCAACCTGAGGAAAAACCGGGAAAGCAAGCAAAACTCAAATGACAAAAGCAAAAAAGAAAACACCGTAAAAGATGACTGTTGGTTCATGAGTGAGGAGTACACTTTATTTTCTGAGAGAAGAAAACGAGGAGTAATAATTTCCTGAAGATAACCAGTCAGTGACTTTTTCAGTTAAAAAAAGCAATCAGGGCTTCCCTGGTGGCGCAGTGGTTGAGAGTCCGCCTGCCGATGCAGGGGACACAGGTTCGTGCCCCGGTCCGGGAGGATCCCACATGTCGCAGAGCGGCTGGGCCCGTGAGCCATGGCCGCTGAGCCTGCGCGTCCGGAGCCTGTGCTCCACAACGGGAGAGGCCACAACAGTGAGAGGCCCGCGTACCGCAAAAAAAAAAACAAAAACAAAAACAAAAAGCAATCAGTGGTGTTTTTCGAAGTAAATTCTCCTGAATAAGATTCTCTGACCAATTCTCTTTCAACCACGCTGCTTCTCACATCTTCGTTAGGCTGAATTATGTTTTCAATAAAGTCACCAAAGCTTTAAAATTCTAAAGCCATCTGTCACTACTCATGCTTATTTTTTTAAACATCAAAGCTATACTTGAAAACAATCAAGAGTAAGTCTGCATTCTTTGCCGGATTTGGAGACGTCAGAGAGATCTGAATCATCCACTTGTAATCTGTGTGGCTTTGGGCTAGTTACTGAACATCTTTGTGCCTCAGTTTCCCCATCTATGAGCAGAAGATCATAATCATAATGGCCACAGTAGCTTGTTGTGAGAAATCAATGGTAACAAAGGTAAAACACTCAGAAAAGACCTACCCAATAGTAGCCACCAGAAATGCTCTTTCGCATCAACAAACCTATTTCGAGAGATATGGGAGTTTCTGTGCCCAATTGGAGTTGCTGCTCCCACTGTTACTCAGAATGCAGATATTTGCAAGATTCTGAGTACTGCTGCAAATTCCAACACTCTTCTGATGTTTGACTGAACCGTGGAATCCATGCATAATGTAGCTATATTCCTTTAAATAATTTACCACCCACTGTATTGTCTCAAAAGAAATGTAAAAATGCGTGAAATGTTAGAAAGCCCCGTATACCTCGTCTATCTGGAAGCTTAGGCCTAGAGATTTAAGAAATGTTTACTCTCTTTTCTCTTATGAGCTTACGCCTCCAACTTAGTGAGCATTATGCTATTTTAAATTTTGTTTTCTTTAGGGAACGCAAGGGCAGAGTATCTTCTCATAACTACAGAGGAGAAGAACTGTATGTGTAGAATTACATGCTGACAATTAGAATATGATCTCCCTGGAGGGTAATCAGCCATTATATTGTTTTTTTGGGGGAAATAATTGGACATTTTTATCCCATGAAAGGATGCAGGCACAGAAAGAACTGTAGGGTTAACCTAAACAAAACAGAACAAAACAAAAACATGTAAGTGCTTGGAATAATAAAATCCACACACCTTATGATGATCTAAAAATCTCTACATGATTTAGCTCCTATCTTCCATTCTAAAGTCATTTCTAAATCACTTGTACTCAGTCCAGACCCATTGGCTCCCATTTTAGTTTGTGTTTGAACACGTCAATCTCATTCTTTGAACTTGCTCATCTCTCTGACTGGAAAGGTTTTCTCCTGGACCTTCACAGGTTTTTATTATCTTACTTACTCTATTCAGGTCTTCACTGAGATTCAAACTGAAACAGTACAGCTCTGAAGATGCATTTCTTTCAGTGTGAAATAAGTTACGTGAGTCAGCAGTGTTGTGTGGAATGCCGTGGTGGTGGATCCAGCTTTGCTGAGTCCACAGATCGTGGTGTCAGCAGAAACATCAGGCACGGTGTGGTGGGGAATCTACCTCCGGAATATGTGTCTATTCCGGTGATGAAAAGCGTGGCCCTCCCCATGGTGAAAGATGGCCAATGTATTTACCCGTCACCAGGAGTCAGGCTAGTCTGCCTGGGGAATGGTTTCATAGACGGGGCAGATAAGGCACCCAGCAGTAGCTAGATCAGTCTTGGTGGGGGGAAAGTCCATGAATGGCCTCCACCCGCGCCACCGTGGCCACAGTGTCCATGCAAGCACTGGATGACTGCGGAAAGAGGCTGACTTAACACCCCCAGAGGGCATTATTTTGTCCTCCTGATTTTTAAGAGTCTCTTCTCCAGGTGATGCCTCTTTGGTGAGAGCTCACGGATGACAGAAATATTTTCACACTCCGTTCCCATCCTGAAAGTTCCAGCCACATATTTCTTCCCCCAACTTCCCTGTCACCAATAGTCTCATCTTATTCCTTGAAAATCAAATCATTAGTAATGGCTTATGAACTAATAAAATCAGTGCTTCCGTCCACCTCCCACTTCAGTAGTAGTGGACAATCAAGCCTACTGCTCAGATTCTTCCCACTGGGAAGATCTTCCCTCGTCACTCTCCTCCAGGGTCCCCTGAACGGCTCGGCAGTGTCGTAACCTTCTATGTTCAAGTGGTGCTAGTATGTAAATCAGGCTCCAGTTTGTTTCTTATTAAGTTGGTGGTAAAGACACCACAGGTGGCTGCAGGCTTGGATTGAGAGACAGGAGGTGATGCAACAATGGTTGGTTGAAGGACTCTGGGTCACCTGTCCTTACAACGTACTTGTACCTTCCAACCTGTCTGAGCTCAGTGTCTTACAAACTTTTCTGTTTGATGGTAGAGTGTTTCTGTACACACCCAACCATATGAGTATGTGGGTCAGACAACAGCTGGTTTATTATGGGTACTCAGCTCACGTGGTCACCTGATAGCCCATGGTTAAGTATTCAGTTTCTACAAGGCCAAAAGCAGTTTCTCAAAAAGGAAAAGTTATCTGCAGAAGAGGGCGCAGACGCTCCGGAATCTGAGGGGTGTGTGCCGTGATTCTGGTACTGGCAATTACCAGAGGCTCTGCACAACCGCCCAATTGGCCGAAGACACTTGGAGTGACCTTGGCACTGCTGAAGGGCAGAGCAGCCCATAGTGCAGGCTGAACTTGCTGCAGAGCCTTCTCTTCCTCTGCGCCCCACTCAGAGAGAGCAACCTGTGGGTTACTCTGTGCCTGGGTTCAAGTAGCCCATCATATACGGCATATGTTGCCTCTGCACTCATGTCTTGATTTTTTTAAACAAAATTGGGAAGTGTATGTTTCCAGAAAAATACAATACTGCTGAAATGGTAACATTAAAAAAATCCAAAGTTTTATAATCTTTCAAATAACGCCCAAACACTTAACATAGATATAGCTGGATAAAAACAAAAACAAAACAAACAAAAGACAAACCCAAAGGTCTCTTGCAATGCTAAAATCATATAATTCCATAAATTATTTTTGGGTCTAAGATATTATTTGCAAAATAATTTATTATTAACAAAGCATGCCATTCTATGTATAGTCACATTAATGATTAGCAAATATATATATATATATATATATTTTTTTTTTTTTTTTTTTTTTTTTTCGGTACGCGGGCCTCCCACTGTTGTGGCCTCTCCCGTTGCGGAGCACAGGCTCCGGAAGCGCAAGCTCAGCGGCCATGGCTCACGGGCCCAGCCGCTCCGCAGCATGTGGGATCTTCCCGGACCAGCGCACAAACCCGTGTCCCCTGCATCGGCAGGCGGACTCCCAACCACTGCGCCACCAGGGAAGCCCAGCAAGTATATTTTAAATAGGATATTAGAGTTCATTAAGATCACATGTTTTTTTCATGGTTGGAATTTTTTCTGAATGGATAAGCACAAAATTTTATTTAAATCTCTTTTAAAACAGATAAATACGTAGAAAAAGTATATATATTAAATATATGTTATATTAAGCTAGGCGATTATTTTTCCCCATTTTAAAAGTCTATAGATTTTCCAGGATAAACCTTTAGGTGTTCAAAGTTATGTGCCAATAAATAATATTTTAAAGTTGTTTTTTTTTTGGAGACTGTCTAGATAAAGCAATGATTTATGATGTATGCACTAGGTACATGATAGAAATTTGTCGTATCAATAAAATAACTAATTACACATTTTATGGTAAAATAGTCATTTAGAATGAACTCATTCTTTACTAAAATATACATTTACAGCTGTGGAAAATGAGCATTTGAAATCTATAATGATTAACTGAATTTTCTTATCAAATTCATCACGAGAGTTGAACCAAATATGAGGCTTAACTTTCATGGCTTCAAAGCATAACTCAAAGCAATTTTTTAGAAATGGAAATAATAGAAGCAGTAAACAATGGGGGTTGTTTTGACAATTAACTGCTACTTGTAACTACATTTTAAGGTATACAAGAGGAAATTCACACTCTTAGGACCTCTGCAGACAGGCACCAAACAGGCTGAACTCACCTGTAATAATTTGCCCAATCCATGCACTATTTCCTCCACGGAAGATGTTCAATGCACATTAGTTGAATGAATGGATATCTTATTAGTGAACTGTGACCTGCCAATGGTTCTCATATTGCCTCTGCACATCTAGCGTTTCCTTCAATATTCTCTGCTATATCTCTTACCTACCTTTAGGCTGGTCCCACTCCTTAATAACAGAAATGTTTAACTCACTTCCCAGCCTACTGTATGCCTTCCCTGTATTGCGTTGTCACTCACAGGACTCATTTTTCTGCAGCTCTTCACTTTTATGTTGTTCAACTTTATCTTATCTCTCCAGTAATACACAGGCACTGTTAGCCAGACATATTTGATGATACATAAATTGCTTTGGTTGTTTGACTGATGTTTACAGACACAGAAAGGTATTTGATTTTCTAATGCTTACTCTAGGATGAGCTCGCATGAAGATTCAGTCTTACAAAGCAGATGATGAATCACATGCCAGAAGGGGCTGTATTTTGATTTTAGAAAAGTCACCATAGAAAATAATTTGTCAAATGCTTATTTAAAGATTATTTCTTTTAAAAACCAAATTAATCTAGGCTATCCAGAATCTTATAATCTAAGAGGAAGCACGCAACATGGGTATGTGGACAATGCAAGGTCAGACAAATACATAAAAGGCATGATATTTGCCGGTTTTAACTTTTCGGCTCATTAAAAAAATCATTTAATTATAAACTCCCATGGAAATTTATCAGAGGTGTACCTTAAATAGATACGATATTTTAAAACTATTTAGCCCATACAGGGAGACCTCACTGTGCGTGGTTCAATGTCAACTGAAACTTCTGTGTAGTGGCTGAGGGGACCGTGTTGCTGGGCTCGTACCCGGGCTCCATCCCTGACGCCATGGTGCTCTGAGGATGAACATTTGTGGAAGTACAGAGGTGGGTGAGTTTGGAAGTTGGCTGACTTCCAGTCAGCGAGTTATCCAATCAACACAGTCGCTCAGTGTGTCCTCTGCAGTGGCTGCTCTCCTGGGCATTGATATGAAAAAAAAAATTCCACACAGTTTTACCTACTTCTTTGCTAATTGATAGCAACAACTTAGCGTTCTGGAAATTGACCAAAGGTGAAGAACAGTCTGAGAATCTCTCATGCTGGAAAAACCTCTGAATTTAAGGAGAATTCCAAATTATGTCTGTAGACACTCCACAGCTGGAGGTAAAGCATAACGTGTCACTCAAGTGTTGGGTGCATATTGTGACTGTTAAAGGATGAACACCATGAAATCCACATTTAATGTTACCTTTGATTCCCTGAAACTTGCTGGACAAGTTGAAGGAACGTCCTTGGCCCAAGAGACTATAAAGGTCTTGTACCAACCTGGTAAAGACAGGGCAGAGGCCCAAGGCACAAAAGAGTCTGAACAAAAAGCCAGGAGCTCAAATTAACCAAACTATCATTTCAAACAGAAAGTGTGGCATCAAATTAAACTGGCACATCACAGTCAAGTGTCTGCTTTTAATTTAAGGCCTGGAGGCATCAGCTAATTTAGGGTGGGTGTTAACCAATGTGATAAAATCTGATTACAAATGGCATATACACCAATGACACATGGCTCTGCCCGCAAGGGCCTCACAGTGGGTAAAAGAAATACATTCAATGTTCACAATACAATAAGATTACGGCAACATTCCTAAAAGGCTACGCAACGCAGAAGTGAACGGCCTCGTGAGATGTGCTTGGGCTTCTACTTGGGTTCAAGCATACGTCTGTAACTTATTAGCACGGAGGGATTAGAACTGCTTGTAGAAGTAACACAGGACAATACATAGATTACTACTTCAGGAAGTAGTCATTTCCAGTTGCAGAAGGGATGACTGGACAGCCTACTGTTTGCCAGGTATTGTGTGCACAGAGCTTTCAGGTACATGTCCTTACTGCACTAATCTGCTATCTGGTTATCATTAAACACACTTGTTATAGTCACACATGAAAGGAACAAGAAGTCAGATAATTTTCCCAAGGTCAGTTGGCAGGAAGAAAAAGGATTTGAACCCGCGTCTGAGTGACCCGAGTGTTGACTTCCTTGTCGTCGAACCACATTCTTGGCAACCACCAAAGCTATTCAGTATAGCCCAAGTACCATACACTACTAAGTCCATCTATAAGATGTTTGTTTAGATGTATCAGTTAGGGTCCAATTAGGACACTGAAGCCACACCAGTTGTTTTAACAGAATTTGGGAAGAATTTAACATACATATAATCATTAGCTAGTTTTTGAAATCTGAGAAGGCAAAAAAGCAACTCAGATACCACGGGGCAGTGTCAGAAGCAGCTACTTCTTAAAAGGTTGAACGAATAAAGGGCAGGAAGTGAGAGTATTAGAATTTAGACATTTGAAATGTGGGCCTTTGAGTTGGGATGCAGATGTCTGAGGAGAGCCCCGTCTCATCAGGACCCTCACTCAGGAGCTCAGAGAAGGGGTCCGTGTATCTGTCAAAGGAGTAATGTGGTTTGCAGAAGCGAGCTCTTGCCTACCAAAGCAAAATATGCCAGGGTGAATTTGCAGCTGGGAGACAGTAGTTTAAGAACCATCATGCTCATTGAGGCTGCATTTACAGAAACCCAGATGCCCTTTTTGATTCTTTTAGAAATTCTTCCCATAGGTACAACTAGTTGTAAGTTACCACTATTACTGAAATTAACTAGCATCAGGAGCTGCTATTAAGTATTTTGTTCCCCAAATGCCATAATTTACCAAAAAGAATTCAGAATGTAGTTGATATACGATTTATGTTAAATTTTTATTTATAAAATGATAGTTAATTTTAATTTGCATTTTGAAATTAGTGCAGGAGTGTTGGTATTTTTATCATAGACCCATGAATAAATATAGTTCCTCTGCTGCAAACTTACATTAAATATTTACTTAAGCATAATTATACCACAAAAGCTTATTCAAATGCCAGGCTCCGTTCAGAGATTTTCACAGTTGTCTTGAATCTAGACAGGAGGGTTAATCACAGTGTAATTACTCTGACCTTAAGCCATATATATATATATATTTTTTGGTTTTGTTTTTGTTTTAAGATTTTTATTGAAGTATAGTTGATTTACAACGTTGTGTTAGTTTCAGGTGTACAGCAAGCAAAGTGATTCAGTTATACATATATTGTCTTTTTATATATCATGCCATTTATAATGGTTTTTGGCAGACTAGCCTTTCAAATGTATAGGAGCCTATTCAGTGAAAGGAGTGATTATAACTGTCATCAAGAACACATAGAGATCAGTAAGAAATGGCTACTGGACTCCACCTACATGCATAATGAGCTTCTGGAGATACAAGGAACTACAAAGAAGCTCTCAGCTCATGCTAAACTGGAATTTCTGTAGAAGATAAGCCAACCACACAGGAAAACTACATTACTCACAACATCTCATCAGAACCAAATACATGCTACAATCTATAAGTACAATAAAAATTGAAAGAGAGAAAGAAATTCCCTGTGAGAATCAGGGAAGCTTTTGAGAATGAAGTGGAAGTTGAGCTCGACCTTGAAGAATCCTTGCTTTCTGCTCTCATGTACCACCTGTGCCAAACACTTTATCAGCACCTAATAGCCTCCCCACTCCTTGCCATGTTAGCTGTCTCTCCATCAGTCTCTGAGTTCCTCCAGGTCAGGAGCTTTGCCTTGGTTATCCGTGAATATCTAGTTTGCTTTGATAAGCATTATCCAAACAGTGTGTTATAAGGATCTGGATTAAACATTAGTGTTCGAAGGACAGCAGCGCCCATTCTTCCTCAGAGTCTCACCAGGAAGAGAGGCGAGGGAATGCAGAGGACCCTGTACTAAATACTACCTGCAATGGCCAAACCATCCACCTGCACCCAAGACAGAAGGAATGTGCACCAGGCAAAGAGAACAGCCATTTATAGGATTCAATTCAATGAGTTCTGACCGTTGTTTTACCCAGCAGACCACCGCTGCGAGCAACATGCTGAATAGTTTCATCAGCCCCAAAAGATTCCTCACGCTCCTTTGTAGTCTACCCTCCAGACACAGGCGACCGCTGCTTCATTTTTATTACAGATTAGTTTGTGTTTCATATAACTAGAATCATCTGGAATGCATGGTGCACGTACATATATACATTATAGGTACACCAGCTGGTGACTGGTTTCTTTCACACAGCATAATGATTTTGAGTTTCATCCATCTTGCTTCACATATCATTAGTTGGTTCCTCTTTATGGCTGAGTATTACTCAATTATAGGGATTGTTTGTTCAAGTGTTGATGGACGCCTGTGTTGTTTCCAGTTTGGGGCTATTATGAACAAAACTGCTCTCATCTTTTTACTGCAATCTTTGTGTGGACATATGTTTTTCATTTCTTCTGAGTAGATACAACTCCTCTTTTTTATGGCACTATTATTTGGGCCGCTTGGTTATAGCAGCTCAATCGATATACAATTTAGCTATGTACCATAAAAGCTAAATCTGATCAGCATTGTATGAATGTATTAGAATTAGATTTTTCCCCTTCTGCTATTTAAATAATTCTATCAGCCATGTTTATTTTTAAGTATTTAATATCATTTTCAGATGACCACAGAAACTAATTAGAAAAGCAACTAGTCTGTAAAATCAGAATGTCTTATAAATTGACAACCTATTTTAAATGCAGTTTTGAATAAAGAACATCTAAGTGGGCAGCTAGGGCAACGGTAGTGGAATCGCACAGTCGTCCATGTTGTGAGTAATGTCAGACCTCATCTGAAACAATTCCATAAGCAAATGTGTTCTGTCTCAAGTCAGGCACTGCTCAGGGCATAGTACAACCATAACAATCTACTCCAGACAACTCCAGAGGTAGGTGTTTTTATTACAGGTGAGGATTATGAGGTATTAAAATTTTAAGTAACTTTTGCCCGAGATCACAAAGCAGACCCTGGGAGACACAAAAGGGGACTCGGCTGAGGTCACCTTCCCCAGAGGCCACACACAAACCTTCAGAGACTTTACCAAACTTTGCTGATTGAAGGAGGGAGCCGTGCCCGGTGCCTGACAGGTTGACGAGAGATTCAATAAATATAACATTTTATACTTTAACTGAAAAGTTTTCTAATATAAGGACATTTCATTGACATCAAGTAGTTGAAGGTTCTTTTCATTGCATTTAATTTTTCAAAATACACTGCCCATCATATTTTCCTGTTATGGTAGACTCATGAGTTGACCGATCTCTACTGGAAGCAAGTGGACTTCCTGTTGGGTGGAATCTCTCCATCCTTGAAGACTCACCTCCTAGAAAAGAGCCCCATCAGCTTGTTTAGTCAACACCAACACCAGTTAGTGGTACAGGACAGCCTTAGTCCTGACAGTCGAATTCAACTAGCACAATTGGAATCCTTTATCCTTAGCCTTTTGTCTTTACTTTTGCTTTTAAAAAAAGGTAAGAAAGAGGAGAAATCAGAATTTAGCATAGAAGGCACCTTACGTGGAGGAATCACTGTTCCAAGAAGCTTCTATTTGGGGACCAAAGTCAGCTCTGGCCAAGTATAAAATATGCAATAGCAGAACAGGCCAAAATGACCACAACTCACTGGAAATTGCTCAATAGGCATAATTGACATATGGATCAAGTGACCCATCTCCTCAGCTCACATAAGTCTCTTCATGCATCTGGAGTTGATGTTATCTGGTCTTGACTGAGATTTCCAATAGATTAAATCTCTGCATAATTCATACCCACATGTCAAGTTCCACATAAACTTTCACCCATTCATTCTGTTCTTCGCCGCTACAAAAGAAAAAGAGGAAGCCTCAGAGACATCGTCATATGCATCTGTCCATCTGAATTAGATGAAATGCAGAGAGCTGACACTTTTGTTTATAGATGGGATTTAGGCAATGGTGAATTAGTAAGGACAAATAACCCATCAATCTTCATACAGTTAAATGATTTGATAGTCACTTTAACTCCCTTTTATTCACATGTTTCAAGCCCAGGCAAGATATTTAACTTGTGTTATAACTCGGAATGGGAAAGGGAGTAGGAAGCAGGGAAGAGACCTACCTATACTTGAGAAGATACCAAGGCCACTCATCATGTCTCAGCCCCACATAAACTGCATGGAAACCTAAAAGTCTCCACTCACTGACTGTGGATATGCCCTGGTGTGTGCTCCTGAAATAGGTTATGAGAAGAACAGATCTAAATACTTTCTTCTCTAACATAGAGATGGAGAAGCTATTTTTATACAATCAGTTTAACTAAAATAATAAAGATGAAAACTTTCTAAGGATAATACTGTTGAGGAGAGGGGAATTTCCCCCTCTACACCTCTTGAGTTTTTGCGGCTGGACTCATAATGAAATTGACACATGAGAGATGAAGGGGAGAAGAAAGAACACATTTTAATTTGTGCGCACAGGAGTCTCATAGAAATGGGACCTAAGAAGTGGTCAAAGCAGGCAGCTTTTATAATTTAGATAAAGAAACAATGCATTTGTGAGGATGTGACAAGACAAAGAAACTTAGGTTTGGGGTGCTCAGTTTGTGAAGAATCTAAACAGAGTTTGGGCTTGAGGTAGTAAAAGAAGTAACAAGGTTTGCTTATACTACAGGCTTCTTCGCCTGAATTCCTTATTTCTGGTGATCTGGGTATCCTTCTACTCCCAGATGCATGGAGGGCACCTTTCACATGAGAGATTTATTTCTTGCTTTCAGGGAGACAGTATGGAGGGTCAGAGTGTCCCTCTTGCATTGGCCATTTCTTGATGGCCAATATGCGGGCTTCCCTGGTGGCGCAGTGGTTGGGAGTCCGCCTGCCGATGCAGGGGACGTGGGTTCGTGCCCCGGTCTGGGAAGATCCCACGTGCCGCGAAGCGGCTGGGCCCGTGAGCCATGGCCGCTGAGCCTGCGCGTCCAGAGCCTGTGCTCCACAACGGGAGAGGCCACAACAGTGAGAGGCCCGCGTACCGCAAAAAAAAAAAAAAAAAAAAGGTCATTGTGGCACATTTTCGGGGGCCCTTCCTGAGCCCCAACAAAATAGTGCTGTAAACGTAAGAAATTTATTATAAATGCATCATAGATTGCAAATGTTGTGCAGAATCAAGTAAGAATAAAAACATGACGTTTTCTTCCCTATTTCCTGTCCTCATTACCATTCTGAATTATACAAGTTAAACATCAGGCTTGATCTTAAAGAGTGTGAATAAAAGGGAGTTTAAAATCATTTCAAAATATAGCGATTGAGGCGTTATTTGTTCTTGAGTTAATAATTCACCAGTGCTGAAACTCCACCTATAAACTGAAATGTCAGCTTTCTTTACATTTCAATTACATTGTTCCTCAATTTTGCAAATTATAATTTCTTGTATGACTTCATAATCGTTTTTTCTCTATTAATAAATACATAGAACTCTTCAAAGAATAATTAATATGTCAGTAAAATAGCACGTATAGCATTGTATCAAAATATTTATACTAAAATACTAAATTATAAAACTGGTTATTCATTTTAAGGTTTTCTATACAGAGAGAGACAAAGATATAATACAGTTACCGAGCCAAAATCTAACTTTGGATCTAAATTAGACACTGTTAGAAATATATAGCTGAAGTTTTAAAACAACTATTTATTCAATACGTATTGAGGAGCTGTTATGTATAATGTTCTCATACTCTGTCTTAATCTAATACAGAGAAAACAGAGTTTAGGCTGGAAAGAAAATTCAAAAGGTGATATTTAGAAGTCATGAGAGCTGAGAAAAATTTCACAGCAAGGAAACCATATGTGACAATGTAGGACTTGAATTGCATCTTAAAGAAAACTAAAATTTGGATAGAAGAGGAAGAGAAAGCAAACTCCAGGACAGTGCAGTAGTTTGAGAAACATATGGATGTGAAAGAGAGCATAGCTGTCTGGCACATCTGGAAAACCTGTTTGGCTAGAAAATAGATTTCACTTAGGAGAGTAGAAAAGAAGGAACCTGGAAAGTTATGCCATATACTGTTACATTTAATTATAGGGGGTTCTGGAACGTACCAAACAGCTTATTCTCTGAAGAGTTTTAAGGTCATTCTGGAGGCTAAAATGAAAGCACTTTGTCTCTCAACCCCTCAGCCTTTACTCTTCCCGTATTTCTTCATAAGTAACAGTAGGGTTGGTGCAAAGAACAGCAACAGAAGCATGGCTGGGCTGAGCTGTGGGCAAGCTATCTCTCATGTCAGAGTATCAATGTCAGAAGAAGAGATATTTTGATGGGACTTTCGTCTAAATGACATTTTTTCCTGGGCTAACTTCTCTATTTGTCAGCCGCATCATTGCCTCTATTTCTGTGCTCACTGTTGGAACTGGTATTGTGACAGTCACCCCAGTAGACTGGGTAATTGTCCTTTTCCTTGTCTGTGTCTCTTCCTGGATGTCTACTGAATACGAAATCACAAAGTGTAAGTGATCTGAAAAAGAAGAAAGGGGAATTTTTGCTCAACATTTGGAAAGAAGAAAAGGGACATGAAGAGCAGGTGTAGGAAAGACCATGCTGACCAAATATTTCATTTGCTCCCATACATTTCCCCATCCTTCCTTGAAGTTGAGCTTCAGCCACGGGACCAATTTGAGGAATGGACTGTGCTCGGTGATGCTGTCATTTTGGAGCTGCGAGATTAAAAATCCAGTGTGCTTGCACCGTTTCTCTTTTCTCGCTAGACAGTGCTTGTAAGAGGTCTCAGGGCGAGGTGATGATGAAACTTAAGATGAAAATAACCCAAATATCTGTGAAGATTGCTGGACTCACATGGGGGTGTTGTGAGGGTGAGAAATAAGCACTGTTGTGTTTAACCGATGAGATTTTGTGATTTAAGTGTTACAGCAGCTGGCGTAAATGATTCTGAAAGAAATACACATGTTCCTAACTAGCTTAAGGCTTGTCGCTCATGCTTCCTTAAGAACATTTAGCCCTATTTAGGGTCAAAAGAATGGTTTGCTAAAATTTAATATTGCTGGAGAAATTAATATTGAGTTTTTAAGTACCATCTCAACTTCAACTGCATGAAGAGAATAGTTATAATCAAAGTTATTCTGAATTTAAAGGTCAAGGTAATAAAAAAACACCTCATCTGAGGAGACATTTATAGGAAGATCATGCAGCCGATATCATACGGATAATTTGAGAGTTTGAACTTCTAATACTCCAGAGTGATATGTCACATAAGTAAATAACAAATAAATCAGTACTTCAGAAATTCCTCTATGCAGAAATTGTGGTTGATTTGGTCGAAGAGTGTTCAAAATATTTTTATTGATATAAATTTAGCCATTATCTATACTATCTGTCACTACTTTTTTTCCCCAAAGTCCTTGAATAGAAGAACTATCACATTTGACTTGGACCCTTTAAATAGTTCTTGCAAATATATACAGAGAAGGAATTATTTCTTAAAACTGAAGAATATTACTAATGCAGCTGAATTACTTTTGTGTAAAAGACTTGCTTTTGAGAAAAACTCAGTGATTAGTGCTGTGTGAAGGCAAGTTTTAATGTCATTTTGCTAATCACCAAAAAAATCCAAAACCTGTTTTCTGAGGTATATTAAGAAAATCTTTAAAATGCTATAAGGAAATTACTATTGTTTCTTCACCATTATGTTCATTGATGTATCTATAATTGCTAAATATGAGTATCCCATGTGAACTGATCTTAAATCACAAGTAAAACAAGCCTACAAAATCAAAGGGACTGTGCAGAAAATGTTAACACAGCCGGCCTGAGACGGGATCTTTAGAAAGTCCTGCTTATAAGGTTGTCCCTTGGGTGATGTCTGGGAACTTGGATTGCAGGACAGTTCCCACCATTCCTTGATAAGAAGAACTCACTGTGCCTAAACTTTTTGTGCAAATAATATAGTTTAGGCTGAAGCTGCTTTCCTTCTGAGAGTCTGGGAGTTTGGTACCTGCTAGACAGAGGGTGCTTATGTGACCAGCCCCCAGTAAAAACAGTGGGTGCTGAGTCTCTAATGAGTTTCCTTGTAGACTTTTACATGTGTCATCCCATCCTGTTGCTGAGGGATTGAGGGCATCCCGTGTAGTCTCTCCACCAGGCAAAAACTCTTGCTGCCTTGCACCTGGATTCCCCTGATTTTGCCGATGTGCCCTTTTCTCCTTGGCTGACTTTACTTTGTGTCCTTTCACTGTAGTAAATCATAACTGTGAGTATGACTATATGCTGAGTCCAAGGAATCATCAAAGGTGGAGGTGGTCTGGGACACCCCTGACACAGTAACAAAAATGACTAAAATTATGCATTTGTCCGCAGATACTTTTCTGTGTGAGCCTGTTTTCACATGTAGCACATGCAGGCCAGTTCTTATACACTTGCTTAGCTGGAAATAGATGAAAACTCTGTGAACAGAAAATCAAATTTCTACAGAAAAATGAAACATAATTAATTTGATTTCTCACAAAATAGGATGTGTACAAAACAATGAATAAAAATCATGGTCGGGGCCCAGCTTAGAATCTGTTTCTAAAATAAGCATAAATGTCTTATTTCATATATCAGTTTGTTGTTTTATAATTCTACAAGCAGTTGCTCTACTGAAAAAATATTTTTCTAAATAACATAAGCCCGTGGGCTGATTTATGATTCACTTTCAAAGTATCCTCAAGTGTGCATGCAATTTCTAGGCTTTTATTTTGCCCATTTCACCTCTTATATTACATGTTCCGCGATCAACTTATTACCTATACTAAAAACTCCTTTAAATAAAAAGAACTACTACTTTGACAAGTGCTATGCCACATTTTTAGGCCTTATTTAGCTATAACCTACGAATCTGAACTTTGACTATTGGCTAATTGAGAGAGGAAATATCACATGGTAAAATAATTAACAAGAAAGGCGTTACTTATAATTGTCTCTATAACCACATTTTCAGGACAAAGCTACCAAGTCCTAATATGATTGCTCCAAACCTACTCCACATTATAATGTCTTTATACATGTTTAGTTGTTACTAATCGTATGTTATCTACTGTGTATTTGCATTTCAGCTGGCAAGTTCCTTAAATGAAGAACTTTGATATATTCATTTTTTTATCATCCAGAATTAAATTAATAATACTCAATATTTTAGATCATTATTCTAGTAGTAGCTTTTCTTATCACATGTTCCATAAGACCTGTTGACTGTAACAAATTAGATAGAAGGGCACTCATGTAGAGCAGCCCATTTTGAGAACAGGAGCCCAGCCTTGCAGAGTCCAACAGTCTCTTATAAGAGTAACGTAGATGGACAAGGAATGGTTGGTAGAAGGAAACTTTATAGTTTTAGTTATTAGCCTCAATCTTCAAGACCACTGCAAACTTCTTTTCTCTTTTTTATTTATTTATTTATTTTTGACTGCGTTGGGTCTTCGTTGCTGCGCGCAGGTTTTCTCTAGTTGCGGCGAGCGGGGGCTACTTTTCCATGCAGTGCGTGGGCTTCTCATTGCGGTGGCTTCTCTTGTTGCGGAGCACGGGCTCTAGGCACGTGGGTTTCAGTAGTTGTGGCACGCAGGCTCAGTAGTTGTGGCTCACAAGCTCTAGAGCGCAGGCTCAGTAGTTGTGGCACATGGGCTTAGTTGCTCCGTGGCATGTGGGATCTTCCCAGACCAGGGATCGAACCTGTGTCCCTTTCGTTGGCAGGTGGATTCTTAACCACTGCGCCACCAGGCAAGTCTCCCTGCAAATTTCTTGTATCCTCAATTTGTTTCTCAGGTACCTTGCTTTCTGCATTTCCAGGTTGACTTATTAGTGTTCAATCAAATCAGCAACTCTGGGTTGTTTCTTGAATTTAGCAAAGACTATTCTACTCTATCTTGGTACAGCCCTTACCCAAGCAGAACAAAGGTTCTGGGTTCAGCTCTAGGACTTTGGGAATCTCACTGAGACCCCAGACTGGGTGCAGTTTGGTTTCTCAGGACTTACCCACACCTCAGCCAGCCTTAGGGGCTGAAGCTGGTAGACCAGGAGTTCTGAGCAATAGATGCCCTTGAAATATTAGTTAATACTGATGCTCACCTCCACTGCCAGGCTGATTCAGAATTCTGATGGAATTCTGAGGCCTAGGTATAAGCATCTATAAAATTTCTCCAGGTTCTGGAGACATATAGCCAAGCCTGAGGAGCATTGATTAAAAAGGGTGATCACAAACCTTGCTTTATCAGATTCCTCTGTGAATTGTTCCAAAATTGTGTGCATGGTAAAGTAGCTTGGACAGGAAATGACAGGGACTGGGAAATGAATTATCTGTGCAGGAGTGAGGGGCACAGGCATGGGGGCAGACGTGAGGACGGTAGATCTGAATTTGGCTTCACTGCATAGGAGACACTTGGACCTCTAGCTCTCACGTCTACCCGTAAAATAAGAGTAATACCACCCCTTCTTCAGGTTTTTGTGAGAATTAAGACATCAGTAAGGGTGAATATTATCATGTAAAATGATCAGTAATTAAACTGAAAGCCATTTAGGAATGAGTGTGGATGCATCATAATATTGTAACTCAGCCTTCGGGTTCAGACCTCTTGAGTTGGTGTTCTGAGACTGTCGCAGAGCTGTGTGATTTTAAGCAAGTGCTTTAGCTTCTCTAAATTTCATTATTTCTTTCTACAAATGGTGATTTTAGGTGTTTTGTAAACAACAACAGAGATATGCGTGCTAAATACCTCCTAACACAGAACATCCGCGTGCTGTTGGCTAGTGAGTGGAAGCTGTTACTGTTATTCAAGTGTCTCATAACCACTGCATGTTAACAGTGATCCTGACAGTGTCGCTTGAAGTGCAATCATTATGTGACACTTAAAGCCGAAAACACCAAAATCCTAGACTACTTTTCTGATCTTCCAGAGAAATAAAAACCTGAGTATTAAAGTGACTATTTTCGTGCTTTGTTCATTATGTGAGATTTAGTTCTCATGAGATTAGAAAGAGTAATATTATTTATCTGTCTTGATACAGTGTTGTAAATTTCATAGAACTTCAGTGCGATGCTGAATGCTTGTAGCAGTGAGTGCATTTAGTATGAGAAAGAAATTTTAGCTACTTCAGAGTTCAGAGAAATATATTCTGTCGGAGGAACAAGTATAGAGTTAAAGATTAATATATCTGTTGATATTATATTTGATTTCCTACTGTGTAAACTTTTTATTTTACCTAAATCCATAAATTTCAGGTAATTTTGTACAAATTATTTTTAAAAATCTGTTGTCAGAAAATGGAAGTGAATAATAAAATGTTTGCTTAGCAATTGTGTTTCAACAAATACAAACAGTAACCAATACTTATGTAAATGACATATGAATGAATTACATTCACGAATATCAGTTTGTGGAAGAAAATGTTACTTATGCTCTTTGGATATGATGTCCCCACACATTTTCTAAGAAGTATCGTATTTCTGAAAATGTAATGTTGTATCATATTCTTTTCTTTTTTCCTATCTTGGCCCATCTCACAAAGCCTCAAAATACACAATTTTTCTTTCAAAGTAAAAACTATATGTTTACCTATTTATCCTGAAATTTTTATGAACAATTCTTATTTTTCCATAAATTTAGAAAGCAATTATTACCATATAATAACACATCCTATCCATTAAGAATAAAATTACCAAGTAGAATTTCTTCATTTAGTGAAATGAATATTGTACTATCTTCACTTTTGATTAATAATTTATTAGTAATGATTATCAACACGCTTAAATTCGGTAGAGCCTAGTCAAAGGGAGAGAAAAAATGTTTAGTATTCCCAAGAACTGGAATTAAATCTTGCTTCTATCAAAAAGAAATATCAACACCCTTTAAAATCAGATAGTGGGCTTCCCTGGTGGCGCAGTGGTTGAGAGTCCACCTGCTGGTGCAGGGGACACGGGTTCGTGCCCCGGGTCCGGGAGGATCCCACGTGCCACGGAGTGCCTGGGCCCATGAGCCATGGCCGCTGAGCCTGTGCGTCCGGAGCCTGTGCTCCGCAACGGGAGAGGCCACAGCAGTGAGAGGCCCGCGTACCGAAAAATAAAAAAATAAATAAAATAAAATAAAATAAAATCAGATAGTATTTGTGAGCATCTGTCTACATACTTGTAAAATTAGGGACTTGACCTCATTGTTCCATGAAGTGCTTTCCTGTAAATAACACATTGTGTAACACATTGGAAACACTGAATAAATATTAGCCATTTATTGTAAAAAAGACAATAATTTAAGTATCCTCTTCTTCATATTCACTTCAAGTAATTAGTAATACTTAAGTAATCACTTACATGTACCAAGCAATCTTACATATATAAATGACTTTTCTTTTAATAAGGAAAATAATTTATAATTAAAGCAATCACCCAAAAGAAATATGCTTAGTAAACTCAGGTTTTCTAAATTCTTAACTTGTCCTTATGTGCCTACAATTTCAATAAAGAATATAATCATTCTCATTTATTTGATTTCATGAAAACAAGTTATTTTTATTTTCTCATATTTCTTTACATAACATCTAATTTACATTGTATAATGGTCTATAAAAGATTGCCAGACTAACATACATTATATGATTCGGGATAAATTGTTCTGGAAATGATTATAAATTTCTGTTTTCCTAACACTAATTGAATACAATATTTAAAGTCTTTGGCATCCTTCTGCGTTAATCAGTATTCAGCAGTTGAGAGCCAATGATTTCCCTGGGAATACTGATCAAAATCCTACTCAAGGCTTCTAAAATTTGCTAGTCAGATGGGGACTTAATACAACACTGGATTTGTTTCTATATTATTACTTGCTTATACATTCCAATGCAAAAGTCAGATTATTATACAAAGTAAACTAGAAAAGACTGAGAATAGTGGCTAATTGACCCATTTTAGATTGCTTTATAAAATAAATATTCAAAAAGTTTACATCTGGCTCTAGAAGACCAGCCTTCACACCAATAACAACTAGAAGAGCTGTAAAAGTGATTTTAATAATCTGTTGAAATGCATCAGAGCAACCAAAGCAGCACTGACATTAAGGCCCATTGTTTTAGAGGAAAGAGAGGCCCAGGGACGGGAGTCCTGTCTTTGGTCTTTGGCAATACTTTTGCCATTGATGCATTTGCCCATTTTAAGGAGCAGCTGACACTGAGTAGAGCTTTCAGTGGTTTCAAGGAGCTGTAGTGGGAGTGAAAAATGATTGAATTCAGGATTCTCCAGGAGCATGTACCTAGGTAAGCACACCAGGATTTTACATTGGACCCAATAATGCCCACAATGTAGGAATAAAAGCAAACCTGGTAAGCCAGTTATAAAAAAACCCTCAAAGCCGGGTTCCAGTACCTCAGTCCTTACTTGGTTCAAAATTATCTGACCTCATCTTAACTCCATTGCTGGAAGTATAATTCCTCTCTTGGGGAAAATAAAGTCATCTAGATTCTTAAATTATCTTTATAATTTTTCAGACACGGCTCATTATTCAATCAGAAATAATAATGCATAAGAAAGAAAAGAAATGATGAAAATCAAGAGATAAAAATAAGTGTAGAAATAGACACGTGGGACATGACAGTATTGCAATTCACCAATAAGAACTTTAAAATAACCATGAGTAATATAGAATATTAAGGGAAAATAAAACACTACAAGAAGTAATCAAGAGAAATTGTGAAAAAATATAAAAACTGAAACAAGACAATAAATGGTTTTAACACTAGTTTATACACACATGGGTAGAGGAACGGTAAGCTAGAAATAGGCTAGAAGAAAATATACACATAAAGGCACAGAGAAAAAAACACGAAATATACAGACACACATGGAAGATACAAACAGAATATAAAGAAAAGGTCTTGAAACAACTGTGATTGGAATCTGAGAAAAGAGGAGGGAGGAAAAAAATGGGATACAAGCATATTTGAAGATGCATTGGACGAAGTCCCTCTCACCCCCAAATATGAAAAAAAAAACAACAAAAATACTTGCAGTGCTCTATAACCCCAAACAGGGTAAATATATAGAACGCCACACAAGCATATCACAGCAAAACTTAAAATTTAAGATAAAAAAATCTTAAAAGTATCCAGAGAAACATGGACTTCTCAACAAGTAAAGATAGAAGGTTTAAGAAAATGAATAATTACCTTCAAAGTAAAAAAACAAACATAATACTGATCCAGAATTCTATACATAGCAAAAATGTCCTCAAAAAAGAAAGGCAAATGAGTACATTTTCAGATAAATGAAAATTTATTAGATTAGTGAACAGCAGGTCTGCATGAAAGGAAATAATTAGAGGATTCTTCAGACAGAAGGAAAATGATCCCAGATGGAGACATGGATATGCCGCAAGGAATAGAGAGCCCACTGCAAGTAAATATGTGAATACCTCTAAATGGCTATTGATTGAATAAAACATTAATGACGAAGTCTTGGGTATATGAATGTATAGAACAGTAAAATAATTGACAACAATTGCATGAAAAAATAGGAGTTGGTTAGAGAATAAACCAAGAGTTAAATTGTTTTAAGGTCCTTGCAATGACTAAGTGTTAAAAGTCTACTATTTGGATTTTAATGTTAATGATGGATTTTATAATTTCCATATCAAACCCTAAAAATTAGTAAAATAATATATAATAGAGGAAGAAAATGAAATACAATAAAATTTGGTTATTTGAAAAATAGGAGAAAAGAAATAAAGGAGTATAAAGAGTTGGAATAAAAAAGTGCACATATATGCACATATACCTGTAACGACATTAGATAAATGAGTAAAATTATCCAATTAAAACTCTAACCTCATCAAATTAGATTTTACAATAAATCTACTATAAGCTTCTTATAAGACATATCCTTTAAATATAAAGCTACAGATAGAGGGTGAAAATAAAAATATTGCAAAAGATATATGTTGCAAGTATGAAACAAAAGAAAGCTGGGAACAATATACAAAAAACCCCACCAGACTCAGTGTTCTTTAAGAAAAGATTACTGAGATAGAAACATTTCATAATATGAAAAAATCAATACATTGGGAATATATAAAAAGTCTAAATATGTTTGCGCCTAATAAAATAGCCTCAAAATATCCAAGGTTAAAAGAAAAACAGAATTAAAAAGAGCACCTGACATGTAAACTCACAGTGGAATATAGTAACATGCTGTTTACATGATTTAGTCGTCACCGATTAAAAGTGACGACTAAAGACAGGAACGATTTACTCCACGCCTGTCGCAGCGTCCTTATGAGTTTACAATTACACTCTCATGGGTTTGTTGAATTTTAAATCTGTAATTAACATGTGAAATACCTGAGGACCAAAAAGAGCAGAGGTTTAAAATAAATAAGTTGGTGATGCTGTCAACAGCAAAGTATTATTTACTGTCCTTTGAATAAAAATGTATTCTAGTGATGCCTTTAAAACATGTCGAGTGTGATCATACCTTACAAAATAAAAAGGATCATGAAAATAAATAGCCATGAAAGTTCATGTAAACATAGAAAAGGTTATAGAATCCTGGAGAAACAAGTTGACAAAATGAGTACTACAAGAGGCACTGGAGGTTTAAGAAATATATGCACATTGTTCCATAAAACATTGAAGGACCCAAATTAGTAGCAAATTCCACGGCTGTTTTAAAGTTGAGCTGTTATAGTAAACTGGGCATTCTTGATACTTGAGCATGGAATGTGTGCACAGGGAAAGAAAATAGCATTGCATTTTACAAGCACTATATTGTAAGTGGAAAATGCAATGTATTAAAGAAAACTGTATTTAAAATTGGCAAAAAAAAAAAGAAAGAAATGCACAAGCTAGTCCATTCTGAACTACACTCATGATAGTACCCCTGAAATCACAGCTTTCAGAATAAGTGCCTTATCAACTTTAAAATGAAATTCTGTAGTATTGTGCTGACTTAGCTCTTAAATAATCTAAACTGATATTACTAGGAAAAGGTTAATTTGTCAGTTTCAGTGATTGTCAACTAAAAAATTTGAAATCAATAAAATTAATATCATTTCTCATCCCATTCTTTATTTTCTACTCTATGTAGACAATTTACATCATGCCTTTATATTTGACTAACATGGAGGTGCTTTGTATGGGAAATAGAACCTTTACTACTATTGTTTCCAATTTGTTAGATAACTAAAATAAAGATACTTTTAATCAAATTAAAAATGATTATTTCTATCTTTACAATTTTCAACAATAGAGTTTTTGTCTGAGAAAAAAATTCAATTACTTAGTAAGGTAGCTGTCTCCTGAAACTCTGTCAAGGATGATTTATGTCATTCTAAAATGGCCCAATCAGTAAGTTATGGAATGTCATGCATGGCACAGAGTTCTAAGATTTACTAAAGACAAATGGGATGGAAGAGTACGGATGTTTCCGCTTGGTGCCTCCCTTCCTTCATCTCACAGCATTTTAGTGCCAAGCTCTGCTCCTAGTAGGGGCTTCAGGCTGTGAAGGTCCCACCTCTGTGTGGACAACCTGAATTTGCCTGACAAGATTCTTGTTACTTCCCTTTCATGGTCAAACTCACCTCTGTGCTTCTGAATCTGGATAGGTAGTTCTGTAGCTTACCACACATATAAACAGTGGTTTTCTAGAGGCCTGTAAGTTTGTAATTACAATCACAAGTTACAATTTCAGGTATTAAATATCCTATCCACTGAAAATAGTGATGAGTAAAGAAAATCAAGATAAAAATGCTGTTAACGTTAGCCTATTACCAGATTTCTCATGTTGAGGGCCTTGTGCTCATAAACCAATTTTTTTTTTTTTTTTTTCGGTACGCGGGCCTCTCACTGCCGTGGCCCCTCCCGTTGCGGAGCACAGGCTCCGGACGCGCAGGCTCAGCGGCCATGGCTCACGGGCCCAGCCGCTCCGCGGCATGTGGGATCTTCCCGGACCGGGGCACGAACCCGCGTCCCCTGCATCGGCAGGCGGACTCTCAACCACTGCGCCACCAGAGAAGCCCCCATAAACCAATTTTAACAGGCATCCAGTGAACATCAGTTAGAGGTTGTGGCACTTCATTGTACGTTATTCCTACTGCTTATAATATGAATAAAATGCTATTTTCCCATGATATGCTATCAATTTTGTTGCTAGGCATTGAGCGAAACAACGATGATAGTGAAAAATAAGCAAGAGCTTCACTTGGCCCAATCAGATAAAAAGCTGTCCTCCCATGGGTCTGCTCTGACTATTGTTTAACGTCATAAACTTCTCAGTAGCTGTTGTAGAACAAGGCATAAATGATGGATTTCTACACTTCCAGAAGAAGGGTGGAAATTCCTCCTTTGCTTATTTATTTATCATGCATCTTCACAGAATATGTGGTAACATATCTTGTATGATATTTCAGGGACCTTACTAACCAAAAATATCTTGCCTTTCTTCTTTTTCTTGGATATCCCTAAAGACTAAAACCTCACTCCTTTATTTAAAGATTTCAAATTCTCTGTAGAAAGTTCACGCGTGTGTGTGTGTGTGTGTGTGTGTGAGAGAGAGAGAGAGAGAGAGAGAGAGAGAGAGAGAGAGAGAGAGAGAGAGAGATTTCATACAAAGAGAAAAAGAGACACCACATATTCCTTAAATACACTAAATTTAATAGAGCCACTGCTTCTCAAAATTCTGAACGGGCACCTCCAGTGTATCTGGGAACTCTAAGCCAAAGCAACTTATGAAAAAAAACCCACAAAATTTATTTTACATGCCTCATTTTATTCATAAAATTAGAATTTTTCTATGTTTTGTTACATTTTATTACCCATTTCACATAAACATATTTTCTCTATCCCATAGGTTTAAGAGAAAAACTCAGTATTATTTTTCAGTCCTAGTAAGAAGAGCAATCGTTAAAGTGACTATCATTAGCTCATAAAAGCCTAATTCTAGTGATTTGTGGAGTCAATTTTACATTTATTATGCTTATTTACAGATGGGTTTGTTTATTTCATGCTGAATTTCATTTGGGGGAATCTCTGAACAAATTGAACTGTTACATTTTAATGTAAATATATATCCATACGGAGGACAACTATCCAAAATGACCCATGATCAATTACGACAGGAAGGATCCACATTGTCTCGCTTTCAAAATACCAACAGGATTGTTCTTCAAGTTGTGATATTTTAAATCGAAATTGAAGAGGTGTGGAAATCTTTAAATATATTCAGAAATATTCAGCGAGGACTCGATACAGATAAAGCAGTATATTCAATGTCTTGCTATGCTAAAACTTTTTTTTTATTTGTCCAACTAAAATCATATCCAAACACTTTGAAATTATGTCCTCGAGATCCTTGTTGAAGGATTCTGAGTAAGCTATCATTTCTTCTAATCAAAACATGAGTAGTTTTGTAGACCTAATAACAGTCCAGTGTAAAAATAATAATAGATAAGAGGTCTAGCTTAATCTATTAGAAAAGTGAATGGACGGTTTCCCGGAGATGTAGATTTCAATCAGTTATTAAAGAGCTTTTATCGAGGCTGATTTTGGGTGGTAGAACTTTGAATCAGTCCTCAGCTTTCTCTGCACTAACCACATAGCAAGTGAGTGCCTTGGAGAGCTTTGCTGGTGGTGATGTCCCTTTATCTACAGAATGATGACAGAATGACGGCTGTCATTATCATTCCCTACTCAGTTGGAATGTGAGAGCTCTTTCAGTCCAGATCAGCTGCCACTGGCCACAATTCTATTTGCAACCGTACCGGATAAAAACGGAGCAGAAGGCTAATGAATGCCTATTTCTTTTCTTCCAGAAACATCATCACTTTGCAGAAGTTTATATATTGAAAGCCACTGAATCCATCATTTTTTGTAAGAATGCCATAAAATACACTGAGTTATGTTACAATACTATTTTGGTCATGACACCAAAAAGGAACACGGTGAAGAAAATGCTAGAACAAATCAATATCAAGTGTTCTTAGTGGATTACATATCACTTAAATACATGGAAAATAATTTACATTGAGGGTCTTCTACCTTTAGGTAAAGGAGATGCAAGAGTTTTCAAGACATAGC
The DNA here is from genome assembly GCF_964374135.1 of Grampus griseus. Taxonomy (NCBI): domain Eukaryota; kingdom Metazoa; phylum Chordata; class Mammalia; order Artiodactyla; family Delphinidae; genus Grampus; species Grampus griseus. The sequence goes on along the minus strand of NC_139006.1, from coordinate 83,628,588 downwards.
GCCTATAAAAGAAAACACTTTTGAATCATGCCATTACAAAACTGTGATCAATGCTGTGAAATGGACAATACAGGCTTCAGAAGATATAAATAAGAGAGTGTTTCCTAAAGAAAATTAACTTTAAGAGAGAATATTAATGAAGAGTTGGTATTAGCCCAGTGAAGGGGATAAGGATGGGGCTTGAACCAGGTAGAAGTTTCAAAATGACATTAATCAAAATAATAAGTAAAATAAGTATCACCTATAATATATACTAGGCGTTGTTCTAAGTACTTTTCTTAAATTAACTCACGTAGTATTCATAAGAGCCTTGTGAGATAGGGAATATTACTATTTCCATATTGTAGATAAGGAAGTTGAAGCCCAGAGATGTTAATTAACTTCCCCCAATCACACAGCTAATAATACTGGCACCAGATAATCTGTCTTCTGAGTCTTACTATGGCCATTGTCCAAAGGAGAAAGCCTCTCGGAGGTGTCAAAAAACTCTTTAATCAAGATACACATATATCCCTCCTGTCTCATTACAAGGTACATTTCCAATAACATTTTCCTTCTTATGCAATTTACAAAAGTATCATATATTTATATTGTTTTGATTATCTGTTTACCAATAATAATTATGGTACTCCAATTAAGAAGAAAAAAATTGACAACAATTTAGTGTCACAAGAACATTTTAAGTTATATATATATATATATATAAATTTATAATGTGTGTGTAGTATACAAACAAATAATATACATCTACATTTATATGTGTTTAGTAAAATATTTTCAAAATTAAAGCATATTATTTTAGGATGGGACACTGGAGGGAAGGTAATATGCAATTAGAAATTCAAAAAGGAAAATGCAGCAATGTAAAATTCACAACTGTTAAAGAAGAAATTTTTCTGTATGTTTTAAAAGGACTATGGTGAGTGTTGAGTGACATTGGTGTCTATAATCTATGGTATATATTTAAATGAGAGAAAATTGTTGTAGTTCATATGTCAATATTTCCAATATTGCAAAATACGTCCTTTATAACTATTTAAACTTGAGATGAAAAACATAAGATACCAATTTAAATGTGAGAGGATGATGCTTAAGCACTTAGTGAAAGGATCTGTTTTCCCTCCAAAATCTAGAAATTTTATTCGTCTTACCTCCTTCCCATCACACGGAAGGAAAATGAGACAACCTTCAATTTGGCCCCATCCAAGAGAAGGTCACAAATAACCACCCGGAGGGTATTAGGAAAAAATAAATTACTCATGAGTTACTGATTAAATTCTTAATAGACAGGGTATGAGAAATTAACTTATAATGTTTTTAGATTACAAAATGTTTTGGACGTCTGTATCTTTGCAAGACACATCTTGATGAGCCTTTCGGATTCTTAGAAATGACGTGTGTCTGCAGATGGGATATTTCACCAAATAATTTTTTTAGAAAGAAAAGACCCAAGAGATTTGTTCTCCTTTTCATTTTCACTTAAGTTCAACTGTTGTGAAATAAAAAGTATTGGCAATGTATCTTCTGAGATTTTTAAGAGCTACATGTCTATGGCCTTGGCAAGCTGCCAGAATAGTAGTATTCCAAACTCAGATGAAAACAGGTTATGCAGAAAGAGCTAACCCAGAGTGACTCAATAATGCTAATTATTTGAAACTCCTCATGAGAGTTAAGTACACTCTACAAGCCACTATCAATGTGACAGAGCTGTTTAATTCCCTTTATATTGTAATTACAAAAGAAGTAATTGTTGCTTTTCAACAGTGGAAAACTTTGTCTCCGATTGTTCCTTCAACCCCACCCTGTGGCAGATGGAGGGGGGCAAATCCTCAGAGAATGGAAATGGTTCCCAGAGACCTTGTCTTTTTTCTTTTTTCACACCTACCAGGTAACCCTAGGTCAAAACAATAACAGAAATGAAAACTTGTTCAAATTTCAAACTTTCTAAAAGCAGAAGAGAGTCTCTGGGCCAGCATGGAATCCATCAGTGTTCTCAAAGTGAGGTCCCTGGACCGGTGGCATCAGCATCTCCTTGTTAGAAATATAAATTCTTGGGCCCCAACCCAAACCTACTGAGTCAGAATCTCTGGGGAGGGTCTAGAAGTCTGTGTTTTAACAAGCTCTCCAAGTGATTCTGATGCACACTAAGATCTGGGAGCCGCTGGTCTGGAGGAATGTCCATTCTCTTTGGAGGGATCGAGCCCTGAATTTTAATCCCACTTCTGACACTTACGATGCATATAGCATCTTCTCATTTACTTAACATCTCTCAGTTTTAATTTTGTCATCTATAAACTGGAGACAATATCAACTGAGATGATGTTCTTGTAGAGATGATGAGGGTAAAACACCCTCTCAGAATGCATGGATTGCTCCTAAATCACCAAAACTAGCAGTGCCATAGAGGCAGATGATGAGAAGGGAAAAGATTTCAAGCCTAGGACAGAAGACGCTCTGTTAGCAGAATCAGATGTATAACTGCACAAATGTTCTGAGAAAGAAAGCTATTCCTGATGGCTGCTCTCTACCAAATGCCACCAACACACCCACCCATGCTAAAGCGCTAATAATTTGCCTAAAATTGATTGTGGTGCATCTTCCCAACTAGTCAGGTGCATTCTCTGAAAGTAACATGGAGTGCCACACACAAGACCTCAGGAGTAAGAGTGTCTACCCAATTTGGCAGAAGGAGACAGGCAAGTTGATATCATTGTTGTCTACATCAGACCAGGAACATTACTTCTGTTTACATTTCAGTGTGAATGAGTTTTTGAGTTCACTTGAACTGGGCTGTGTCTTCTCAGATACATGGGTGTTTATGTGTCCTAAATATTTAATATCCACTGCTCTTCACGTATGCTCACTGTCTTTACAATGAAAGGATTCTACGTGTTTGTTTCTGACTGTATCCCCAGCACTTAGAAGTGTGCCTGAACGTAGCATCTGTTCAATAAATATTTGTTGAATGAATAAGGTTGTCTCTTTGCTATTTTCATTAGTATATAATCTTCAATATATAATTTTCAAGATACAGCTTTTCATTATAAATGGAATTCTCTCCATTTTGAGAAACAATTTCAAAAATTTTACATTATCGGAAACCTATCATTCCTGTATGCTGAAGAGTTGAGTCCTTTATTAGAACTCAACACTGTAGCCCACTTTCCCTTTTTATCTGAAGCACTGCAAAATGGCAACCTAAGGAATATGCCTTTGTTTTCATACGATCCTTTTATTTTAATAGTCGACATTTAAAAATTAAAAGTACATGATGCCACATGAAAATACAGGAAAAGACAATTGCTCAGTTTTCTACAGTAAATCTCTATTTGGAATAATAAAAATAGTCAGCAATCCACAGATCTTGTAGGACAAAACTTGACTTGAAGAAACTGCATAGAAAAAAGTGAGACATTAATTTGCTTTTACAACCTCTCTGACAGAACGGTCAAGAATACCAAGAACAAAAAAGGGAAGAATACAGAGCTCAGCAGGACAGGACCCAAGAACTAGAAACCGCCGAAGGAGGGTGGTGTGAGGGACTCTGCCTTACAGCGACACTGGGGTAAACGTAGGTCACTGGCTTATTGACAACATATTCATGAGAGATTTCTTGAAAAAATAACCAACACCTGCCACTGCCGTCGAGTAACTCAAGAAAGAAGAAAACATAAAGGATTAGATTTATGGCTCTGCAGGATGAGAAAAGTTGAAACTATTTTAAAGGAAAAAATCAGGAGAAAGTAAAGACATGAGCTTTCTGAGTTTATGTCGAGAAAGGAGCAATGGGAGATTAATATTCATTTCTGCTTCACATGGGTTACGCAGAATTTGGCACTTAAGTTATTTTACCCCTGTTTCCTATTATTTTCAAGAATGTCATTTGTGTTCACATCCTTAAAATGACTGGAATGAGGGGTATTTGGGGGTGGGAGAGACATCTCTGGGGCCATCGTTCACAGGTTTCTGTATCACCAAGGATCTTACTTCGGAATTTGGGGGATGAGTCAGGTCATCAAGGTGAGAGGGCAGAGGCATGGGCTTCCTGAGGTAGGTTATCCAACCCACTGCCTGAGCCACTGGGTTTACCGGCAAGACCATAAATGATATATTATTATTTAGATGTCCTAATTAGGGAGCCCTTCCACATCGCTTTGCTTGGACAACATCTTGTGTTTGATTACGGTGTGGACATTATATTACCCTAAATCATCCCCTCACTTAGAAAACACAAGTTGGGTTTGCACAGTGTGACCTCTGACCTTCACAGACTAACCCGTTGCCTACAAAAGTCTTATTATGCACACTTCCATCCATGAATTGTATTTTCTTACAGAAATTTTATACAGCCTTCTCGATGTCAGATCCTTCCATTCAATTTAAATAGTGTTTTGATTGGCAGATTCCTTGGATGTAGCAAGCTTTGTTAACAATATTATTTATTCTCACTTTCTTCTGGTTTGAGAATCTTTATTTGCCTGGAAAAGAATAATTTGAATTGATACTACATCCTTTCATTTCTAAGCAAGTAGCAATCACACGCCATTGATGATGCCGAATAAAAGAGATTCATCCAAGAAAAGCTGACACAATTTCCAAAACCTTGAGAAGGTCCTTTAGGCAGATTATCCTGTATGAGCCATTCATCTACGGAGCTTATGGGGGAAGTTAACGCAAATCAAGATGTAAACACCTGCCGATCGTAATTTATTTCTGTCTCAATTTTTAAAATTTGCATGAAAGTAGCAAACTATATTTTAAATCAAAACTACTGCTATACGGCTGCTTGCCACGAGCTATCTATTTTACATTTGGTAGTGACATATATGTCCATGCCACAGGGAGATCAGCTCGGTGCTTTGTGACCACCTAGAGGGGTGGGATAAGGAGGGTGGGAGGGAGATGCAACAGGGAGGAGGTATGGGGATATTGGTGTATGTATAGCTGATTCACTTTGTTATAAAGCAGAAACTAACACACCATTGTAAAGCAATTATACTCCATAAAGATGTTAAAAAAAAAAACCAAACTAGTGCTATATGTATTGCAGGTGCATAATTCACAATGAATTCACACTGTGAAATTAATATCCAAGAAATAAACATCTAGACCTTTGCTAGTAAAATAGAAATTCAAAGAAAATTTTAGATATCTTACAAATATTTCCTAAAAGCGAGGAGAAAAGTGATAATACAAAATACCTTCTATAATAAAATTTTATTAGGTCTAGATTTTTAATTATTACTTTAGTTGTTTTCTATTCATTGCTCTCAACAGCATCCTAATATCCACTCCCAGTAAAATTTGAGCTAAACATGAGAAGTATTTCCTGGGGGAATAAAACCTAAACTGACATTCTAAACTATTAGTGTAAATAATATTAGATTCTGATGTTTGGTCTACAGGGTCATATTTATTTGATTAATAAGTTTCAGTCTTAATACCATAACATGGTCATTTAAATCTATGGGGGAAAGGATTATTCAATAAACAGTGTGATAATTAGGCAGCCAGTTGGAGAAGGAGAAAAATGAATCACAAGTTTAAAGCTATTACCAAAATAGGGCTTTCCTGGTGGTGCAGTGGTTGAGAACCCGCCTGCCAATGCAGGGAACACAGGTTCGAGCCCTGCTCCAGGAAGATCCCACATGCCACGGAGCAACTAAGCCCGTGCACCACAACTACTGAGAATGCACTCAAGAGCCTGCGAGCCACACCTACTGAAGCCTGTGCACCTAGATCCCGTGCTCTGCAACAAGAGAAGCCACTGCAGTGAGAAGGCTGCGCACCCCAAAGAAGGGTAGCACTCCCTCACCACAACTAGAGAAAAGCCGGCACGCAGCAACGAAGACCCAACACAGCCAGAAATAAATTAATTTAAAAAAACACTTTTACCAAAATAAATTGGAGAGGGATTAATTACATGAAAAAAAATCATGAAATACTAGAAGAAATATAGATTAGGAAAAAAGTTGCAGTATGGAAGATCTTTGTAAGCATGAAACAGAAATCAAGAATCATTTTTAAAAGGTAAAAGGTATTACCTAAAATATTGTGATATTCTGCATGGCAAAAAATTACCACAAATATAAGAACAAGTAAGGATGAAAATGAAGAAAAACACTTGTGACAAATATGGCACTGTAAGCTTTATATTACTATATATCAATAATAATAATAATAAATAAACCAATAGAAAAATGAGGAAAGGAAATGTCAGTGTTCTCTTCAAACAAGATTGACTTTTAATCAACATAAAATATAATTAACGTCTTTCCTTATAAGAAGAAAGAAGATGAAAAAGACATTAAGATGTCACTTTTAGGGGCTTCCCTGGTGGCGCAGTGGTTGAGAGTCCGTCTGCCGATGCAGAGGACACGGGTTCGTGCCCCGGTCCGGGAAGATCCCACATGCCGCGGAGCGACTGGGCCCGTGAGCCATGGCTGTTGAGCCTGTGTGTCCGGAGCCTATGCTCCGCAACGGGAGCCACAGCAGTGACAGGCCCGCGTATCACAAAAAAAAAAAAAAAAAAAAAGATGTCACTTTTATCTAGCAGTTAGCAAAAATCAAAAGGTTTGACAACTGTTGGCAAAAGTGTGAGGAAAGAGGCATTCTCATATTCCCTATCATTTACTAAGAGGTAATTAAAAACAAACAAACAAGAAGACCACAAAACACAGTGGTCTAAATAGATGTTTATTTTTCTATCATGTCACTGTCCACCCATTTCAGGGAGCTGTGCAACTCCTCTTCTCGAGTTCATTAAGGGATCCAGGTTTATTCAATTAAACTGTTCTTTTCTCTCCAAGGAAGATACCCATCTCTGTGTAGTGGAAGATGGATCACTGGTATTTCTGCATTCTGGGAGAATGGAGGAGAGAAAGGCAAGTCCCAGGACTAACGATTCCCTTCGAGCCTGAGTCCAGGACTTTCCCCACTCTGTGGGGAAGGCAGAGGCAGGCATTTGGGAACCTCAAATGGATGACAGTCCCTGGTGGGACTGAATATATCTGTGTATCCACCAAAGGTAGTGAAACACTTGTTTCCACTGCGTTTTGTCTGGATTCCCTGACCACATGTGCAAGAGAAGACAGTGACCAAGTGGGATGAGCCTTCTCTTCTCCTGAGCCTGGAGTTGACCTGGAGACCAGGAGGCATAAACCCACTCTTGGTGCTTGGACAGTGAACTGACAGCTCCCTGACGGCCAGCTGCTCCATAATCAGACCTCAATGGCAGACGACATTGGGATTTCCAAATGATATTGTCAGCTCAGGCCATCCATCAACTGACTATGAACCTCAAAGAGTAGGTAGAGAAAAATGGTAATATCAAAGAGTTGAAACCTCATAAAACACCCATAATGACATAGAGCAGAGGAAGGTGACAGATGATGCCTACATATGTAAACAGATAGACAAAAAAATAAAAATTCAGGAGTACATACAAAGATTCAAGTACAAAAGACTTCCTGGAAATATGTTTTTTTCTTTAAAAAGGTTTAAAAAGAATATATACTATGCTATAGTATGACTGTGTGTATGTGTGTGTGTATATATCTCCTTGGGGAGATATCAGCCATATGCATACATATATCCCCATATCCCCTCCCTCTTGAGCCTCCCTCCCACCCTCCCTATCCCACCCCTCTAGGTGGTCACAAAGCACCGAGATGATCTCCCTGTGTTATGATGCTGCTTCCGACTAGCTAAATATTTTACATTTGGTAGTGTATATATATGTCAATGCTACTCTCACTTTGCCCCAGCTTCTCCCTCCCCTCCATGCCCTCAAGTCCATTCTCTATGTCTACGTCATTATTCCTGCCCTGATGCTAGGTTCATCAGTACCCTTTTTGGTTTTTTTTAGATTCCATATATATGTGTCAGCTTACAGTATTTGTTTTTCTCTTTCTGACTTACTTCACTCTGTATGATAGACTGTAGGTCCATCCACCTCACTACAACTAACTCAGTTTCGCTTCTTTTTATGGCTGAGTAATATTCCATTGTATATATGTGCCACATCTTCTTTATCCATTCATCTGTCGATGGACACTTAGGTGGCTTCCATGTCCTGGCTATTGTAAATAGTGCTGCAAGGAACATTGGGGTACATGTCTCTTTTTGAATTATGGTTTTCTCAGGGTATATGCCCAGTAGTGGAATTGCTGGGTCATATGGTAGTTCTATTTTTAGTTTTTTAAGGAACCTTCATACTGTTCTCCATAGTGGCTGTAACAATTTATATTCCCACCAACAGTGCAAGAGGGTTTCCTTTTCACCACACCCTTTCCAGAATTTATTGTTTCTAGATTTGTTGATGCCCATTCTGACCAGTGTGAGGTGATACCTCATTGTAGTTTTGATTTGCATTTCTCTAATAATTAATGATGTTGAGCATCTTTATATCTTCTTTGGTGAAATGTCTGTTTAGGTCTTCTGCCCATTTTTTAATTGGATTGTTTGTTTTTTTGATATTGAGCTCCATGGCTGTTCATATATTTTGGAGATTAATCCTTTGTCCATAGTTTCTCCCATTCTGAGGGTGTCTTTTCATCTTGTTTATGGTTTACTTTGCTGTGCAAAAGCTTTTATGTTTAGTTAGGTCCCATTTGTTTATTTTTATTTTCATTATTCTAGGAGGTAGGTCACAAAAGATCTTGCTGTGGTTTATGTCAGAGTGTTTTTCCTATGTTTTCCTCTAAGAGTTTTATAGTGTCTGGTGTTACATTTAGGTCTTTAATCCATTAGGAGTTTATTTTTGTGTATGGTGTTAGAGAGTGTTCTAATTTCATTCTTTTACATGTAGCTGTCCAGTTTTCCCAGCACCACTTATTGAAGAGGCTGTCTTTTCTCCATTGTATGTTCTTGTCTCCTTGTTGTGAATTAGGTGGCCATATGTGCATGGGTTTATCTCTGGGCTTTCTACCCTGTTCCATTGATCTATATTTCTGTTTTTGTGCCAGTACCATACTGTCTTGATTACATAGCTTTCTAGTATAGTTTGAAGTCAGGGAGCATTTCCACTAAGATCAGGAACAAGACAAGATGTCCACTCTCACCACTCTTATTCAACATAGTTTTGGAAATCCTAGTCACGGCAATCAGAGAAGAAAAAGAAATAAAAGGAATACAAATTGGAAAAGAAGTAAAACTGTCACTGTTTGCCAATGACATGATACTATACATAGAAAATCCTAAAGATACCACCAGAAAACTACTAGAACTAATCAATGAATTTTGTAAGGTGGCAGGATACAAAATTAATGCACAGAAATCTCTGGCATTCCTATACACTAACAATGAAAAATAAGGAGAAATTAAGGAAACAATCCCATTTACCATGGCAACAAAAAGAATAAAATACTTAGGAATAAACTTACCTAAGGCGGTGAAAGATTTGTACTCAGAAAACTATAAAACACTGATGAAAGAAGTCAAAGATGACATAAACAGATGGAGAAATAGACCATGTTCTTGGATTGGAAGAATCAATATTGTGAAAATAAATATACTACCCAAAACAATCTACAGAGTCAATGCAATCCTTATCAAATTACCAATGGCATTCTTCACAGAATTAGAACAAAACATTTTACAATTCGTATGGAAACACAAAAGACCCCGAATAGCCAAAGCAATCTTGAGAAAGAAAAACAGAGCTGGAGGAATCAGGCTCCCCGACCTCAAACTATACTAACCCTATCCTTTTAAGTGTTCAATCCTTTCAGAACTATGTAGACGTAAGTGATTTAATTAGAAGTCCATCCTGTAGGCTACTAAAAGTCTTCTCAATAGACAGAATGAATGTATTTAGAATGAAACTTCTTTTCAGGGAAGTGGTTGTCACATATACTTGATACATTTCAAAATATTTAAAATAACTATATCAATTTCAATAATTTTTGGTCCCTGTCAAAGTTTAAATGATAATCTTCATGAATGCATGTCAGTGTCCCATGTGCCATATGCTATAAACCCAAGGAGATTATTGAATTCAGTTATCAATATTTATACAGTAGCTTTTTTGACAAATGCTCAGAGAATTGTAAAATAGCTATTATGTTTAGAGATAAAGACTATGAGATAGATTTGCTTCATATTCCGACAATGTTTCCTATTGTTTTAAGCCTATACTGTTGCCATAGTTACAGCATAAGGCTCAAAAATCCTCTCTTCTTTGTAATATGTTAAAGGATAACTTTATAATATTCTGGTAGACTATAATATTCACCAAATATACCATCATATAAATACAGTTCTTATTTTCCTATCAGACCCCACTATTTCAAACATGAAAGGAGCAGGAATTTTTTGATATTAACTATGAATAATAATGCTAAATATTTTAGGGATTCTTATCAAAACAAACTAAAGGAAAGGGAGAGAAATAAAATAATTTTTCGTTTAGTTGGTTTTGTTACATTATTACAATTAGGCATTATCATTTTTATTCACAGTACTCTAAGGCAGCCATTTGTTTTTCCAAATCAATGCTTGAAAATTAGAATACAATTTATAATTTCTACATCAGTGGAGACTTATTGTGTCTTTGAAACAGTGAACCCTGGAAGGAAGCCCTTTGAAGCCCTGTCTTTCCCTCTTCCCGTATCTCAGATCTCTCAGACTAAATGTTCTCCATTCCCCCTTCATCATCGAATTCTGTGTATCATGATTAAGTCACTTATCTTTTCAGTCCTTACTTTCTACCTTGAGAATGCAAGGATGACAGAGAAGTACATTTGACATTTGACATCCCCCTAGCAAAGATAGGAAATGAATAAGATCGGATGTTGTGAGAATGAATGAAACTGCATCTGCAGAGAGAATGTTGAGCTTTTCAAGGAAACAACTAGCACGTTGCAGATTGTCTGTTGATTGTAATTCATTCTTCAATTAGACAGGCAGGTATAAAAAAGAGCAAACAAATGTAAAGAAACCCCTTGCCCCAAATGCCAACTGCTAAGAATTTTTTATCTTGAACTTTTTGATTTCCATTCTGCCTGTGCACTTTCAGGACAAGGTGAGTGCATTTGCAGCAAAGAAGGCTTTTGTTGAATAACTGAATCACGCAACCATTCACAAACCACCTATGCCTGCCTAGTGGCTAATTCCTTAAACATACCAGTCATGTGTCACACTGAAAAGTCCTATGAACGGCTTCAACATGATTTTTTTTTTTTTTTTTTTTTTTTTTTTTTTTTTGCGGTACGCGGACCTCTCACCTCTGTGGCCTCTCCCGTTGCGGAGCACAGGCTCCGGACGCGCAGGCTCAGCGGCCATGGCTCACGGGCCCAGTCGCTCCGCGGCATGTGGGATCTTCATGGACCGGGGCACGAACCCGCGTCCCCTGCATCGGCAGGCGGACTCTCAACCACTGCTCCACCAGGGAAGCCCCTGTTTTAGTCTTGACTGGCGGGTATCACCTCCTTCTCCTCCACCTGCTGTTTCTCCAGGCACCTGGTTCCTCTCCCAGCAAGTCTCTGCATTACACAACTTGTAGCAATGACTTAATGCAAAACAATATTTTTGCTATTTGATAATTCTTGAAACTGATTTAGGAAAAAGGGGATGGGATGAAGTATGACATGCCTTCTGGCATTACTAGTTGCAAGTTATGCATTTGATGTTTTATTTTCCTAATACCTAATCCATTTTTTGTGTGAACGTCACAGGGTACTTGTTCAAGGCCCCAATATTACTGAAATTTTTTTCATCATAAATGTTAAATTCCAATTCAGACAAATCTATACACAATTTTAAAAGCTGTATAATCAGAAGCTAAATTTCAATGTGTATTGGAGAAAAATTATTGCATATTTTATTGGAAAATAAAACAATAATAGCATGTATTATTCACTTACTGACAATTCTGGAGGTAATTTCAAACACCCAATGATTTCATCAACAACACATTTCTTTCAGTACTCCATACCGCCGGCTTCAGATATTAACTTTAACCATGAACTTGCTCCCTTATGGTCGAAGTGGCCATGAAATCATCTCTTTATACATCTTCAGTTATAAAGATTTATATGATAATGCTCATAATTGCTGTGGATTTGCCTCTAGGCTGACATCATAATAAAAAAATAATGGATGATATCATCTTATAACTCACTATTGGCTTTCCCTATAAAACAAAGCAGTTATTTATCAATAACCAACTAAAACATAGTGATGATGTTTTATTTCTTAAAATAAGCAAATTATATAATTTCTTTTGTATTTATCTAAAGAATATTTTGGTTAATTTAATTTTCCAAAGTTGGGTCTTACTCTTAAAATTTTTCGAAATGGCGATTCTAGTAATTTGATTAATTTAACAGATAAACATTATATTTAAGTCTTATATTCTACTATCATGTCAATTTTCTGTTTATTCATTTAACCTTTAATTCATTCACATATTAATGCAGTTTATTTATGTTTTCAATTAAACAAATGATAACATAGTGGGGAGACAAGACGATAAAATGTTCAAATATGTGGATTCTACAGCAAAACTTTCTGTGTTTGAATCTACTCCTTGGTATATCATTCAGTCTCACTGTGTCCAAGTTTTTCTATCTGGAAAAAAGAGATAAAATGCACACACCTCATAGGGTTATCATCTTTGTATGAGTTAATATATGTAAATTGCTTAGAAGAGTGCATGGTTCCTAATAATTACTAAATACAAATAAACAAAGAAATATACATAATTGAAGAAAAAGATATACTGTTTCCGTAATTGCCCACACTTAGCTGTTTCTGTATGATTAAAAAGCTCAAGCATCAAAAGCAAAAATAGGGCTTCCCTGGTGGCGCAGTGGTTGAGAGTCCGCCTGCCGATGCAGGGGACGTGGGTTCGTGCCCCGGTCTGGGAAGATCCCACGTGCCGCGAAGCGGCTGGGCCCGTGAGCCATGGCCGCTGAGCCTGCGCGTCCAGAGCCTGTGCTCCGCAACGGGAGAGGCCACAACAGTGAGAGGCCCGCGTACCGCAAAAAAAAAAAAAAAAAAAAAAAGCAAAAATAGGCAAGTGGGACTACATCCAACAAAAAAGCTTCTGCACAGTAAAGGAAACAATCAACAGAGCGAAAGACAAACGTATGGAATAGGAGAAAATATTTGCAAGCCGTATATCTAATAAGGAGCTAATATCCTCAATATATAAGGAGCTCCTACAATTCAATAGAAAAAATCCCCCAAATAATCCAATTTTAAAATGGGCAAAGGACTTGAATAGATATTTCTCAAAAGAAGACATACAAATGGTCAATAGATACGTGAACAGATGCTCAACATTACTAATCATCAGGGAAATGTAAATCAAAACCACAATCAGATATCACCTCATACCTGTTAGGGTGGCCACTAAGAAAAAAAAGAAAACAGAAAATAACACAAGTGTTGGTCAGGATGTGGAGAAACTGGAACACTTATGCACTATTGATGGGAATGTAAAATGGTGGAGCCTCTATAGAAAACACTGGGGCGTTTCCTCAAAAAATTAAAAAGTGAACTACCATATGATTCAGCAATCCCACTCCTGGGTATTTATCCCAAAGAACTAAAATCACAGTCTCACAGAGGTACCTGCACTCCCATATTCACTGCTGCATTATCCACAATAGCTAAGAGGTGGAAGCAACCTAAATGCCCATCAGTGGATGAATGGATAAAGAAAATGTGGTTTATAAATACAATGGAATATTAGTCAGCCTCAAAAAAAATTAATCATGCCATATATGACTACATAGATGGACCTTGAGGATATTATGTTAAACAAAGAAGGATATAGTGCATAATTCCGTTTACGTAATGTGTCTACGGTAGTCAATCTCACAGAAGCAGAAAGTAGAATTGTGGTTGCCGGGGGCTGGGAGTGGGAAGAAATGGGAGTTGCTGTTCAATGGTATAAAGTCTCAGTCACACAAGATGAAAAAGTTCTAGAGACCTACTGTACCACAATGTCCATATAAATAACAACACTGTACTGTATACATACAAATTTGTTAAAAGAGTAGATTTCATATTATGTGGGGTTCTTTTAAACCACAATTAAAATTAAAAAGTTCAATCAGTTCAAACCCACAAAACTGGGTTTGTTTTGGGTGGATATACCGCACAACCAATGGTCAGCTGATGACCTATATTCTCCATTTTCAAATTCTACTCCTGATGGGACAAAACCTAAAGAGTTTGGGCTTTGTGCTACCACACCTGCTGTCAATCTGACTGGAATAACATTTTGTCAGACAAAATTAATGTAAATCATATTATATCAATTAGGACCCTTTTCCCATGCAAATGACAATAAATCAATGCACGCTGACTTTTGCAAAACTGAACTTATTGACTCACAAAACCGAAAAACCCAGGAGTAGTACTTTAGGCACAATTTAATCCAGAAGCTCAAATTATTTGGAATCATTCGTTTCTGTTCTGCTTTTCTCTCTATTGGCTTTTTTCCCCGCGGGTCCTAATCGTCCCCAGGCTCACTTTTTCCTTTCTGGCAGCTGCCCGACCCTGAACGCTGCATGCTTCCAAGTACACCTGTGTTATCTTATATTACATATGTACCGTATACATAACATATATAGTATATCATCCTATGTAACATAAATATATATAGCATATAAGCACAAAATTATCATTACTGAGTAGTCCAGTAGGTTCAGTAATACTCAACAGACCATTTAGCCATATTATTAAAGCCCTAAAGTAAACATCCATTTGGCTCCTATTATGTGCAGATCCCTGTACCAGTGGACTCTCTCTGAATATTTGACAGAAACAGTGTCGTTGTATCATTTGCTTGATTTGCTCAAGTGTTCATCACTGATCAGTCACTTTGGCCGTAGAATTTAATGTATTAGTTGGATGACCCTATATCACCCTCTACCCTGGAGGCAGGAGTGGAGTAATATATTTTTATATTTTATACTGTTTAAGGAAACTGCAAACTTGTTATATTTTAATAATCTCTTTCAAAACTATGTTCCATATTTCATTTGTTTTATCCAAATTCTGCTTACAGTAATGGGCTTTAATTTTATATTCAGTATTCCAGGAGAGCAGATTTTCTTTTCAAGCACCTCTATCCATATGTATGTAGTTATGAATCCTAAGTTATGTGCCTAAAATTTTAAAAATGAGTCAAAGGTATATACTAAGAATAAATTATTTAAAAAATCCTCATTGCTAAGGGTAACAAGAACTATATGTTTCATCTTTAAAATAATGTCCAGATTGTCTAAGGAAATGCAAATCCTTCATTTCAAAAAGATGGACAAGCTGGTACTTGAAAGTAAATTCTAGATAGATAAGATATTACATTCTAACATATGTATACATATTCATTCCCTCTCTATCGATCTACTATCTATCTAATATATTTTCATTTATTAAGCACTTTTTTCCCATTTTGGGGAATCAAAATTATAATTATTTTATTCTTTTTGAAAGTAATCTATACTATTAGTATTATTACCTAGGTAAGTTGGCCTTGGATGTGCAAAGCACACGAGGAGTGTTATTTTAGGACAGCACATTGGCTCTTCATGAATCAGTTTGACCTTCTTCTCTCACTCCCTGGCAAATCTACTCTGTTTATTCAATACCGAAACTTCTTGAAAAGGAAAGCAAACACTCAAAAAGAAGAAGCTTTATATAAGAGCTTTGTCCCTCCCTGGAGGATTTTGTCATCTGAAAACTAATTTGGGAGAAACTCCAAAAACAAACAAAAAAGATAATGTCTACTCACTAAGATGATTGGCATGACCACAAATTTACACAAATAATACATTTGGCATTAGTTTGATTACCCCTCTCAATTATTTGGAATCATTCCTAATATATATTGTAGGCTTCTGCAGCTGTAGCATCTATTACAAATATTTTTCCCATTTTTAGAGTTGAGGTTTCAGGTGGAATCTTCATGGTAGCTATATGAATATCGTGGGGAACACCTCATTCAAACTTGGAAATAAAATTGTTTTGTGGAGCAAAAGAAAAAACTCACTGGGTATGAATCGAACAGAGTGTGTACTCAATGTACAAAAACATGATGAGCTCTATTTTCTTATTTCTAAACTCAATCTAACCTCAAGCTCTAACAGTTGCTCAAATACAGGAAGACAATTATTTTCTAAATTGAATATACATAACCACTTAACGATTTAAAATTCACTTCCTAAATGCCATTAGCTGGTTCTCAACTGATGACTAGGCTCAAGGATCACCATGTCCCAATGGCGGAAATTCTGTTCGTGTTTTGAAGGGAACAGAGTTATTAGTAGGACCTGGGAGTTAATGAGCAGGTACCACGCTGGGGACAAAATGTAAATATCAGTAAGACATTTTTGACATGGGGGAACTTTCCTATAACTCAGAACTTAACGACTTGACAAGGACATCTAAAGCAAGCACTAGTAGCTACTAATAAATCACCGGAACATCTCTTTGAAGCGTTAAGAAAACAATGGCTTACAATGGAACAGCTGGAGATGCTGCTTTTGAGGACATGTAGCACCCTCAAGAACCACTCTCAGTTTCTGCTAATAATCTCTTTCATCTCAAAATGGAGACAGGACTTCCCTAGTTAAGCCACGCTGAGATTTGAACCTAGCATTTGGTCTTGAACCTCGTAGCAGGTGAGGTTGGATTTTGAGAGAGCAAGCATCATTCTGTATGGCATTTGCCTTGGAGTAGGGAATTACACGGTTTTGAGACAAGGGGAGGCTGCTTTTCTTGAGCAATTGTAGATGAGACACCTGCGCTGACCCAGAGGATTTGGGGAAATCTGAATGTTCAAAGTTCCCAAGCACAGCCACCATGGTATCTCTATCACAGGTCTCAGGGTCACACTTCCCTACCCCAGCCTGACTTTAATATAGAGATAGTAGCCATATGGCATATGCCAAGGCACCCTATTCTGTTTTCTATCCCAAATTTCCACAGTGTATAGTTGCTGGTCATCCTTCAGTATACTCCATATCCAATCCTTCTTGGGTTGAGCAATTACAAAAGAAGTCAGATGCTCTGGACAAGAGTAATACTTGGGACGGGGCTATTATGAGATGGGGCAAGGTATAGGGAATGGCTAAATCAAGGGGGAAACATTACAGTTTTTCTGACCCAAGACACACTCCAAATTCCCATCACCTAATTTCAGGTGGAGAAGAACAAGCTAAGACTTAAATTTTTGTTCTTTCTTTACATAAGCATCATATCAAGACAGTTTCTAGTCCCAAGGGAATAATGAAAAATTTCACAATTGCTGTGTAAGCACTCTGAAAGGATGCAAGGCATCTGCATGAGATAATCTTAGAACATCACACACTAATTTAGCCACCAAGTGACTACTCCTTAATGAATGACCTCAGGTCATTGACCTCAGCATGACCTCAGAATGACCTCAGGTCATTGACCTCAGCATGACCTCAGAATGACCTCAGCAGGAAAACTATCCAACTGAACCCAGCTCAAATTGTTGACCCATAAAATCATGAGCTAATAAATGGATTATTGTTTTTAGCCATTAAGTTTTGAGTTGGTTTATTTTATAGCAATTAATAACTGACACACAAGGAGAATATATTAGAAATATTGGGCATAACAATAATCATTGTTAAAATGTTAAATGAGTTGATTGAAACAGTCAACATTGAAGTGCTTTCCCAGAAGGTATCAAGAAAAAAAATTCTTGGATATGAAGAACAGATGTAAGATTATGCACACATCTCAGAATGAAAGAGGGGTTAGATAATAAAAAATGGGAAGAAATATTTCATGTTAATAATAACAAAGAATGTTATAGGACCTCGAACCAAAAACACATATGAATACTGAACAGAATATTTTGGTGAAAAAATAAGCAGCTAGAATAACAATAATAAAATTTTATTAAAGAAAAAAGAAATTTCTAAAAGATTATGAAGAAAGGAAAAAAGAAAACAACCAATGCAGATCAACAGAAACAAACACAGATCTCAGAAAATAAGAATTATATTGACAACAATCTTCTGAAAAGAAACATGGGGCACAAGAAAGTCTACAGAGCTATATTGTTAGTGTTAAAGAAAAAACACTTTGAAACTGAAATTTAAAAGCATGTAACCTATCACTTAAATTCAAGAGTGAAAAGAAAGATATTTTTAGCATACCCAATTTTAAAGAATGCTTAGATGATGTGTTATAGCAAGAAGAATAATGCCTTTAGGAGGCTATATTACTGTGTTCTGATATTAGTTCTGTATGTTTATCTTTTGAATTTACCAGTTTTGTTTTTTGCATATGATGTATTTGTTTTTAATAAATGCTTAATAAGAGTTTAAAATGAGTAATAAACTCATTTTGCTTGTTACATTGAATTAAATTTTTCCTTACATCAAATAAATTGAGCTTATGTTCATAAGCTCATACCAACCTTTGCTAATTTTAAATATATTAAAGCAGTCAGTTTCTGAGAGGATTGTGTTAAAAAATCTTAAACTGCAATTATTATTTCATATAATTCACTATTTTTTCATTTGTTCTTTTTTACAAAATGTTAATCAGGCTACATTTTAGCTGTATATACGGTGAGGAACATTATATCAACTTGTCATATTTCTTTTTTTTCTATAAATATATAACAACATTTTTTTCTCATGATATTTATTTTGCTTTGATTCTATTTGCTTAATATTTGCCATCTCAGTGTACATACCTGACTGGGACATCTTTTGCCCCACAGTGGCCACACCCCTGGTATCCCTTTAGTTTTTTTGTTTTTGTTTTTGTGGTCGCACTGCTCAGCTTGTGGGATATTAGTTCCCTAACCAGCGATCGACCCGGGCCCCCTACAGTGGAAGCGTGGAGTCCTAACCACTGGACCGCCAAGGGAGTCCCGTGATGTTCCTTTATACTGCACGCAGCCTTACAGTCACCTTTATGCTTTCCAGCCCAGAGATAGCAATGGGGCAGGTATGAGAGATCATATATTCTGAAGATGGGCTCCACAATATCTCCAGTCCCTCACCTTCTTCAATGTGACCATGTCGCTTTGCCAATAGGAGGTAAATTCTACTTCTCTGTTCCCTTGAATCTGAGTGGACCCTGTGATTGCTTTGTTCAGCAGAATATGACAGAAGTGATCACGCACTAGTTGAAGAGGACAGTTTCACTGGCCTTGCAGCTTCTGTTCTCCGTTCCTCACAAGTAAGAAACCACTGTAAGATGTGCAAATAACCTGATACTACCATGTTGTGAGAAGCCCAGCCCATGCGGAAAACACTGGGGAATGAAGCATCATTGCTTGAGAGTCGAAGAATGAAAGAGAGAAAAAGGGGCACCAAGGCATCACATATGGGAGGAAAGAAGTTATCTTGGAAGTTGATCCTCAGTTCTAGACACATCAGGTGGTACCACATGGAGCAGAAACAAGCCACCCTTCCACAATCTTCTTGATGGTTTGCTGTAAGGCAAGGTCTTGGAGCAGTATGTTACACAGCAACATATAACTGGAACAGAATTAGTAGCTGGAAGTGAGAAGATGCAGGTGTTAAAAAAGAAAATAAGGCTAAGTCAAGTGTCATTGGCTTTGGGACTGAGCAGAAGTTGGAAGCCTAAAGGTTTTTAAGGAGACTTAGTGGGAGCTGAGAAGATCATGCAGAAATTGTTATCAGAGGCAGGAGAAAAGTTGACATGCATTGTACAATGGTGGAAAGTTTAACAAAACTGCCACCTTCTTTAATTTAGAAAATAGAAAATATATCTAATGATGTGATGAATCTGAGCTTTACTAAGAAAATGCCAATAGGCTTATTTTAGCTGTGTATGCTAAGGCACACCTAGAGAGAGAAAAGCTAATGATGAAACTGTTCACATTTCAAGCAGAATTTAGAGAAAACATAAAGGAGCCAGAACCTGATAAATTCAAAAAATAAAACTTTTTGTCATCCCCAGACTGTGCAGATAGCAAAACACACTTACAATTAAGAAACGACTTCAAAATAAAAGTTAAACCAGGACATAGCCAGTAAAACAGGACTTCAGGATAAGTTCAAATCAAAGTTGCTGCTGTAAGAATCTTGATTAATAATTCAGCTAGAAGAAAAGGTCTCAAGAATCTTATATGTACATTGTAGATTCTCTCAACTAGACAATAGGGCAACTAATGACCTTAAAGGCATTATTCCACAGCCCCTAATTCTTAGTCCAAGGCAGAGAAGGAAATCTCTCAAAGAGATTTATTAATGTAATTTTTCTCTTATGGAGGAGACCCCAATAAGATCTATAGGAAACCCACAATGCTTTTAAGAAAAGTGTATTGGCAGAAGTATCCAGAGCAATGAAAGGGAGATTTGTGACATTATTATAAAGCGCTCTCAGCAAACCCCACTCATAGCCCCTAGTCTTCTCCATCTCTGCTGCAGGCTCCGGTTTTCCCAACTCAGGACACAACTATCTTCTGTTTTCTTAAGAGTTTCTCACATTATTTGTATTAGTTATTTTGCTTGGCTGTGATATATGCCAAACTTTCTCAGCTTAGATATCTATAAGTATTTTTATATTAAGCTATAAAAGTATATAGAGCTTGATGATATAGCTATCCTACAGCTATTGCTATAGATAAATATATAGATATAGATGTAAAAATAGGTATAGGTACATGTATAGATATAGGTGTAGGTATAAATATTATCCAGGTACCTAGGTTTTTATGGAACTGTTTCCATCTGCAAGACACAAAAATAGGTGTTTTTGATCACTGTGTTAATAAAAACTGGCAATAATTATTTATGTGTGCCTGACACTGTGCTCAGTGCTTTATCTGTCATTCCATTTTTCAATAACTCTATATATTATTTCTGTTTTAAAGATACGAGCAAGTAGGCTCAGAAAGTTTAAGTGATTTTATATATCTTCTAATTTACGGACCTGGCATTCTAAAAAGACATTTCTGATTCCAGCATTCTTAACTTCTATGCCTCACATTTAAATATTGTAAAAATCTTATTAAAGAATTGCAATTTCTTCTAACAAGTCATATGGTTATTATTCAGTTTGGATATATGCAATGTCTACCCACCTTCTGTCTCCTTATGTTGTGTGTGTGTCTGTGTGTATAATTACTCATTTATTCCAGTAAGACTTTATAACAACACAAAAAAAACTCTGCCATTCTCCATTTTTACCTTCTATGTCCCAAGAAATTTGTGCTCCCTGAGCTTTTTCTTACAATGCACTTGCTATTTTCTTTAATTGCTTTTTGGATTTTTTTTTTAAGCTAAGGCCCATGGATGCACTTATTACACTCAGCAGTGGCTCCAGAGGCATGCACACTCTGGCTGGATGTGAGTAGTGAAAAAAAGCAGAAGAAATTAAGGCTTTCCTTTGAACTCAGGTGAAAAAAATCCAAATTGAGTAGCAAGCATTTTTTCCTACTTTTCTTCCCCCTGTGAGTTAGAAGATCTAGGATTCCATCAGTTATTATGTTACAAATAAAGTGGCATTGGGGAAATCTCTGCACTTCTTTTGGTCTCATTTTCTTCATTTGTAAAATGATAAGATAGGATAAGACTGAGGATTGCTCACTCACATGCACACAGAGGCCAGAAAATCACCACTCTATTCTGTGTCCTGAACAGTCAAAACTGGTATTATAAAATTGTTGACAGAGATGGAAACTATATGTTAGTGCAGATGAAATGGTAAAGTGGAGCAGATATTCCCTACATAGTATCTCAGAGTAGTTGAGGATGGAGGAGATTGTACTGAATTATCAATTGCTCATTCGGATTAAAAGGGCTGCTGACATTTAGGAATGTCGGTAAACTGTGGTCCACTGAGGATTTTTAAGTGAAACAAGAATTATCCACAATTGGATTGAATAAAATACATTACTCAAAAGCATCAGCTTATAACCTTTGGACAAACAGAACTATGCTGTGCTTTTCAATTACAAACTAAGATAATTTTAACTTAGTCTTCTGTGATTTTAACTCAGATATTAACTCGGTTCTCACAATCTGACCTGGTGAGAGCATCTAGTTCTTGTAATACCAAAGCATGTCTCCCATCTTATAAGTTGTCAAGAAAGACCTAAAAACAAACATTTTAAAATCTTCAAATTCGTATTCTATGCATATGTAAGAATTATTTTCTCTTTACTTATCTGTCTGTTTCTTTGACAAAGATCCACTGTGCTCAGAGGACTGTGTTAAGACAGCTTTCAGAGTGCCCCTCCAAATGCTACTGCTTTATGTCATTTCCAAAACCCTTTTCTTTCTTTTCACTCCATTAGAAAGCATCATTTTAGAAGGAAGTGAAATTGTGACAGGAGTTATGTATTGCATATAACCTAGTAATAACTGTAATAAATCCTTTAATTTCCCAGGGAAATATATTGAAAAATTAACTGTGTTTGTCAATTATAAAACTATTCTGAAGGCTATTATTTTAAATAATACATTTACTAAAAAACATTGATGACATTTTTCCTTGATTAAAAAAACCCATAACCATAACCATTTGTCAAAAATTCTGCTGCGGTATTGCTCCTTTCTGAAATTGTATTTTTTTGCAAATTATTCTGCCCTAAAAATAGGGGAAGAGAGCTATTTAAAATTTCTCTTTTTGTCTTGCAAAAGGAGACATTTGGGGCATTTCCTTACAATCTATTGAGTATAACAAAAAGTGGACAACCAAAGAAATAATAGATAGGACACACGAGAAGATGGCAGAATAGTAAGACGTGGAGATCACCTTCCTCCCCACAGATACACCAGAAATACATCTACACGTGGAACAACTCCTACAGAACGCCCACTGAACGCTGGCAGAAGACCTCAGACCGCCCAAAAGGCAAGAAACCCCCCCACGTACCTGGGTAGGGCAAAAGAAAAAAGAATAAACAGAGACAAAAGGATAGGGATGGGACCTGCACCAGTGGGAGAGAGCTGTGAAGGAGGAAAGGTTTCCACACACTAGAACCCCTTTGTGGGTGGAGACTGTGGGTGGCGGAGGAGAGCGCTGCAACAGGGGTGCGAAGGGCAAAGCGAAGAGATTCCCGCACAGAGGATCAGGGCCGACCGGCACTCACCAGTCTGAGAGGCTTGTCTGCTCACACGCCAGGGCGGGCAGGGCCTGGCGTTGAGGCTCGGGCTTCGGTCGGAGCGCAGGGAGAGAACTGGGGTTGGCGGCGTGAACACAGCCTGCAGGGGGTTAGTGCGCCACAGCTGGCCGGGAGGGAGTCCGGGAAAAGTCTGGAGCTGCCGAAGAGGCAAGAGGCTTTTTCTTGCCCCTTTGTTTCCTGGTGCGCGAGGAGAGGGGATTCAGAGCGCTGCTTAAAGGAGCTCCAGAGACGGGCGCGAGCGCGGCTATCAGCGCGGACCCCAGAGACGGTTGGGAGACGCTAAGGCTGCTGCTGCCGCCACCAAGAAGCCTGTGTGCGAGCACAGGTCACTATCTACACTTCCCTTCCGGGGAGCCTGTGCAGCCGCCACCACCAGGCTCCCGGGATCCAGGGACAACTTCCCCGTGAGAACGCACGGCGCGCCTCAGGCTGGTGCAACGTCATGCCGGCGCAACGTCACACTGGCCTCTGCCGCCGCAGGCCCGCCCTGCACTCCACGCCCCTCCCTCCCCCCGGCCTGAGTGAGCCAGAGCCCCCGAATCAGTGGCTTCTTTAACCCCGTCCTGTCTGAGCGAAGAACAGACGCCCTCCGGCGACCTACATGCAGAGGCGGGTCCAAATCCAAAGCTGAGCCCCTGGGAGCTGTGCGAACAAAGACGAGAAAGGGAAATCTCTCCCAGCAGCCTCAGGAGCAGCGGATTAAATCTCCACCATCAACTTGATATACCCCGCATCTGTGGAATACCTGAATAGACAACGAATCATCCCAAATTGAGGAGGTGGACTTTGGGAGCAAGATATATTATTTTTTCCCCTTTTCCTCTTTTTGTGAGTGTGTATGTGTATGCTTCTGTGTGAGAGTTTGTCTGTATAGCTTTGCTTCCACCATTTGTCCTAGGGTTCTATCCAACTGTTTTTTTTTATTGTTGTTCTTTTTGTTTTTTTCTTTTTAAAAAGAAAATTTTTTTTCTTAATAATTATTTTTTATTTTAATAACTTTATTTTAGTTTATCTTACTTTATTTTATTTTATCCTCTTTTCTTTTTTCTATTTTTTCTCCCTTTTATTCTGAGCCGTGTGGAGGACGGTCTCTTGTTGCTCCAGCCAGGCATCAGGACTGTACCTCTGAGGTGGGAGAGCCAAGTTCAGGACACTGGTCAACAAGAGACCTCCCAGCTCCATGTAATATCAAATGGTGAAAATCTCCCAGAGATCTCCATCTCAACACCAAGACCCATCTTCACTCAACGACCAGCTAGCTACAGTGCTGGACACCCTATGCCAAACAACTAGCAAGACAGGAACACAGCCCCATCCATTAGCAGAGAGGCTGCCTAAAATCATAATAAGGCCACAGACACCCCAAAACACACCACCAGATGTGGACATGGCTACCAGAAAGACAAGATCCACCCTCATCCACCAGAACAGAGGCACTAGTCCCCTCCACCAGGAAGCTTACCCAACCCACTGAACCAACCTTAGCCACTGGGGACAGACACCAGAAACAACGGGAATTACAAACGTGCAGCCTGCAAAAAGGAGACCCCAAACACAGTAAGATAAGAAAAATGAGAAGACAGAAAAACACACAGCAGATGAAGGAGCAAGGAAAAAACCCACCAGACCTAACAAATGAAGAGGAAATAGGCAGTCTACCTGAAAAAGAATTCAGAATAATGATAGTAAAGATGATCCAAAATCTTGGAAATAGAATAGAGAAAATAGAAGAAACATTTAACAGGGACTTAGAAGAACTAAAGAGGAAATAAGCAATGATGAACAACACAATAAATGAAATTAATAATACTCTAGATGGGATCAATAGCAGAATAACTGAGGCAGAAGAACGGATAAGTGACCTGGAAGATAAAATAGTGGAAATAACTACTGCAGAGCAGAATAAAGAAAAAAGAATGAAAAGAAATGAGCACAGTCTCAGAGATCTCTGGGACAACATTAAATGCACCAACATTGGAATTATAGGGGTCCCAGAAGAAGAAGAGAAAAAGAAAGGGACTGAGAAAATATTTGAAGAGATTATAGTTGAAAACTTCCCTAATATGGGAAAGGAAACAGTTAATCAAGTCCAGGGAGCACAGAGAGTCCCATACAGGATAAATCCAAGGAGAAACATGCCAAGACACATATTAATCAAACTATCAAAAATTAAATACAAAGAAAACATTAAAAGCAGCAAGGAAAAAACAACAAATAACACACAAGGGAATCCCCATAAGTTTAACAGCTGATCTTTCAGCAGAAACTCTGCAGGCCAGAAGGGAGTGGCAGGACATATTTAAAGTGATGAAGGAGAAAAACCTGCAACCAAGACTACTCTACCCAGCAAGGATCTCGTTCAGATTTGATGGAGAAACTAAAACCTTTACAGACAAGCAAAATCTGAGAGAGTTCAGCACCACCAAACCAGCTTTACAACAAATGCTAAAGGAACTTCTCCAGGCAGGAAACACAAGAGAAGGAAAAGACCTACAATAACAAACCCAAAACAATTAAGAAAATGGGAATAGGAACATACATATCAATAATTACCTTAAATGTAAATGGATTAAGTGCTCCCACCAAACGACACAGACTGGCTGAATGGATACAAAAACAAGACCCTTGTATATGCTGTCTACAAGAGACCCACTTAAGACCTAGGGACAGATACAGACTGAAAGTGAGGGGATGGAAAAAGATATCCCATGCAAATGAAAATCAAAAGAAAGCTGGAATAGCAATTCTTATATCAGACAAAATAGACTTTAAAATAAAGACTATTACAAGAGACAAAGAAGGACACTACATAATGATCAAGGGATCAATCCAAGAAGGAGATATAACAATTGTAAATATTTATACACCCAACATAGGAGCACCTCAATATATAAGGCAAATACTAACAGCCATAAAAGGGGAAATTGACAGTAACACAATCATAGTAGGGAACTTTAACACCCCACTTTCACCAATGGACAGATCCTCCCAAATGAAAATAAATAAGGAAACCCAAGCTTTAAATGATACATTAAACAAGATGGACTTAATTGATATTTATAGGACATTCCATCCAAAAACAACAGAATACAAATTTTTCTCAAGTGCTCATGGAACATTCTCCAGGATAGATCATATCTTGGGTCACAAATCAAGCCTTGGTAAATTTAAGAAAATTGAAATCATATCAAGTATCTTTTCCGACCACAATGCTATGAGACTAGTTATCAATTACAGGAAAAGATCTGTAAAAAATACAAACACATGTAGGCTAAACAATACACTACTTAATAACCAAGAGATCACTGAAGAAATCAAAGAGGAAATAAAAAAATACCTAGAAAAAAGTGACAGTGAAAACACAATGACCCAAAACCTATGGGATGCCACAAAAGCAGTTCTAAGAGGGAAGTTTATAGCAATACAATCCTACATTAAGAAACAGGAAACATCTCAAATAAACAACCTAAACTTGCACCTAAAGCAATTAGAGAAAGAAGAACAAAGGAAACCCCAAAGTTAGCAGAAGGAAAGAAATCACAAAGAGCAGATCAGAAATAAATGAAAAAGACATGAAGGAAATGATAGCAAAGATCAATAAAACTAAAAGCTGGTTCTTCGAGAAGGTAAACAAAATTGATAAACCATTAACCAGACTCATCAAGAAAAAAAGGGAGAAGACTCAAATCAATAAAATTAGAAGTGAAAAAGGAGAAGCAATAACTGACACTGCAGAAATACAAAGGATCATGGGAGATTACTTCAAGCAACTCTGTGCCAATAAAATGGACAACCTGGAAGAAATGGACAAATTCTAAGAAATGCACAACTGCTGAGACTGAACCAGGAAGAAATAGAAAATATGAACAAACCAATCACAAGCACTGAAATTGAGACTGTGATTAAAATTCTTCCAACAAACAAAAGCCCAGGACCAGATGGCTTCACAGACGAATTCTAGCAAATATTTAGAGAAGAGCTAATACCTATCCTTCTCAAACTCTTCCAAAATATATCAGATGGAGGAACACTCCCAAACTCATTCTACGAGGCCACCATCACCCTGATCCCAAAACCAGACAAAGATGTCACAAAGAAAGAAAACTACTGGCCAGTATCAC
This sequence comes from Grampus griseus, assembly GCF_964374135.1. Classification (NCBI taxonomy): domain Eukaryota; kingdom Metazoa; phylum Chordata; class Mammalia; order Artiodactyla; family Delphinidae; genus Grampus; species Grampus griseus. Next base: position 83,601,363 of record NC_139006.1, on the reverse strand, counting down.
TGATGAAAATAGATGCAAAAATCCTCAACATAATACTAGCAAACAGAATCCAACAGCACATTAAAAGGATCATAGACCATGATCAAGTGGGGTTTATTCCAGGAATGCAAGTATTCTTCAATATATGCAAATCAATCAACGTGATACACCATATTAACAAATTGAAGGAGAAAAACCATATGATCATCTCAATAGATGCAGAGAAAGCTTTCAACAAAATTCAACACCCATTTATGATAAAAACCCTCCAGAAAGTAGGCATAGAGGGAACTTTCCTCAACATAATAAAGGCCATATATGATGAACCCACAGTCAACATCGTCCTCAATGGTGAAAAACTGAAACCATTTCCACTAAGATCAGGAACAAGACACGTGTGCCCACTCTCACCACTACTGTTCAATATAGTTTTGGAAGTTTTAGCCACAGCAATCAGAGAAGAAAAAGAAATAAAAGGAATCCAAATTGGCAAAGAAGTAAAGCTGTCACTGTTTGCAGATGACATGATACTATACATAGAGAATCCTAAAGATGCTACCAGAAAACTACTAGAGCTAATCAATGAATTTGGTAAAGTAGCAGGATACAAAATTAATGCACAGAAATCTCTGGCATTCCTATACACTAATGATGAAAAATCTGAAAGTGAAATTAAGAAAACACTCCCATTTACCACTGCAACAAAAAGAATGAAATATCTAGGAATAAACCTACCTAAGGAGACAAAAGACCTGTATGCAGAAAATTATAAGACACTGATGAAAGAAATTAAAGATGATACAAATAGATGGAGAGATATACCATGTTTTTGGACTGGAAGAATCAACATTGTGAAAATGCCTCTACTACCCAAAGCAATCTACAGATTCAATGCAATCCGTATCAAACTACCACTGGCATTTTTCACAGAACTAGAACAAAAAATTTCACAATTTGTATGGAAACACAAAAGACCCCGAATAGCCAAAGCAATCTTGAGAATGAAAAATGGAGCTGGAGGAATCAAGCTCCCTGACATCTGATTATACTACAAAGCTATAGGAATCAAGACAGTATGGTACTGGCACAAAAACAGAAATATAGATCAATGGATCAGGATAGAAAGCCCAGAGATAAACCCACGCACATATGGACACCTTATCTTTGATAAAGGAGTCAAGAATATACAGTGGAGAAAAGACAGCCTCTTCAATAAGTCGTGCTGGGAAAACTGGACAGGTACATGTAAAAGTGTGAAACTAGAACACTCCCTAACACCATACACAAAAATAAACTCAAAATGGATTAAAGACCTAAATAGAAGGCCAGACACTATCAAACTCTTAGAGGAAAATATAAGCAGAACACTCTATGACATAAATCACAGCAAGATCCTTTTTGACCCACCTCCTAGAGAAATGGAAATAAAAACAAAAATAAACAAATGGGACCTAATGAAACTTAAAAGCTTTTGTACAGCAAAGGAAACCATAAACAAGACGAAAAGACAACCCTCAGAATGGGAGAAAATATTTGCAAATGAAGCAACTGACAAAGGATTAATCTCCAAAATTTACAAGCAGCTCATGCAGCTCAACAACAAAAAAACAAACAACCCAATCCAAAAATGGGCAGAAGACCTAAATAGACATTTCTCCAAAGAAGATATACAGATTACCAACAAACACATGAAAGAATGCTCAACATCATTAATCATTAGAGAAATGCAAATCAAAACTACAATGAGATATCATCTCACACCAGTCAGAATGGCCATCATCAAAAAACCTAGAAACAATAAATGCTGGAGAGGGTGTGGAGAAAATGGAACACTCTTGCACTGTTGGTGGGAATGCAAATTGATACAGACACTATGGAGAACAGTATGGAGGTTCCTTAAAAAACTAAAAATAGAATTACCATACGACCCAGCAATCCCACTACTGGGCATATACCCTGAGAAAACCATAATTCAAAAAGAGTCTTGTACCAAAGTTTTCATTGCAGCTCTATTTACAATAGCCCAGAGATGGAAACAACCTAAGTGTCCATCATCGGATGAATGGATAAAGACGATGTGGCACATATATACAATGGAATATTACTCAGCCATAAAAAGAAATGAAATTGAGTTATTTGTAGTGAGGTGGATGGACCTAGAGTCTGTCACACAGAATGAAGTCATTCAGAAAGAGAAAAACAAATAACGTATGCTAACACATATATATGGAATCTAAGAAAAGAAAAGAAAAGAAAAAGGTCATGAAGAACCTAAGGGTAAGACGGGAATAAAGACACAGACCTACTAGAGAATGGACTTGAGGATATGGCGAGGGAGAAGGGTAAGCTTTGGCAATGTGAGAGAGTGGCATGGACATATATACACAAATGTAAGGTAGATAGCTAGTAGGAAGCAGCCGCATAGCACAGGGAGATCAGCTCGGTGCTTTGTGACCGCCTGGAGGGGTGGGATAGGGAGGGTGGGAGGGAGGGAGATGCAAGAGGGAAGAGATATGGGGACATATGTATAACTGATTCACTTTGTTATAAAGCAGAAACTAACACACCATTGTAAAGCAATTATACTCCAATAAAGATGTTAAAAAAATAATTATTACTGGACTGAAGAGACACAAAACATGAGAACAAATTCTTCTTAAGAGCGTAGGATCAATCTAGATACCATCTCTATTTCTCCTTGACCCTGTTGTGCCGGATCAATGCTTTGTATCTGGTAGGTACATTTTTTTTTTTGAAATATAGTTGACTTACAATATTGTGTTAGTTTTAGGTGTACAGCAAAGTGATTCAGTAATATATTTTTTTCAGATTATAGTCAATTATAGGTTACTACAAGATATTGAATATAATTCTTTGTATTATGCAGTAAATCTTTGTTGCTTAAAAAAAAAAAAAAAAAAAAACTAAGGATACGGATACCATACCAAGAAAAAGCAGAGTTCCCTTTCACCTTAATCAAGTAATCAGACATATGAATGTAATCTACAACTAAATAAGAATTATAAACAGGACAGACATTTGGGGGGGAGATTTAACCAAGTTTGGGAGGCTCAAGTGTAGGGAAGTTATGCCTGACAAAGTAACAAGTTAACAGGAACATGAAGAGTTAACTAGGCAAAGAGTTGGAGGGTGGTCAAGGAGCTTTTCAGTAGGAGAAAACAACATAGGCAAAGGCCCTGTGACGGGGCAGGTGGTGGTGGAGAGTGTCAGTGTGTTCCAGAAATTGAAAGAAGGTAGTAAAACTTAAATAAGAAAAACAAAGGAGAGTAGAGGACCAAATGAGCCTAGAAAGGTAGGAAAAGGTCACACCATTCAGCTCCTTATAGAGCACGCTGAATGAGCTTCATGTTTATTCGAAGAAAATTTCAAAATCACTAAAGTACTTTACACAAGAGATGTTGTGGGTGTTCTGGCCACAGTGTGGAGAATAGTTTGGAAAGTTATGAGAATAGATAAATGGGGTTTATTACATATACTTTTTGGCAACATTCTGATCTACGTGTAATTATCTTGTTATACCTATGTATATGAGGTGAGTTAAGAGAAGACTTACTGGATACTGGGAAATTTGGGGCAAGGACCTAAAAAAAAAAAGAATAGATAAATGACTTTGTTATTATAAGTATATAAAATATATTTTTAAAGTTAATTTATTTCCATTGCCAAAGCTCGTTTCTCTCCTCAGATTTATTTCATGAGTCACATATAAGTCCTGTCCTACTTTAACACTCAGGGTTAGAGTTAAGTTCTTTTTTTTTTTTTTTTTTTGCCTCTCTTAAAAAATAAATTTATTTATTTTATTTTTGGCTCTGTTGGGTCTCCATTGCTGCGAGCGGGCTTTCTCTAGTTGCGGCGAGTGGGCTTCTCATTGCAGTGGCTTCTCTTGTTGTGGAGCATGGGCTTTAGGCACACAGGCTTCTGTAGTTGTGGCCTGCGGGCTCTAGAGCACAGGCTCAGTAGCTGTGGCACACGGGCTCAGTTGCTCCGAGCCATGTGGGATCTTCCTGGACCAGGGCTTGAACCTGTGTCCCCTGCATTGGCCGGTGGATTCTTAACCACTGCACCACCAGGGAACCCATTTTTTGCCTTTTTTGAAAAAAAAAATTTTATTGCAGTATAGCTGGTTTACATTGTTGTGTTCAACAGGTAAATCTTGTCTTTTATTATTTTCTAAATCATCCATATAATATCCAATAAATTGTTATAATAATACTACTATATGTCCTAAACTAGCCAAAGCAAGTAAATGTAGGTGATGCTATTAATTTATATACTTAAGGATAAAAAAATTATACCTAACCCATAAGTATCATTCACACATCTAATTTAGCAATTTTAAGTAGTTTTGTTTTCTTTAATGGATGTTTTGACATGGAACATGTATATTTATCCTTCAGCTTAATGTATTTTCTAAATATGATTAAATCCCTTTTTAAACTCTTGATGGAAACTCATCTTCTCCCCAAAATAACAGTGAGTGGATATGGTACGAAGGTGGCTCCTTTACAGAAAAATGCACTTTTCAATCTCAATACATATCTTTAGAAATGTTCTTTTAGTTTATGCTGATTTACAGATTACTAGCGATTTAATTAGGCCAGCGGTTACTAAAAAATCTCAATCTTATTTTTATAAGCTACTGTCAATTAAAAATGAACCAGAAGAAAAATAAAGGTTTAAAAAAAATGTTGGCATAGATTGGTAGATAATGGAGTTATTTTTATTCCCCTCATATTTTTCCAGACATAATAATACATTTTTCTTGGAGAACAATTAACAGTAAATATGTAACAACATAGACAACAGCTACATATCTGCAAGTAGAGGTGAAAATCGGTTAAGTAATGTGCTATGAAAGTTCTTGCCCACAAGAGGCTAATATTCTTGTGATACAATACAATATATTCGTACTAGGAAGAGAATCATATGTTATATTCCCTAGTCATTTTCATAACATATCCTGTCTAGTTTAAATGTGAGATTTCAAAGGTCCTATCTGTCTCCTATTTTATGAAGATTTTCTGCTCTGTCAGGAGACATTTACAGACTGAAAGGAAATGGCTTCATCAGTGCTGCTTAAACCCAGTTTCCTACTAGAATATTGCAGGTAATTTTCCAAAAAAATTCCATCTTTGGCGGCAATTATTTATCAGGTGTCTTTGATAAATGAATATTATGACTTGTATAGTGAGTTAACAAAATGGAAGAAACAACTTTACAGCTCAGAACTATGTCAATTAAAATATGGTAGGAAATTTTCAAGAAACTCATATAATACAGAATGTATCAGAAACACTATTGATTTTGGTCTTTTTTTTTTTTTTTTTGGTAACGTCACTTATTTTAGCTATTAAAAAAAATCCCTTGAAGATGTCAATACTGCGGATGAATTAATGAAAGATCCCTAGTGGGCCTGGAGCTTTATTATTTTCTATAGAGAACTATGTGTACGTAGCTAAATACTACTTACTTTCGAATCAGAAGAGCAAGTGTCCTACACCGATTCTTTACAGGGTTTTGGAAATCCTCATCACTCATTGTTATAGGGTGCAGGCTCAAAGGAAACCAGTGACAGTGTAAATTGGGTTCAAGAGGCATTAATTCTGCCTTATATCCTATAAGTAGTCTCTACCGCAATGCTAACTTCGGAGAACTGTGTCAAAGCACCCTCTTCTAGGACAGCACATTGAACTTATAAAAGCTAGCAGTTTATAAGCTCTCTCTTTCAACAAAATCACATCTTGAAATTTGGCCATATGTGAGCAAAACCTTCCCTTGGAGAAGCTGAACTTTTCCCATATGTCGGCTTTTCTCAGAAAGTAAAAACTCGTGGGTCTCCGTCAGGGAGGCAGCATTACTCAGCAAGCGGTAGTTCAGAACTCAAAAGTGAGAAGAGAGTTTGCCAAGCAAGCAGGATGTGGTGGATGGTTAAAAGTCCTTGTGCATGTGTGTGTGTAGGAAAATTAATGGACTCTTCAAGGAAAAAGTTGCAGCCATAACCTGGAAGGATTAGGGGAGCAGAGCAAAAGCCTTAGCATCTGCCTGACTCTGTCTCTTGGTGAGTGAAGAAATGAATAGAGGACCTAAGAGCCTCTGTCACAGACCAGGTCCGGGATGTGCACTCTCATTCCATCAGCACTGAGGTTTGAGCAGAAGTGCAACCCTTCAGCCCCAGGCACAGCCCAGGAGGCAGGCCCCTATTTATGAGAATTTGATCTCAAATATAGACATGCTGGCCAATGGGATATGGGAGGAATAAAGACATGGACAAAAGGTTTGGGTGCCCCTCTTTTTTTTCCCCTGGGATTTCCTTCCTGAATTTCCTGGATCCCCCTTCAGATGCAAGGACCACCCATTGGTCTAGGAATATTTCAGTGGCCACTTCCTTGGCTACATTACAACGACCTGTGTCCTGGGAAAGCAAAGAGAAGGGAAAACATGTTAGACATACTTGAGTGGACGGATTTAGCAAAGACCAACTTTCCCTTCTTCTACCTTCAAATTGCTATTGAGAAATACAGTGGTTTCCCTTAAGAAAAATTTTAACGTCGCCACTGTTTCATTGAAGGATTTTTTTTTTCCAAAAAATATTTTTGTAAATAAGATTTTTGGATGCAAAAAATAATTACTATCCATTCTTAAACATGTCAACATTCTACTGCCAACTTGCGTCGCTGACCAGTTTTCAATGACCCTCCCTCCCCCATCGGTGACCTGTTTCCTTTGTCATCTATTCACCATCTACTAACTGCTCTAACCGTGCACTAGCCACTCTTTCTCAACTCCACTCCCATCCACTCATCCCCCCGCCCTAACACACACACACAACCCCCACGCTGGCACAAGAATCGCACGTGGGTCACACAACTCCCTAGGGACCTTCTGCTATTTTTTTCCCCTTTGATCCTTCTACAAGTACATACGTGGGCAGGTGCACCCGGATTTTCTGAGACGCTCCTCCGGGCTCTCCATCCGTCAGCTCACCCCTTGCTCCTTTCTCGAGCCTGCAGCTCCCCTTGCAGGCACCAAGTTCAGATGGAGTTGGCGTTCCGCGGGCGCGCAGTCTCTCTCCCTCTCTGTGTTCTCTCTCTGTCTCTGCGTCTCTCTCTCTCTCTCTCTCCCTCTCTCCCCTCCCCTTTTCTCTTGGTCCGGCGGTCTGGCGTTCTCCTTCTCTCGCTCTAGCTCTCCATTCCATCCTGCCCCATCTACCCACTTTCCATTAAATGGACGGAAACACACACACACACGCACACACGCACGCCCGCACGCAAGCACGCGCGCGCCCTTCTCTATTTGATCACTTTACCCCACCGTCGAGGGCCTGCAGCTTCCGGGAATCAAAGGGCCAAAAGCTTGACGGAAGGAGTCTTCGAGGTTGCTTCCAGGGCTCGGGGATTCCCCCCGGCCTTGAGGGTGACCTCATTGCAAGTTATTGGTCTGTAGACCTCTACCCTCTCCCAGCGGCTCTGCTGGGAAAACGAGGGCAGGACAGCAACGAGCGTGCGCCCACGCGGGCTGCCCCCGAGCCGCAGCAGCAGGTGCCAGAAGGTGGAGGTCAGGCCGGGAGCCCGGCGGCGGCAGCAGCCCGGCAGCCACCAGTCTCCGGGCCACTCTCCCGGCCCTTGCCTCTCTCTCCTGCCTTTTGAGGTGACCCTAGTTTTCGCAGCAAAGCGCCTGTCCGCTTTCTACCTCCTTTAATTCTCCCTACGCCCACCTCCTCACCGCCATCATCCCCAACAGGAGTCCCAGTCCGGTCTGCGGAGTGGGAGGCGCGGGGGCTGCGGCTGAGCGCCCCTGGGGTCCCGCGCCGCCGAGGCGGGGGCCGGGGGTCGCCGGCCTCTGCTTGACCCGGAGGTGCGGCTAGCGGCCGGTGGGCGCGGGCGGAGTCTGTAGCGCCTGGAGGGCGGGACGCAGCCGGGAGGGTAGGAGGTGGCGCTGCAGCGCCCAGGAGGGACTCCCCGCTCCGCGCGCTCCAGCCCTCCTCGGGCCGCCCCGGGTTTACTGTGCTTCATATTCATTTATTTGCATTTTACAAACTGGTTTTTTTTTCGGAACTGTTTACCTAGCAACTCTTCTTTCTTTCTTCCTTTCTTTCTTCTTTCTTTCTTTCTTTTTTTTTTTTTCAATTTCCTCTTTCTCTCCGAGTTGAACGCGCTGCGCGCGCGCGCGCGTCTGTCCATGAAGGGGTGGGGTAGGAGGTGATCTGTGTTTGCCTTGGGGGTTTTAAATATTTTGGGGAGGGTGAAGGAAAATTGCTAGAAGCCCGTGTCTTCGCAGGAGCAGTTTGTTGCGGGCGACCTCCGCATCAGGCCAGGTGATAAAACGCGAAACTTCTAATGCTGCCTTTGCCTCCGGCGCGCCCCTGCCTCGTCTCCCAGCCCGAGACCGGAGTAAATGGCAAAGCCTTCACCCCCGAAGGGAGACAGAACCCGTTTCTTCTAGACAGATGGAATATGAGGGGTGGGGGACAGATCTACCGGAAATTCTAATCGTTAAAAAGTGAAAATTTGAACCCCCAAAGGGATTTTCACATGGCAGCCCCTCCCCCTTGCACGCCTTTTATCCCGCACGAGGATGCAGCTCGGGATTTGCCGGCGCGCTTCTGGCCCCCTCGGCCCAGGCTGGCCGAGTGACGGATCCCAGCCTGGTCCTCTCCCCGTCCCCCTCCCCTCCCCCCCGCCGGGATCGGAGCTGGTGTGCTGTCCTTGCTGCTGCCGCCGTCGCCGCCCCATTCCGCTGCGCACCAGCCCCGGGGGCGCCGGCCGCGCGGAGCTGCCCGATTTCACGCCGGCCCCGGGCTTCCCGGAGGGCCGCGCAGCCCCAGGCGATGACTCAGGCGCCCACCTGGTAACTGTCATTTTCCCGCTCCCTCCACCCCCACCGCCCTCCCGTCCCCGCCCCCCTTTGCCACCTCGGTTCCCCTCCACCACCCTCCGGCCCTCCTCCCAGACGCCCACCCCCCGCTCCTCTTTCCGCGAGATCGCAGAGGTGGCGCGCAGCCCGGCGAGCCGATGACCGACCCCTTCCTCCGGTCTTCAATGCCTCAGCGGAAGATCCCCAAGGGCTGGAGAGAGGAGGGCTGCTGGACATCCTCCCTCGGAGGCTGCTCCGACCTGCTGCTCGTGGTGTATGAAACTGGGGACTGAGCGAGCCCCAGCCGCAGCCGTCCGCTCCGTGGCTGCCGTCGGTCCGGACTGGGCCCCGCTCCTCTCGCCGCGCCCGCCGCCCGGCCCCGGCTCGGGACACCCCAGGGCTCGCCCGCGCGCCGACTGCCCGCGCGCCCTCCTGACGGCTGCGGCGGCGGCGGTGATGCAAAGGAGGAGGGTGCTGCCGCCGGCGGCGCTGATGGTGGCGCCCGGCGCCCGGGTGTGAGGCGCGCGTCACGGCGAGGATGCTGCTGGCCTCGCGGCGCTGAGAGGGCGAGCGCGAGCCCGGGGCGGAGGACGCACGGGTCCGGATCTTGCTGCCGTGTGGGCTCCGATCTCCTTCTTTCCTCTCTCACTTCCCCCCACCCCAACCCCCCTTCATTTGCTCTTGGTTTGCATATCCAAAACACCTCTCGACTCCGACCTCTCCCCGACCACTGGAAGTCTCCCTGTCTCTAAATGGAATTAGTGGAGATCGGAGCCTCGGGTGTAACGAACAGACATGATCTATGGACGCAGTTTGTTTCACAGTGAGTACCTTTCCCGCCGCGCCGGGGCTCTCCGGGTGCCGTCCTCCCCGCCTGCCCTCCCTCGTGGCCGAACGCGCAGGGAAAGCCTGGCCACCGCCGCGCTCCCGCCGGACCGCGCAGGCCCCGCGAGTCTGGGGCAGATGTAAACTTTCTGTATCGCAGCATCATAGAACCGGCGTGCGGGCTGCGCAAGGCGGTGGTCACTGGATCGCAGAATCTGCCGCGGAAAACAGCCTTTCCGTGGGCAGGAACATCCCGGGGCAGAGCATGGCGAGTAGTTCGGGGGTGGGCACGTGCGCAAGAGCGAGGTGGCCTGTGGAAAGAGGGAGAGAGCTGGCCTGATAGTTCCTTTCGGGGGCTTCTGAGCTCGGCCGGCCCGCCTGCCCACCCCCGTGGGTAGTTTGTGGTTCACCTGAACGCAGCCCCCGAGGGGAGGGCGAGGGCCAAGCTCAACTCTTCCGGAGAGTAGATAGCCCTCTAGTGTTGCTTCACGAGTGTGTGGTGCGCGTGCAATTGGGGCGGGCGGGGGGAGGATTGGAGGAAAATAGTGTCAGAAGTCATCGAGTAAACGGCAGTGTAAGAAAATATATGGTGGAAATCTCACAGTTTTATAAAGCCAGGATTAGGGTGGCTATGCCACGCAAAGGACCGGCTTTGCCGCTGTGTTAATCACAGCACACGCTCCACAACGTGATGCCAGCAGAACAGGAAAAGCTGAGTGAAAACACCCAAACTCCAGCTTGATACTGATGGCTGTACACCCGGGTGTGTGCGCGTGCGTGTGTGTAGGTGTAGAAACACGGCAAGTTAAAGTAAGACTTTTGTTTTCCTACCTGAGCACAGACAATAGCAACGACTGATATTTTCATCTAAAAGCAGAGAGCCAGGCTAGAGTACAAAGTACAATAATTGACATCATTTCTCAAATACTAATAGCAAGGCCCACAGACTTTTCCTGGAATAATCTTTAAGCATAAATTTGTAAGATCCTGTAGTGAGCTTTAGTTAAGGAAAGCATTATGAATTATACCTTCCCTTTTCCAAATGCGTTTTTAAGTGGATGTATGATTATACACCTAATGGAACTTAGGGCTTTTAGGTAATCGAGCAACAAAGTCAATAATAAAAACAGAAATAGAGAATGAAAAATCAGAAATTATGAAGACTAGATGACTTTCATGCTTTTCTCAGTTTTAGGCTTTGCAAAAATATTAAGTAAATCAAGGATATGGAAGTAAAACAGAAGGGCAAGTTTCAGTGGTCTTCGTAGATTTACTGTTAAGTTACAGATCAGAGGCGCTTTCTGATACTGGAAAAACTGACTCAATAAAATGCTTATAGAAATAACCTTTCTCAAAATTATAAAATATTTCTGGATAATACTAAATATTAAATCAAAGTTAAGGCTAGAAGAGATTAATTTCAGAGCTTAGAAAATGCTGAGGACTGGGGTTACTTGGTAGTTCATCATTTTATAAGAAATATTTTTAATTATGCTGCTTAATACCGTCAATCCACATTAGTCTGTTTTTCTTCTTTTCCCCTCCCCTGACCTGCCGTAGGATTTTGCCTAAGTATTTATTTTCTAAAACACAATAACATGGTTGATGAAAATACAACTTCTCCTTTTCACCCTTTTACCTGCTGTCCCTCTTTCTTCCTTTAGAGATGCTAGCAAGGTCATTCACAAAGAGCAGCTCAGACATACTCCTGAAATCCTGCTGTAATGGGACGTTAGTAGGTGACACTATTAACTCTTTAGTCTTGAAGTCTGCATTTGCCTTAGGAGTTTGGGTCTCAGCCATTCCTAACTGGCATTACTTCCTGAGGAGATTCCTAAGTTGTCCTGATTTGTACAATTTATCAGTACAAATTTGTACGTTTTATCAGTTTTTGCAAGTTCTGAGTCTACTCGGAATAGTTAAAAGTGATAAAGTAACCTTCTTTGATATCATTTTATCTATAAATTGTTATGTTGTTATAGAATTTGATCATTTCGGTGTACATTAAGCTTTCTAATTTTTCTTTTTTTGTTTCAGTTGTAGCAAGTTTAATCATCCTCCATTTGTCTGGGGCAACCAAGCAAGGAACAGGTGTGTTTCTTTGGAAAAATGCAAGTGGAAGACCTCCAATCACTTGCATTTTCCTATTTTCCCCACATTCTTAATATTCCAGACTATCTGAGCATTTTATAGTGTGTATAATTGATTGGTTTTGACTACGACACCATTTAGAAGTTAATTTACTAATGGATATTGTAAGAATGTCCTCTCTATTTTTAGTTTTATAAAAAATTGGATAGTGGCTTAAAAAAAATTTTTTTTTTTCCAGAAAAGCAAAGCACCTCAGAAACGAAGTCTGTGCAGTGTGGAAGTTGGACAAAACACGCAGACGGAGGTGTCTTCACCTCTCCGAACTATCCCAGCAAGTACCCCCCTGACCGGGAGTGCATCTACATCATAGAAGGTGAGGAAGCCAGTGCCAGAGCTGGAGAAAACATTCAGCTAAATCTGGCCACCTCTAAGCTTTGGATGGACAATATGCATACAGACATTACAAAAATTGGTTTTGGAGACCGTACACATAAATATCTCTGAGTGAATCAAATGGCTGTAAAATCTGGGGTCCAGTTAATTATTGAAATTATTAGTAATGGTTTATAAACAGGTAAATTCTGGGAACTAAAAAGAAATCAACAGCAGTTTATTTCGCAGCTCATGTAATTGATTTGGAATTCTGCATTAATGGAATGGATGCATGGTTGGCATAATAGTACCTAATGTGTAACCGTTTGGGCAACTGGTATATTTTTGGCTTAATAATTAGTAGAATAACCTATACATTTGTTATTTTTCTCTTAAATAATATGAAGCACAAAAAACATATTCTCGTCGGAAGTACGTCTATGATCATATTTTCCAAATGTCAATCTGAATAGCAGTTGTCTTAGTTTGTGCTCACAAGTGATATTTTCGTACTTTCATGCCAAAGTCAGGATTCCAAATGATGATGCTTCTTTTCATCATTTTTTCCCCAGCTTGAAGGATAAAAAGTGCTGAAAAAGGGATTCAGTTCTCTTTGAACATTTTCCATTTCCATTACCCTTGTAGACATGTCTCTATTAAGGATGATACTGATACATAAACATTTCATCTAGTGATAGAAGTTTTCAATATTATGTGTTAGTACTTAATAGCCCAAACCTTTCAACCTCCCCAACCCCTGTGTTCCCCCAACACACACACACACACACACACACACACACACACACAGAGTTACCTTAACAAAGACGGTATTTATGCTCCCTGTTTACTTATAAGCAAGGAACATGTTAATTTGATAGATCTTTCAACTTAAAAGATGTTCTGGTTAACTGATTTCAAGAATTTCATTTAGAAATGATTTTTTTTTGTAATTTCTGGACCAAGATCTTTCCTCTCTTCTTGTCATGCTTCAAGTTGAACTTTTAGCAAAGATACACCATATTACAAGAAGAAGAGAGAGAAATAAGCTCTGATAATAAAAGCATAAAGTTGAGAAACTGAGCTCCGGCAGTTTTTCTTCCTCTTATGATAGATAGAAAAGGAGACTGAAATGTGGAAATTCTGGGTTAAAATTAGCTGTTCTTTCTATCAAGTTAATATTACATATCTGTTATATGTAGTAATACATATACTGTGTAATTGTATCGTGTAGTACTAGTTTAAGATCCTCGACTGATTGAATTTGAGGATGTGAAAACCCACAGATACAAATACAGAGGGCCAAGGTAGGGACTTGAGACTTGAACATCCTTGGATTTTGGTGTCCAAGGAGGGTCCTGGAACCATCCGCCTCCCCTCTCCCCTGCTGCCTGCAGGGACCTAGGGACGACTTGTGTACATATACATATATATATATACATATACATAGATATTTAATCATAGAAATTTGGTATTTCTGTTGTCCCTGCTGTACATATAAGGAAACTGAGGCACAGAAGGGTTAAATGTCTTGCTTAACTTCATATAACATAATCTGTGTTTTGAAGCAACAGTATTTCAGAACTACAAATTATTAAAAAGAATAACATCAACTAATTCTCTTGTAATTCAGAAGAAAATCTTTGCATGTTAATTGTGCTTTCATGTTTATTCTTATTGATAATTTAAATGCATTGCTAACATTTGATTCTAATACCATGCACATATTTGCATTCATTCGTAGTCATGTCAAGGACAAAACTTAAAAGTTGGGAAATAAATAGAACCTCCTGTCACTGTTAATCATACTTCTGTACCCATCTTGAAATACTTCATGCTTGTCTTTTTTTCCATTCATACATTCATTTAACAAATATTTGCTGAACCACTCTTGTTCAGAGAGTATTGAACAAAATAGACATGGTACTTGGCTTATGGAACTTACGATGTGGCCTGGGGACTATGCTTTTTTCAGTAAACAATCTCAGGTGGCCCCGAGATGAGCAGTTTTGGAATAGAAAGACAAGAAGTCTATAAGGAGGAAGAGATGCTTGCACTCAGTTCTAAAGAACATTCAGGAGATAATCGTCCTCTGTGTAGAATAGCGTGTGCAGAGGTTCAGAGCCGCGGTGAGGTTGGTTACACACGTGTAGTATCATAGGGTGTCTGCAGAGGGTGAGGAGAGCAGCAAGTGAGGAGTCTGAAGGGCAGGTGGCCTCAGATAAAGGAGAACTTGGCATCCATCTTCCACCCAGGCAAGTTTGGACTTTATGTTATAGACAAGCGAGGGCCATTGAAATAACTCGAGAAAAATAATAAGGTGAGATTTCGATGAAGAAACTAGAGGAAGCGAACATAAGCTGAAACTATTGTGAAAGGTGGAGTAAACCGTAGGAGAAGCCTGAACTACAGAAGTGACATTGATGGTGGAGTCAAGGGAACAAATGAGAGGTATTTGGGAAACCGAGTCTTGCGTGACCGGATGCAGGGATGAGAGAAGAGGCAATCTCAGGACTATTCTAAAGTTCTGGCTTGGTGATGTCTTACATGGAATTGCCATGTCAGATAAGGAATAGAGGTGGAGAAAGAGGGCGTTAAGGGAAAAATAATGAGTTCCATTTGGTGTTTATGGAGGTGTCTCATGAAGAGATTGGATGTGTGGTCTTCAGTTCAGTGGATAGCTCTGGGATAAAAATATATATTTATAGGTGATAAATATAGTGCTTGCAGTTGAGGCTGCGAGTATGAATAAAATTACCCAAAGCGTATTTGGAGCACTATAACTCTTTTGGAAAATCCAGATGCTTGGGTCTGCCTCCAGGAATTCTGATTCAATTGGGCTTAGACGGAGCTGCAGACATTATTATATTATAATCTCTTTCCATTGGGATGCTAGTGGCATCCAGAACCCTGGTCTAGAGAGAGAGGAAAGAAGACATAGAATAGATTTCTGGAAAATGACATGCAAGGGAGGGCAGAGTAAGGAGAAAGTCAACACGGACTGTGAAGGAAAAGCCAGAGAATATCAGGATCCTATTGTTTTTGTAAGTCTCTAATTTTCAAGTAATCGTGTATCTCAACTCTATATACATTTTGATACCCACGCATGCAAGGCTTTAGTTTCAAAGCCATTCAAGGGTGATATTCAATATATATTTAAGAACTGGTGTGGGGGGGACAGTAGTCATTCCGAATGATTGCTGACCACGTGGGAAGCAGGGCCTGCCATGGCAGGACTTAACTTTCAAGTTTCTGGAGGGGACTGGTCTTTAAAGAGCATCAAGTGGCTAGAAAGCAACTGAGGGACTCAAGACAGCAGTTTACTAACTAGGATCAACGTGTGGCCATTTCAACAACTGTAATGGCTATTCTGGGGGTACTCTGGCTGAGTATCAGCCTGGAATGCCAGAATCTTGAACAGTTTTGACCATGACAAGGGAAGAATGGAAGGGCACTAGCAAATGCATCCATGTGGAGGTTTATGGAGCTGCTCACCCTATCACGCTCTTCCATGGTTATTTAAAGAGCTGTAAACACGTTTATGAAGATAAATTCATTTATAATTCACCCAACAAAGATTTTTTTTTTGAGAAATTCTCAATGACAAGTATTGTGCATGAATGCTGAAAAAAGAGGGTGAATAGATATGGGTTTTGTCTTTAGTAAGTAGATGTAGAGAGGAGATTTTTTTTTTTTTTAAGCAAGATTTTCCCACATAAACAGGAGTTGGATTGGAGGTAAATATGTACTCAAGAAAGTGGGAAAACACACGAAAGCCTAAAAGAGCATGCTGTCTTAGAAAACATGATATGCCTGGAGTGGCCTGAACTTAGGCTGTATGTGAGGTGAAAAGACCCTGGCAGGGTGAGTTGTTGGATACTTCTAAGAAAGCTATACGTCAAGTGAATTGATCATCTTCCTATAGCTGATAGAGAGTTGCTGAATAAGTTTAAACCTGAGAATGACATGATAATATTTGCGTTCTAGGAAAATTACTCTTAATATCCCTCCACACACACTTCAATCTGATCAACACATCTAATTGGGACTATTTGAATGGGTTAACTCCATGCTGAACAGTTCTCAAGTTTCTGACCTTAAAACTGGATTCTCCTGAAGATGTGGGAAAAGTGACAGAGAGATGCCTCTCTACTTTTTAAACCTGAGTCAGCAGGTTTTCACAAAACTACTGTGATTTATTCATTCTGTGTTAGATATTGAAGTGGTCATTTTATATCAGATCATATTTTGTGCAACATCGTCAGTTTTAAGAAGCATCTCTTAGACATTATTATGGAAGTATTATCTCTTAGGATGCTAAGAATAACAAAGTTGCTTAGTGTTTCCATGCCTATCACAGTCAACATTTGATAGGAGTTATACGGATAAAATCTGAAGTAGAATCAGAGAAACCGAACTACGGATTTAAAAAGAACCTTCTAGGGCTTCCCTAGTGGTGCAGTGGTTGAGAGTCCGCCTGCCGATGCAGGGGACACGGGTTCGTGCCCCGGTCCGGGAAGATCCCACATGCTGCGGAGGGGCTGGGCCCGTGAGCCATGGCCACTGAGCCTGCGCGTTCAGAGCCTGCGCGTCAGGAGCCTGCGCGTCAGGAGCCTGCGCTCTGCAACGGGAGAGGCCACGACAGTGAGAGGCCCGCGTACCGCAAAAAAACAAAACAAAAAGGACCTTCTAGACATAATCTTTCTTTTTTTTTTTTTTCAGCTGCCCCAAGACAGTGCATTGAACTTTATTTTGATGAGAAGTACTCTATCGAACCTTCTTGGGAGTGCAAATTTGATCATATTGAAGTTCGAGATGGACCTTTTGGATTTTCTCCAATAATTGGACGTTTTTGTGGACAACAAAATCCGCCTGTAATAAAATCCAGTGGAAGATTTCTATGGATTAAATTTTTTGCTGATGGAGAGCTGGAATCTATGGGATTTTCAGCTCGATACAATTTCACACCTGGTAAGTGGGGGCTTGTTTTTTTCCCTGTATCTTTTCCTTCCTTGATTTTCTATTTTCATACTAGAAGAACTTTTGTAAGACAACTTTATAATTTCCAAAGAGTTTCCCAGTTCTATTTAAAACCAAACCTACAATACTTTCTCTTTTCATTTCATTAATTCTGAAAGGAAAATAATTTTTGTTTAAAATTTAGCCTACACTAGAGGTACAACGTAGTGACTCAGGGGTCTACATGGTCATCAGCAGCACAGTTAATTAGTTGGACTTCCGTTATGCTGAAACGTGTGATTTGAGAGGCCGTCTGTAATAGAGAAACTAATTATGCATTGAATCCCAATAAACTTGAAAAGGCAATTGCAATATTGTAAAATGTATCCATCAAGATGATCTTTGGAGAACTCAAATAAAAAATTCATTTGTTCTGAAAATTATAATTTTTTTTGAAAATTATAATTTTTAAAGCAAATGGGTCTTAGTATAAAGCAGTCAGTGTAATCTCTTTTCAGAAATGCAAATTCCGAAGAGTTGTGGTAAAAGGAAAAGTGAGCCCCGTTGCAGCCAAACACCCATTTCCAAGGACTGGCACGCATTAGCTGTTATATATAATTATCTATTCTATGTCAGTTGTCCTTTTAACCTGTTGATATTAAAAAGGGTCTGTGATGTTGACTGGCTCACTTTATGATGAGTTATCATTTAATATAATAAAAATTGGTTATATTTTTAAACTGCAAGAACATCAGGCTGAAGCAATTTGAGATTTGATGAAGTCACTTTTTTTTAATGGCAAAATGACTCAACTTACATAAAGGACATTATTTATTTATAATTACATTTTTTTAAGTTTGTACATATTGTTTTACTCAGGTTATAAAAGACAATACATTAAATTGGAATATATGTAAAATTTGTTCAAGTTTCCATTCCATGTTACAGAGGTAACATCAGAGCAGGGCTATGATGCTCAGTTCAAGCACTAACATTTTTGAAATAATTAATATAAGATTAATGATGACTTTTATTGTGATATTATGGTTTAATAATATAATAATTAAAATAAGTAAGATATTAACCCTACCATATGCCTTAGCCTTAAACATTAGGAATATTTTTATAATATCTCTAAGAGATTGTGGTTTTTATTATGCTTTGCTAATAATATTGGATTGGTCACAAAAGTCATGGGTATTTCGCATGTGGCAATCAAACCAATTCGATGTGTTCCAGGAAGGTGTAAACACTGAGATTACTTTATTAGTGCTAGAGTTTTCAATGGAAATATATATATATTTTTTTCTTAACTGCTAATTTTGAGTATAACTAGGATCTAAAAATAATGGCACATGGTATGATCTAGGCTTTTGTAAGTTATATTTTCACCTTGAGACTGGTGATCATGGGAACAACGTGAGGATCTAAGACTGTAGTTTCATTAGAAATGTAGGGTCAACTAACATACTTTATCGACTTAAGCAATTCTATCCACGTTTCTAGCTCTCCTTGAGATACATAAATGGTGGCGTTCAATCTGATATCCTAGGTTTTCCAAAGCTTCTTTGTTCCCCAGCATTGTTCTTCGCTCCTTGTTTCTTTAGATCCACCTTGCTTCATCTGTAGAAGATTTTATTCCCAGGAACATCTGAATCAGAGGGGAATGTGAGGAGATGATTCCATGTGATTAAGAATGAGTTAAGGATAGACTGAGGCTTCTGCTGTCACTCAGAGAAGCTTGAGTGAAGGGTGCCGGGAAGCCTACACTTGGCATCCGAGGGGAAAGCAGGACCATAAAAAGGAGTTGTGTAAAACTTCCATGACTGCACAAGTTGACACGCTGTGGCCCAAGGACGTTGCCTGAGTGGCGCAGTCATCTACAGCTCATTCCATAAAGAGGCAATATTGAGGAGGCCACTTAGTTAATGTAGGAGGAACTGGGTAGGGATTAGTGATCATTTAGACAGCGTTTAGGGAATAGGGAGTCAGGCGGGCTTTAGTTTAATTTGGGCTTCGTTTTTACTTGGTGGTATGCTTCAAGCGGTGACCTGTGGGAACTGAGAGAGCTCCTCAAGTCAACTTAATCATTTACGTGATAAAGCATTGCTGAGATCTCGAGGGCCCCAGGGTGGGATGCACATTGGAGGAGAGATCTTCCCACCCAGTCACCCCGAGAACTGGACTCCAGCACAGCTGTGAGGAACACTGGTTTTGGAAGCAGATTGGGCTTCCAATTCTAGATTTCTTATTTCTTGCTTGCTGTAAACTCTGGACATGATCCTTCATGTTCTATGCTTCAATATTTTTTTTTGTAAAGTAGGGATAATATTGATTACTCACAAGATTGTTTGAAGATTGTTTGATTATCGACCAATGCATATTTATGGATTTCTTCACTTCCTATAAGATCTCAACTGTTGATAGCTATTATTGTATTAATTTGATCACGTGTTCTTTAAAAGTAAAGGAGGCTTGGCATAGTTTATTGGGAGAGCAAGTGTCCCAGACTTTTTAAATTACAACTTCTCTTTCCCTGATTTTTTGGGATGGATATGAAAAACTAATACCACACGATGTGACTTTTCCTCATTAGGTTTAAGTGGGCCTAAGTCTCCACATGAGGCTTATAGTTATTTCTGAGAGCAGTCATAAAATATGTTAGAGCAGAAATAGCAGTGGGAAGGCTAGGTGGTCTTTATTATTTTTGAGAATTTACCGTAATCTGGGATCTGGATCTTAATTTACAGTCCCAGAAACTTGATGTCAGCAGTGAGTGTACCCACTCTTAGGAATGAATCATATTAACCAATATACCAATATACATACATGTGAATGTACACACATATACATATAAATACACATGAATATACATATATACATGTACATATATGTACACACATGTAAACATACATACTTTTTTTTTTTTTTTTTGCGGTACGCGGGCCTCTCACTGTTGTGGCCTCTCCCGTTGCGGAGCACAGGTTCCCGGATGCGCAGGCTCAGCAGCCATGGCTCACGGGCCCAGCCGCTCCGCGGCACATGGGATCTTCCCGGCCCGGGGCACGAACCCGCGTCCCCTGCATCGGCAGGTGGACTCTCAACCACTGCGCCACCAGGGAAGCCCACACATTCATTTTTAGTAAGAATTCTTAGAATCACACAGCTCAGTGTTTCTTGTAAGCGACCGTACATGGGCATCCAGATTAGAATCAGAACATTGTACAGTGAGTGTGAAATCCAAATATTGAAGCATGTTTAATAGCATCCAGCGAAGATACATGATGATTCATCTTGATAACATGGACCATTTTTCCCAATGATGCTCTAGGTCCCAAATTGCCATGGGTCAGTACCCCTGTCCAGCCTTCAGCTTCGGCCATGCCTGACTGGGACGCTA